>NC_080633.1:29924874-30543936 GCF_027579445.1 Ammospiza nelsoni | reverse complement strand
TGGTTTTTCCTACATGTGGGAAGACAGAGTTAAAAAAGCAGAATTTGATCCTGAAATATTGCAAAGAGCCTCCTATAATCTATTACAAAAATGGTGTGAGGTTTTCATTTAATCTTCTGATTTCATAGGCTTTTTGACACACTTCCAAAAGTTCTGCAAGCCTGGTGAAGTCAGTGAAGTTTCTCAGTTAGTTAACTGCTTTTGAAATGAAATCTTTTTGAGCTTGGTCATGATTTCTCTTTTGAGAATAAACATAGACAACCATGATTATAAAAAAATTCTTGTCAAACTATTTCTATATTCAAATGTTTTTGTAATAGTTGCAAACAACTCTGTGAAGTTTTGGGCCTTCTTTACTTCTGATGTTGAGGAATGGTGCATACATAAGGTACAAATGTATCTCTCCTTCCTTGCTTCTGAGTAAAACAATGATTAACTATACATTCCTTTTCCTAACTGTGTAGAAAGAATATCTTGGCAGATTTCCCACGTTCAAGAATTTTTATGTCTCAGAGGAGGCATGTGGTCTGAGAGCACCTTTTAATATTAATATAAGCCTTGCCATAGCAACGTGAGCGTTGCCACAAAAAGGTCACTGCAATCACTTAGAAAAATAATTTGAATTACTGTGGGGAAAATTACAGATTAAAACCAGCTTCCCAAAACTGTTGTAACACACAATTGTTGTAGTCTCACACTCTGGCTTGGTTTTGCATTCTCTGTCCATTTACAAGGAAACATGACTTGATTTTCATTAGATATAAATAGCAAGAAGTAAAATATACAGGACTCTAGATTTAGTTGTCAGTAATTCGCAGCACTAAGCAGTGATTTATACTGAACACAGATAATCAACAAGCTTTCTAGTCCCAGACCCTCAGAAGATGTTCTTTCCTGTCATGGCAGCTCTCAGGAAAGCGTCTGTAAGTGTGATTAACTTCCTCCAAGTGTTCAGGACTTTGGTGAAGGAAGGAAGGAACTCATCCCTCAGAGTGACTTCAGTCAGATGCAGAAATCAACTTGTTGCAATTGTCAGTGCATTAGGCTGATCCATCTGATCCACTGTAGGACACAGAAGACAGAATTCATAATGAATGGAAATTTATTGGGCACCAACAAATCTACCAGTGCAGAGCTGAGATTTGTGGCAGGCAACAGACAGTTTTTGAACCCTCTAAGTGTACCTGATTTTCTCCTCACATGAAAGCAGGGCACTGATCTTCTGCTATGTGAGTCTGGCCACATTTCCATTACAAAAGCAGTAATTATAGTGGAAAAGGATAGCACAGGTAGATAATGAACAGTTAACACATTTATTTTAATCTGTCCCTTCATTCACTGTCTATTCTGTAAATCACTGGCACAAGATTTTCCACCGGAAAAGCTGAGTTAATAGGCAAATTCCTTGAACTGAAGAAAATAACACTGAAATTTTCCAAACCCATCCTACACACTCCTACACACTCTGTGATACCTTAGTTCAGGCCAGGAGACAGACAGAAATACAATGAGAAACCATCTCTGGTTAGGCCACACTGTCATCCCTTCTTCAGACCACACTATTACTCCATAAGCTAAAGTAATTTCCAAGGAAATATTCACTGTGCTTTTGTCTTAAGTTTGATCATGTATTAAAAACAGGAGCAAAGGAGATATAAAAACCCATAATGCCACTCCAGCTGTACTCTGAGATGTTCTGCTCTGAGGAAACAAGACTTTTTGTGCTTTTTCTGGGAGAATCCCAAAGAAGAATGAACAAACTTGTTTTTAAATGAGAGGCACCACACAATTCATCTCTTTTTTTTAAGCTTTACAAAAACCCAAATATCTTCATAAAGATAGAAAAAAATCTGGGTTTCTCATGTACAGGGAATAAGTTTAGATAAATTATTAAGAAAAAATTCTTCACTGTGTGTGTGATGAGGCACATGAACAGGCTGCCCAGAAAAGTTGTGGATGCCCCATCCCTGGAAGAGTTCAAGTCCAGGTTGGATGGTCTTTGAGCAACCTAGCCTGGTTGAAGGTGTCTCTGCTCACAGCAGAGGAGTTGAACTTGATTTTCATGGTCCCCTTCCAAATGAAACCATTCTATGATTCTGTGAGTCTGTCCCCATTGCAGTAGTCAGCACCACGGAACAGCCAATTGTAAAAGCATTATTATCCAAGGTAATATGTGGAGACCCTCCTTTGGAGGGACCTTGGTGTTGACAATTGTCCAAAAATGACCCTCAAATAACTAAACCAAACTATCATCCTGAATCTGTTATATCACATAATCAAAGAATCACTGAATAAATTAGGTCAAAAAAGACCTCTAAGATCATCAAGCCCAACCTATGACTGAACACCACCGTGCCAACTAGATCATGGCAGAATGTCACATCAGGCTTTCCTTAAACCTCTAGGGATGGTGACTCCACCATCTCCCTAGGCAGCCCATTCCAATGTCCAATCACTCTTTCTGTGAAGAAATTCTTCCAATTATCCAGCCAAAACATCCTCTGGTGCAGCCTAATGTCCTCTTGTCCTGTTGCTGGTTACCTGGGAGAATAGATCACCCCACCTGGCTACACCCCTTTTTCAGGCAGTTGTAGAGAGTGATAAGGTCACTCCTGAGCCTCCTTTTCTCCAGGCTAAATTGTCAGTGCTCCCTCAGCTCCCTCACTGCTTGTCACCCAGCCTTGCTTCAGACCTTCCCCAGCTTCATTGCCCTTGTCTGGACATGCTGCAGCACCTCAAAGCCCTTCCTGAACTGAGGGGCCATAATCAGACTCAGCGCTCGAGGTGTGACCTTACCAGTGCCAAGTACAGGGGTAGCATCGCTTTCCCAGTCCTGCTGGCCACACTGTTCCTGGTACAAGCCAGGATGAGATTGGCCATCTTGGCCACCTGGGCACACGCTGGCTCATGCTCAGCTTCTCTCTACCAGCATCCCCAGGTCCTTCTCCACTGAGCCACTTTCCAACCGCTCTGCCCCAGCCTGTAGTGCTGCATGGGGTTACTGTGTCTCAAAGTTTTGTCCTGAAAAACAAGCAAGCTAGAAAATTACTGAGCTGTGATGTTATTAAGGACGCCAAATGAATCATGCAAAAGAACATAATGCAAAACACACACATCATCACTGAGTAGGGTAATAGGGATTTTAACTAACTAGCTTAATTGCTTCCAAGAACTGATGACTTGACAAGTGTACAGGATAGCAATGAAACAGCTCTGCTGAAGTTCAGATCCTCCAATATCTTGTCAGTTGAGACTTAGAGGCACAGAGCTGCCTGTGTGCTCCTGCTTCCACTGAGCTGGGAAATATGCTGAGGGATCCTACATAGCCACTGTGGTCCTAGGGAGTACAGGAAAAAACAAGGGAGAAAAAACCAATTCTGTCTTGACTAGAATTTAAACAGTTTAAAGTAAAAACACTGGGGACAATACACAGAAGAAACTGATTTTTATAAACCTACTTACCATTCATCCTGAGCACAGGACAGGGAAAGGGTGGTCCAGGGTCATATCTTGATGCATAGGCACAAAAAAGCTAGATTGTTGTCACAAAGATAGCTCTTAAGTCTATTCCCTAACTTCTGAATTATCTAGCTTTAGATATTTTGGTTTTTTAAGATAGGCTGTGTATTTATAGTTTTACTACAGAGCTGCCAAAGAATGCAAATGAGCAGATCTAGCCTTTCTATAAACCTATGGAGAATTTTTCTCTTAATTGAAATGCACAAGAGTCTTTGCCATAATTGTTTGTTTGTTTGTTTCAGTGTCAGTTTCTCTCTAGAGAACATGACTAAATCAAGACATCTTTTTCTGCTGCATCTTCAATCTGGGAAAGTTTGGAGAGATTGATAAAACTTACCTTTCTGTTCATTCACCTCATACTCCTCCCTGACTTGCCTTTGATACTCACAATTTCCAGGGCAAAAGTTCTTGCATATTTCTGCCTAGATGTTGACATCATAAAATGAGTCTGTAATTCACGACGAGGCTCTAGCATGTTACAGAAATATCTTGGTTTGCCTTCTCTCTCCGCTTTTAGGACCGTGGGTGATTCTTTTCAAACAAAGCACTCTGATTCAAGTCCATGCCTTCCCCTGTCATTCACCTCTGAGAAATCAATGTTGGGAGGGCTTAGGCAGGGTGGAATATCCAGCTAGAGATCTTTCCTCTGTCTGATCTGTGTGTATGGGATTTAAACCTAGGTCATCTAACCACTGCAAAGCAAAGCTAGATGTGTTCAGTTCTGATATCCTCTCAGTCTCTCTTGTCCTACTGTGCAAAACCACTTAATTATTCATTGAGCTTAGAGAGAGTGTAAAAATTACTATATTTAGATCACAATCTCTGCTCATACATCTACTAATGTTTGTGTCAAGTGGATCACCTTCAACAAACACAGACTTTGCTCAGCCTATTCTAAGTGTAAGGCAGCTCTCTTGGGAGAAAAGCAATTTTATTTCAAGGTGCTGCTCTAAATCAAATTTATGGGGACTTGAATTTTAGGAGTCACTGCTTTGAATTCAGCTGGGATAACAGACTTCCTTTTTTGGCTTTTTTTAACATTGCTTTTGCATCTACCCTACTTCTGGAATTGATTTGTAGCTGTGAAGTGTATGTTAACAGAGTTCTCTGCCCCTCTATTAAAAAACCTGCAGAAGAACTACCATTTAAAAGTGAACTAAATCCTGCTCTTGCCTGGGAATCCCTGCTGGCCAGCTTAAGTTACCTCACATACATCTGGGTGTTTTTTCTGAGCCTCCTGGCTTCAGATATTTAAATGCACTCTATCAATCGCCTGGCACTAATTTAGCTGTTGAGAATTGCCCGTTTGTGCAACTGGGATCCATTTCCCTGGGTGCTCAGGCCAAACGGGAGGAAGGGTGATGGCTCCAGGGACTCTTTGAAGGTTGTGGGGACAGCAAGGGGGAAACTGCCTCCCTGGTGGGGTGGAGAGACCGGAGACTCTGGGAAAGTTCCACTGGGTCCCAGGCCAGGGGATGGGCACAGCCAACCTCTCTCTGTGACACCACCGGGGGCAGAAGCCAGCCCTCAACCTTCAGGCAATTGGCAAAAGCCCAGAAGAAAACATATGGAAAGAATGAAACCAGGGAACCTTATAAAAAGGCTGCATTTAGAAAGAGGAAAACCATGGAAAACAACCTGAGAGGCTTTGCCTGAAGCAAAGGCTGTGGGTACTGCCAGCCTTTTTCTGTGCAAATAGAAACCCTTGGCAAAGATTTGAGGTATGAGGTAGTTGTTAGCAATGATATGGTTAACCAGTATCAGATTGGTACACTTGCAATATTCTCATTTTAGAAGGCTGAGTTTTAAGAAATGGAGTGAGACTTCCAGAATTTCTTGCACTTGATAAATCTAGTGAAAATAATTTGGATTCCTCAGAACTGAGGTATTAACAGTTTCCTCTCCCGTTCCCATCCTTCACATTCCCATAACAAACTGTGGTCTCCTAAATAATTTTCCATATGAAATCTTCTACTCAGCACAGGTAAACTCTGTCAGGATATTAAGTCCCTGTTTCACTTGTTATTTCTCATTCCCTTTATTTAAAGAGTGAGAGGAATGTGTCCCATGTGTCTTGCCCCAGGGAAGCTCCCCACCACAGTACAGCAGAAAGGCAGCAGTACACCTGAACCTGAATCAAGTTCTTCTCAAAACAATTTGCTGATCCATCATTTATGGCAGTGTGTCTTGCACCTTTTATGGTGATCCCTGGCAAAATAAGGGATGGCAAATGCAGTGTGCTGTTCATGGCACATGGGCAAGCACAGCCATCTCCTGTGTCCATGAATGTTTGTTCTGTGTGCTTATTGCAAATATGGGTGAGGAAGTGTCCTTCTTTGAATATGATTGTTAGTCATCCTTCAAAGCATAAAAATGTTTTGGGATGGACTAAATTGTAAGCATGCAATTAACTGATTTTATTTTTTTTTCAGCTGAGTTACTGTTGGGATTTCATCCATGCTTATATTGCACAGGCTTTCATTATTTTGCTTCCTGGTTTATCTTTGCTTTATGTTCCGTAAATATATCACAAGGAAGACTGTTGCCAAAGGATACATCAAACTAAGAATTTCTAATCAATAGCAGGTTATACCTAATTTTTCTGAGAATTTGACTTGGAACTTTTAAAGTTGCTAAATGTACAACATCAGTGAGCAAAGCTAACAATGATTCATTCTCTTCAAATAAATCCTGTTTCTCTTCCATAGGCAAATGTAAGAACTTTGCTTATATAATAAGAACTAAGAGAAATTATTTATGAAAAAAGATTAGTTTTTGATAAAATACCACACACAGATTAAACAAATGAACTCATAAATTAACATATGTTAAAGAAAATGCAGATAAATTACATACTATTAAAATTGATAATAACTTGTTCAGGCCAAAATATATTTCAGTCCTATTCTGTAGCAGACTTTAAAAGAACTGGGTAGTGTCAACATTCAACTTTCAGCTGTTGCACCTGAAATGCAGAAAAAATATTTTGCTATTATCTGTACCTGTCTGAACTTGCTGTACTTGCTACTCCAGGGCTGCTTTCCACACTACTATGTCTGATCTCTCTGCTCTGAAAGAAGCAGCCTGTGTTGTGGGAAACAAACAGGTCTGTGGCACACCTACTTAATTCTTTTGTTATGCCTGCATAATTGGAGAAGGAATGTACACATTACAACCTGTCCTGTTCTATGTTAATGTAGAGTGACTATAGAATTCTTTTTGGATTATTCTGCAATCTGCAAGAACAAGCAATTACGGTAGGTACAAAGTGTTACCTTTCAAACACCCTGTACCTATCATGTAAGCACTGAAGGCTTACATGATCGCCATATTCTCTAACTTACTTATCTAAAGCCCTGTTAAATGTTTTAAAGACCCTTTCACAGGGTTCCCCACCAATATAAAAAAAGTGAAAAATAACTTCAGCAGATGATATGTCACAGCCACAGTTTTAGCAGGACCGGGCACTGAAAAGCATGAAAGATAATGGTTTCTGAGAGAGACCTAAAACAACTCTTCAATTAAAAGCACAGTGTCCATTCTATTCACTCAATCAAACTAAAACAAAAACATTTGCATCAATAAAATAATTTAAGACATTTTTAAAAAGGCAAGTTAGCAATCTAAAATGAATGCAAGCCATCTTTGATTCTCAGTTGGACAGTTTAATTCTGATCTAAATTATACTGGGACACTTATTTTTTATACACTCTACTGTTTTTTTCAATTAATTAAAAATAGTCATTAATAATCACTTTACATGTTGAAAGCTGAGTATTTATTCTTGCTTTATAACCAAATCTTTATTCATGATAGAAGTTTACCATTTATGCTGCTGACCCTTTGTTGAATTAATACTAACTCATTATCTTGAAAATATTTCTCAAAGGGTATTTGATTATTTATAGGCTATTCCATGATTTTTCTCAGCCACCTGAGAAAAAGCAATCATTCAGCAATCATATTTTTGTCTGATAAATTGAGTTTAATTTTCCATGTGTTTGAGATACAAATAGTTTAAACACAGTGGACAGACATGGGGCATGCACAAGAGATCAGACTCATGTAAAATCACTTTTCTGCTGTCCTAGGAATTGTCAGAGCCTTTTCTACAGCATTTGTAACCCTTTAGAGCTGGGACTGAATAATCAGTATTTCTTCACACAGGTGTTTGTGCTCTGGGACTGGCAGAGGATTGGGCACAAGGAACTGAAAGATGTTCAGAGAAGAATAGAGTGAAGACAGTTTACCACATTGTCAGCAGCTGATGGAAAGCTTGATCTTGCCCAAGGAATTCTGTGTCCCCTGTAAGGTGCAGGCATAATACCAAATATAATAAAAAAATGCATAATTTTCAATGGCATATGATGCATAAAACACCTATTCTTGAGACTCCATTGCATAAAATTCTAAGATCAGCATCTCATCTTTACCTCAGATGAGATAACATCTGTCCTTCATTATCTTCACATACAGACTTCCCTCTGATGTGTTTGTGAATAGCTCTTTTTTTCTCTGATAAACCTGACATTACAGGACTCCCACTTTACATTAGAAAACAAGGGTTCTTTTTGTTGAATTACTAGTAGTGAGTCTTTCAGAGTTATGTTTTTAATGAAAGTTTCCATAGATGGTGGATTTTATTTGGATGGCATTACACTTCCATAAAAACAGTAGGTCTTTATTGTTTCCATATATACCTCTTATAGCTGTTTTTTGAGCTGGTCACAGGGAAAGCTGATGTCATGTAAAACTTCTATGAAGGGACCCTTCCAAAATTTTTTGGATCATTATCACAGAAACAGAATCAAGAACAAAAGTTTCTGAGAGGCCAGAGGAATTTTTACCAACCCACCTTCCTCGTATTGAGGTACAAGGCTCAGCTTAGCTGCTCTTGGCCATCCTTACACTCACATGAGCCACAGAAATACCAGTGAGTGTGGTGTTCTGTAGCCATGATTAATTTTAGAGCTAGGCTTTAATTTCACCTGTAGTGTCTGAAGATCTCTACACATAAAACTTCCAGTCATCTACATATAATGATTTCTAGGACAATGTGCAGCACAAACATAACAGAGACCTAAGTCCCATCAACTTCCTATTCCCTTGACTTATCCCAGCATGAGTCTCATCTGTAGCTTCAGTTGAGCACTAAGTGGGTGTCAACTCACCTCCTGTACCTGGAGAAGATATTAAAATATTTTCAAACGTTTCTGAAGATATTAAAACAGCTGCATAACATAATTTTGATGTTATTAGGCAAGGATAAGAATTGTCACAACAAGGTGAAATAAATGACATGAATGAGGCAAGTAGAAATGCTGAGTATACCTTTTCCCTATCCTTGAGATGATGTTATATACATAAATAAATATGTCTATATTTCAGCAGGAGTGTTCATGGTACTTTTCAGACATAAGAGAACTCTTTGAGAATTCACCATTTACGTTTTCTTGTCATTGCTTTACATGAAACTACTAAACTTGGCAGGATCCATATTCTTTTCTAATATTGTGAGGGATAAAATAAGCAGCCAGGGATCCCATAGACTGAGTAATGCTAAAAGAAGGTGTTTTATACTGTAAATCTGGCACCCTCCACTTCTGGATCTGGATGCATCTGGTCTCAAGATGGGCTGGAGTGGAAGTGGACATCATGGTCCTGTAAAAAATTCCTCATCTCAGCTTGAGAACTTGGCCGCTCCCAAGCTGCAGGTGGTCCTCTGCTGGGGACACTGTCTCTTGCCAAGAGCCCTTAGCTGAGATGGGAGAAAGGAAAGCTCCAGAGTTTCCTGGTTGTTTGAACTGAAGTGTCAATGACCATTATTTATTAACTGACAAAGGGGCCTTTTTTAACTCTGTTTTAATTAGAAACTACAACAACTAGCTTTTCAAAGCTGAAAATACTTGAAATGATCCCAAGTAATATTCCAAAACCACTAGCCTAAAGCTGGCAGTTAGAAACCTAATGAAATCTGATCGACTGGCTGAGCCCTCCTTTTCCTACACACATACTCACATGCACACACACGTTCCCCTTGCTCCAAAAACACAAAAAAAGACCCCAGACAAGGCAAGTGCATTCCTTTTTAACAGTCATCTAAATTTGTCACACATTTGGTGGACATTTTGGGATCTGTCCATGAGAGATTACACTTACTGCTTTGAGAGGCAAAATCTCCTTCATGAAACCTCCCGGAGCAGAGTAAGAAAAGTGCATTCATTTCACAGGCTATATTTAATTTCATTTCAGGCTCATCACAGGGTTTTATAATCCTCTTCTGTGCAGAATATCTTCATGGTCTGAACTCCTCTTTAGCAGGATAGATTTAGCATTTGCTGTGGGAGGGGGGGAAATCTAAATGAAGCTGTGCTGAGTTGCAGCAGCTGCTCCACCACAGATTCTCTTCTTCCCCATTTAGCATGATCTCTATTCCAGCTCAGGCCTCTGCAGCACACACAAACACACACACCAGCTCACAAGATGTGAGGGGTTTGTCTTTTAATGGCAGAGTTTGACAGGCAGCTTGCTGCTGAGGTTCAGCCAGATACAGCTGGTCAAAGCAATGCTGCTCATTTACATCTGTCTCCCACGCACTGAATTCTGTCAGGGTTTATTTGTCATGGATGGAGTTAATTGTGAAATGCTCAAAACTGAGAGAATACGGAAGATGCAACATAAAACAAGCATCTGTTCTGTGAGAAAAATGAAATGCTGACAAAAAGCAGAGCTAAAGCTCAATCAGTTTAAATGGCTGCATAGGTCTCATGTATTTGAGGGCTCCAGGATTATTTAGTCTGTCTCATTCAGTCCCTTCCCCAGTAAGTTCTTCTGTCACATCCTGCCCACAGAAACAGCTTTTGAGTCTGTATTTGCACTATTTTGCATCTCAAGGGAGATTGAACATTGTGATTGGACAGAAATAATTAAGAGTATGTCACAGGTGTATAAAGAACAACCAGTTTAGAGATGCTGCATGACTGAAATGGTTTGAGGAAGGAGGACTTGGGATGGGGAGTGGGCAGCAACTGGGGACGTGGGAGACACATCAGTAGTGCAGATGTGAAGTAGGGACTTCTTAAGTTTGGCTTGAAGAATGCCCACATCACCTCAGGCCTGTCTGGTATTGCTGGCCTGTGCTGCTTCTGCAGAGGAAGGCCTGTCTGCAAAGTGCTGATTTAAACTCATCACATCAGCTGTGTGTTGTCCACCTGTTCCTCTCCAGCAGCAGCAGGATCACTTGTTAGCTGGTCACAGAGCCTTCGTGATATATTTGCCACCAAGCAGAAACTAATGTTTAAGACTTTTCTGAAGACATTATGGTGCCCAGAAGTTTCCACTGAGAAAATATTTCATCTCTCTGAAACATGGGGAAAAAATTCTTCTCTATATATGTTCAGTCAATGACTGCCTCTAGGAAATGAAATTGTGCTGGAGTATAAAACTGACATGTGGTGCTTTTCATGCAGTATAGAAACTTTTTTCAAAAGAATAGATATTTATGAGAAATCATGTTTCATTTCCATTTGCACAATGTTTTATCATGTGTTCTCTATAGCTATGTTTGTTTACTTATTTGATGTCTCCTCCCATGAAAGCAAATCTCAAAAAATAAATTTTCAAGGATAACCCTACTCAGTATAGTTGGGATATACTTTTTCCTATGCTAGTTTTTATATAGGGACAAGAACATCAGTGTTTTCAAAATATTCACAACACATATTGCAAATGCAAAGAGATACACTCAAATCTTGTTGATTCAAGAGTGACTTCAGCATTGTAAGTTAAACACACACTTAAACTCTTTTCAAATGATGCCTCAAACACTTGCTAAAACCTCCCTTTTTCATACCAAAGGGTCATAATAACTTGGAGTTAGTGCTCCCACTCTGAGCACTTTGATCTATGCAACAAACTCTTGTTGTCTGCTGCCCATCTGTTCATCTCCTCACCCTAGTTGCGCTCCATGAAAGTCTGTGGGCTTTCTGAAGTCTAACTCATTTAGGTGGGATACAGAAGAAATTCAGTCCTGATCTACCAGGAAGGCTAAAACATTGACACTTTTGAGTCAGGAGTTAGAAACCTTACCAAATGTGAAGAGGAACAAATTGCAGCTAATTGTAGAAAACTGCTAACAACCTGTGGGAAGAGGCAGAACTCAAACAAGAAATTCTACAAATTTTGGGAACCCGAGAATTCCTCTTCCCGGGATGTCTTTACAGTTTTTCTCTAAACTCGTCCACCTATTCTTTCAATGGCCAGTTAGCTAGCCCTTTGCTCCTTTTGTGTGCATCATTCTTTGCCTTTTTTTTCACAATCCCTTTCCCATCCTCCTCCTTACCTCTAACAATATACAAACAGATAAATAAGCAGTGACTGTGACCTCTCCCTGACTTTGCTCTGCTTCCAATAGAAACATGGTGCAGGTTGATGCTTGAGCAGAATTCATGATAATTTTAATCCTTTTGAAACAAATGTTTCAATGTTTTTGTCATCCGGAGCCCTAGGGTAAACTTTGGAACAAGAATTTTCTGTCTATATTTGTTTGCAAAATTTTCAAGATCTTTATGTCTATTTGGTTTTTATTTGTATACAGTATGGTGCTCACTACCAAATAGAGACAACGGATTCTCTGTGGAGTCATAGCTATCTGTGGAAAGTCATTCAGAAATTTGGAACTGTCTTCCATGTTTAGAGAGTCAGACCACTTCAGCAGATCAGCATCACCCTCTTCCAGGCCATAAAAAGCATAATTAAACCTGTCATGATCACTAACTTTTCTAACAAGAAAAGGTTTGTCCTTTTTCTTTGAATTGTCATCATATGGAAGTCTCTATAAAGAGTAGATTTTATTTCTAAATTTTCCCATTCCTTTATGACAACTATTCTCCATCCTTTGTATTTATTTCTCTTACATCAGCAGTTCCAGAACAACAAAGTCTGCCTATTGATATGAGAAATTTTGGTTTTTCATATCAATCAAGCACTGGATACATGGTAGGTAGACAGTGTAAAGTTTCACACACAAAAACCCTGTGACTGAGCAAAAGGCTACAAATATTTCCATTCTACAGAATTCAGAACTCCATTCCAAATGCAATTAGTAACTAGTTTTGGACAATCTGCCATGTGTTTTCCAAAGGAACTTATGGATTTGCCTGGAAGAAGTGAACTGAATTGCTAGACTACATAAATTATTACTTTCTGTAACCCTGCACTGGAGTCCACATTGTGAGTCTATGCTTACAGGTTCTACTGTAAGATAAAGGAAGGCTAGGTCTCAGCTTGTCCAGCTGGTAAATGTCAGTATTTACACCTTTTTCTCTGCATTAGCAATTAATAACATTTTCATATAGAGAACTTTAATGTAGGTACCCAATATGTACTGATTTCTTTGGGTCCATAAATGCCATTTATTTTAAGAAAACAGAAGGATTAGATAAATACAAATGTATAAATATGTTTGAATTTCCCCATGCTTTAATAGTTGAAGAAAGAGCTTCAAACATGTAGTTATTTCTGGGACTTGACATACCAAGTCTGAGATTAAGCAATTTTAAATAACATAAAATTTATTGGAACCACGTTCTGCTTGTTCTTAAAAAACGATATTTTGGCTTTTTTTGTGGGAAATTAATGCTCACTGCTAATAACTAGACACCATTTCTAAGAAATCCAGGAACAGCCTTCTGATAAACAATTGAAGATCATTTGTGAATTTATCGCATGGCCCAGATTTAAATTTGATCAGGCTCTCTACTGTCTTCCTTTACATTATTGAAAGTTAATTTTAGAATTAAGGGGTTTAGTTAGTTGCAAATTTTTGAAGGACAGTGATGATGTTGATCATTGCATGAACAAAGCCTAGGATTTTTGAAGAACTTAGGGGAATTAAAGACCCAGTTTACAGTTGAATGTAGACACCTAAAGCTCATAAAGCTTATTTATATTATGACTAAAAGATGTTTTGTTACAGAGTTACCCCCTTACAGATTGTAGTGCTAACTCTTGGTTTAGTTTTGACCTGAGACCTCTGTTGTAGGCAAGAACATGAGAAGTGCATGGCTTGCATGTAGCACCGCCCTTCTGGACCTCCAGCCACCACCCATTAATAAAAAATTTCCAGGCAAGGCAATGTGAAGAAATATCCTGTTTCAGGGAAAATCTCCTTTTTTTCAAATCATGCTGTCTTAATAAATCACAGATATGAGCAGAATAAGGATATCAAAGAAGATGAAAACTCATGGTAATGGTCAGTGGCTGAACATGTCTGTTTCTGCCACCTCAGTAATGGTGTTAATAGTATCAGTTCTTAGAACTTGTACTGATATTTCTCCCATCCACCAAGAACTGCCTCAAAAAAACCTTGGGATGAGATAGAAATGAGAAAATTACTAGTTTAAACAATTAAACATGAGAGACTGTATAACAAAAAGGCCTTCAATTTTCCTTTTTCATTTGACATGGCCTTGTGAATCCTTAAGTGTTTCTTTTAGCTGAAAACATTGCACTGTGCAATCCTGTGACTTGGGTATTTTAAAAAAAAAGAAGGTGTTTTTTAATATCAATTTTAGCCAGTTTTAGTAAAGCAATCTGTGGCATTTCTGTCTAGAACATTACTGCAACAGCCTTCTGCATACGAGTTTGTGGTGCCTTTCAAAGCTCTAAAACACCATTCTCCTAAACTGTGCTGGCCAGGGCAGTGGGAGATGCAGGGTCTGGAACCTGATAATGGCTAGCAATGCATGTGGATGGACAAGACTAAAAGAATAAAGGTGTTCTTCCAGCTGCTCCTCTGACTCTTGGATAGCCAAGAAGAGACACAGCTTAGGGAAGTTCAAGGTCAGGAAACATTTCAAAATGTGGGGATCTGAAGTAGAGAGGGCAAATTACTTCCATGGGAGAATAAATTTGGTGATTGCAGGCAGGAGTGTGAGATGAGTCTTCCCACTGCCAAAACTTTTTGAGGAGGGCAAGCTGTGCAATGTATTGCTTACTGCATTAAATTTAGTGCTTAGGTTTGCTAGGGTGTCATATGTAAACTTATGGTATTACTCAGCCTACACTCTCCCATAAAAAGGGACTTTTTTAGGTGTAACTAATAATTATAGAGCATTAACTTGGAGCTCCAGATGACAAGGATCTGCTAGCAGTAGCACCTTATGATTTGGCCTGGTCTGTGTCACTGATTGAAAGAATGAATAGGCACAACCAGTGTTTTAGACACATATTTAGATCATGCTTGGAAACCCCCAAAATGGTTAACATACACACTCTCACTTCAGATTATGTTTCAAATGGAACTGACACCTCTCTCTTTCCATTTACTTTCAAAACAAGTAAATCTTACTAAATCTTTGACATCTCAAATGAGAAACTGGCTAGCCTTATTATTTTTCTTGAGATGAAAAAATCCCCACAAAACAAAACCTAATAACCAAAACAGAACTAGTTTAGTTGCAATACAATGAACTAAGTTTTTGGCTGTAAACCCTACTTGTGGTGCACTACGCCAATAACTTTCTTGGATAAGACAAAAATGTATATGGTTGTTCTGTAGCATATACACACAGATAAAGTCCCAAACCTTATTCATTTTGGCTGTATTTGTGCTTATCTAACCATAAACTATGGTTAAAACTATTTTGGCAGTGTTACAGTGCATTATATAGTTTATTGCTTTTTGTTTTGGAAACGGAAAGCTGCTAAGATATTGTGGTTTGGAAGCTGCTTGCAGAGCATATACAGTGCTTCTCCCAGGCACACACTTTCACTGTATTTTTGTTTTGTCAATGGATTACAGACATCTCATACAGTTAGGCTTTTATGTACCTTTTCAAAGACCCTTAAAAAGCATAGGTGGACTTTCCACTCAGTTTAATTTGAATCACTCCTATGGTATTAAGAGAGTTATGTGTTATAGTAAATACAATAAAAATGCATTACACCACCCCAGAAGTTGTTGGTTTTTATGGACTATTGTACCAGCTTTTGATTTCTTACTTGCTAACTTAATTTTTATTCACTTTGCCTTTCCTTAAGGATGGTTTCCTACCTATAAAAATATTTCCCTTTCTGAAACTTATTGAATAAATAAAAGAGAATGGAATTCCACAGTCTTTTTTTTTTTCCTTTTGTGTGTACTATCTGATGCCAAGACACACACAGAAGTAGTAAATAGATATGTAGGTGAATAAAGAAAAGGAATTAGAGGGGAAATTATGTCAGGGGTGTGTGATGGCTGCTGATTCTGTGGGATTGCAACAGCAACAGCAGAACTAGGTTTTATATTGAGATGGATCACAGTGTTTATGGCTTAGGTCATTTTTTGTGGACACTGAATGTACAGAGAGATATGAGGGATAGTATCAGGATAGAGGTGGTGCTTAACATTTAATTGGAATCGAATCGAGAAGTTTGTTGCGTAGCTTTTCACACAGAGACACTGGGGCCATCAGAGTTGCACCAGAGTCCTGTTTTACCTGGAGACCTGAAAGGTGGCCTGAGGCTACTACTGCAGTGTTGATGGATTGTATACACTGTTCTCACCAGTACTTTCAGCTCTTACACTTGTGTTGTAAATACCTCTCATCTTTAAATCAGGATGTTCGTGCATCCACTGTGCTGGGTGGAGAAGCAGAAACTCCTTCTCTATTTTGCTGAAAATGAAACCAAGTGTGATGAGATTGCAAGGATTATTAAGGTAAAACCAAAGTTCTTCTGTCTAAACGTTACAGCAGAGATACAAACTCTCTCAGGGGTCCATGGGCCAGATCTCTTAATTTCCCAGTATTCTCCCAGTGGTAATTCCTAACTTGGCATACATAAATTAAATTTGAGGAAAGTTTCACTGAGATTTCTGTGTTTCCTCACTTTTACAAATACAATGGTGAACTATCATTTAAGTCCATCTCAGTGACTTTTTCATCCTTTTTACCTTCCACTTGTATATCACTATGAGAGGAAGAGTAGCTTAAGCATAATTAACAGCCTCTAAAAGGGATAAAAAATTTCTTTCTTTGTTCACTTTTATCTCAGGACAGAAAAGCTGATAGAAGTACAAGGAAATAAATAACTAACTTATTAAAGAGCTTGTCAAAGAGAAGAGGTTCCATTTTGCATGGTCCAATTTCTGAGCTGAGAGGAAGTAGGGAAATATTTTACTAGTGGAAAAATACTGTCTCCAAGTAGTCATGACAGTGGGCAGAGGCTGAGTGGTGCCCAGGTTCCATCATCCTCCCACCACAGCCATGTCTCACAGGCAGCTTGCCTGGCTATGCCTGGTACTGTTCAACCCAAGCATGCTGGGGCAGGCACCCCAGATTTTGGGCTCCAGGTATGCCTGGAGCCACATCTGCAGGCACATGGCACATGGAGAGGAGTCTGGCCATGAAGAAAATCCTGATGCAAGACATGCACAGCAATTCAGAGCTAGAGGAACCAACCTGATGACACAGTTTTTTAAAGACCACAACACATGGTGAAATACAGATTGCATTTATATTTGGTGAAGTAAAGCACGTACTTTATAACATAATCAAGGAGCTATTGCAGTGATTGTACCCACAGTGGTTCTCACACTATTCATTTTTTATTGCCTTCTGTTACTTGTAACTATGCATTGACTTATAACAAAGATATGTTGGTGTAATAAATATTAGGATGCTCTCATTTATGGCATGCCACTGAAGGGAGTAAAATCAATATAGAAAGAGATAAAAAAGCAAATTAAAGGCTGAGGCTATAAATCAACATTGTGCAAAGTACTGGTCAGACTGATTTCATGCTTTTACTGTAAAAATACATAGCAATAGGAATTGGCTTGCATGGGACAGAATAGCAGGTAGGGCACACACCCACATCTTTGCTTTTGCTGCCAAGGTCTACCCCTGCCAACACAGCTGTGCTCTGACTTACTAAAGGTCTCCTTTTTTATATTAATGCATCTTCCATCACCCTGACACCTGCACCAGGGAGAGTGTCCCTGGCTGTGCGTGGGGGCCAGCAGAACCCTGTCAGACTGCAGAGAAGATGGTCTCACAGCAGTGCTTGCAGGCCATGCTGCCAGCCTGGTTCGCCCTCCATTTCTCAAGAGCCTCCTCCTCCCTGTCTCCACCATGGTGTAAATGTCCACATTCTCCAGGCCTGTACCACACACTGCTCCAGGTGAAGCCCACCTACTCCTACAATCGGTAGGGCACACATACTCCTACAACTGGGTGCAAACTTATTTCCAGCACCTTTTCCAGGAAATATAGTTTTCCTGCTGGCTTGACAGGAAAGATAAGTGTAGGTCTAGTCTGGGTTCCCAGATCCTGCAGATGACTGCTGGGGAAGCAGAGGTGCTGCCCTGCAGCTGGGGTGAGCTCTTTATCCCCTCAGCGAGCACGAGCGCACTGCCAAGGGCCCCTCTGCTGTGGCAAGGTTTGAGGGGAATTGTCAGTCACCAGGGCCTTCATCCTGCTCTGCAAATGCCTCTCCAGCCATGGGATTTAGGGGGAGGAATGCCTCCATCCTCAGCTCCCAGCTGCTCAGCTCTGTCAGAAATGGGCCCGTTCTGGCCACGTGCTGAGATGTGAGCCCTGGCCCCAGGGAACTGTGGCAAAAGAGGAAAGCAGCTCTGGTGTTTATGTGTCTGCAGCTTCTGCAGCAGCTGTGTGCTCTTATTTGGTGCCTCAGTGCCGCATTCGCCACTCAAATCCTGCTTGAGAGCCCCAGGGTGGATCCAGGGTCTGGATCAGCTCCACTTGGGGTGCATTAAGTGGTACACAGAGTAATCTGCTCTTTCTAAAATGGGGTTTTCTAAAATGGGTCTTTTCTTCTCTGTTTATCTTCGTTTGTCTCACCTCTTGTTGACTCCAACCCTTCACCCAGCCCCTAAACTGGCCCTCCTCTTTTGACCTGCAGGTCTGGTCCCATCCTGACAGGTCCCAGTCCAGCCTGCCAGCACCTTGTCCAAACCCAGGTTTTTCACTCAGTCACCATCTCCAGGGCCTTTCTTGGCTCTGGCCAGGCACCACACCTGTGGCTGCTCTGCCTCAGACTATTCCACAAATATCTCCAAGTTTCTCTGAGGCTGTAGTCAGGGTCCTTCCATGATCTACCAGTCCCAGTGACAACAGCTGCTCTTCACCAAAACAGTGGGGCAAACTTTAGTTTCCATAAGAAGAGGATGATTTTATGCATGAAGTGTAGATTTTTTTAAAGTATTTTTTTCCTTATTACTTCCTTCCTGAAAGTCTTCTCTGTGAAGGTGCCCACAGGTAACACACAACGGTGCATTGCATAACCTGGTGCAATAATGTGTTTGATCTGGTAAACAAACAGGGTGTAGAACCCAGGCAGTTCCCAGATTTCATACTTCCCCCAAATGTTTTCACAGGAAAGAATTCACATTTCACTTCCTCTGTTATTGCAAAGGTTCAAAGCATTCATGCTTGGCATATGGTTTTATTTTATTTAGAGCTTTATTTATCCTTGTTTTCCCTGAGTATAGAAGCCACCATAACGAAACTGTTCTGTAATTCAAATATATGTATAACTATGTAGTGAAAAAATGAGAAGGGAATTTAAACAAAAAGGAAGTGAACTCAGTACTAAACCACAGCATATTTCCAGATGAAACCCCACAGAATCATTACATTGCCTGTGTGGTGGGATAAAAATGAAAATAACCTCCATGAATGTTTTTTAGCAAAATGACAACCACAATATAAATATATTTATAGACATATATATCAATATATAGGTGTAACATAAAATTGGCTAATATCACTTGAACTTTATCCCTCTCTAGAATATCCTTGTTTACACAGTGATCACCTTTTATTTATATCAATCAGAATGAGAAAAGGCATACCTACCACTTACAGACAGTCAGACCATCATAATCTTAAATGCAACCTCTGTAATAAGCATGTTTTCCATTAATTTTTTCTTTGTATATTGACAGCTTTACTTTGTATTTATCTCTGGATTTTTTTTTTGTTTCAAAAATTATTCTTATGTGTGAAGATTGATTGACCTAATTTCAACAGCTGTTGAAAATTTCAAAAGTAGAAGAATATTCATTATGTATTGTTTGGAAACTGTGTGTAGCACAAAAATATCCACTTCAAACAAGATCAAAATAGATAATCCCACATTTTACCTTAAATTTTAAATTTAGGGGAAATCTCTGTGTGAAGTGAACTCCATACTTTAGAAAGAGAATGCTTTTCGGTTAAAATAACACTTGACATGGGATTTATTAGTGCAGGCAGATATCAGTCACTTACCCTAGCTGTTATTACTCCTTTGAAACTAAATGCTCAATGTAGATTAATAGACTTCTTAGCGGTCACAGAAACCACCACTTTGCAACTGGAGAAGAAAATGTTAACAAAATATAGGAGTGTCATAGTTAATCTCATGGAGAACAATGAGTTCTTCAATAAAAAAAGGGAGTATCTGCACTGCAGTAATTTTATATCCCCCATTTAAAATGAAATAATGATCAAACAATTTGCTGTGCAGATGCATTCTCCTTGCATTAATTGTGGCAGGGTGAACAAGTTCTAACAATATGGTAATTAAAACTGATCATATTTCAATCCAGAGCTGGAAGGTTTCAGTAGATATGTACTGCATCTTTCATCTTTTTGTAGCTGGCTGGAGTAACCCAAAGGTTTTATTGTCCTGAATAAAGATCTGCCGGTCTGTTTTCTCAGCAAAATGAAGCAGCAGTTTCAGTTCCATGTACCAGTGCAGCTCCCACTGTCATCAGGGGCTTTGTGGCTGTCCCAACACACTAGCAGGAATTCAGCATGCAGAATGCTGAATTTAGACCTCACCCCCTAGGAATATTCAACTGAAGGACAGGTTGGGAGAGCTTGCTGTGGGAATGTGTGAAGGAACAGACACTATTAAAGTCACCCAGGGTAAATTAACATGTGAAATACACAAATTGTTTCAAATACTTGTACTTTTTAAATTTGACGTGTTGACACCTGCTACAGAGCTGCTGCAGATTCGCTGAGCATCTTTAGAGGCTGCAGGAAATATGCTTACTCTAAGGCACATGCTGCATCATCTTAACATCAAACTGCAAAGCGTAGGAGGACTCTGCTTTCTCTGCATCTTCTGCACTCTTTTCATTGGTTGGTCTTTTGTAAGAGTTATATTAACACTCAGTGACAACCGTATACTGCTTGTGTCTGAATTTGAACCAGTCAGGAAAAAGTCTGTGCTATATTTAGAGGGAAAGCCTCTCTTTCTTTCTTTATTAATGTAAATGATTTTTCTCTGAGTCAGGAGCTGCCAGACTTACAGGAAATGATAAATAGGCCTCTGCTTTACATGCAGGAGAAAAAAGCAAGAGGGAAAACCCCTCTAATTTGTTTGTATGAATGATAGTATATCTCTTTTGCATAGCGCTCGAGATAGTCTCGTTAGGGAGCTGATGATCCAGTTTTGAAATGACACTGTAGTGAATCTAGGCAGATCTACAAAGATCTACAGAGCTGGTGGCAAAAAGAAGGATGGCAGTAATGCAGATCCCTGTGCAAACAGGTACAGGACTCCTGCCTCAGTAAAATATAGTCTTCCACATGGTGGACTCACTGAAACAATTTTTTCACCTGATCTTGAATTGCCCAGGGCTATGTAGATGTTATTGCTCCTACTGAGATCTTCTCTGTGGGACTGCTCAGGCAATGGCTGAGTTAATGAGTTAAATCTGGGAAACTGAAGCATATAGTCAATGCAACAGAGAGAGTGCAGGTCAGACTCAGCCTGCTTCGTTGAGTAGTCTGGACAAAGACATATATAAAACCAGTTTGGTGTGAGAGGGAATTATTTTCTGATTGTTCTGCAACCAATCAGTTAAATTTTTGGGCTGCATGCCTGATACTCACTTTATTCTAGCTTCAGTTTCTGTAAATATCTTCCCAAACAAAACAAGCTTGTATTCCCACAGATCTAAGGATGCTTTCAAAAAATTACTGTAAAACATCACTTGTGGAAAGAACTCTTATGACCCTCTGCCCTCCAACTTCAATTTGAATTTAACCCTGCAAGATTCTCCCATGTGCTGAGAAAATCACAATGTTCTAGAGCAGACTGCAACTTGCCCTTTTGCTTTTGTCTGTGTCACACCACACCATGTGCCCTGATGACCAAAGTGGGGCAGCTACAAAGTTAATTCTGTAAATAATATATATCTTGCAAACATCAAACTTAGGAGCCTTAGAGACAGATTTTCACTTCTGCCCTTGAACAGTAATAAAAGAACAGTTTGGAAAAGATGATCTACTTGACTACTTTCAAAGTTCAAAATGTATTTTTGGAGAGTTGGGAAATGAATAATAATAACTCCAGGTTCAAGAAATTTAATCTTTTGGAATATAAGCAAAGCCCTGAAAGTCTTGAGAAACAAAGATGTTTAAAAGAATAAGCCAAACTGATACAGAAACATTTTTGGAAAGTTGCTTCTCGTGCTACCAAAAAAGATAAGAAAATCAGAAAGTCACTTTGCACACAAGACTATGTCACTTTCTAGCAAGAAACTGCAATTGATGAAGACTTTTCAGTCTCAAGGCAGGAGTCTGAAGATGCCTTTTTATTGTGGACACAAGAAGCTTAACCTTGGCAAGCATGAATTTGATTATAAGAAAGCTGACTAAAAGGCAATCAGAACAATTAAAAGGACACAAATTAGAACTGTTCTTGCTGCAAATGAACCACATTTTGAAACTCTAATGGATTCTGGTTTGTCCATAGTGTTGTGAGCAAGCTTGAATTGTAGTGTTTTATGTGCATGTAATGGTAGGTTAAAGTCATGCGTTTATTAAAACAAAAGCTACAAGGCTTAGCAAATATATGATCATCCTAGATAAAAGCTGATTCACTTTGGCCCAAGGGCAGAATCACTGGGCTAAATCCTACTAAGCATTAAAATCAGAAAGAATCAAAGCTACAAATCTGGCATGCAAGAGCTTTAATCTAGAAGCACTATATACACTGTGTTATACTTTTGATTTTAATGTACTCATTGCTTGAGGAAAAACCATCTGCTTTACATTATGCCTGTGGCGCAGAGTACATTGATTTCATCACATCTCTGTACAGAATAACAATAAATGGACTGTGAACCATTCTTCAAATATCTTCTTTAAGAATATAACAACCAGTATAATATTTCAAGGTATGAAAACGCAAAGAGAATGAAACAGAATAATTGCAAAAATTCACTTTGAAAGAATGTTTCAGAATGGTCTTGTTCATGTTCCCTTTATTTTATTGTCCATTTTGACAGTTGGTCATCTTCAGCTGTCACTGAAAAGATAGATTCAAAACTTTCACTTTATTCTTGCTTTAGGGATAATAAAATAGTAAAAGAGCTCTTATATTTGGAAGATATATTTATCTTCTGAAACATGAAAAGTGCTGGAAATGTTCTGTGCTTTTTTTTCCCAAGAAAATTGTTAGTTAAAACACTAAGGAAAAAATGTACAGAACTTCAGATTTTCAAGAATAGATTAAGACAGAAAACTTTTCTAGTCTTTACAAATAGCTGGGTTTAGTAAAAATTGTCAGGCTGATTTCTGGAACGGGACTTTCATAACAAAATAAAACAATCCAAAACAAACAGAAAGCATGGTGCTCACAAGTGTTTTCTAAAAAAAGTTAGTAATCTGTTTTTACACATAAGTAAATCTATCAGGAACTGTCAGAAAAGCAGCATGGATGTGATGATGATTATAAGGCTACACAAGCAATATAGCTGTGCAAACATTATCTACAGCATAAAGTGACATACATGGTTATTATGGTCACCAGCCAGCACAAAGAAAGTTCAAAGGATGAAGCAATGAGGTGAAAGTAAATACAAGCCAGCAGTGCAGTTTTGTGCTGTTTTGGTGAAGAATGTAGACTTGCTCCATGCAGTGCAAGGCAACAGTACTACAGCAGGAACTCATCCAGAGCTGGTGTCAGGTAAGAGCCTGAAAGATCAGTAGCAGCCAAAATAGAACTGATCTGGGACTATGGGACTGCATGCTGAGAGGAGCAGGCCCTTAGGTCCTGTTGTTCCATCAGTGTGCGATCTAGATTCCCCTGCTCTGGAGGATAAGTGATCATTGCCCAATCACAATTAGGCCAGTAATTAGAAAATTTGTCCTAACTACCAGAAAAATGCAGTGGTGCTTGATAACTTTGTGTGTGGGATGACATGACCATATTCCTTTACCACCAAAGATCTAGTGCTGGTGACCTGAAAGTCCTTCTCAATTGATATCAGAGAGTTTTCTGATTACACCAGACCAGACTCCAGTGTCTGAATCACTCTCCAGACTTCACTTGACTGTAGGTTGAGTTCTTTGCTAATAATAATAATTGAAGCACTGACATTGAGCTCACAAGTAGATTCTAAAATTAGGCTAATGCTGACTCCACACCCTTTCAGTCTGCTGTTGCACTTTTTCAACATGTGAGTCAAGATAGAGCTAAATAATGGCCATGCAGACTAGCTGGCACAGATCATTCTGATTCACCCATGAATCTGTAAATCAAAAGAAGTTTTAAATGCTCAATAAAATAGTCTCACTCATATGCTGAGGTCTGCATACATAGAATATGAAAACATTTTTTTTTAACTCAGCTTTAATTAAATGGAAGGGACGCATATTTAAGCAGGGACTCTAGAAAGGAATTGCATTTTATCACTGGGATAATCTCCCCTGCTTTGGGCCAGCCCCATTACATGACTCAGTTTTTCACAAGTGAGCAAGCAAGAATGCAGGTCTCCATTTCCATTGAGATCTAGTCACACTTATGGGAGAAGGGGAATGGATCACTTTGGAACAAAATCTGCCATTGCAAAGGCAAGGCAAGAAAACAAGTAACCTTTTCCATGGGAGCCCATTCATTGTCCATGCTCAGATCAGAAAGATCCATCTATAGCTGCTTCTATGACTGCATCTGACTGTGTCAGGGGAGACTGGACTGGAGCTCTTCTGTGAGTGCATCAAAGAAGTTACATTTCTTTGAATCTATTTTGACATATTTGCCAAGACAGAAAAAACAGGAAATACATAGCAAAAAATGAAATACAGGAAATGGGACTCCAAAGTAATTTACATTTACATTTGTTTTTTACATTTTATTTTGGTCTGGGACTGAAAATTATTTGGATGCAGGAGATCATAGAAACATATCATATCTCAGGTTGGAAGGGACCCATAAGGATTATGTTATACCCTAAGCCTTCATTTTTCCTGTTTGTGGACAACGTACACTTCTTCCACTGCAGTAAGCAGAGGAAGTGACCATACATTCTAGTTCCCTTTTTGGTACCTAAAAGAAGACTATGAAACTAAATGAAATCATGCTAGCACTTTGTCTGATGTGACATTGTGTATATTCTTCCTCAATGTAATTCAGTGGCTCTTAACATACAGCAGAATCCAATTAAACGTAATAAATCATGATAAACATAGATTCAAGTAGAAAAGGGGGCTCCCCCAAAACTAATCAAAGCAATAGAGAAAGACTACTAAATGGGTCAAGGGAATAAAGCAAAATATTATGCTAAAATTAGACTAAATATAAAGAAGATGTCAGAAGACCTGACCATACCTGGCATCTGTTGGGACTCAGCTGTCAGAACATATCTGTAACGTTCTGCAATGTTTAGAGTCTGGCACAAGTGGTCAGTGGCTCTATGACTTCAAATGACAGTCATCCCCAAGCAAAGTATGTTGTACAGGAAAAAGCCCTTAAGTAAATGACCTTTCTGGAAAAGATCATGTTGGTATTTCAGGTAAATCAGACAGTGTTTATAAAGAAAAAGGCAGTAAAACTTTATAGAATGCCTCTGCATTTGGCAAAAAGCCAAAGAAAAATGCTGCACCATTGCTTTTCAGAGAAAGTGAAGTTATTATTCTCTTCATGGGTGTGGGATAATTGCTCTGCGCTTCTTTGAAGCCAAACTTTTTCATAGGCAATTTAAAGTATCAAGTAAATTGCATGTGTTTTGAAAATAAAATTCCTCTTTTATTGACAATACAGACATTTGGCCAGGAGGAAATCTATAAAATGAGCAGATTTATTGGAAGAAGCGATAGGAGGATTTTCTAAAGATTAGAACTCTATAGCATACAATTATTTGTTTTTGTTGATTCTTACTGCAACTATTCTAACAAGATTATTTCAGTGATAATTTGGTTCTTATGTATGTATGTATCTATCTATCGATTTATTTAAAACTGCCTAATTCCCCTATTAGCCCAGACCTAGATAAAAGATAATTCTTGGCCCTATTCACTTCATAGTGGAGATTCTCAGTACACTCTTTGAAACCTCTCTGCTCATATTTTTAGTTTTATTTAAAGTTTTCTTTTGGATAGATAGTCTGAATTATTTAATCACTTACAACAGCTAATATAAGAGTTTACATTCTGCACATGTCCCAGGTGAGTCTTTTCACATAGTTCTCAGAATTTTTTGAGTCATAGATCAGTTAGTTTGTAAAACTGTGAAGAACTGTCCACAGAAATTTTGGCCTGGTCAGCAAGCTTGTCTTTAGCCAATTACCTCATCTGCAAACAGAAAGTCTCTTTAGAATGAGAAATAGGAGATAAGAGGGGAACAGTTATGGCACAGCTTCTATTGGAGAAGTGGATGCATCATCTGTGAAAAATATCCAGCACTGTCCCAGCTGGCTGATGCTGCCCAGAAACATGCAAGACATATTCTTAAGGGCTTGCAATCAGCTTTAAAAGACTTAGCTTGAAAAATACCTCTTAAAAAATGTTCTTCCTCCTCACCAGGCCAGAGATCTGAAGAAAAAACAGTAAGCACAGAAAAGTGAGCAGAGTGCCAGCAGTTCCAGCAGAGCTGAAGTGCTGGGATCACTGTATCTGGCTTTCATGCCTGCCTAAGGCAGCCTGTGCTGATTGCTGTAACACCCACTGGTACTGGCAGACAGCCTCATCCCTGTCACTGTGAAAGCTTTCAGCTTTCATATCCCCTGTCACAGGGAACAGGCAAGATGCCACTGGCAGCAACAAATGGGTGATTCCCAAGGACTTCTGCTCACAGAATACTTAGAAGCAGGATGCAACCTAGCTGAATGTTTTGGGTAATTGATAGAGTGAGCTTATATCGAAGGCTGAGCTCCAGAGGCCAGAACAAACACGCTGTTGTGGAGTCATATTTGGACATGAATTCTACATTTTCTGTAGTAAGAAGAGATTGGCACTTTCTTGTACATAAAAATACATATTGCTTCTGCATTCCAGATGCTGTGGTGATACAATTAAGTCTTTCCAATTTTAAAAAGTTTTATCACAACAATATTGACCAGCTACAAGTAAAAAAGGATGGTGACCTGGGGGTGGATTAGAACTAATAAGAAATTAAATTCAGTTTTGCCCTCCTGATTTCCATGTCTATGAGATGGTTTGTAAATCAAACTGATTGCCTATTAACGTGTTTAAAAAATCCACATATTGATCATGTCAGAATGAAAAAGGAATGTAACTATTTATCAGCTTTTTTTCTCCTAAGTGCTTCTCAACAACATGCAGATGCCTCAATGTGGTGGTGATTCTTATACCTGGAATAGGCACCAATCTCCCCTGGCCTACCAGCTGCTTCTGTAAAAGTCATGGAATTGCTTATGTAGATATTTTGGATAGCCCATAGCTAAAATGGCACTAGATATCTGTGTTTTAGTCCTTGAATATCTTCCAGTGAGTCATTCATTGACATGCATAGGAGATTGAATTTAAGAGTTCCGAATTTTAAGATTTGTGTAACCACTAGCTATGTATACTCTGAGTAATTAAATAGCTGATCTTGATCTTACACCGTAGTCATGCTCTTGCTATTCTGTAAAATACATCTAGCATTACATCTGGTAACAGATCTGTTCCATTTCCAACAGTGAAGTATTTCAAATAGTCACTTTCCATTACTCTGAGTTAAGAGTAAAATGGATGATGACATTATCGCTGAGCGAGGAGGAAAAGATGCATACCAGTAAGACTGTGTCAGTAGATTGCTAATTGCTGTATCAGTAGATTGCAAAGGTTTCAGTTTCTCAGTGAAGGGAAGGGATTACATTGTTTGAAACTACACAGATGCCAAGGAGAGGCTGAATAGTTGAGAAAAAATAAAATAGAAAGGAAGAACAACACAAAAGCTGATTTCCCACCTGTAGAAAAGATCATCTTCCAAAGGTGTTTAGAAAATAAACTACATTTTTGTTCTATTGCCTCAACCTCTTAAAATAGTATATAATAATTTATGAAAAACATCTGCCAATTAGTAGCAGGAATGAAATGTGGAAAGATCTCTGGTTTTGTGCTATTTTCATTATTTTCTACCTTCCCTTCTTTGATGCCAGAATAGTTGCAGCACAGGTCAGAAAACTAAGATTAAAAAAAAAACCACAGTCAATGCTTTCAAAGCTATAAATATTGATTTTTAAAATAGGCATAAGAGCTTTTCCCTGTTTTGCATGAATGACAATCATCTCCAGCTTCAGAGGCAGTAACCATTCCTGCTGGGATGGGAGGAATGGTTACTGCCATTCCTCAGTATGCAGGAGGAGACCCAGAGGTGACATTCATAGCCAGAGACTGCCAGAATTGTTTTAGGTGTATATGGACTGTACAGTTATTTTTGCAAATATGTTCTGTATTTTTCTACATGAACAGGCAGAAGTGATCTCTATCCTGAGGCACAGAGTTCCTAAGTATGGTAGGCCACTTCTAAACTCACCTGACAACTTTAAACAAGGTAATTTTCTTACTTTGCAGACTGAACTAAATCCACTGTGACTGGGCCTCCAGGTGGGGAAGAATAGTCAGGGTATAGACACTACAGAGACAGAGGGGAAGACAGAAAGTGAGAGGGTAAATATATACTTATCTTTTTGTTTGTTTCTCCCATAGGCCAAAAGGATTCCACAAAATATTGTCAGAAATATTTAGAAGTGGCAGATACAGGATTTCCCCGCAGTTTTTGCAAACAAGCCCAGATAACTTATGCTGCAATTTGACAAGTTCCATAAGGTAAACGAATATCATGAGCAAAGAAATATGTGTGTTCAGCTGCTGTGAAAGCATCTTGATGATAGCTGAGAACACCTGCTGCAGGCTGAGATATGACACACAAAGGCTGTCAGCTAGGGAGTAAACACTTTCCTTTTCCAATTCTTCTGGATGGATTTTGAAATATTTGTGTGAGTCATTTCCAAAGGTTCTGTAAGAATTTCAAAAACACATGCAACCAAAATGAAAACTCAGTTTGGCAGGCAGCTATGGGCCCTTTAAAAGCACACGAGCGAGCATCCACTCTTGAGCTGTGCACACATGTTTCTCCCACAGAATGAAAGGCCCCAGTCATGGACCAAGCAGAGTCATGAATAAAAGATGGGAGAAATCCAGTAAGTTATATAAATTGTTTGCAGAGTACAAGCTAGCTCAGTCTAGATCTGAGTGTCTGACACAATGGCACGTCGAACTAACCCCCAAGGGCTGGATGTCCTATTACTCCCAAAGCTTCCTTAATATTTTGGTCTTTCTTCCACAGTGTTATCTAGCAGCTCCCTGTTGCATCCTCTTCAGTTAGAAAAGATCTCCCTTTTAATCTCATTTTTTGGGAAATGCAGACTGGCAAGTCTTTCAAAGTATGAATAAAACAAGGAATTCTTAGTGATGGAAAAAGAGACATTGGATAGGCATTTGACATGAGTTTTCAACATAATGTTTAGCAAAATCAAACCAATGTAAATATAGCATGCAGAAGGAATTATCTCATACAAAAAGGAGGCAAGAGATTTTCCCATATATGTATGCCTCTAATATAATAAACAATAAATTCAACTATTGTCTCTTTGTCCAGCGCTGACATAATGGACTACATTCACTTTGAGAAAAAAATAAAAACAAAACCCCCAACCCCCCTGAAAACCCAGCTTGTTGAAAGAAAAGGACTTCAAAACACAATAAAAACAACGGGTTTGTGTTACAAAGGGAGGTTTTTATTGAAGAATTACCTTGCCAAGAAAAAAATAATAGCCAGTGACCCACCACTTCTGCTGGATCATTCTATTTCTTTTTTAATTTTCTCTTCATACAAATTATTTTATAGCATGGTATATGGAAATACCAGTCCCTGAATACAAACTGTTCCAGTTGACTAAGGGTGATCATCAAGAACTATTTCGTTGTGAGCCTCTCTGGAAGGCACCTTCTTGAGATAACTGTATAAAGACTAGAAGGAAGAAATAAAGAGGAGAAAAATTGAGGATAAATGAAGGGAAATCCTTCTCACAGGGAGAGCTTTTACAGGCCTACTGAGATCTTGCATGAACAGGATGTACCACAATCACCCTAATCAGACAGATGAAGCTCTTCTACAACAATGAGGAACCCTGTTCTGTCAGTGTGAGGAGAGAGATGACGTAAGAGATCTTTGCATCATTCTGTGATCCATTGGTAATGTTTCTGTTTACTGATGCAGCTGATTGAAGTTAGTCAGATGATGTACTTCTACTACAAGCTCTGCAGTGAAGTAGCCATTTTGAAGGTTCCTGACTGATAAGCAGAGATTGAACAGTTTGGTCACAAGCTATGGAAAACTCTAGGTTCATAGCTGTTTATGCAGCTCCCCAGGAAACACTCAGCAGAATGATGACATGACTTTTCATGAGCAGGGGAAAGAGCATAATATAGCTGTAATTCACAGCACTAGACTATTTTTAGTTTCTAGTGCTTAAAAAGCAGGCTTTGAGACATTAAGAATCAAAAAATCAGAACAGGATGCAATTTATCCTGCAAGGCCAAAAATGTTAGCCTAAAGATCTCTTTAATGTGATCTTAATGGCACTGTACTGACATTCATCTGATGTGAATGATTTTATTTAGGCAGACTAACAAAAAAAATCTTGAAAGCCACAGAGCCTTCACTGTGGTTACAAATGAATATGATCCCAGAAGCAGATAAGTAGCTGATTTGCTCCCAAATGTGCAGGATCTCAAAATACATTAATGGTGTGTGAGACTTTTTTAATCTCCAGCCAAGAGTTACTATTTTTTCTCCTTCTGCTACCAGGCAAAATGTGCCTGGACATTTTACAGTGTGTCATAAATTAAAGAACACCAAAGGGACTTTTTTTTCTTTATTATAGCAATCTACAAGAAAACCACAGTCAGATTTTTTATTGTAAATAGAACAACATATCTGGTTTCTAATTCCAGCAAGCTGAGCAGCTAGTTGTTAATGTGGCACTGAAAAAGCATTTCATGCATGATTTAAGAAGCTGAGTGTAGGTAATTGTATCTGAAATTATACCACTAAAAATATAGTATGGTAAATGAAAAGTCAAATACTAGCTCTTGAAGGATGGAAGAAGGCTCCTTCATCATTTATTGCATGCAATTTTTAAAGAAGTGTTTCTCAAGTTTTAGGTTACAACTAGGAAGTTATAAAAGGCTCCAAAGACATAATGGGAGGAAGAAGTATGTACAAGTTCTATTCCTCTAATGTGGGGAGTGACAAGGGAACATGAGTGGGCTGTAATACCTGGCTGGGTATGTTTATCTTAGCCAGGGAACTGCTACCTACCTCTCACTGCTGGCAGTGGCTTGATTTCCCTGGGCAGGAGAAATGACTCAGGGCTGCATGAAGATTGACAGCCCAAAATGTTGAAAAAGATTGCTTTGAGGGAAGATGTGACTCAGAAGAAACTGGAAAAGAGAGAGCAGAACTACTGCCATGTTCTTAGCATGCAGGGGGCAGAGGAGGAAGAGTGATGACAAGGGACAATCCCAAGACAGGTATCCTACTTGCCAAGTCTGCTGTAAGACAGATGGTCAAGGCCTAAAAAAATAAAAATCAATCTCTCCACTAAAGCAGAATAGAGGACTGACATGAAACATTTCCCTTCCTGCTGCAAAGCAGGAAAAGCTGTTTAAGCTAACACACAAAAACATGTATGTTAGTTATGTGTGTTATTTTCAGGGCTCTGAGCTGTTGTAGCAGGAACCACTCACTAATGTGCCATGGGTAAAGACAGCAGCCAGAGCAAGGAACAGAGAGCAATGAGAAGTTGCAAAGAATGGTAGCAAAGAGGTTTGGAGAAACTACAAAAAGCAGATAAGCAACTTAACAGCTGTTCAAATTGGGTCATGTTACCCAACAGATTTTATCAATTGAGGGCCGCTGCTTAAGTTGTACCTCAAAGTGGACGAGAGCTGACCTAGCAGTTGCCACATCAGAGGAAAACAGATTCTAAAATAGTGTGGTATTTGCTTTAGGCATTAGGTGTTATAAATCATCCTGTTTAACCAACCTGTTGGAATTTTCTTTCTCACCTCCCCTCCCCCTTCCCCCTTAAATAACAACGGCTTGGTGATCTGAGTCTGCCAGCATGGGAGTCAGCTCATTTGGAGCAGCGAATAATTCCCATGAGTTATTCCAAGTTCCTGGGTGGAAGCTCAGCTGGTGTATTAGTTGTGAGGATCCACATTTGCATGCAGTCCTTCCTGCTGCCAGTTGGGCCCTGGCAGAAGGCTCATCCCAGAACGACAAGGCTGTTGCATAAGAAGGAGTCACCAGTCAGACAAGTCTGGTCTAGGAGCTTACAGTTGGCTCTGGGCCCTGTAGTGTGAAGAGCACTTAGCACTGCAGATCTCCCTGCAGTGCCTGTACAGGAGTTAAGAGTCTTGGCAGCAATTCTGAGCCGTATTTGTCCTTTGTATATCCTATTAGTAACTTCAGCTACTGTGCAGTGCTGCTGCAGGAGTCTGGATACCTTGTTCTCTGACGAAACAGGCAACTGCTCCAGCCATGAAGCAACTGTTCTTGCTCTACAGACTCCCACAGGCTATGTTCTTCACCTGCCTCTGCCATCTGTCAAAGTGATTTCAAGAGTATATTTCAGCCCTTACTGCAAAAGCTACACAGTTGTCTTTCTTCAGAACCAGCAGCAACTAAAAACTACTATCTATATCTAAATAATATCTAAACAATAAAATCAAATCAGTCTCATTCTACTGGTATCTGTTGGAGCAGGTTCTGTAAGATTTATATGACCCCTGAGAGTGGGTAGGTGTGTCCATTAATACAAAAATACTCTAGTTCTAAAAATAAATAAAAGCAATGAAAATGTTCCAGTGGTAAATCTACTCAGATCTGAATCTTTTGCCACATATTTTACTTTTGTCCAGATTCTAGCAATGGGCATGCTGACTTCAAAGCACTTTGAACTTCCACAAGTTTTGAAGTCACAGCTGAGTCAGAAAATCTGTGTATTTCTCATCTGTAGCAAAAAACATTTTAAATGCTGGTTTTAGATATCTGCAAAAAAAGGAAGGACTGGAACAAACTTGACAAAGTCACTTCAGAGTTATATTTGAGGGAAAAAGCCAGAGCTTAGAAGCATTTGATGAGGTTTATCTACATTCTTTAAACTGATCATTTCCACATTTTTGCTGCTTAATAATAATATTCTTGGTCTGAAGGTCTACGATTGTTATTTTACTTTGCAATATTAAAATTGAAATACAAAGTTAGCAAAACTTTTCTTTGCCTAAGAACTTCCTTTTATTTATTTTATTAAGAACTATTGAGGGACTGAAAGTAGACTTGAGCTACAAAGCTAAGTACATAAAAGCTTATGTACTGATTATAAGTCTAGGTCTGAAGTTTAACGCAGATCCTTCTTTATACTGAACGAGGTGTCACAGGCTCTTATTAGCCTTTCAAGTTCTGATTAGATGCCAGTATAATTAAAACATTCCTTGGCACATGATCATGTGCCTTCACGATCACAGGCTGCTCTGCGTGCATGCATGTGCACGTTACACAGCGCTGCTGCCACCACCCACCAGGGACTCACAAATGCTGCACCGTTCTGTTCCGCAATTTTGGGCACTTCTGCCAGCAAAGGACTGCTCTATTTTTTATAGCGATTGGCAGTGCTGTGAAGTCCTGACCAGCTCTTGGCACCGTATTTGGAGCTCCACTGGCAGAAAATCATTCTGCACTTACTCTACAGTTCCATTTATAACTTGGAAGAGCAACTTGCACGTTCTTTAAAAAAATCTTCTGGGAGACAGTTATGATCATAATGCTGAAGAGAACTTTCAATATTTGTGCTTTAAAAAACATGTATGTCAGGATGGACAGCTAAAATCAAAGAGAATAAACTCTCCAATGAGGCCATTTGTAACATATTTCAGTTGCAGAGATCCTTCATCTACTGCAGATGTAAAACCAAGTATGAAGATGGGATTTTTTGTTTGCAGGCTTTTATGTCTAAACCTCCATCCAAAATTGATTACATTTCTCCCCTCAAGAGAATGAAAAAGATGTTGATGAAGAGCTGAATGAATGTCCTAATTGCTGGGCCACAGACTATCCTGGGAATCTAGCATCTCCTCCTGAGGAATCCAATTGTCTTAAGTGCATGTCCTAGATGCTAGACCAAAGGATACATCCCTTGCTCTCTCACTCTCTCCATTATTCATGAACTACTTGTTCCAAGTGGAAGACTTTAAAGGAGAGACTTTTTCATTTCAGAATATCCTACAAACCACTGTGGCGACCATTTGTTCCACATCCAAACTCCAAACAAGGTAGATGACGAAGCTAACATTCATGTTTGGTTGCACATTAGCTCCTTTTGACAGATTTTCTGGCTGCTTTCTGTTGGACCATTTTTCTCAGTATGTTCTGAAAACACGTACTGGTTTGGGCCCCACAGAGATGCAGGAAACACCTGATGTGCAACTTTGAGGGCTTGGTAGCCAAGTATCTTGGTATTGCGAGTATTTGAGCAGTTATGGAATAATCAAGGCAGCCAAGTAAGGACGCTGAAGATTTAGATTTTGCTGTTTAATAAAGCATGGATTATCATTTAGAAAGTAGAAAAGAATACAAATACCTTCAAACATCTTTTAAGTCCACTGAGAATGACACCATCCTTTCTCCTCCTAAACCTCCCCCTCAAAACTTTAATGACAAGTATCATTAATTAATTTCATAGTTTCTTCTAATTTAGCTCTGACTTTTACAAACAAGGAGCTGAGTTCTTCAAGTTGTTCATACCAGGTACCAACAGATGCCCAGTATTGTGTGTTGTCTGAATGTCCATAACCAGGAAAAATGAGAAAGTTTGATCAAAAATTTTCATTCTGTAAAAATGGGAGGAACTTTTACATTTATTACTTCTGTTATGCAGCATGAAGGATTCCCATTAGTCCAAACATCCCTCAGGCATCCTCTACTGTTTTTATGATTTTTTTTTCAATACTGAAACTTCTCAAACTTACTTTTTATAGATTTCAGACATCCAGATGATTATGATCATATACAGCCTTCAAATGTGTTAAAATATATGTTGAAGTTATTAATTTTTAAGTTAATTTAGTAATTAATAAAAGCTATAAGCAACATTGCTTATACTTTTATTTTCATCCAGGCCAGATTCAAATGAAGATAACAGTCTGTTACCTTCAGCATAAATCATAAAAAAGTTTAAGTTTGAGGGAGCTCTCCTTTTCTCAAAGACTGCCTACTTTGGAAACTAAGTGTATACATCTTTACTTAATACTAATAACATTGTGTGTTGGACATCAAACAGAAAAGTCAGATTATTAAGAAGAAAACTCATTATCTCACAAGACCCAGCACATCTTTGATTTCACATATTTGGTTGGATCTTCAAAATTTTTCCACTTAGATACTGATGCCTTACTACTGTAGTTCTTCTTCACTTGTCAGGAAGACAAACTTCAAGAGATAAGAGGATTTATAGAATGTGGGTTTACCAGAAAAATCAATGCACCAGAACTTACTAGACTGAAAGAATGGATGTCTGTCTGCAGGCTTGGCTCAGATTCATTGACAAGCAATCAAAGCGAGCATTGCTTCCTGAACGGAGCAGGAATGAAATGGGTGAAACTGAACAGAGCCCCACACTGGAAATTACATGTTGAGATTGTTAAAAGTATACAATGGGGGGAATTTAATTTTTAGTTTTAGATGTCAACATACATTTTGGATGTCTAAAGATGTTTTGGTCTTGTATTACTTAGTTAGAACTACAAGTGTCAGCTAGTAGGGAAGAATGCCTGGGCAGAGATGAAAGAAGGCAGGAAGATAATTTGCTAAATTAATCAATGACAGAATAAAAATTTTAGAGGTAGAATCGGGCTCTTACTCTAGCTAGTAGAATTAACTCTACTTAAAAGGCCAGTTCTCAGATAAACAAAACCACCCGAGAATAAAACAGCACTCAGATTAAGTGAGTGAGTGGGAAACATGGTTCCTCACCAGGAAGATCTCCAAAATAGCTATTTGGAAAAGCTCTCCTCTGACAGAGCCTTGAGTAAGATTATGACTTCTATCAACAAATTGCCTGAGCTTTCAATGCAGTGCCCTACTGCTGGTTTGGTATACCATGGTTGTTAACTTTCGTGCTGATTACAGCAAAGAAAAAACTTCATAAATCTTTAAGAAAATGGCTTTCTCCAGAAGAAAGTATCTCTCCTTCCTTCAAACAAAAGGACAGTAAGGTCCTATGCTGCTGGGACCAGGTTGATATGTGGATTGAAGATGTACTTTTAACAAATGCAACAGACTACAAAGAAAAGTATAATCAGTGTTCCTTATATTATTGCTTGATTATTTCCAGATGTTACCTTATAGATTTGCAGTCTTGTTGAATTATACTTGTACCTTAGCATGTCTCTTTGTGCAGTGCAAGAAAAGTCAACAATAGTACTGACATACAGAGTTCATAGCCTCGTATTGATTCCGGATAAGACATTTGTCTTAATACACTTTACAAGACAATGGTGTAGTTCCAGCCAATTAAATTATTGCCCATCATGTCACTAAACTGAAAAACTATCGTAAATTTGGTAAACTGCATAGGGAATTACAGTGAAACATTTGCTTTAGCATTACAAACAATTTAAAAGATTATCATGCAAAGCCAAAAGAGCACACAGGAAACAGTAATATTAGCAAATATTATTAGAAATAAACAAATTGTTTTCTTAACTTAATGTCATTTTGAACTAGCAATAATCAGTAAATACCAGTGTAATGTAAGTACCAATGGCCATCTCCAGAATCACAAAAAAGAACACGCTTCTTTACAGAAGCATCAATGCAGAAATCTGTTCCTGCCTCAGTACTGTTCAACTGTGAATTTACTGTGAGTAAGCAATGAATATAAGAACCTTCCAACTACTAATTGTGGCTTGCTATTTACAAACTTTATTTATAAACTCATTTTCATGCAAGTATAAAATACTAGTTCCATGGACAAATACACATTTGTTCACCACTCTAAATTATATACATTGTATTTGCATCTAATATTCAGAGAAGTGCAAAGTCCACAGTGACGTAAAGAACAAGTTTTGTAAACTATTTTAGATGACAAGCTCTCAAAAGATATTAGTAACCATACGATAAGGTATTTTTGTATACTGCTGAAATCAAACATTTTTGTAGTAAAAGAACATACATTTCAGCTACATTCAAGTGAATATTTTATTACCATGTATTATGTCTTACAAACTTCAGTGGAGATGAGCAAGAGCGCTACAGAATCATACCTTAATGCAAGAGGTGTATTGCATGGTATGTGCAGGCATAGCCAAGGAGAGAGGAGAACTGGAAAGGAAAACAAGGTAAGAAAACTTGTACAAAAATGGACAGTAATACTGACTAACACTGGGTTATAATCTTACTTATAACAGACCTGAAGGGCTAATAGAGATCCAATTCAGAAACACCTGTGCACTGTAGGTACAGTTTGGTGCAGATCAAGAGTGCACTAATACAGTCAACGTTGTACGCATAAGATAATGCACAAAATACGCTGATATGCATATAAACAACTAACTTGTTTATATTAAGTAGGGCAGCACTGTTGTAGTACTTCATCCTTGGCACTTAGTGATAGGACAACATGTATTTGGTTTAACTAAATTCATAAACAGGATATATAATGGTTTGTAAGATGGAACACATATATTATCCCTTTCAACCTTCTGGTTTTACAGCATTTTTCTAATTTTCCAGTTCAAATGCAAACATGACACACTAGCTAGATATGGAAGACATTTCAGATGTTGGCTTAAAACATCACCTTCAATTAAAAAAATACAAAATCAAGGATTAATTCAAATTATAGAAAGTGAATTTTTTACTATTGTCTTGTGCAGAAGACAAAATTGGAAACATGGGGGGAAAAAAGTGACCTTATAATAAAACCCGCAATGTCTTTATGGGCTTCTCCTGAATAGTAACTTCTTCCTTAATGTCCCTTTCATATATGCTAATTTCTCTTAAAAGAACTGCTGAATTTATTAATCTGAAAAGCTGTAACTGAGATAGAAGTTTGGCATCATGTATCACATCACACAGAATGGAAGAAAATATGCTCTTCTTCAAAGAAAGCATGTTTCAGCTAGGAAAGGATTCCAATTTTAAGTGATTGTCCTTTATTAAACAATATTAACAACTATCTGGAGGGAGTCAATTTACTTTTACCTGTTTCAAACAAACTGGCTAAATTGCCATTTTACATTATATATAACAAAAGTAATAAAATTGTTCTTAACATATAACGATGTAATACTTTAAAATTAGCTGTTTAAAATATTTTACAAAAACATTTTATTATATATGAACTATACAACACACAAAAGTATGACATATTTTGAACATATACACATTTCTGTATTTTTCACATAGATTATTATTTTGCACCAAACATTGGTGTCTGCAATTTTACAGTCCTCAGTTAAAAGCAAAACAAAACCCCAGAATGTTTAGTGGATATGTTTAGTTTGGGTTTTTCTCCTGAAAATAAAACCTATTGCAAGGAGAATTTCTCTAACGATTTTTTTCTTTCCCCAATTTCATAGTTTACACAAAGCTTTCCAAATGGATCAACATACACAAGAAGAATAACCTCTCTGTTCTTTGCAGTGCAATTTGCCAGGGATAAAACTGAAACCAAACTGACCCTTTCCCCACTATCAACATTGAAAATTGCAGTCAAAATATATGTCAATGCCAATCACTATTGAGACTCCCTTACCCCTTTTATTGAAAATGCAATCCTTTTCAATATCCATTTTAATGAAAATATTTGCATAGAGCAGTCTTGTATTATTTCTAAAGAACATTATGAGCGTTTTAACACAAGATAAGGCACATGTTTTTCAGCATTAATAATCTAAAACTAATCCTGAGGATCTGCTCCTCCCCCTCAGCAAAATCTGCTTTTTTAATATACCCTGTATTACCTGAAGAAAGCAGAAAAGCAGTATAGAATAAACTCAAATTCTTTAGCTGAACTAAATTCAGAACATTAACAACTCCTGATAATAGTGTAAGAAATCCACAGATGAATTAAGTCACTTTCTAAACAAATAATTTTTAGAGGGAAAGAAAAAAAGATGCAGCCAGTTGCACTGTTGATGTTAGCTAAAAGTTCACATACTAGAGATGAAATTTATAGTGAGTTTTGCTAAAATAAGCTCCCATCAGAAACAAGGTAGCTAAATTGTGAGGCACTTAAGGTTGACATGAAAAGGAGGAATGCAAGGGGTCTGTTTCATAGGAAACCTGAAGTTGCATATCATATCCTTGTATTAAGCCTTCTATTAAAGTGCTAGAAATGGAGACTTAAAACAAAAGGATTCAAATATAAAATAAGTGATTACAGAGCTTAGTATGCATTAAAATTAAGTGCTTTTGATTCTCATGAATTTAGAGCTTTTTAATAGTTTTTAAAAAATAAAGTCTGGAAATAATCCACATGTGAATCACCTTCCTTGTGCCATCAATGCTATTTGTAAAGTGCCCAATTATTTTCTAAACAACAAAACCATTTGCCTTATCTTATGTTGTATAGCATGACATAGTCTGTAGTATGTATGTAATCCATACTGCAAGGACACAGTCAGCCTGATGGAAAACAGCACATGCATACTTTAAATCAGAAGATTTAATTCCACCTGTCATTCTAAGAAGCCAGGTCTTGAATTACATATCCACCCGTATATAGTGCAACCAACCTCATATTCTTAAAATGTAATTTAGCTGTTCAAGTCTGACACTCAAAGAGAGACATATCAAGCTTTTCCTCAGAGCAACCTGATGCCCAGACAAAATCACAGATGGAGCTCTAGGTCTGAATCACATAAATCCACTAGATGCCAAATCTGAGAAGGATCTGGGTTCTTTTGGATGATGAAGAGGCTGAAGATGTGTGGCAGTCTGTGCATTACTGATCACATCTAACTGAGAGGGATATGATTCATTTACATTTCCTCCATTGAAACCATTTTGGAACTGGCAGGAAAAAAAGAGAATATAAATGGTTAGTATAGGAAACTAATTTATTAATAAGTATTTAAAAATCCTCCTAAAGACACACTGGATGAAATAATCTTTAAATATATTGATTCGCTTTGTTTTTTTAATGATGATTAGTGATAATATCATTTGCATTAAAATAGGGACTGAATCATCAGTGAACTTTATGCATGTTGAAGTCAATGGGAGCCCTACTTCTGGCTAAGCAAAGAAATAATTCTATTATCTAAAGTGCAATAGAGTTTCTATTTCTAGAAACTACAGTTTGAGAACTCCTCATTGTCACATCCAGCTGTTACACTTTAAAAGCAACCTATTTACATCTTTCTGTGCCTGCAGTGGGATCCAGACATAACAGCTCCTCCAGGAATGCACATGCAGTCCCATCCATAAGCTGAAGCACACTGTGTGCAATCCACTGGCTGAAATGTTGCAGGGTGGGCTTTATGACAGTCTTCATATTGACAGTGCCAAGTAAGAGCAATGAATGGCTTTCATCGGTCTTAACATAATTGTTCATAGGATTATTTTAATCACCTAATGTAATGCTTCCTGTCATGCTGTGGACTTCATCTACAAAATACTCCATTCGGTCATGCAAAGAAAATACAACAAAGAATTTTAAACATTTCCATCATCTCTTTGGGAGTAGCTTATATCATAAGTACTCATTCCTTCAAGGTTTGTCTTTAAGAACATCTCTTATACATTCATTCATCCATTCATCTATCAAATTATGCTGGGTATTAGCTCTTTTTTCCTTCTATGCAAGCATTGAAATTTGACTAACTGTGCACGATTCTTCTAACTTTTTAACAACAAGGCTATAGCCATGTGAATTATGTTTTTAATCAAAGCTGACATACTTTTAAGAGTACACACAAGGATTGTTTCTGACAGAAGCAGGTTATTTCAATATTTTTCATTAATAAGATGATCATACTCATAAATATTTTTAAGAATTAAAAATATAGAATCTAGAACATAGATCTAACTATACAACAATAGAATCTAACTCCCATTGATTTCTCCATGAAAACACTATGGAATTAGAATAATAAGATGACCATAGTGATTACTTAGGAAGGTTTCTTCTGCTTAATAAAGGAATACTGATTCTAAACAAGCAGCCAAATGATCACAGGCCTTTCTGTTGTTCTCCATCACTGAAAGTGATTTCAGACTGCACTGGCTATGCTCCTACCACAATTACATGATAGGCAGAAAGTCAAGGCACATGAACACAACAGAACCCTCTGACTTTCTAATTCTATAGTCTTTTCATAGAGAAATCAATGGGAGTTAGAAGTCTGAAAAGATAACAGTCAAGGCTTGCATAGTCACATCTGTCTTCTCTCTGGACTCCAGCCACTGACAGGGATGTGAGTGTGCTAAACCCAGCCACCAAGGCTGCCCTGCTTTGGTTTGTCTGTGTGAATGTGGGCTCAGACAGCAGTATCCTATCTGCTTAGTCACATGAGGCTTCTGCTCATGCAGTGGTACTCAGCCCCATGGAGCACAGGAACCTAACAAGAGGGGCTGAATTTGCCTCTGAACAGCTTAAGTAAGCACAATATTTCCACAAAGTTGCCTTTGATAATTTTTCTTTACAACAAACTAAAAGTCCTATTATTATTGCAGCACAGCATTCTAGTAAATAGGAAGTAATAGACATCATTTTTTCAGAGGTGCTGTCTTAGTCATTAAACTTTGTATAGATAGATGTGAAGTAAATGCAGGGAAGAATATAAAAAAAAATTATTAAGGAAGTGTAACAACAAAATAATCTGCAAAATAAATGCATTTGAAACCAGCCATTAAAAATAAAAAAAATGGAATTGCAAATGTAATGGCTGTTCAAAACTGATGCATCGCATTAGCACAGCTTTTGTGTAAAGAGTAATGCTTTGTTATTGTAAAGACAAACTTGGATGGCCCTGGAGCTGCTCTGCAGCCCTATTAAGAAGCACTGTGAAAGACTAAACATTGAGCACAGCCAGGCAAGGCACAGCCAAGTCGTGCTCTAGTTTGCACATTGCAGTTTCTCAAAGTCACTTCATGCAATTTCAGCCTCAGGAAGAATCCATTCATCATGCTGAACTGTGCTATAATTTAGGTAAATTTCTGCAATTGCATTCTTTTCAGCAGTGAAGCAGTTTTAAAAAGGGAATGTTTCATACTTGTATAAAGCATGTAAAAATGGATATGCTCTAATTGCATTCCTCACCTTTGTCTTGCATAAGTTAAATGCCACTTTAATACTTTAATTCTGTAAATGCTTATGCATGTGCATAAGCATTTGCATGATCAGTACTTCAGAACATTAACTCATTGAGATACAACAACAAAAAATAAGAATTGTGCATCTGTACTGTAGAAGCTTAACAGAAATAAAGGGTACAACAAAAAGTACTGCAACAAAGATTATTCAGAATCAGGAACTAGCAATTGAATTTTGTTTCTAAGTTCATTTTACCAATGAAGAACAGTGATTACAACTGTAGTCTGCACTACAGCCAGGATCCTCTCTTCTATGACTTTTATTGTGCATTCTCCTTGGTGAAAAAGGACCAGATTATTTTACTGCAGCTGTAACTTTTTCTTATTTCTTCTGCAGTTAATTTAGACAGCAGCTTCAGGAACAAGCTGGCTTTCACTCATAGCAATATATAAAAACTTGATTTTGCAGTAACATTGTGTATAGGAGTGAAACAGTTCATATTTCAGGCCATTTTTATGATATTATAATCTAATGCTTTCACTAATCCTAAAATCATTGAGGAATCTGAGTAGCTAGACAATATTCACATTTCAAAACCTTTTTTTTTTTTTTGATCCTTACAACATATTTAATGAAAATGAAATGAAATAAGCAAACTCAATTCCTCTATAAAGGGTTTATTAGCAAATTCCAAGACTTGGAATTTGCTAATATATTGGCTCCTATCAGGAAAATTACTGGTATAGTACCACAGACTAGTTAATTCATTCTTGATTAATACTGCTAAACAGAGTTATCAGACTGCAGGTATACATATATATAAACTTGACCAAATGCACTTCTCTTCACTCTAATGAACAAATAAAGCAAAGACATCCACACACTGCTAAGCCATCCATGTCAAACTCAGCAATTCAGTCAAACCAACTCTGCCCCCCAGCAGTCACCCAAAACAATATAAACTCGATTCAAAGTGCAAGCAGTGCAGCAGTGCTGTTTACCATACCTTGTTCCCCAAGGCTTGTTGCTGTTGATTTGTCATCACAGGATCATACTGCATTTGATCCACGCAGCCGGGCTGTGTCTCCTGCGTGCACGGGTACATGGAAACGGCGCCTGCATAGCAGGTTTGAGGAGTCAGCATAACCGACTCAGAGTTTACCCCACACTCAAGGCTTTCAGGGACTTGCTGCAAACGACTGAGAAAATCCTCAAAGTTGGAAGAAGCAGAATAGGTCGATCCATCAAAACCTGCTGCAGGAAAATCCATTTGAGAAAAATTAGAGAGCTGTGGCATCATCGCTGTGGGTTGCTTGTAAGGAACAAAGTCTTGCCTACACTCATAAGGGGAAGTGTTAACTTCTGACTTGTAAGAGAACTCAGATGTACTGGCATGCATGCCAGGGAACATGTATTGCTGGGGCTGCTGCTGTGAGCAGCTAAGAGGCATGCCAGAGCTCCAATTTGTGAACATCCCATTGACTTGCATATGTTTCATCTTTTGACACAGCTGCTGCTGCTGCTGCTGTTGTTGCTGTTCCACAAGCTGCTTCTGGTGGTGATGAAGTTGATGTGGACCTAAGTCTTGCTGTACCATGCAACCTTCATTCTGGACCAAGGGCTGCTGCTGGTTACAGTCTGAATATAAGAAGTCAGATTTATTTAAGGAATCCTGAACATAAGTCAGGATTTCATCAGTTATGTTGATGTCCCCAATATCATCCACATCAGATAATTCAGTTTTAAAAAACTCCTCATCCTGCTGAATACACTTTAGATCTTCAAAGTCAATACCCAGATTTTTCATGATACTGTACAAATCACTGGTTTTGTTATCCTGAAAGAGTGCTGCACTGTCTTCAGGAAGTGGAACAGTACTGTCCTGGGAACACTCCATCAGCTCCCGTTTGAGAATGTTGTGATTTCCAGCAGGTAGGAGATTGTCTGTCCAGCCACCGCTAACAACACCACCCAGCTCATCCCTACTGTCTGCAAAGAAGTTCCGCTCAAAAGAAAGTTTATGTGAGGCTGGAGGGCAGAGATAAACAGACTCGTCTTGCCTTAACATGACACCTAGGAGGGAGTTTGGATCCACAGAGTCATCGTGTAGCGTTGCTTTGGCTCCTTTTCCCACTGTGCTTTTACTCTTCGGTTGAGAGGGGTCCATAAGGCTTGACATAGGGAAAGATACCTCATACAACACAGCCTCGCCCGTGGCAAACATGAAGGGCAACTTCATGTTACGCTTCCGTAGATGTTCTGCCCCTTCTTCATCTCTGAAAATAAATCAGATATGTAGCGTGGTACTGCAGTAATAAACAGTTATTCTAATCTTTTTGTCCCATGGAATTAACATAAAAAATGAACTATTCTATTTGTAGGCATTTTTCGAATTCCTACCTATTCCAGCTCAACTTGGTTGAGTTAAACCAAGAGGCAGATTATGAAATAAGGAGCTTATGACTGTAATACCACATTTACATATTACATTTGTAATTAAATCTAGACAGTATATACCATTTTCTGTGCATTATGGGCTGAAATGAAAACAAGTGGGCTTTGTTCCATGCATTAAGCTTTTCTTGGTATAGAAAGTAAATCAATACTTGAAGTATCAGTTTTTCTCCACTTTACAGACTCCTTAGCAAAAATTATTTAATCTATTTAACAAGGCTGAATTCCATATTATGCAGAGCTTTGTTCAGTACTAAAATTCAGGACTAAATTTGTTATTTGTTACTCCTTCTACACAACCGCAGTTGGATTTCTCAGGTTTTGCTCATTGGGATTGAATATAGTGCATAGAATAACTTCATGCTTAGACCTTTTTCTTTCTAAGAAATATATTTGTCTGAAGTTTTATGCAAAAGAACTATGCCACAAGTTCTGAAATACCAGAATTTCCTACATGTTTGTTAGCAAGAAAGAATTTGGGGAATTTGGAATATAAAGGGTAACAATTTAAAACCAGAAGTTCCTTTGTAAATATAAACAGCCTCAAACCACTTTTCATTTTGGAAGTGTACTACTTTATGAGCTGGTGACTTACGTAAGAGGTCTTTGCGTGGCAATGATGTAATCTGGTCTTCCATTTTTGTAGACAAGCCGTGCATTTGCCTGCACCCAGGCCCATCGATTTTCTTTGGTTAGAAGCCTAAATACAGTCATTCCACTCTCACCTGTCTTCATCACTAAAGAGTAAGCATACTGTTTACTGTCCAGCAAATAAATCATGAAAACATGCATGTCATGAAAGAAATCTCATTTATAGAAAAATTTTACAAATCTCATGTCCTCAATCGCCCAACCTGGTGTGGCACTAATGCATCCCCAGTGAATCAGGATGACTGATCACTTCAAGATGTCTAATGTACTCATAAAATAGAAGTCAAAATTGCAAGATATCTGCTGCAGATTGGCAGCATTCTATATGGGGCTTTGCCCATTATTTCTTCAATAACAGAAATTAATAAATACTAGAACATATAAATGACAAAAGCCCAAGTCTCTTCACCTTCATAAAGCAGCTATTACTTTAACATTTAGAAAACACATTACTTCTGAATGCAATCTTTTCACATTTTAACTGGTTTATGCAGAGGTACTTAAAAACCTTTTATTTCATTCCCACTACCACTAGCAATGCTTCATAAACACACTCAATTTTCACAGTACATTTCTGTATTGGGTTTGTGTGGCCAGGTTTTGGTAGTGACAGGGAGGGCTACAGGGATGGCCTCTGTAAAAAGCTGCTAGAAGCTTCCTCCATTTCCAGCAGAGCAAATCCCTAGCGGATCCAAGGTGGACAGGCTGCTGGGCAAGTCTGGGACAATTAGAAATTGTGATAATGCCCCATTATCCTGCTCTTTTGTTAGTAATCAATTAAATTAATATGCCCAGATGAAGTCTGTTCTGCCTGTAACAGTATTTGGTGAGTGATCTCTCCTGTTCCTTATCTCAATCCATGAACCCTTCATTATATTTTCTCTCCCTTGTCCAGTTGTGATGGGCTGAGATGGAGAGGCTTTGGTGGGTGCCTGGCATGCAGCCAGGGTCAACCCACTAAAGTAATTTTGGTGCCAAAACCCAGGATCATGAGGATGCTGAGATATGGAGGGTAACCAGGAGAGGTAAAAGGCAAAACAAGTACTGAACAATCTGAGAGAGTAAAATTATCATGGGGAAGTTTTGTTGCAATTGTGGTGAAGGGACAGGGGCAGATTTTGTGCAAATTTTCAAATATTGTTCTGTGTTGTGATGAAGTTATCTTGGTTTTTGTGTGGGGAGCTTTAGTTTATTTTGGTTGTTTTTTTTGTTTTAAGTGAAGGTTGTGTGATGAATGTGAATTTTAAAGGTAATTCTTAAATATGTGATTCACAGAGGCAAGGGGTGGAAGTAATACAATTGCTCAAAAACCCTGCACTTCTAGACAGAAAAACTAAATAAAATGTATTAGGAAAGTCTAAGAATATAACCAAAAATCCTTCCTACAAAACCTATTTTCTTTATTTTAATCTTAGCATAAAAAATGTAGCAAAACCAGTTTTAAGAGAAAGTTTCAAACCATTCAAGTTTCATCCCCTTCTAATCTGGAACCATCTCTTTTTCTTTATGAAAGAAACAGAACCACTGATAAGCAACAGTGACTGAGCTACACCTGAAGCAGAAAACATGTTTAAATAGGCTGAGAACAACCTGCTGAGAGGCATTATCCAATTGTCTATGAGGAGATAAGAGAAAAAAATTTGAACTTTTTAAGAGAAGTAAGTGGAAAGAAGTACCATAATATTCTGAAGATGATTCTGTAAGTTCCAAAGATAACTCTGTTATAACTAACAGCAAAAGTAAAAAACAGAGTCCCCTAAATAGTTATACATCAGATAGCTGTTATTTCCTCAACACTATACTTCTCTCCATAATTGTTACTTAAACCAGATCAAGCTGCCAAGAATCAAACCCGGAAATGTTTGGAAGCTAGGATGTTAAATCAGAGATCAATTTGTGGTAAAAATCTTACACTAGTATCAAAAGAAAATGCTTTATTTATCTTGTTAACAGGAAAGCTATCCTTGGTACTCCCCTTACCCAAAGAAAGTTTTTGAAATAGCAGAAGTTGAGTTGAGCAGAGAAGCAAGAAAGAAGAGTAAGATGTGACAGAGACTAGAATATTTATCCCAAAAGAGTCTAAAAAGGAATATTAAACATTTCTTTACTCAGTGTAAGTTTTTAGAAGGACAAGTAGAACATATGAAATGAACAGTGTTCTTTTTGTTAAAAACCTCTTTTTTTTTTCTGTAATATTGCATTCATACCAAAAAAATCCTCCATGCTTTGATTTTACAGCCTTTTTTAGGGAATGAAACTTACTTCGGATGTGATTTTCAGCACAATAGAGCATGTCAGCTGCATGAATAAACTGGTATCCTGTTCCTCTCATACACAGCTCTGCTTCAGTGTATCCCAGGACAATTTTTCCTCTGGAAGATAAAACCAAAAAATTGCAACACAGCTGATGAAGCAACTCACAGAATGAACATCAGCAAGTTAATTATGGCTAGAGTATTTCAGATGCAAACTACAGTTTGTGGCTATATCAATTGTACACGGAAGCAGAACAGCTCCAATAAAACACAGAGTCAACAAATCATAAAACTTTAACTAGTCTGCCAGGTTGCCTTCAGTGACTAGGAGTGGGTTCACAAAACCATTAGATCATAAAAAAGAGTGGATGCCTACAGCCAGACTCTCAGTTCCATACTACTGAACATATTCACTCCTAGCAGGCAGCTCCCGTTACTTCCAAAGAAAGACACTGTTTTCTTAGCCCTGCTTCTTATCATTTACCTATAGGTGCTTGTGTGCAGAATTAAATAGGGGTTTAATTTCAGTCATCTAAAATTTCTTGTCTAAATTGGAATTTTTAGTAGCTTAATGTATCTCAGAGCTACATCCCCTTTGCTATTGAGTGGTATGAGACCCCTGTGTTTGCATTAAACAAGATATGACTCAGAGGTCATGATTGACCCTGCAGCTAAAATCAGAGTACTTTACTAGAGGCCGGGGAGATGAGACACTTAACAGAATTCATGTGATCGCTGTGCGATATCTGATAAAAAGACATGGTCAAAGAGAGACTTAAACAGGATTTGAAACAAAGACATGGAGATGCAAAGACAAAAGGTAAAAAAAGGGGGAAAGTAGAGATGGGAAACAATATACATAAAAGTATTTTTTTCAAGAGAATAAAAACATCAGAGAAAAGCAGGAGGGAGAGGAGAAGGAAGGAGGCCAGAGGCTCTTATTTTGATAAAAAAAGCATCCTAATGGGCTTCTTGCTGTGTTGAAACAATATTTTGATCTAGTACTGCAGTAGTGTTTCCAAATTTTACATAGGGAAAAGAATGGTTTGGAAGTGGGTAAAATCATACTATAAAAAAGTATTTAAATTCTGTTGAAGGAAAATACATTTCCATTGTATTTTACAGGTATTTGAACTGAAGGAGAAATGTGGAATGAAATTAAACACTTGCTCTATCAGTTCTAAGACCAAATTTCAAACCAGATTTAATATGAAACTTTTCTTCTTCCCTAATTCATTAGTATGCCGTCTTTCAGTTTTTTATTTTGCATTGGTTTTGCAGGTATTTGCTTTGTTTTTCTAACAACTGAGAGTCAGAGAGCAGCATGCCATTCCAAGGAAATAGACTATGGCAAACCCATTTCTCTTTACCTGATAGCAGGGCTGGAGAGAAAAACTTCAACAGCTTCTAAACTGCCATCACTGAAACAGTTTATATAACAAAAGAGTAGCCTGCCTTATATTTCAAATACCTACCTGAAACCTATTTCATCAGCAAATTATTAGACAATTACAGAGAACAATTTACACCTACTTTGCATCACAGCCAGTGGGTGTGAAATCCAGTTTGTGTTTAGTTCTGAAGATGAAGTTTTTGGTTCGTATCTCAAGGATGGATGGTGGCTGCAGGGGAGTAGCTACTGCAAACAGTGCAAGCTGAGGAGACAAAGCAGCACCATCCTTCCCTTTCTTGTTTTGCCCATGGAGAAACTTCAATCGTCCTTGAAAATTCATAGCCTTAGGATCAGGAAAAAAGTAATTATTACATGCTGGAGGTATTTAAAAGCAAGATATTTTTGTTATGATGTAAATATGTATTTTTCATTTTTTTAAGATCCATCAGATTCATTCATCCATTTTATAGGATGGCATACATAAAAGTCAGCTAACAAGTACAGAACACTGTTGTTAGACCCCTGACCATGTCACTTCAATATCTACTAATAAAGATACTGAAAAGTTAATTAATGGGAAGACTATTCTGTAAAAAAACCGAAAAAAAATAAACATATAGTATCACATATCAACAGGGGCTTCTAATATTCTAATGAACATACATGCATATAATTATATCATTATTTCTCTTGCAAATTTGTATGTTCAATTTTGCAATTCTAAAGAATTCTATTTTATAAGATACGACATAGGGGGTGATAAACCCTTACTTGTTTTAAAATATAAATAATTTACTAACAAAAAAATGCATTAAAAAGAGCAAGCACAAACTTTTCCAAATAAGGAAAAACTATGGTCCTCTTAATTATCATAATTTATTGCAACTCAAGATACTCAACTTGCTACAAGAAAATACTCCTGTGATGCATTTTAATCACACAGCATTTTACAAAAGCAGTTGCTTATTTGCATTTAATTGGGGAAACTTGGCCATGAGAGAGAACTTGCACCTGGTTGTGACAACAGTCTTGAAAGGGGAGACATTCACTTCACTAACTGAAACACTGTGGTTCAAGCAGCCCAGATAGCTTTGGAGACTTACAAATAAACTAAGTTGCTGCACCTCTTGTTAAGAGGTGCAGATTTCCAACTTTTAAGCATATGTGGAGGTTTTTATGGAACTCCATACTCACCAGGAATCCAGATGAATTATCCAGGAGGCATCGTAACCTGCAGATGAAATTCCTTTCCATAAAGGAAGAATTCTCTGGAGGAAGTTGGTCTGGGTTATAATAGGTTGCTGGCTGTGAAAAGCCATTATCTCCTGCAGGAAAGGATTATTTATAAGGATTATTTTTAGAAGAACACCTAGAGAAGGCTATCCATAACAAACGATCTTCCTTCTCATAAACAATGCGTTAGGTCGTGACCTGAGCAAGAACAATGTAAACTGGAAACATCCTCAGAACCTATTATTATTGTAACACTGAGGTTAAACACCAATTCTTCGGATGGGATTATGTTTTACAGGCTATGGGATTTGAAAACTGAATGTAATTTCAGGTTTTGGGGTTTTTTTTTACATTGGGGCTTTTGTTTGTTTGGGTTTTTAATTCATTCATTATTTTATCCACAGCCTAGATTCTGGATCAGTCGCAAAGAGCAGAGTTCTCAGCAGAGAACACACCAGTGTTTCTACAATGGTAGGATCTCCAAAAAGGCACAGCAACTGCAGGAACTGAGTATTCAAAAACTCAGTATCAAACTGTGAAACTTACTTTCCAGACAGCGAGGTGAAAGCAGAAGTAATAAATAAAAATCAGCAACTTTAGGAAAATGAGCCTACTAAATAGTGAAAATATTTCTGCGTTCTGTTGATCAAAACACCATAGTTTCAACTGCAAAACACAAGTATTCCAGGTGTACCTCTCCAGGTACACCTGGAATACTTGTGTTTTGCAGTTGTTTGTTTTACAAAATACTCAAAACCATGATTGTAAACTAGGATACCAACATGGTATCCTTCCACCTTGTCAGGACAAGCATTTGCTGCTAAGTGGTATTTACAAAACAGACTTAAACATTTGGAATATAAAGTAAAAACAGAAGGTAAATCAATAAACCTCTGATAAAATACATATGTACTACATGAGACTACATATACAGAGATACCAGAGCATGACTACTCACAGCAAATTTAGCAAAGCAATCTTGTTTGCAATACATATAAAAAAACAGTCATACCCTAGGAATTCATACATGCAGAAAATTGAGAAAAATCCAGCTTAAAAAGACATTTTATAATAAAATAATCTTTAATTAAAAAAAAAATACTCCATGTACTCTTAGAGACCGGATTATCAAGTATGGACAAAAATAATACTACAGATTTTAACAACCCATATTGACTTTCCAGACATGGAGATGAGGACAGGGAGAGCATGTCACTTAATAACACACCACATTATATTTTCTGGAATATAATTCTGTCTCATGAACAGCTGGAAAAACTTACAGATAGGCTCAGAGGTTAGTACACTAGCAAAACAAACCCAAAGGTAAACAAATCATTACCAAAAGCCAGTTCTATTTAATCTCCTATGAATTCAAGGGACTGAATTGGAGCCAAATGAAATTGCTGATATCTTACCAATAGGCCTTCCAACCTAAGGCCATCTAAATCCTACAAGTATGCTGAGTTATCTAGCTTTTCAGATAAAATGAGGAGATATCTTTTTTTTTTTTTCTTAAAAGAACTGCTATGCAAGGTCAATTTTTGCGGAATAAACTTCAAGGTATGGAGAAAAAGAAACCTTTTTCTGTCCTAGATGGTAGTGTGATGAAAAGGGATAATCTGAAATTACAGCCATGTAAAGAACTGTATTGGCCAGTCACCATTATGAGCAGATCCCACAGGCAGATAAACTCAGGTACTTGTAGTCCAAGACAGTAACCATATAACTTTGAAATTAAAAAATAAGAAATTCCCACACCTGTCATATGGACAGTTCTCAACAGACAAAGCAAACTTCCTTACTTGCTACAGCTGCAGTTTTTTTATTATTATAAATTGCTTAACTGACAGTGAGAATTTTCAACACTTCTGAGATGGTCCTTCTCTAGGAAGCTCTCTGAAGAAGCACTGATTAGGAAGAAAGAGCATCAAGGAAACAGTATGCAAATCCTACATAATATTTCAAAGATGCCAACCCTGACTGGGTGTAGATGTAGTATCCAATAAGCAGTGCCAGGGTTTCTGCTGGCATCCTCAGCACTGTTAGGTGTGTCCTTCAGCCTTTCTGCCACAGGAGAATCTCAGTGTTATTCTTTGGGTAAGTATAGAGCTGAAATTTGAAGGTTCAGCAAATCCAGCTGGATGCTGTGGGGTTTGTCTAGTTCCACAGTAAAATGCACAGTTCTCAGGAGTGAGCAAAGCTGTTGTGAAAGAAGTGGCTCCCAACAGGAAGGGGAACAGAACTCAAAACAGGAGGCAGTGGGCTTCAAAACTGAGCCTCCTACACTTGTGAAAGCAACCCTGCTGCACTTTTCCAGGCAGACAGAAGGCAGGAAGGTTTTACTGCCAGGATCTTGAAGTGACTCACTGTAAGAAGCCAAAGAATCTTACAGAGCACCTACAATCCCTAGAGCATAACTACCAGTTAACACTACAGAAGCCATATCCCTCACAAAGCTCCCACTAGATCTCATCAGTTCCATGGAGCAATGTGCAGAACATGCAGTGCATTAAGTGCTTGCCTTTAAACTCAAGACCATGTGGTTGCAAAACACACCAAGTTCAAAAGATAATCCAGACTTAATGCCCCAAAGCAGATATTTGGGACTGAAAAAATCAGAATTTTGCAAACTTCTCTGGGAACAAGTCAAGGACCAGGAGGCATGTCTGGGTAAACCAGTGGTCTAGGAGCATACCAGAGTACTGAGTGAGAAATAACTAGCCCGGGCTAACTGAAGCAGAATCAGTTCCCAGACTCAGGATGGAATCTGTGCCTGAGTCTGAGATATCTATAAATATCTATATAATGCCAGTTGAATGTATTAAAAAAGAAATTGATTGAATTAGCAAAAATGGAGGGGATCCTTATGGTCATAGCATTATCCTTTGCTATAATTCTGAATTCAGTTTAAAATCCTCAACATCCAAACATTTTATGCCACTTGAGGCTCAAAAGTCATCATTGAATCATAGAATGGTTTGGGATAGAAGAGACCTTGGAGATCACCTAATTCCAACCCCCCTGCCATGGACAGGGACACTTTTAGCTAGACCAGGTTGCTCAAAGACCCATCCACCCAGTCCTTGGATGCTTCCAGGAATGGGGCACAGTTAGCAGCTTTTAGCAACCTAGAAACACTACATACAAAACAAAAAATTGTTTGTAATCCTGCTCAGCACATCCTAATGTTCAGTCAAATCTGAGGCCAATTCAACCTGGTGTCATTCTTTTCAAATAACTTTTTCTAAATTCATAGGCACTTGCTTAAGGTCCATAGAACATAATTTCATTCTGAAGTAAGCAGGATGAAAATTTGGTTTCTGAGAACTGCACTCTTTGCTGTACTGAACTCTGCTATTACCTAGCTGTGCAGCAGACCTGTGGAGATTGATCTAGAGATGATGGAACAACGTTGACTGCTAAATGAAAAACTGAAATATACTGAGGTGTGTTACAAACACAGTAATCTTTCTGTACTAAATCATGGCATTTCCATACTCTTTTTTTCAATTATTTAAAGATTTATTTTAAAAAACGGACTTTTTATGGATTAATAAATGCCCTATAATCATGTCACAGTAACAGAAGATTTTACCTATGTGTTTAAACAACTGTTGTGCAAAGGGAGCATTAAAATGGAGCAGTTGTCTCAATGGCTTTGTTGTCACTGTGATGCAGGCACATGCTTCCTGGATTACACATTACCTGCACCTACACATCTTTGCTCTGACACACATGCAATATGTTTCACCTTAGCTGTTTCTCAATATAGCAGCTCCCTTAAGCATCAGCCAGTAACATGTGACAACTCTGCTCTAACATGCACACTTCTTGATCTTAAAGGCTCATCTATTTCATTTTTTTATTTCTCTTCCCCTTTTATCTCCAAGAGAAGTGCTGCTCTATGTGGCAATGAATGCACTATTCCCTATAGTAACACTGTAATTAGAATATCCTTGGACTGATCAATCTAAGAAACATTGTCACTTATACTCCAAATTAAAGTCTTCCAATTTAAACTATAATTAGTACTTTAATGCTATGAATAACAGTGCATATTTAAAGTGCAAAAAATAGTAATTTTCACTGTTGACTAAATGCGCCCATAAAATTAAAATAAATTTGAAAGATGCTATTTCTTCCGTTATTAATCGAAAATTATCTTTTTTTTTAATAACAAATTTAAAAAGCTCAAAAGCAAACAACTAATCTGACAGGCAAACAATAAAATCTGTTCTCACCTTGTACACTTGGTCCAGAATCTCCTGACTGGGCAGGATTTAATGCCCAATGTAGCTGTCGTTGAAACTCAGGTCGGTCTTCTGTGTGAATCAATTCAAATACACTCTGGTGTATAATATCTGACTGTGAACAAAAGGACAAAGGTGAGAGAGAACAACAATAAGAAAATTATATCACAATATGGTACAAGTTGTCTCATTGACAACACTGTTATGGATACAGCAAAATCCATTTTTCTCAGGGATAAATACATACAACCACATGAAGGTGGCAAAGCTTCATGAAACAATTTATAGCAGCACAGAGAACAGCTCAATTACACACATGACTATAAGCATGGGAAACAATAATAAAAAATATTGCCTTAGAAAAAGAAGTTCCATTATGTCAACTATTTCTTTACCTGCTTCTACCTAAGAAGGCCTGGAAATCCTATGCTTAGGTTGTGCTTAAGTTATTTAACTTCATATACTGGTAAATAAAATATTTACCACGTAGTATTTGACTTGACCCACTATAGGTGCTACAGGAATACAAAAGGAGCTAAAGGCCCTGAACCAAACTCCCAAAACTAAGCCAAGCAGATTATAAACAGTGAATTTGCCTGAAAGCTTTGTCCCTTCTTAAGGATGCGTTCAAACATGTAATTATAAAGCCCTTATTCCAATACCAATTGTGTGGTTAGGAATATGATCTAAATGGCAAAGGCTCAAGAGCAAGGATTAGTGCTTAAAGGAATTTAAGGAGAAAAAAACCCATCCAAAATAGTCAAGAAAAGACTCAGTTGACTGACAAGAGTTAAGATCCGGTTTCTTGGCAAGTTTCAAAAACTCAACCATTATATAAGCAGAAAATACTTAAATAAAACATAGATCTAATGTAATTGAGATGAACTGGCAGAAGCAGAAGCCTAGGTCAAATTTTGCTATGACAAATTTCATAAAACAATCAGTATTTTCCAGAATAAATTGCCAGAAATGCTAATTTTTGTAACTTTAAGACTTTACTTCTATATCATGCACTTGATTTACTAGCATTACCTCATGAATGTTACGACCAATTTGTTTTCCAAGCTTTTTTCTTTTTTTTATTCCCCAGCACTGAAGTAATATGTAAACCCAGGAATAAAAATGGGGTTTTTTGAAATATTTTCTTTTACACAAACTTTCCCCAATCTCTTATCAGTTACGTGAAATTGAGGACCAAGCAAGGTTTCTTGCTAGGTTTAGACAGCAGCTGAATCTATCAATATGCAGTATTCATGGATATACTTGGAGAACTATAACTACCATCTTCATTCTATCATCTTCACATAAAGTAATCCCAGGAGTTTTCTAACAAAGGCAGAATTTGCCTGCTATGCCTGTCTTTAGTACTTTGGCACCTGGTTTTCAAGCCCAGTGAAGTTGGCCATATGTAATCTGCACCATAAATAGTAAAAAACAAATGCTTATCTTGAAATTAATAATTGAATAAATAAACATGAGCAAGAGAACAAATTCCAAAAATACCAAAATCTGTCACTTGATATTTATAAATCTCAAGGCATATGGAAATAATTTTTCATGAAAGGATTCTATTAAAATAATTACCTTCCCATTGAATTATGTCTCACTCAGCATCATAAACTGGGTAACACCACAGTATAAATTTCAAACAGTTGTTCCAGTAAAGAATAATTAAGTGTGAAAATTTCCTATCTTGCCTAACTCAACTTTGGAAATTATATTCCTGTTGTGCTTGGCCTGACATCCTGGCTATGGAAGCGGATAGAAAATGTGGTTTCAGAAAATATGGTTTAAAAGTAATTCAACCTAAAGTACCTAACTGAGAGTTTTATTACAAAAAAATTTTAAGGCCCTAAATATGAACACTGATGTTCCCTGAAATTAGGCAAAACTTTTGAAAAAAATAGAAGAAAAACATAAACTTACTTGTTGGAATCCCAAGTAGTCTTGGATAGTGGAAGAGACGTAAAACACCAGAGCATCTGCTGTAACGACTAACACAAATCCATTTAATGCCTGGGGAAGAAACACAGCAATCTGTCAGCTTCAGAGATAAAATTCCAGACAATTATTGTGTCTCTAGGTCTACCAATAAAATGTGAAGCATGCAAAAGCACATCATTATCTGACAGCACAAACAGGATTCCTCATTGCATCTCTCTATAGCGTAAGTGTTAAAATGAAGAAAACTGGATCTAACAAAAAAACCCCAAACTTTATTTAAAATTCAGTGGAGAAGATAATCCGTGTTGATGACTTTTCAATACCCTTGATTGAAGAAAACAAGGGACATATATGAAGAACTATAAGTTTATCTAACATCAACCACATTTCACAATGTTTGTGTGCCTCAAGGCTTGGATACCCCCAGTGCCCACAGCACAAACGAGAGCCATGTCACAAACCCAGTCCCAAAATCCATTCTATTCATAGTGCAGACAGGCCACTGAGGACAGGAAATCAAGCTATCAAGATCCCCTATATAGTCCAAGAAAACATTTTATAGTTTACTTAAAATAGAAAACCTCTGCAAAAGCAGACTGTTGCAAGTAAACAATGTTTTTGAAGAGATTTCCCCCTCGGTGGAGCAGCAGACCAGGCGGCTCCACACTCAAAGTCACGCAAAGGGCATTTATCTGCACTCCAATCAATAGGGTCCATGGCAATTGTTGTGATAGCAAACAGTACATTTGTGACTTGGCAGCTCATCTGAAGGGTGCCGATTCACTTCTATGGATCTCAGTCAAGATTTAACAAAAGGCAGTCTCTAGGGGCTGGTTTCAGTATATTGTGCCACTTAATTTCCTCAGCTGCATTCAAAGGCAAATTTGGCCAGCATACTCAACACTATTTTTTTTAAAAAACCTCTTTATTTATGCAGAATTTTTGTACTTAGAAAATGCAAAGTAGGTGAAGGATATCATATATCCTACTGCAACAAAGTAATAATATATAAATGAAATATCTTGTTAAATGACTGGTCTTTAAATGCTGTGAACCACTCCAATTTTATGTGTAGATATTATTTATTCTGCTCTCATAAACAATTGTTAGCTCAACAAAAACTCCTTATAAGTTTAGTAAATTTTACACGAATAAAGAATGAGATAAAAAATCAAAAATAATCTGGAATGAAACAGCATGGCCAATCCAAGAAATGTTGAGTGGCTACACAGAATCCTTGGTTTTGATGAAGCTCACAGTAATTCCATGGTTGCAGGATGCCGCAGTGGCAGGTGTCCTCTGCTGACCTGTTCTGCAGGGCATTTCACCTCAGCTGCTTGACACAAAACATCTGCAAGCTGCACAGCATCTAACTTTGTCTCAAATGTTAAAACGGTTATTCTGGTCCGTTTCATACAGAGCTACCTACACTTTCTGTGCCTGGAATTCAATCATATTTTGCACTGGCCCTGGTACACAGGTCATCTCGAACCAGGATTGTTACTAAGATAGCAATAAGCATTATTTAAGCCAAAAATTCTGTAAAATGCATATATCTGGATAGACCAATAAGTGGGAGAAGAGTTCTGATGGAGATTTTTGCAATATGCAATCCAAAAATAATTATCTGAAAAGACATAATGAAATTTCGCAGTGAGTTCATTATTCTGGAGAACTGAAGAGGATATTTGTGCCTCTAAAAATACTCTCAATGCTCCTAATAAAGAGGTAATTACAAAATTGTTCATTACTTTTGAGAATTAAGTTTTTAAAATTTCTTAAAGGTCATAATTTTTCTTTCACTTTTTTTAAATAAACTTGTTTGGGCTGTAATGGATTTTGTATTTAAAATAAGAATTTGAAATAATTTAAATAATTTTAAAGGAAATTTAGCTTGCTTTTAAGAAAGACAGATTTATGTATTTGATCTTTGTTTCCACAATATATTGAATTGGTAAGACAGTTTCTATGTTGGAAATTAAAGACAATTTTCTGTTTGTTAAGAAGCAAGCAAGAACAACTGATGAACAAACAAAAGCAAATACAAACGATAGGGTGTTTATTCATATCACCTTGAAAAAACCAAAAAAGTAGGGAGATAATAAAAGGAAAACATTCATCATCAGTTATCATTTATTCACCTGTGTAACGCAAAACACTTCTGAGCATAAGTGGAAGGGAAGGACTTTGCCAATATTTACAACTTACTGCTTCCACTATCTTCTGGAAAATTCCCAATTTCATCACACTCATGACTTGTTACATAACCTAATAAAACTCTATCTACATATTCATTCTCATAAATTTTTTCACATATATAAAATATTCACAAAACAAATTCATTTAAGAAATTCGGTTCATTTACTTCCCAAGAGGGGCAGAATTTTCAGTAATAACCATATCACCCACTTAATTTTCATACTGGAAAAGAGTTTCCTCATATCACTTCCAGTCAGAAGTCATAATCCCCCCCCCCCCCCACTATTTAGATTAAATAGATGTCTCCAATATAAACCATATATTTCAGCTTTTTAGGTTTTTTATGTTTAAAAAGAAACTGGTCACTGGCAGTAACTCCACAACAGTTCTTTGTCATACTCTATTAAGGCTAGAAATAAATGTCCTAGTTTTTTAAGTTGGTTAGGAAAAAAATTCAATTAGCAGCAACTTAAAATAATTGTTTTGTGGGATTCTAAGAACCTGTTTTCATTTTTGGTCTTTGTACACTGAAATTCATTTTGTTTGAAGGAAACAATTGGCTATGACTGAACAATTTTTCACTTCTGGTAGATACATCAGTGAGGAACCTGTGTAGAAGACAGACTAACAACACATTTCAAATGGAGCTGCAGGTCTCCATAAAATCCATTCTGTGAAACTAGTTAGAACATAGTAATACCTATATTTGTAATTTTTTGAGTTTAATCTGGACTTGGTAGTATAGAATTATCCATAAGCTTTGACACTCCAGGATATTAAAACAGGCTAGACAATTAAAAGAAAAAACTACAGTTTTTAAATAAATATTTTCAATTAGTTCATATAAAAGCTATTCAAAGCATTTTAAAATTTGTCCTGAATCTACACTCTGTATGCTGAGTTCTTTCAAACCACTGAGAAAGCAAGAACTTTTGGCAAGCCCAAGGTCTTTGAAGTTAAAAATTGTTTCTTTCAGACAATTAGTCACCAAATTTACAGTAAATCAGTAACTTATCTGTCCCTTATAAAAACTGTTCCTTTATATTAATATCTTTATTAACAACAGATGCAAAGAGATGGGAAACCCCCCAATAAACTACTTAGAAACACTGAAGAGGAGCCCATATTCTAACACACACTCTAAAAGTCTCTGCTACCAAAAAAAAAAGCAAGATAATATTACCCTAAAGAAAATGAGGAAAGAATTTCACAATAAGAAAACTTCTTCTATCTTATCACTGAGTATCTAGTATGCTAAATACAGGTGTTTGGTTTTATAAAATTTAAATCTTTGAAAAATATGTCTATTGCAAAACATACCTGCAAGAGGAGTTCTCCTTCCAGGATCTGCATCCCTTCTCCACACTTTCCTGTTCTAGAGGTTTCCTGAATGCCATTTCTTTCTGGTCTGGTAGAGCTAGATGATTTCAATGCAACTAGAACAAAGAAAATTAAAAAAATTGAGTGATCTTTGAAAGGCTCTATAGAAATTTAGGTAATGATCTGCTATTTTGTGTAAGAAAAAAATGGATTTAAATATATGCATTTTTATAAATTATAAATACAATCTAATGAAAGATTTTTGTTTCCATATCAAACTTTTTCCTTACCTTAAGAGTGAGCCCTCCAATTTTGTCATCTTTCTCTTTTCTATATATAATACTTTCACAACAAAATCATTATTCTTACAAATCAACCCAAGCGTCATAATTTTATACCTTTTCTCCTCCTTGTCTTTCTCTTTACTATAAGACTCACTTCTAGTTTGTCACTCTTGTGATAAATAAAGGACATTTTTGTTTTCATAGACCATCCTCCCATGACGGTAACAACTCTGTGTTAAGGTAGGGAAATCTTATCCCACCTAATTTCAGACATCAAACTATGGTTCATCAGACAGGTAAAGCCTGCTCTAGACCTAAGGCTCTCTTCAGGGTAAGGAACCAAAGAAACATGAACCCTAAATTCATGGCACATAGTAAAAAATCCCAACAAAACAAAGAAAGGTATTTAAAACAAAAAGATGTGGGTATTTTCTGTCATAGTTAAATTTCAACCTTTTAAACAACTCTTTCCAACTGCAGATAAAATACTATAACAATGAATCATCATTATTCAGATCACAAATATATCTAATTGAAAGAAAAAAATACCCAATGACTAAGAAATGAAGAATCAGATCATATTGCTGTGAAGTTTCCAAAAGACATTCCCATCTCTGCATCCTTCTAATAAAAAGGATTCTGTCAAATAAAGCTACATATTCAAAGATCATCCATAACTCAGAATTTCCCTACTCTTCAATGCTCCAAAAGAGAGGAGGAAAAGAAAGAAGTCTTCAAATTAGTCTGAGTGGGTCTGCAGTGTCTAAACAGCTTCAAATTACTTGAGCAATTGTACCTTAAACCTTTACCATAAAATCAAAGGCCACCACCTCCCAGCCCCAGAATGCCTGTGATGCAAAGCAAAGGGAAATTTATAATAGAATAAAACTTATAGAAACAACCACACTTCTGTAAAATACAAGTTTCTCACAATGATGGGATATTCAGCCTAAATTTCAAATTATTTTTGAATCTGCCGAAAACCTTCATTTTTCCATTGTTCAGAACTTTATTCAAGAATCCTGAAGAACTTCTGTTCACTCACTTTTAAATTACATTAAATTATATTTTACCCTATATATATTGCCTGAAAGATAAATGATGCCTTTCCCGTTTTTTGAAGCTATCATGGTAGCTAAGAACTTTCAAGCCAGATAGTTTTCATTAAAATATACCTCAAAGGCACCACAGAGGAAAAATGTGCTTTAAAGAGACATTAACTGATTAATCATATTAGAAGGTATCTAAAGGTTTGCTTTGAAATGAAAACCCTAATGCTGTTTTTCCTACAAGGTAGTCAAAATGTCCTGCAACAGGCCACAGGGAGGTATAGTCACAGCAAATTCATGTGAATACATTACAAAGCCAATTTTTTTTCTAGCACTATTGCAAAAGTATATATATAGAATATTCACTAAACATCCCTGAAGCCAACAAGCAGTAGAAGAAAACGTTTCAAAATGTATCTTATATGATTATTGAACAAGTCCAAATTCAGCTGTGAAAGCTGCAAGTAAAGATGCCTAATCACCCTTGCCATTCTTCAAAATACTATATGTAATTAAATACAAGTGAGTTTTTTCTTTTATAATGTCTAATAGGGTTAAATACTGTCTGAGAGATAAAATCTGTCAGGGTTCCTGACTCAAACATAGCCAATGCATTGGTGGCTATATTCCTCCTAACTTTCAAGGTGCACAAGAGGTAAGTGTCATTTTAAACATTTTCCAGAATTGGTATCTACACCTTTTGCAGAAATCAGAATGTGCATGGAATCAAGCTGTTCCCAACTAAGGCACATGGAAAATCGCCAATAATTGAGATTAGAGAAAATGGAAGATACAGTGGAAATTAGAGCTGTATATTCATAGTTTGGTATGCAATTCATGTAAAAAAAATGAAACAAATCCAAATTTTCCCTTTTCTGCCAGATAACTCACAGGCCTGTCAGTGCCAAGTCCCTGACACTGAACAATCCCAGATACCAGGATGCACACTTGTAATGTGTGCTTCTACACTGTCAAAATGAAGGCCACCAGAAACAAGGAGCCTTATATCATGGGAGGAGCACCTTGCTAAGCAGCAGTTCAGAACAGACTTATCTAGACAATCAGGTGGTCTCAGAAATACCAGCTAGAGATATACTAATAGGTAATGGAAAGGAGAACTAAATCTTACAAAGCATAACTCATCAAAAAGTAATATTACAGTCAACATCACACAAGTTAAAACCAGCCATGTGTGTTCTGCTAGTTCTCATAGTCTGTCTTACTCATGTCATCAGACAAAATAATCTCAGTAGTTCATTACTTTATAGTCTTTGAACATCTGAATTAAATAGAATGCATTGTGTGCTATCCTTGCTTAATTTTCCTACACAGGAAATTAAAACATGAATACCCCACAGAGTAAAGAGGAAAAATCTGTACACATACTCTAGATTATATTCACCATCAAATTACTTCTCAGAATTTCCCACTAATAATTTCAAAGCATCAAAAATACAGCAAATTTGCTTATACTTGTAGAAAAACTCAAAACCAAATGACCAAACAAACAAAAAACCCCAAATCAAAAAATATCTGTTAACAGCTTGAGCAGGAGGGTTGCATTGTAAGCACCTCCTTTCCAAGTAGGTTAATGATTGTCATTTAATCCTATGTCCTGCAATAAGTATTATTTCCATTGCCTAGACTTCCCTGATTTGAAGTACAAGTTAAATCTCAAAGACAACTAGATAGTGACATTTAATGGATGTTTCTAGACATAAATATATATATATTCTGATACATTTGTTTTATGATTGTGAAATGCTTTAGAACACAAGCCAGCAAATGTAAAAGACAGTTGCTTTTAACTTACATCTACAAAGATAAATTCAATAACAATGGTTACATCAGTATTTGCCAGCTTCTTATCTCTGACTTTAACCGTTACATTCAGGTGATAAGAGACTTATATGGAGATGCAGTGTACTTTATTAGACTAACAGTATGGAGTGGGGGGAAAAAATATTTGACATACATCTACTTCTTCAGGTCTGAAACAGTTCTAGCAATTGAGTTCTAACTGCTGACAAAAGCCATCTTTCATTTTAAAACCATAAAAGTACTCATTAAAAAATCATTTACGTAAGGAGAACAGGTATTAGGTGGCCTCCCTTCTTTCCAAGGACCAATAGTCAGTATGAGAAACTGCATGAGTTATAAGCAGTTTGCTGAATCAACTAATAATTCATGATAGATTAATTTCATTAATTATCGGCTAAGATATTTAGAAAGTAATCTGAGGAAAATGATTTTAAAAATAATTCTATCTACTGTCTCATTTAATTTCTATGCTCTTCTTAAAGACTGCCTGTAGTCCAAGATGAAAAATGTCTTTTTCACCTTCAAATACCTGATCTCTAGTGTTTATATTTGGTAGGTATGCTAGGTATGCTCTCCTCAAGCTCCAACCCACAACCAACATCCTCTTCCTTCCAGGCTGTCCCTCCTGCTCTCAATAAGAGCCCCTGCCACGAGTTCCTCACTTGACAGGCTGCTGCCCTGAACTCCCAGCTCCATTATTGCACCCACTTCAGTGACCAGGCAGCCATCTGTAGCTTACAGAGCACCTTCAACAGGAATCCCTTAAATGATGATTCCATATTCTCTTACCAGAAGTTAACAACAGCAGAGAATTGCAAAATTGTCACAGAGCAAGTGCAAATAGACTCTAATTGATGTAGTTGAGAGGGCCTTACTTGTGCTAATTGTTGCAAAGTTAGTAAAGTAAGTGGAGATGCAGAGAATTCATCATAAGGTATAAGGCATCGTGTTAGCAATTTTATAATTATTAAGTTTCTGAAAAACATTTATGCAGAAGGTTGATTTAAGACATACATACTTGAAATTGTTGAATTTACTATTACTTTAAGAATACAGTTTAGATAGTTAAATTACTTAAAGACAAAGGATTCAAAAACTCTTCCACTTCCCCCATTCATAAAAGAAGGGAAAACCTACAGCACTTATACAAATATTCAAAAGAAATATCAATAACAACAAAATCTAATAAAAATACCTTTCACCTCAATGTAACTAATATTTTATGTAATAATCAGTTGCCTGACCATAAAACAACATAGCAGTATCCATCCAACATAGTGGGTATGAGGACACTGTCATTACTCAACTTGGCCAAACCAAGTTTATTATACTGTTTTCCTCAAATCTAGAAACTACTAAATTGGGTAAAAGGTACTCTTTTTTTTCCAAGTACTAAGTAAATAAGAACTGAGTAAATAAGAAAAATAACTAGAAGTTCTTTTTTTCTGTTTTGAGTGAATAAAGAAGCTTTTCTGACACAAATACACATTTGCTGGTGTTCAGCTGTGAAGTCTGGAGAGATTTTTCTCCACTGAAACCTGAGCATTCGCACACCAAATGTCTCCTATTTGATTATCAAAGGAGTGAAAAAATGTATGATTAAGCTTTCCATCTCAAAATTCATCTAATCCAGCCACGTGTTATTAGAGTGCTGAATAAAACCATTTCAGCAACTGCTGGCTGAAAAGCTTTATGGAAACCATACCCCAGTACAATGTGTTTAGAACATTTTCCTACCTTTTTTTCCCCAAAGTAAAAGCATAGCAAATTGTTTTGGAGGAGCAGGGGTAGCTCACTACTGAGAGGTGTAAAGAACAGAATATCAAGATGCCAAATTTTAAACAGACCTTTTAAAATCATACTGAGAGTCAACAAATTTCTTTGAATCAGACTTGAGATAATTTTTACTTTTAGGTGAATGATCTGTACAAGGCTAAACATGTATTGAAGCAACACTTGTCTAATATTGAAAGTATATCACTAGCACATCAGTCATGCAGTGCTGGAATTTAATCTTAAAGAGCTTCCCAGAAGTGCTTTAAATCAAATTTTGGCACGGCTTCCAAAATCCGGCCAAACAGGTCAAAGTTTGCAGTCAAAGCCAACTGAGACCGTTTCATAACCTTTTCAGCAGATTTATAAATTCTCCTTGTCTGTTCTAGATTACTGTACAAAAACAACAGTTCTCTTGAGGGGGGTGGTCTTGCTCCAGCAACAAATGCTGAGCTTCGACACGAAGGCCACCAGCTAACACAAGACAAGGAGGGCACTACTGAGAAAACAGTAGTTTAATATTAAACTCTTGCCTAAATCATTAACATAAGCTAAACTGTTTATACTGGTGAAAGATCCATTTTAAGTGGGAGAAAGTATTATATATACACACCCATGTATCTACATGCAACTTTATCTATTTCCATTACTTAAGATATATAAAACATTTTGCACCTGCCACCTCTGACACTGTCAAGGCAAAAATGTTTATGAAAGTTAAGTAACACAAGGAAAAAATGCAATTAATTATTTTTCTAGGAAGATAAAAGATGCATTGACTGCATATTTTGTAAATAGCTACACTTTTAGATAGCAAAACCTATAAATTTTAGTAATAAAATTTGTGAAGGATTGCTCTGTATTCAGAGATACAAGAGAAAATAAATATCATAACTAGTTCTAAAGTCAGTTATATTACATGAGGCAAGATTGACTTCTGTGTAGCTCCATTTACAAGCAAAACACATTACATATAGGGGAGAAAAAGTCTTCACTGTGTTTTGCATCCTTAAATTTTCCATTTTTTACCTTTTCATTTATGATTCTGAATAATTGTCAAGATAGATTTACAGTGGGTCTTCTTGCTTACATGTCTGAAGATGAAATAATTTAAGAGCAGTCTTCCTGGTAAATGTATTATAAATTACAGGTCAGCTTCTAAATTACAGTAAACTGTGCAATGTATAACAACTTGTGTTCTCCATTGCTACTGATACACCAAAATGTAATAAATACATTAATAAAAATGTAAAAATACATAACTTTTCTGATGTGCAGAGCGACATCAGAAGATTTCAAAGCAATATCAGAAGAAAACAACTTACAAAAGTAGTTATGGAAGTTGAATAACCAGATTTTGTAAATATAAGCAAAATGAGGATGAAATTGTACATTTGGTGGTAATAACAAAGGATACATTTTTTACCCCCTAAGCATCAACTAATGAACCTAATTATGACAATATTGAAACTGCTTTCAAATAATATATTTTAAAGCAGAAAAATTACCAATAACACATAGGAGCTGCCTTTACTTTCTAGAAAAAAGCCCAATATAGTTTAAAAACTAGTTACAACCAACCTTCAGCCTCAGAAGCCATGGTACATTGATTCATAAGCATATTTTCAGCTAATGTGGAAGCATATAGATATGTTTACATATTTAGGAAAAGCTACTGAAAGAACCAATAAGCTACAGAAGACAGGTATTCTTGGTTTGGCCTCAAAGAAATTATTCATGGTTCAAGAGAGAGAAAATGCCATGAAGCAGCTATCACAAGAGGATAAATCATACCACCATGAATACTTTAAAGAAACGTTAGTAGGTTATGGTTGGTGAAAGAAGAAAAAAAGAGTCTCAGAGGAAGTAAAACTTTAATAAAAAGTTTTAACTGAAAAATTATTTCCACTACTTAGAAAAGGAGAACGGTATGTGGGTACGTGGTCAGGTTCTGGGCATTTCCTGGGCTTTTGAGAGTCAATCACTTATCTGTTGCACAGATACAGATTGCTTAATGATGTTACAAATCCCTAGAAATCAAACATTTCCAGGTGTGCATATTTTGTGACTGCAACCAGAGCCCAGCAGTGCCACAGATGCACTGGATGCACTACAAGCTCTGTGCATGTGCACCCCTCCATTTCCAATCATCCAGTACTTCCTTTCTAGCCCAAATTCAAACCAAACAAAATGCACACTCATCAGCCATACAATCAGACACAGCAGAGAGCACAAGTCTACCCATCTGTGACAATGCTCAAGTATAAAACAAACTTTATTTAAGGGAGGAAGAAATGTAGGGCTTGCCCAAAAATGCTTAGGCTAAGAACAGGAAAAGGAAATTTTCATCTCCAAAGCAGATGATTCCAAAGGTTAAAAGTTCCTTAATACAAAACTCTTCAATAGAAATTATTGGGAACCTATAGTGGCTGTCACCAAAGCACCTACTGCAATATAGCCATATGTATTTGCTAGACTATGGGGAAATATTTATACTTTTGGCATAATCAAGATAAAGCAATTTCAATATTAAGTTTCTAGTAAGAATCCTACTTGAACATTTCAGAGAACATGGATAAAAGCAGACCTAGAAACCAAAAATAAACCAGTAAATATTTTGTCAGCATTGGACTGAAATTACTCAAGGTACAGCTCCAGAAGGCTTCCCAAGGGCCCTGCTGTACTTACACTTCAGACATGTCTTCATATATATTTTACACTCAACAAGAGAAAAGTGCAGAAGTGGTACACATTACTTGAATTGCTGCAGGAGTCTAAAATAGTCTCTTCATTGCAATCAATATATAACAAATATACACGAAGAATAAAAGCAGCATGCAACATTTTTCTCAGTACCAAATGCCACAATTTTTGAGTGTGTGATATTTCAGACTGACCTAACAAAACCCATCTAAATTTAAAATGACCTTGTGTTTGCCCTACCATACAAAAAAGGTCCAAAGTGAAAAATACTATTTGTCATTTATCTGTGATCAACTAATACACTTAAATAATTTAGCGTGAAATCTATTTTTGGCATGAGGAAGTCTGTTGCTTGCCCTTTCAAAATTGACATGTCTGGAGTTCAGATCAGTTCTACTTGGTTTCCAGGTCTATGGCAAGGATACGTTTCCAATGTTCAGAGTTATAAATCATAAAACTGACAAAAACTTGGCAGGAGTGTCACCTTTTTTCCTACCTAAACTTCAATCAAATTTCATTGGCCAAGACTCAAAGGGAGCCACAAATTTGCCAGAAATTACATTTCTGAATCACAAGATTATTTATAAGATAGTAAATGAGTACACTCATTTGTTCTACCGGGGAAAAAAAGAAACAATCTTTTCTCTGAATCTAATTTTGCTACTCAGTAAAATTTACCAACACTAACAACAAACAAAAGCAGAAAAAACCTTTAAAAAGTTTCAAAATTCTACAGCTTTTGCTGATAAACCACCATATCCTAGAAATACTGTACTGTAGTATTTTAATTCCCCTTACTTGATGATATTTTATACTTGAACATACTATTAAAATATGTATATTTTAGTGAATAGGATTTTGATTTAAATTTGCAGGTATTTTTCATTTTAATAATTATTAAACTACATACATATAAAAAATAATACAAGGCCATATCAGCTACTTTTCAAAATATCTTGTAGTTACAAATGGTGAACTAGCAAGTTGGTAACTTATCTGCTGTTTTACAAGTTGTGGGTTTAGTGGACCACAATTTAAATCCTAAAACTCATTTATAATAAAACAAGGAGATATATTTTAAGAGTTGGTTGTACTGAAAAGTTATGTTCTGCTAAATGCATGACTGCATGTGTAAATTCTAAACAGGAGGAAGAAAACCATAAACTTTTCCTTTCTAGCACCTGAAATATGGGAAAGCCTGTATGAAAAATTTCTAACTCTTCCTGGCATTATTTTTATACCACCAAAAAGCCTCTTAGAAGAAATTAACTCTAACCTCAGTCTCCTATGGAAAGCTGAATAGGTAACAGCAGGTAACCAGGACAGGAATTAGATCTTACCTAATGAGTTTATTTATGATGGGCTAAATGTGTAGCAACTTCCTGAGCCAGAATTTGGACAAGATATTGGGTCTCCACTGTTATTTTGGAAAAAATATCCAAAACCTCATCTTAATATCCTAAAAGAATGATGATTTAATGCAACAGCCTGCAAAAGCGGCAGCTGTCTTTCTCCATGGCTTCAATCACGGCAGCACTTTAAGACAGCAGAAGTTTACATCCAAAAATGAGGAAGGCAATAAAAAGTGCAGAATCTCTGGCTTAGGTATATTTTTCAAACAGTACCAGCCACTATTATACTTCTCAAGCAAATACATAATTATATTATACACTACAGCATATACATGGGGCAGGCTGGGTGGTAGGCAGGCAAAAAAGAAAAAGACTGAGAGGCTGAAGACAATGAGGAAGTTATCAAAAATATGCCTAAAAGTTGAGAGGAGGAATGGTTTTGTGGTTCTGACATCACCTTCCTGTGCGTCGTGGTGGAAATCATACAGGCACTGTACACTTTATTTCCTTCACCATGAAACCAGAACAGGAGCACTTCAGCTCCACCAGCACTGCAAGGATAAATGCAGTAAAGATTTGGAAGTTCAGATTCTCTAACTGGGAGAGATTTCAGTGCTCCATGTAAAAATCACATTAGATGACACAAGGCTTAAAGCTTATAATTGCACAGTATTTCAATATCATCTTTCCTGACAATTTTGGTTTGCTATGTCAAACTACAAAGTTTATGAATTAAAGACCTATGAATGGTTATAGTCTCCATATAACTAACAAGGTAAACTTTTCAATGGCTTCCTATAAAGAAAGAACAAAAAGGGAAAAAAGGTCAGACTGGATTTTTTCCCAGACACTTTTATTGAAGACTGTGCTTAGGAGGTCGCACAGGACAGAGGTCTGTGTTTCTGATCTAGCAGAAATACAGAAATAGCAACAGCGAGCGTTATATAACTTATGTTGCTAAGGGTTAGGCTGTGACGCAAAGGAAAACTATATTTTATTCATTACAGCCCCAAAGAGGAGGCAAATAGAAAGGCAAGGAATGCTGCAAAGAAGGGGAACTGGAGCACACAGACAAACTCTGGTAGAAGAGGACTTGGGTAACAGGAACCTCTGACTCTGTCATCTGCTCTGCCCCACAGGGATCCATTTCACAGAGGGTCTGTTCCAGTCTGTCCATAAGTAAACTTGATAGAAACAGTCTGATAAAACCACAGAAAAACCATGGTGTAAGTTTGCAAAGCTTATTCCAATAATTCCAGTCTGGCAGGATTTTATATAATAAATACTTTAAATATTTAAAACTCTAAATATTAAAATACACCCTAGATACAACAAGCATTAACAAAAACTTACTACTGGAACAATTTATTTATTCATCTTTCAGAAACAACTGCTCAATTCAGTCAGATGTGTATAACAGTAAATCTAAAGCAAAACAATATTTTCATTAATATTTTACTAGGTATGTCTACAAGCTTTCATAGACAGAACCTTTTCTTCAATACCATAAAATATTTTAACATATTTTATGGTTTTAAGATTCTAAAATTAATATAGAAAATTTTACTTATTGTTGTAAAAAAGCACTCTAGTAAAGGTTCTATTCCCAACAATACTAAATACAGAAATGATATGTCCCCTCCATAGCACAAGCTTTTAGTAAACCAAAAGGTAGGCAAAATTTTCTTAATATTTTAATGCTTTCATTCTACTTTTAATAAACTGCTTCAGAAATCAAGACAGATACTTAAATGCTATTCATTAGACATCACCACTTAATTTTACCCACAGATACCTATAAACACAGAAAGCTCCTGCTTGATGAGATTGCCCTGGAGGGCAACCACACGCACAAAGAAAGATGAGTGATAATACCGTATCAAGATTTCAGTTTCTTGTTGCTTGTTCAGTTTCTTTTTCAGTTTCATACTTTAGAAGAACTATGTGGCTTGTGTGGACTGGCAGAATTTTTTTCAGTTCGGGAGGAGAGGGGTTGGGGGTCTTGAGAGTTTTGGGGTTTTTGTTTTCTGTTTATGCTGTGGAGAAATTTTGTTTGTTTTGCAACTGTCTAGAAATACAAAGATTGTTCTGAGAATCTGACAGCAAAAGGGACCGCTCTGGAGCTGTGGCATTACCTGGCCACGGAGCTCAGAGACACCCAAGGTGTGATGCTGCAGTATCTTGTATCTCTGTACTCAACAACACTACAGCAAATTTAAAAGGGATTTCCATCTGCTTCCACATAACTTAGTTCCACAGCTTTACAGTAAACATGAGACTTTGCTAGATGCTCAGAAAAAACAGCTCCTTTGACTGACTCTTCATTTCACATGCATTCCTTTCTTGTTTGGGAATTCCACAAATTCTTATTTCTAAAGAAAATACAACATTGGAAAGGCTGTACATAAGTAATTACCATTTCCTCACGAAATGCTCAACTTTCACTGCACCTAAAATGCCATTTAAAAGGTAAGTTGGAAGATGCAATGTCTTAAAGGGGACAAAGCAACACTTTAAGGCAATAACTGCTGCTACACTGCATCACCACAGCAAATATTTAGTTAAATCTGAATAATACTTACTTCTTCCCCTTTTTTTTTTCTCTTTCTCCCCTCACTGACATTCTAGTAAGGTTTTCTTTGCTTATTTTACTAGAAATCCTCTAATCACCAGCGACCATTTTATCATGTCCAGCTTATATCCTCCTGTGATAACACCGCCCATTACCTTCAACAGTTCTTCTCCCTTTTTTCTATTACCCTACTTGGTACATCCACAGACAGCAATCATAACCCCTAGCCTGCATTCTGCCATGCTAAACATGACAAATACAGTCATCTCCTCTAATGCGTACTCTCTAGGGCTTCTTTGTTCCTGTTCCTGTGATATTTGTAAGACCCTAACTTGATTTGACAAACTGAATGACAATCTCAGATGTTCTGGAGAACCTCAGTTGTTTTAAATTCTTTGATAAATGAAGTAACCTTGTTCTGCAGGACTGTACCCTTCGATACTACCTCCAAGACTGCTCCAAGAGAATCTACCAAAATCTTCAGAAGGGAGATACAAAAGACAGCTAAGTCCAGCTTAATAAAAAGTCTTCCACATCACTTGTTTTAGTCCCACCAGAAAAGCTGGGACTTTAAGAACGACTACAAGTTTACAAAAATACTTATCAGTATTTATTAACTGCAGCTACTGAAGTGAAAAACATTCTCAGCATTTTAGTTTGGACAGTTATTGCCTGGCTCCCAGACTTCTGAAAACAGTCATATAACAGGAAACATTATTTTAACGTGGACAATTGCAGCAGAGATGGATATGGCTATAGGCCAGAGTACTGCACAACTCCAGAAGGCCAGATCCACATAAAGGACATGATACACAAAATCTGGGGTTCTATACCCAACATACTATTTAGAAAACTCCCAATTTAAATACCATATGTACTTCAGTTTCCTAAGTTCCACTGTAACCTCACCATGCACAGCTGCTGCACCTCCCTCTGGATGGGTAAGAATGGCTTGGCACTCATGTCACCCTGACCCCTAAGCATGGTGCAGAAATGGATTTCTCCTGACTGTTCCCCAATATGGCACAAATCCAGCTTCTTCTGGCAGCTGGCAGTCACTGATTCTTTTACAGGTCTGAAGAAAATTACATAGCTCTTTTTTTCAATGTCAGGATATAAACCCAGGTGTAATTCACTCCTCTGCTACAGGTGGTTCCCACTCCTCCCTCTTCCACTGCAGAAGAGGTCTGAAAGCTGGGGGTACAGGTAATACTTACTCTTCCTGCTGAAAAATATCTACCATACATAAAAGAAAAACAGTTTCTCAAGTCTGAAATATCCAATCAGAAAGCATATTCCATCTGGGAAACTGACAAAAAAGGGCAAGATTAATCTCTGACCCAGTCCCCATTGGAAAGGGACCACTCTGTTATGGGATGAGTGTTTCATGGGAAATGCATAATCTAGTCCACACAATTCCGTTTTCAAAAGACTTTAGATCCAGTAAGGTAATAAAGAAAAATCAGAAGCCAAGTAAATAAGAGCATACTGAATTAATCTTGACAGAACATTTTTTATGTTGTAAAAAGTGTTTTTTATAGGGTAGGCTACAATATCATTAAGGCTACCTGCCCACAGAGTGGACATTGCAATGGAGAATTGGCAATCACTGATATTGGCCTTCCCATAGAAAAGAGAAACAGAAATAAGCTTAAAGCCAAAATTTGATTGCAGTTTTATTTATAATAAAAGGAATAATGTGCACATATTTTCTTGTGAACACCTGCATGATATTAAATTTGTTTTTACAGTTACATAGATTGTTCATGTTCTTACCAAGATAAATGTACTTTACTTCAAAATTTTAGTTTCAAGTTTGTGCCATGCCTTTATCAAGCATATTCAGATTCATATTAGAGTAAGCACAAATCAACTCATATTTTAATGGTGCCATCTGTCAAATTTTTTTGTATTCTACTGCCAAAGCAGCGAAAGATCAAATGAAGTAAAACCTAAACATGAGGTTTCATTTACCCTGCCACAAGAAATAATTTTCAAGGTGGCAAAGACAGATCTGCTTGATAATTACGTATTTTCTGCTAAATTGTTCCATATGCTTAGAATATTTGGGATTTAGCCAAGAAGAAAAGCAAAATCACTTCTCATAGTTGAGCAGTTCCTCCCCAAAATACACATCAAGTTATCCTTTTGCAGTTGATTCTTAGGTAAAAAAATTTACATTAGCAATTTATTTCACTATGTTCATCAGAAAAAACACAACACAAAGTTACAGAAATATATGCGTTTAGTTTAACAATTTAAAATGCAAGCTAAAATAGTGCAAAAATACTTTGAAGCACTCTAGTGACAATTTCACTCAATTGACTCCATCTGCTCTACTAAGCCATTTGAATTATTCATAACACCACTTACAAATATGTTCCTTTGACAGCTGTCATTAAAGACAAATATATTTGTATATAAAATAATCCAGTTGCAACTATTCACCATATTTCTTTAATCTTTAAATAGAAACTAAATTTCGCTTCCACATTTACTTCAGTTCTAAAATTAATCGAATAAAAGCTTTGATAAACCAGAATGAGAATCTATTATTAGTTTTAATGTGTTAGTGAGGGACATGCATATAGGACAGATGAAAAGATGACACAGAACTCTCTGCAGGATTCAGATGGTGGCTGTTAGTGAGACAAACCCCACTTCCTTCCTGCATCCCAGCCCTTTGTGCAGCAGGATGCTGAACTCACCAAGAGTGTTTTAATTTGAGTTTATAAATTACGGCATATTCTGATAATAACTTTTTTTTTTTTTTCAAATATACTGCTGCTATGAATTGTTTTGTGGAAATAAGTCCAGACTGATTCCAGGCACAACTTCATATAATTTCCCTGACCTTACAGCACAAAAGAAGGAAGAGCAATACGAGCATTCTTGGCAAAAGCTGTACACAAACTCCCTCACTGCCTTGCACATCACCATTTTTGTAACATTACTGCAAATCATAATTGAAGGATTTCATTTTGCCATTACATTTAATACATAAATTTATGAAAGGACATAGATGTTTCAATTTCTAAGCAGTTTTCATCTCTGTTTGGTGAAGAGCTTGCCAAGAAGCACATCCTGGATATAGTTTATTAATTCTGCAGCTCAGCTTCAGATATCTGCATTCCAAATGAACACAAAGTTGAGTGACCCTCATTCTTGCAGCAAAACACAAGTAATAAAATGGCAAGAAATGTAATGGTTTGAAGAACAGAAGACTTTGATTTAGAAAGGTGAGCCAGCCCTCAAAGACTTTCCCCCAGCTTACCTTCCAGCCCAAGAGAGGACACGGTTCACTCCACAGCTTGGATGAGTTACCACAGCTCACAGCATACAGTAAAACAAACCAGTAACTCCTCTTCCACACAGTGAGCAGTAAATCACCACAGCTCAACATTCACCACCACCAGCTTCAGCCAGGGCTGCCAAGCTCAACAGCTAAAACAAACCTGGAGCCCAAGTAAAGTTTAGTGGAACATATATGATAACACATATAGCTGCAACCTCACCATTTTATGAGTCTCCTTTGCATACATCAAATATTTTCAAATGTGATGGCCAATTATTAAACGTCACTGAATCTAACATTACATTTAACAGAGTAGAAAACTATCACTACTATCTTTTCCCTGCAAGTTTTAACATTCCATATCCAGTTCTTAACTCTTTCTGACCCAAATATTCCACTAAAACAACAAGGCTGTGCAAGACTATTGGAAAAGTTTGATTTATGTTATTTTACCATTATAGGAAAAGTGAAATGAGTCTGTACTGTTTCAGCTCTGTGGTACATATGCATGAGCTACTCAGCAAAATAAAATAAAATTCACCCTGCTAAAAGCATAACTGGTTTCTCAGGCATGTTTAAACTGAAAAAACTCAAGTGCAAAAGGAAATTTAAAAGGCATATTACTGGTGACGACTATACTAATGTATGAGCAGAGGAATGTACTGACCTGTACAAAGATAAAAAGACAGGTGGGATAGACATGGTCTGTTTTGCACAAAGTATATACACCACTTCTGGGATTTAACTGATCTTGTTCAGTCTCACAAAAAGACTGAAACCAAATTGCCAGGCATTCCTTCTTTAGGACAGCTTGGCTTTGCAGAGAAGATAAAAAGTTAATATTTCTATGAGCTTTCCTATTCTATTTCTAGCTCTAGCAACAAAATAAATTATTAAAAAAGTAGTAGTAAATGTATCAGATTTATTTTCCTGCTCTGCATGCAGGCTGTGAAAACTATTGATATTCATCTCTCTCCTCAAGCATAACTGGAATAATTTAGGGGTGAATTAAAAATAAACTATATGTAATTCAGTAATGTAGCTCTCATGGAAGAAACTATGGATGTTTAGTCCAGTTAGGACTGTAGTAATTTACAGTTTTTTGCTTTTATGTACCAAATGGCATTTCCATCCTTAGATCCTAGTGCCAACAAAAATCTACTATTTCATTCCAAACATTTAGTAGTATTACACTTTACATACATATATATATAGCTGTCAGTCTCACAGAATAAATTCAAGTAACAAATATTTTACATTCAATCTGGAATCAACTCACTCTGCAAGAAAAACACCAAAAGCTTCTGCTATAAGCAATTGATCCTGCTCATAAAATACCCAAAAGAACCAGAAGTGATTGTAACTTTCACTGTTGCTTGGCATAAAAATACAAAAAATAACCAGCTTCTATAAAATTATTTATTATCTGGATTTCTTAATTCCATTTATCTTATGCATGTAACTTTTTATACAGAACCTTTAAGTGGGGTGACAATCTCTAAATTCGAGTAACCTGTAGTCTATTATCACATTCTGAAAGTAGACAGCAACATTTATTTGTACATAGAAAAGGTGACCTTGCAGCAACGTTATATTTGAACTTACTGTATCAACTAACAATTTACCAGGCTGAGATTAATTTTTGAGTTACTAGAAATTACACAATTATCATTTAAGCGTGAATTTCTCAAGGCTATTATCAATATCTTAAGAGGAAGAAATTTCGGTGGCCTTAATATAATCTAAATGAAGCAGATATCCCATTAGATGGACTTTTTTAAACTACTACTTCCTAGGTTGTTTTTACAAAAGCAAGTGGCATTTTGGGAAACTTGTTAGTGGTTTGGCTCCTATTGATTACAATGTTCAATATCAGAAAGAAAACCTTGAAGCTATGGAATACAGAATTGATTCCCTAAACATCTCTCAGGGGCTGCCACATGAGCTACAACCTATTAAGCATTAAGTTTCTAATTAGAGGAGATTAAATTGTCCGGTGTGGTATCTTGGAAAGTGATAATCTTGACTACATGTCTTCCAGAGAACCTTCCAATACATGTAAGCCTGAAGTACATCTGTGCACATTAAATAGTATTTTGCACATTTTAAAAGTTCCTTGAATGCAGAGCTCAAATTTTTGGTGCAAAGAAGGTTCATAACAGCACCCACTGGGTTCTTCCATCAGAGAAGGCAAACAAAGGAGAGAATTTGGTCATGACATATAAAAGTCAGTAAACACCTCTACAAAGGCAGGGATTCCCACCAGGGATTCCTCGAAGGATCCCTGTAAGAATCACATAGCTGAGCAGACAGTGCCTTCATGAAACCTTGAGTCAGAATATCTGAAAATATTCAAAATCTAAGTGCATTCTCACTTTAGTATCTTCATTTAAAAAAGTGAAAGAAATTGAAGCAATTTCTCCAAACGTCCCTTGCATTGAAGTTATCTTGTCTCTACTTTGACATTTACTTTAATACAGCCATAGAGTGTGGTTAGCTAATGCAGATAAAGAATCTTCAGAATATTTTAAAGATACCTCAAGTATGAAAATATTTATATACACTGTAAATTCCTGTGTTTTATTTTCATCTTGAATGAACACATGACCCACTTCATGAACACGAGCAACTGTAGGCTTGGGGGGCATTACCAAATCCAAAGAGAGACAAATCTTTTCCTGTATGATTTCACCCATACAAGACTTAAAAGCAGCACATGGCTTTGGACAGCACTGAAAGAATCTACACAAGTAATTTCCTCCCAGATGGGTTTAGAGCAGTAGTCTTTTCTGAACAGTTACACCACCTAATAGTGTATCATCAAGATCCGTCCCCTTCCACTTGATCTTGCCTTCCCTCCCCATTCATTTATGTTTCTTACTCAGACAAATCCTCTCCAAGAGATTATAAAATAATTTACATATGGATTTCCTGGGAGAGAAGAGGCAAAAATGAACGTGGTTACATTATTTTCTAGGACACTTAGGAGCTTAAAATAAGGCAAAGGGTTAAAACTGAAGGACAGTCTCAGCTATTTAGGTTAGTCTGACCATCTTAGTCACCAACAGCCAGGTATCCTCAGTTAGAGGAAGGCACAGAGGACAGCAGATAGTTTTCTGTTGTAGTAGGCTATTTGTCTTGGTGCAGGGAAGGCTTGAGACTTTTAATGAGTGTTCAGCAACTCTGTTTATTGAAGAGAGCATTAAACATTTATACAGCAAGTAATAAGCTCATGAATATTCTGTAACAAACTATTTATTAGTTACACTACAACATTAGCTCTTCTCTATTCTTTAAGAGTTACATCTCTCTTTTCTTATGTCTCTAGTCTCTCAACTACAGCACTTTGTTATAGCAACACAGCTATGCTCAGTGTCCTTACAAGTGCAACACTTAGAATTAACCACAGCCTTGTACTTTTCTAATTCCTAGCTACTCTCTCAACAGTTTTCTGCCTTTTAATGGAGAGAGACATTGTCTTAATGGACAGAGACACTATTTGAAGTGCAAGGGTGGGAGTCCTTCCAAAAACATGCCATTGTACATAGAAGCAGAGACTCACTTAGGCCATAGTATTCCAGAGAGAAGATGCATTTCACAGCATTAGCTGCCCCTCAGCACTGCTACTTGACCCCATGAATGGAAATGTAAGTAAATATGTGCACAAGAAACACAAGTCCTTTGCATTATACAAACACAAACTGGCATGGATGTTACAGGTGACGTGAAATGATGGCTAAGTAATTTGAAGTTGCAAGGCATGGAATGAAAACACTTGCTAAGGTTCCTCTCAAACACAGCCATGGTTTCTTGATTTTGCACAAGTTTTTGTTGTATTCTTCTGTTTTGATCTTATTCAGATGGATTCAAACTCTGCAAGAAACTAGCTTGTAAGACTGAACCAGCATTCTTGCACACAACAGGTGGAACCTAATTCTGTCATTAGTATCTCTAATGCTTTCTTCTCTAGTTACAAGAGGCACTGTAAGACCCATTACATTTTTCTCATTGTCCATTACATTCTTTTGATTGTTAGTAATCCAATCCTTTGCTCGAATTATTTTTTCCTATATAGTTTATAATGTTTATTACAATATTTCACTGTTTCCCAGGCTTCCTTATTGCTTAGTGTAAAATGTTCTTCTTTGTTATTTTAACTTTGCTTTTAAGCTTCTCATTTTTGCCCATTGCTTTTATAGCTTTCTCTCTCTTTTATGAGATGTGCGTCTTATTTAATTCTCTGATGCGGATTCTAAGGATTTTGTAAGTGTTCTCTATTTCCATCCAGTCTTGCATGCAATTCCATGTTTTTTAAACTCTATTTTATTGGGAAAAAAAATTAGGAAGAGGTCAAAAATACAACTGATCCATATCATGCATTCATCACTTTTTTAAAGTTTGCCACAACTTTTGATTTCGAACCTATCCTAAACCACACATTATGATGAGTTGGCAACTCGGAACCATTTGGTGAAGGGTGATGTGCTTGCACACAGAGGCCCACTCAGAATTTTTTTGTTTGGGTTTTTTTTAAACTATCAAGCTTTTTTTATTGCTTTCAAAAGTTAGCCTAAGTACTTCATCTGTCCAGCAAAACCAGATTTTCTTTTTTAAGCCTATTCTCATTACAGCAAGCACTTTTAATTAAGTAAGCAGAAGTTGTGTCTGAGAAGGAAACCACCTAGCACAGCATAATGCTCATAAGTCCAGACAATTAACCACCTTTGTTTTTCCCAGCATTTTCTCAATCTGTATTTCTTTCTATATCACTAATGCAAAAACATTAAAACAGCAACAGAAACACACAACCTTATCTTGAGCTGAAACTGCCTAGCAACCTTTTCTTCCAGTAGGGTTTCAGAGAAGCAAATGTCTATTTTGCTATTGAATTCTGACGTGAGTTAAATATGTAAGCAGTGGTTATAAAATGTTTTCAAAATGTACAAATCAGACTACATGCAATTGTAAATCTTGTCAAGAGTGTTCTGCTGAACTACTCCTAATTCAGCTCAAACATGCAAATCTCATAACATAAGCAGTTTATCCTCAAAAAATTTCTTAATTAAGATCTCTTGACTTTTCAAGTAGTAGAAATGTCATGTCTGAAAGACCACATTCTAGTGCTAGACCCACTAAAATGGAAAGCTGGCATGAACAGCAGTAGTTTCATGCCTGATCTCTTAATGTCCTATTTTTCCTCCCATTCCAAAAAATGCACAAATTGTTGGCTAAATCTCACTCCTCAATTCACAGTCCTTATTGCCCATAAAATTTACTACTAACAGTAAATTTGCATTGCCAACTACAGAAAAATTATGGGGAAAAAAAAGCTTGCTGCATGCTTAGAGCAAAATGTTGTGCAAAATATTTGTCGTACAGTAATTGAACCCTTTTCCCTACAATATCATACCCATGCAGAACATATTTCTTTTAAAAGCATTGACAGTAGCTATGACACTCTGAAATTTGGCTGAAGTAGTAACATTGAAGCAATGCACTTACTGGTTTTAGAAACATTTTACCAAATGAAGACATTAGAATTTACTAGATTGGCCTAACATATATACCATACTCTGTTTTAAAACATTCAACTAAACCAAGAACTTGAGAATTAACCAGATTGTGTGTGGGATGATTTTCCACAGCTTTCAAAATATACTTTCTTTTGAGTCATTCCCAAAATATAGCTCAGCAAGCCCTAAAATGCTTGTTGAACTAGATTAGTGTTTCTCTTAAGACCAATAAAAGATTAAAATAAACAAAATATCTGATTTTAAAGAGCTGAAAAAACATTATACAGCACAGAATTGCTCACAACACTGATTAAAACCAACCCAAGTCTGCTACACAGGTCAGCTGAACTCAGGTTTTTATATGTTTTTAGCCTTTTTAATGTTGCTTTTTAAAGAAAGAGTTAACAGCATTATTAAGGGTGGAATGTTAAGTGTTTATGCAGTAGTCTCCCTTAAAGGGAGGACATATCCTCAGTCCTACAAAGTGGTACTTAACACAAGTCTGTTTTCTTAAGTAGAAGGTAAAACCAACAACTAAGCTGTGTGTATTTTTTTTTCCTTAAGTGACTGCTACTGAACTTATTTCACAGTGTGATAATTAATCAGTCCAGAAACCCCACACTAAGTCAACATGCACCAGCCTATAAAAATGAGAGTTCAGTCACTGCATTTGGAAGACTCAAGCCTTCGCCCATACAGTTGCACTTCGTGTAAGAGATGCTCCCAAACTGTGCTATGCATTAGGAGCCACTGCTCCTGATCTGGGTGTGAGAATGAAGACAAAATAAAAAAGAATAGAAAAATAAAAATGGAGTCATAAATAGTTGCAACCACTATGGAATAAATGCTCATTCCCTTAAAAGCATGTGTGTGCATCTGGCTAAAAATACCCTGTCAGCCTCCCAGATTCAGAGAAGGTAAACGGAGGGCAAAATGGGATTTCTATGGGAGATGAAAGGCAGTTTGCCATTTCTGAGAGCAAGAAGTGAGCAGGTTACAGGACCTTGTAAGTGTAGGATCAGGAGTAAACTATTATGTCTTTGTCAGAGGGGGTCAAAACTGGGTGGGAATTTCTAAGCTTTTAAGGCATCAGTGGTAGTTCTCAACTTAAAGTTGAGAAAAAAACAAGCCTCAAGAATGACTGCATGTGAATATGTATAATGCAACAGGAACAGAAATAAGTGTGCAGTGCTTTTATGGTTAGCCAGTTGCACCTAGTCACCTGATAAAATTTTAGTTCAGATTTTTTTTTTTAAACATACACAAGGAATAAAGCTTCACTTTTGCTTTGCTTTTATCTGGTACTTAAAAACTGAAAAGTAAATCTCAGGAAGCATACAGTTGCTCAAATTTGTAATCTCTCACTTGGGCTTTGAAGCTTAGCAACCACATAACAAGCTGTATACTACTTGTGGTTTCAAGACTTAGAGGCAATGAACTCTTGTTCCCTAACTATCACAGAGGTGACAGTCACCAGCTGAATCACCAAAACCATATCCTGGCATACACACATTTCTTCTGAGCTATTTCCCATTTAGTTGCTTCTCTTGGTACATCTCCTTCGCTTCTTCAGAAAAAAAAGGTCAGCAAGAGGTGCATGGTGGTAAATTGTAACTTATCATCAGACCTATTGATGTGAAATGAATTTTGTGGCTTTAGCCACAAAAAGGGATGGAAAAAGGGCTTCCTAATTTTTTTGAGGCGAGGCACAAAAAATCAAAGATGAAAGTGAAGTAATTTAATTCCTTGTGGAATGGGATCTGTGGGAAGTTGAACCTAGATTAATAGTTTCCTACTTCTGAGCCTTTGGTTCCTAAAATCAGAGTTTTCTCTTCCTATAACAATTTTTCAATATGTCAGAACAAAGCAAAAGCTAATCAAATATTACATATTGTTTAAACTGCCATTTTTTAGGCTTTTGGTTTGTAGAAAAGAAGACAAGTTAATAACAACTAGAAAATTACAATCTACTATCATAGATTTTTATTTTTTAATAAATCACTAGTTCTGAAATGGTTAAACTCTTTCTTAAGAAAAAAATCATATTGAAATAACTGTTCCATTTTATACATCAGTATTAATTTTTATTATAAAGCCTAGGAATCAAAAGTGGTTTTTAAATTCCCTTTACAGTTCCCATTATTTTCTCATCCATTAGTTTTATTAGGGAACTCACTTCACGCAAACTTGCTTGGACCTAGTAATCAAACATTAATTCAATTTTTTTTTTTCCCCTAATGAAACCGTGTCTTAACTTTGCCATCACTGAACTGATGGCTCAACAGCAACTTCATAGGATTTTTGCCTAGGGAATTTCTCTACCATTTTAATTGATAAAACAGAAACTGTCAATTATATTCCATACATGAGGGAGGACAGTTTATTCTACTGGTAAAAGGCAATGTTGAGTTTTGCAACTACTGCATTAAAAGGATATGGAAGTGAGTTTGGAAGATTTCTTTACAAGACCATTCAATTACAAACCTTGCTATATAAAAATATTAGTGAATAGGCCCTTTCTAACAGAAATATCTCTTATTTGAGAGAAGAAGAGATGCATTTCAGAAAAAGAGATGAAGTTGTATTTTTATACCAATCCATAACTTCCCAGCAATTTAGCAGAAGGCTTTCGGAAATGACTGAATTATAGCAAGGGAATCAAGTGGGCTTTTGGAGGATTGCTTCCTTTCCAGACCAAGACTGTCTTTTCTCTTCTTGGGATATGGGAGTCACTCACAGCTTATTCCACTGCCAGAGCCTATGGGCTTATCTTGTTAAAAGCTACCTACATGTCCTTGATCTGGTAAAAGTAAATCAAAGAAAAATTGTATAAGCAAGGAGGAAACAGGGGGCTATCCTTATTTTTTCCTCTAAATAAGTAAAATACAACATGCTAAAAAATGCAGCATAAAGAAAAGCATCAATAAAGGAAAGACATTCTTCAGTTTGTTGCTCAGATGGAGGCACCAAGAGGAAAAAGGGAATTCATTCACAAAGTCTTGTGTGGCCCCACAGGAATTGTACTGCTGAATATGTGACAACAGAGTTTGATGGGGCAGTCAGATTATTTGACCAGTCAGGCAGTGGATGTACTCCAGTAATCCCTACTTTATGCAATCAGTTAGAACTTGTCTTGGGGGGCCAAGGATGTATATATTTCAGCTCATTAGATGTTATACAATGCCATGCACAAAGTGTGCAGTACTGTGCAATTCAAAAAGCACATGGGTTGAATTTCAAGAGGCAATTATTCAGTGGAAAAAAATGAGCATCTCTTTGTTCAATTAAAACCAGAGTTTAGCATGCATCACTAAGGACAACTAATTCCTATTTGTAGGTCCCTTTTAATGTTCACAGCTGGCAGGCAGTAAACCTACATTTTCTTAAGGAGTTTCAGATAAATGAACTAAACTGTAAGAACTAGAATGAGCAGTTAAGTTTCTAGAATAACTATAGTTAAGTTTTATCATTAACATAATACTTTCTTAAACATGCACAGATTGGACACAGCACTGATGAGCAGGAACTCCTGAGAGACTTTTCCCAGGAAACATTTATCAACACATTACCTGAAACTTTGAAGAGCACATTTGAAATTCATTATTTTTCACCTCTTTAAAAAGAGGTAAATCATTTAATGTATTATTTTTTATAATAAATTAATAAATTAAACAATTACAATGACCAAGGTCTGGTAAATAGAATTAGCTTCTAGCTGGATCTCCAAGACCATTCACAAAGCAACCATTCTTTAAGGGAGTAGTTTATGAAAGCTTGTACGCAGCAGAAACTGTTCAAACAGAGGTAAAGCTTTTGTTTACTCAGGAAAAACAAACAGCGTTAGAACTAGCTAGAGCTGTAAACATCTACAGAACTCAATCATGCATGTCTTATTTCCTGTTGGACTGTATCTCTATTCTGATATGGCAAAACTAGGCATTTCTCCCATTGGCAAACACACAGCAGGAGGAAAACTGCTGAGTCACAAAGAGCACAGACAGCAGCAAAAACCATTCCAGTATTAACAGATTATTTGTACACGTTTTTAATTTGTATTCATACTGAAGCCTTAAATAACTAGGACATATTTCTAAGGTCATTGTCAAGCAAACCATACTTCTACAAATTCAGATGGATGAATCATGAAGCCCATGGAAGACAGATGTTGAGAGCCCAGTGCAAGCTCCAGTTATAATTCTTCACTTAAACTGTCCTTGGAGGAGGGAGCAACAGTTGTGGTGATTTGTATTACAAAACCAAAAAGCTCCAAATCCCTTTATCTTTAGGTGCTACAGTACAACAATAACATTAGCAAACATTACAAGACTTAAAATACACAAGGCCAGAGAAGCAGTGGTACTTCCTCAGGCTAGATATTTTATCTTGCTACCTGCTCTAGGTTTCACTGTCATACAACAGTGTCAATCTCCAGAACACTGATGTTGCTAGAACAGGATAAATTATATTTTAGGCTCTGACCTTGCAAACAGGAGTTGGGAATCCTGAGTAAAACCCAGAACAGTATGCTTAAAACTAATCTCCCTATTAACAAGGCCTACAGAGAAATAACAAATGCTCTGCATACTGGGACAGGGTTTTTAAGTAATTTTACAACAGCTTTGTGGAACATAAGAGGCTCCTAGAGTGACTTTTCATATGCCTTTGATTAAATAGTACACATAGGGCAGAGAAGAAGAGATAACCTTTCATTTCTCTTCCTTGCAAAGGGAGTTCTAACAATGATTAACATCAATCACTGAAATACCAGAATGTAATAGGAAAATAAAATCCAAAAAATTTATTAACTGTTAGCACTTGTATCTGGTTTCTCCTCTTATACTACAAATACACTAACATTTTAAGTTCTTTGTTATATAAACACAATTTTCAATCTTAGATGTTCTGTTTGGGTTATATTAAATTGCATCAATCCACGGGGGTATCTGATGCTGCACAGCTGCATCAGATGCTCAGTGACACAGCACTCCTAAAAATAAAAGCCAAGATTGTGGAAACATACATATTTTGAGATTTAGAATGATGTCACAGCTACATAGTTCTAATCATCATTTTTGAAGATCAGAATTTAGGACTTCAAAGCTTAAATCCCTACTTATCATCTGTTACGTAAAATACAGGCTAAAATAGTCTGTAGCAGATAGTCCCAAATGGTCAGTGTGAATCTCAGGGGATTGGAGGGAAAGGGGAAGGTTTGGAGGAGGAAAAAAAAAAATAAAGAGACAAGCAGTGAAAGAAGAAGCATGAATTAGGAAATAACATGAATGGTATGGTAGCCTGATTCTGAAATAACTATAAAATTCCAAGGTTCACATTTTGTATTAATTTTGTATTTGGGCCAGGGGAAAGACAGTACAAAAGGAAACAAGAGTTGGTTTGTTTGGGTTGGGGGTTTTTCTCCCCAATATTTTTTTCCTCCAACTCTCAGAGGAGATTCAAAGAATTGCATTCAAAACTGTGAAAATTACTTAATGTGCGTGGTATAAAATACCAGATACAGAAAAGTAATTAGAGAACAACCAAACTATGGGGTATTTTCTACCTTGGGTGTAGAAAAACAGCTCAAGATAGTCATGAATAAAGTAATACCAGCCAGACCCACTAGAAGCTGCAGGCAGCAGCAAATTCCTACACAACATCCACATAAACACTCCAAAGCAGTAAGTGCAGCCTAACTCCACTGCTCTACAGGGCTGTAGCTTTTCCTGGTGTGGAGATCAATTATCTATGTATGCAACAACAGGAGCAGGGAAAGGAGGTATAACATGAAAGGGAAGTCACACCTTCAAATAATACACGAGGAAAACTGCATTAGACACACACAGCAGGCAAAGATGGTAAATGTCTAAAATACAAGCAAGAAAGGACAGAGCTACTGTATTATCCTGGTCTGACTGGGCTGCATTTTAATCATTTTTGTGCTTTCAGGTTTCTGTTCCAGACCACTATCTGACACTTGGTAGAAGGGCTATCTAATATCTGCTAGACTGGCAAAATGTTGCTGCCCTTCTCAGTGTGACAGAATAAACATAGTCTCCCACTCTGCCTGTCTTTCCCATTTCTGCATCTCAGCCATACGCTCCAGAACAGGAACCACATGCAGTCTGTTCTCTCCAGCACATAGCATGATAGAACAGTGGGCATGACAGGAAAAATACATTATCAAAAAATATATTCTATGTGATGACAACGGCTGCACTGCAAATTTAAGCCATACGATGCCAAGGAATGTGTGTTAATTATATTACAAAGTTAAAGAAAAAAGGCAATGCAAACTTAGTGGAAAAAATAAATCTTAATTATTTTGTTATTGCTGTTCTTGCCAGAATCCCTAGTATCCCACATAAGAAACCAATTCTAAACTAATTTTGAGCGGAAACTTTCTTCTATAAATGCAAAATACTGCCCAATAAGCAAGAGAGGGAAAAAACCCCAAATACTTTAAACCACAGGAATTCTTAGTGAAATGGATGAAAGGACAATTAATAAGCAACATGTTGAATTTTGCTTCTAAGGTATTGATATGCACACATAGCACAACTACTTCATTTTAGATTCTGCAAGCCTCTCCTTTATTCTCAGTACACCTTTAAAAAGAAAAATCATGCCCCTAACATTAAAAAAGTGATCAGTCATATAAACTCTACTTTTAACCCTTTAATCTGTTCAACCAAAATCCCAAGAACAATTAAGAATGCTTTTCCTTACCACAGTAGAGTACTTTAATGATTATCAATTAATCATATAACCAACAACCAAAGCTAGAGGCAAAAGGGCTTTTTCCTCTAGTATGCATGGGGAACACAGGCTATGCCTAAATGATTTTCCAGTTGTGCTCCAGATGCTGAGCTCACACTAACCTGCATCCACACAAAGAGCTGTTGTCCCACATTCTACTTTATATTTTCCACTGCTGAATGCACACATGCATGGGCACTTAACAGCAAAATGAACTGAAATAATACCAGGACAACACACAAAGGCTTTAGTGATTGTCAGCAGACACCTGCCTGATTCATCCCAGTCTCTTATATATAAAAAGCTTGCCTTAAGCCACTTTCAGAAAGTATCTTACATGCACAAAATAAACACTCCAGCAGTGATTTAAGCTAACCTGCTTGACTTTGAGGACTGCTAATCCACTTCAGCACAGGAGGTAGAAGTGCACAGCTGAGAAGTGACACTACCTTAAACCATTTTTTAGCTTTGACTTGCCACACAAGACTTTATAAAGAAACAGACTTGAGACTCACTATTTTAATCCACTATTACAATTTCCTCCTTGAGTAAGGTCAAATCTGTACATATAAAAGCGTGCCTGACATGGGCATACAGAAAGCCTGCTGACATCATGTGGACTTGAAACTACCCCGATCACACCAAACTATAGTGTATGTAAAGAGTCACTTAGCAGCACAATAACTTCATTAACAAAAAAACAAGAATCAAAAGCCACTGCTCCAACAGAATACAATCACCAACACTAAGATCATTTGCGGTTGTGGAAGAGTAAAATGCATGCAACTATTTCCTACAACCTGAAATACTGCAAGCATGCAGAGGTCTAACATATTTCAGTAGACACTATAGAAAAACTCACCTGTCTCTAGCTCCAGAGAACATTCTGTACCACTCTACCATCTTAATAACTAGGGGAAATGAAACCCCTACTCATTTATTATATATATATATATATATATATATATCAACACATTTAGCTTTTAAGTAACACCAGAAAACTCTGTAGATATTTAAGTGAGGCACATTTATTCAAATTGATGTAACTCTTTGAGATGTCTTTCACAAAACAGTTCTTTTTCTCCCCACAGACTTCCGCCTTCAGAAAACAGACATTCACTGTAGATTATTTAAACTTGGAAAAATGCAAGTGTTTTCTTTGAAAAAAATATCTATTGTTACAGCAAAACCTTGGGTTTCCTTTCAAGCAAGATCATATGATTACGCGTTTATATTTTACTTTCCGCAGGAATTTACACACCCCCCATTTGCATCCTGTTATTCATTTAGCGTTTCCCTTCACTTCAGCATGCTGCGTTAATAAAGTGGAGCCTTGGCTCAGCCTGGGCACTCAAGGTGACAATCAGTGCTCCCTCCTACATTTGTCACATTTATTCTACAGGGTTTTCCACGTATATCCAACCACACAAAATGCTCTTTCAAAAAAATCATTCTGAGAAGCACGGCACAGAGAGAGCATGAAAATCAAACCTGCAGCTTTTCAGGGCTTTTTTGCTAATTCTGTTCTTCAAAGTAGTAATTTTTCTTTTGGAAGGTGAATTTTACTGAAATAGATTCCATTTTATTTAAGACAGCTAAAAGAGTATAAACATCTTAATTTTCACTCTTCTGTCTGTCAGTCACAAATTGATTGCTTTTGTTTATCTTCACTAAAGTCATCAATGTTAGTCTTTAAATACCTTCAGATGGAGACTGATACTAACCTGATTTGTAGTCCTACAACACAAAGATCTGAAAAGAAGTAGCAAAAAGACTTTCTGCTAATAAAACCATTTAAGACAGCTTCTACTGAAGGTATCAATTTTTTTTTTCCCCTGTAGAGAAATCATAGCCTTAAGCTCTAAATCATAGCCTTAAGCTTTTTTCCAGGACTTTCAAGTGCAAACTGGGGGGAAGAAGCAGGAAGAATAAAAATCAAGCAGTCCCATTCCACAGGAAATTGGAATGAGAAATTAAGATTTACTATTATCACTCCCTCCCAAGTAAGACAAAAACTTGCAATTTTGGAATTATTTCAGAAAACATCACTAAAGCAACCACAACAAAACACATTTCATTGAGATGAGAACTTCTTCAATTCACCAAGAGAACACAGACAAGTAAAATAATTGCTTTTACAGCAGTCTACCTGAGACAACCTCTTGCAAAGATTTTCATGAAACTGAGGTGCCAAGAGAACTCTCATTTGATGGGAGAAAATATTTGCATTTGAAAAAAGCACAGCTAGAAATATTTGGCCAGCTCTAGCTTTAGAGGTTAGACTTCATACTAAGAATTGTCCTGAACAATCACAGAAATCAAGACACTTGGATATATTCTTCAAACAATAAAACAGAATATAAATTCATATGCACTAATAAACTGAAGCCAGTTGACACAATAAATGAAAACAAACATTCTGTATTCCTGCAAGAAAATGGGGAACTATTTCAGACAGGTTTCTAGAATCCTTTTATCCATATTTTGGAGGCTGAGACAATCTTAAACTGAAGAGGACAGAGGTTATTTTACTGTCTAAGAAAACTTGAAATTTATTATCAACTTCATTGCAATCAAGATTCTTTAGCTCCAGCTGATCAATAAGATTTCATCTTCAATATTATAACTGTAAAATCTCAGTGACTGATAAAAGAAAAGGACAATTAATTAAATACAAGCTCCTTGCTTTATTCCTGCAATGAATAGGATCAGACTACTCCTGCCTTTTAAGATACAGGCACGAAGCCAAGCAGTGCATCCCACCAGACAGAGCAGCTCAGGTAGTGAAGGAGAGAGAGGGATAGGACTCCTTGGCCAGCTCAGAGGTGACCAAGGACACACACTGCTGACCCCATGACTACTCTGAGTGCTGCTGTATTGCCCTGGCCAGGACTGGGGTCAGTGCACACCTGCCCACATAACTGCAGAACCTTAGCTGTCGCTTTAATGCCTCATGTCCTGCATTAATCAGGGCTTGGACATGGGAAAGATTTTGTCTCTATCCTTTACAAGTCACCTTTGCAATAAACTGTAGGAAGGGGCACTATCAATTACTCTGTATCAAAGCAAAGTCATTTTTGATGAATCATTAAGCAAAATACAGCTGGATGGGAAATCCTATGACATATTTTGAAACAGCAATAGTTTTACTAAGGCAATTTTCAGAGGGGGAAAAGAGAAATCTCTGGGGTATCTTTGACAGTCTGATGAAAAGGATTGAAGGACTCATTAAGGGCAATATTATTTCCAAATGCAAAGCTTTGAATGACTGGTGACCTAAGTGAAACGTAAGTAGTTACATTTGGTTTCAAGAAAGTGGAAAGCTTACTTTACACAGTTACATTGTATATATTCATGCAACTGGAGGTTCCATTAAAATGCAGATAAATTTAACAGTTTTAAGCACTTAAACAGCTGAAATCAACATACAGTATAAACCGAATTTTACAAGCAGTTCAAACCCAAATAAATTCCCAATGCTTACCATCAAAAAAGCTTTTTGCTCTCAGGTAGCTGACGCTAAGCCTAAGCACAGAGAGCTTGTCCAGCTTGGCGATGACATCCTGCGGGAAAGGCAGCAGGCTCGCCAGGCGGTCCAGCTCCGCGTTCAGGCGGTCCCTGTGTCTCTTGGAGGGATTGGATTTGGCTCCTTCAGCTGGGGATGGCTTCACACTGCGGCAGAAAAACAAACACGATGTAAACGCCCGCTCCTCTCCAAAATGAAGGCAAATATTTGCTGTGCCTAATGTTACATATTGTCTCAAACTGTAACAACCAAAATGGTTTCCCGAGCGACTTTAACCATTTTAGGTTATTTTTTTTTTCCCAATGGGAAACAATCTCCCCTCCAACACACAGTGAAGCAGTTTGACTACAATGTCTATTTCAACTTTTTAATAAACATTCAAAACCTTTTAGATTCAACAATTTTTATAAAAATCTTCCTATGCTTTCAGTCATGTATCACTTGAGTTCTCCCGAATGTCAAATTCCAAATATACCTATAACTTTCATTGGTATTTGTGTACAAATAAATTTGGCAGTATACACTTTTTCACTTCAATAACAATTTCTCACGGATGTCCTTAATTTTTATCAGTTTCTAACAGGCTAGTATTAATTGAATATAACAAAAGTTTTAGTAACTTCCTAGGCCTCCAAAATTATACTAAAAACCATGAGATATAGCTCAGCCAGCAGGCAAAATTTTTGCAGGAAACACTGTGAGCTCATCCCTTAAATCATCTTGCAGTTGAAGGCACTTCATTTGAGTACAGCACGGGAAAAGCATGCCTTTGTACAGTACAAAGAACAATTTAAAAATCTTTGTGTTATGAATTACATAATGAAGTTTTTGTAAACTTGCTATTTTCCACTCACATCCACCCTGAGCTCCAATTCCAGATACTTGGATATTCACTCCTTCCCACATACCAGAAGTCTGGGAAAAGTTTTAAACCCCTGCTAATTTAAATTACTACTAGTCATTACAAGTCAATACTGAAAACAGCAATTTATCTGCCTAAGCCATAGTACATTTTATGTTCTTTATTAAACAGTCTTCTAATTAGAGAGTGAGTCATTGTCACTTTTTCAGTACTGCAGTTCTACGTGAGATCTACAGCAGTTATCAATTTGTGCTGCTCTCACAGAAACTTTGGTTCTGGAAGAGGCATCACTCAAAAATACTGAGCAGAAAGACATTCAGCAGCTAATTTCTTCAGTGTTTCATTTAATCTGCTCCCAACTGTCATCCTTATATCAATTACATGATGAGCAATTGCAAAACTCCAAAAGTTATTTTTGCCACTGCTTGAAGTAAAACATACAGAAAAGTAATTTCATCTTGTATTTTCAGTCAAATGAGTACTGATAGAGTGGATACTCTTATTTTTAGCTTGCTTTTACTTTATGTTTCAATTACACCTCTTGTTAATTTAAATCTAAGCCCTTCTTTTTACAGCCATGGCTTATTCAATTGTCACTTGTCAAAAACTTGCACTTCAGCCTGGCTGCCTGCTCCCCAGCACTACAACTGCCCTTTTCCACATCAAAGGAGCTTTATGTGGAGCCTGGAAATGAAAAGATGCTATAATGCAAAATGTTGATAACAGAGAAATATAAAGTATCAGCAGAAATTACTTCCCAGATGGATAAAGTTAAACTTGCTGCAGAATAAATATTGTAAATTAGTAGTGCTTTAGACTAAAAAACATTTGAAAAGTGGGCAAAACAGTTGAACCAAGAATTAGGAAAATTCTTTCTCTTAAAAAAAACCATAGGTTCATCATCATTGTCAATGGATGATTCACTACTTGGTTAGATGGATGCTTCGGTCACACATCACGACTTTGACACCAGCAGTTCACCATATTCCCAAGTGAACATTAAATAATTTAGCAAGGTTTCCTTCATATTCTCTTATGCTGGCAGAAAATTAATTTGTACAAGCCATATAATTAGCAAAACTTACATATAACCCTAAAAAAATAAAGTTAAAAATCATTAAACATTAGCAGCAATATTAAAGGGTATTTCTTAAATATTTTTATGTATTAGACTGTTTCTAAATGTAGAAACAAAATAACAAAATTCAAACATTCAGCATTTAACAGTTGTATAACAACCAGTGAACAACTAGCTACTACCAAATCAAAGTGGTCTGCTTATTAAAAGCAGAGGACCTCATAGAAACCATTTAAGACATGCAAAATTTACAAAACATATCAGCACTAAGTAACAGGCTTTTCTATCCTAAGAACTGTCCCCTGCTTTGCTTTAAACTTGCAAATTGACAAAGCAGCTAAAACTATGTTCAACTTGCAGTCATCTCATCAGATTGTCAGTTAGATGTGATTGTTTTTCTACTTTTCATTTACTTTCTAAAGATTTATCTTACTTTAATCTAGCTGAAAGCATTTCTGACTACTAAGTTACCCATATTTGCATCATAAATCTTGCCATATTCTCTCCCCCAAATCAAACACCGATTATCCCTAATTTTCCCCTTTGTCACCCAACTAAAATTCATTATATAAAAATGGATCCTTCAGTGACAAAGGGAAGGAGGGCAGAAATGCTGGGGGCATAAGCAGCAACTTAAACATTTTCCATCCATTTATATAAGCCCTTGATGCTAAAGGCAGCCCAGATTCAATGCAGAAAATTGTCTTCAGGGCAAATTATGTACTATGTCAAGATTAAATCCATGCATGTGCTTTATTTAAAAGAAAAAAAGAAGAAAAAAAAGACTAAAAGAAGGAATGTATTTAAGCTTATCTTTCCATTCTTAATCTTCTACCTCTCATAGAAAATCTGTATTCTCTAACAAAGGCCAGAGGTCTCTGTACACTCCGTGCCTCTGGACTTATCTACAACCCTTGTCACCCAGGAGCTGCAAGGCAAGCAAGAACACTTAATTTTTTGATTTAACAATTTTAAAGCATTTCCATCACAACACCAGCTGACTGCTGTTTTCACAGGTCTGCTACAGCATAATTAATTAGAAGTTTTCACTACACATGCTCATCATGTGCACCTTCATAGGCATTAACCTCAAATGTTTAAAAAGTGCACAATTACGTGAGTCTTAATTATTATCAAAAGGCAAAATTAAGTTTCAGTATTTACATGCTCATTTGTATTATTTTAGAGGGAAATTTTAGTAGTTTCTGAGAAAATGCAAAGAGAGAACAAGTTTTTATTCCTAACAACCTAAAACACTGGGGGAAAAAAGTAGAAAAGCCAAACATTGAAAAGCATGATACCTTAATAACAAGACTGAAGTGTGAAATGAAATCAGAGAACAAATGAATATGCAAGAAGAACACTACAGAGAGAGACACATTTTAAAAAGACTAATTTATTAAAAACCCCTAATTATTAGTTCATTAGAACTATCTTATTCCTTAGGAAAGAAGGATATAAGGAAAAACATACAAGCCACCTAACTAATAGATTTCATCTTCTCAGCTTTGAATATTTTTCATCTCATACTTAATAGTACATGCAATAACATATCTGTTTCCTATGCACAGGTTTTCACTCAGTGGAGGCCAGGTATATAAAATCAGTTGTGAAACTAAGCAAGTAATAGAATCCTAAAAAATATATCTTTATTTACTTTAGCAACTAAAAAATACTTCTAAGGATTTCGTTTTATTTCCCACACTGAATTCACAATTGCTGAAAATTCAGGTGATGGTTCCTTTGGAAACAACAGATAAGAATTACAGATTATCAACCTGTTAAAGTTATTGTCAACCAATCTTAAAAGAGCAGAGACCCTTTCCATGGCTCTTTCAGCAGAGACTGAAACCAGTCAAGATTCAAACTGATGAAGATATAAAGTTGTTTTATTAAAAAAAACTCAGTGACATGCTACTCATCTGGTGCTGGGCTACTATTTTTCATCCAGTAGCAAATAGTTCAGGTTGGTTTGGTGCATTAAGGATTGAACCAGAGTGATAGAAACATCCAGAACACCAATCAAGGATGAAAGTCTGACACTCAGTTTTAACATATTTCACAACTTTCTAAGATAACAAGCCAGCATTTATTGGGGAAAACAAACAAAAAATTATGTTCCTGCCTACTGACCACGTTACTTATACATGTACATGTATACCTCCATTTGATGTAGATTCTCTTTCTAAAAAGCATTCTTTTGGAAGAAACATTAACCAAAACCAACCAATCAAAAAACCCCAAAAACCTTAAAACAAGAGACTTTTAACATGTAACACAGAGTTACCTCAAGACTGACAAATATATATACATATAAGAAGTTTATTCTATGTAAGACAACAGTCTTACTACCTCCAATTCAAATAAGAGGTGCAGACTGCTTTGTGACAGATACTTCTTTACACAAAGCAACATTTTAATGATTATTTTTCTTTTCTGATGAATTTCCTTTTTGAAAGCTTATTCCGGCACTTTTTGTTTGTTTGCCTTGAATGAACACATAAATAGTTCCAATTTTTTTAATGAAAATGTGTTTTCTGCTTTCTAATACTATTATGACTACTCATTACTAAATATCAATCAGTCACAACTCTGGAGTACTTAATGTCCCAAATACATTTAAGATAACAAAGAAGAAAACCCTATCATATTTTTTTTAATTTGATCTTCTAGATAAACAAATCATTATGCTTTTTGCCTCTGCATAGCATGAAACATTTAGAACTCCCCACCCCATTCCTTGTCTATTACATTCATCCAGTTATACAAAACAATTCTTATCTAAACACTGAAAAAAAAGAAAAACAAACTAAATCAGAGCTAGTAGGCAGAAAGATATAAAAACTGCAAGTTGGAGCTGTACTTATATAATACCTTTCATCTCACATTAGAATCTATCTTCAGTAAACCCCACTTCCATAAAACTTGCATTTTTTCCCTCCAACTACAATGCTACTATATTAGTTCACGTTTAATCACTAGACAAAAGAAGGTGAAGACTTGGAAAAAAAGACAAAAACAGAAAGCAGGGGCCACGCATTGCCCCCAAGCCTCAGTGGGGAGTGGAACACCCCCCAGCCCTGCTGCCACCAGGGGGACTCACAGGGTTTAAACCTTAAAGAGGGAGGAAATTGAAAGACTCCAAGGTAGTGAGAAAGTGATTTCTGTAGCATATCACAAGCAATTGCAGTGCACGTGTTTAGCATCTTTTTCTTCTCTCCCCTTACATGACAAGATAACAAGATGAATTGCAGGAACAACTGCCTATTATGTTCCCCCACAACTGTGTTTCTTTTTCAGCTGCAGTACTGTAATTCCCAACTGAATCAAAAAAAGGACATTTCAACACTTGGCACAGTCAGACAACAGCCTGTGATTCCCTCTCAAATTCAGCTCTCTGCAGGGCAATAGTAGAACCTGGGAGCTGAGTTGTAAGGAGGAAGTTTCTTAAATTGTTATAGAGTTATGACCATGGCTTTCATGAGTTATTTGTACCTGAAACAAGAACTATTTCTTCTGTTTAATTTTTTTCCCATGGCAACTGTGGCATAGTTAGACCTTCTTCCATTTCTATAAGCTGTCTACACATCTTACTAATTATTATGCTCCATTAAGATGTACATATATGACAAATAAAACATTAGAACTATCAACAGATATAATTTCTTCTACAAAAGATATTAGTCCTAGTAATGTATCACCTCTACCTTTTTCTGTTCTCTTTTTTTCTTTTTTTTTTTTTCTGAATAACTGAATTCTATTAAGGGGAGGAAAAATTGAATTCAAACAGATTAAAATGACAGTAGTGTCAAACCTTTATTAGCCAGCACCAAGTACATCTTTTCTCTCTCCTGCAATCAGTTAAAAAAGGTTTATTGCCTGTCTCACTTTTTTTTTTTTTTTTTTTGGCCTAAAGGAGTGGTCTGTATGTAGTTATTTGATAAATCAAAGCCCTCTGACTCACTAGCAACATTCTCCAAGGCTGGCCCAGCAGAAGCAGCAACCAAAGAGCACAAGGTATTTTGAGAGTAAAAAAACCACATGATCCTGATAAATGTGTTAAAAGCAAGATAAATGTCTTACATAAAAATAATTTCCAGTAACCCAAGCAAGGTGGGTTAATAATTAGCCTCCACTTCAATAACAGGTGAACAAACTGTTTCAATATGAATGCGTTTATTTTGAGAAGAAATTTCTCCCTGTGATCCTAAGGCCAATAGATAAATAGTTCCCATTAGTAATAAAGCTACAAGTTCAACTAATCACAGCAGTTCAGCCAACTTACATAACAAGAAGATACAGGGAAAAGGACTACTTACGTAGACACTACAGTAAGGTAAAACAAAAAGGCTTTACATCCTCTATCTCAAGGCTAACTAATATTTAATAATAAGGAGATCTTACCAGCAAGGCAGAACACCTCACCATTCACAATCAGTACCACTTGCCTATAGCTATTAGTAAGCTACAAATGCCACCAGTACATTTCATTTCCTCATGAACAAACACTGATTTCATTCTTAAAAATCAAAAACTACATTGTCAATTTAAATAGGTACCTCTACATTTTTTATTTGGAAATGAATAGTCAAAAGAGCAGGCACTGATGTTTTCATAATTAATGCATTTTCTAGCAGGGGAATTATATGCATATACACACACATGTATATACACATATATACACACCCACACATTTTTAGGCTTTTTTTCCTAATTTGTGGGTAAAAACCCAAGCTATGTACATGCATTCATTCTAACAACTCCAAACATAAAGAAGCAAGCACTCAAGCTAATTCCCTTCACCCCGAGACTGAGTTGTCTGCTGTGAATCTAAAAACATATCATTCACAACACAATTTCATCAAATATTTTCCATTCTCTCCTTCTATGCTTTTGTAGACCTTGCAGTTATTTTACACCTACAGAAGTAGCCCAGAAAATGCACTTGGATTTTTTGAGCTTTGCTTATTTTTCTTGCAACTTGGTAGTTTACCTTTGCTACTTTCTATGACCTAAAGATTCTTGACTTTCAGTTGAAAGTGCAAGTTAAGCATCTCTTCTAGCCTAAAAATTCCCCTCTCCCGAGAGCAACGTTTCAGTGAATCATATAAAACCTAGCATGCCAACCTAAAGCAGGTGCAGCAAACAAAATTACTCGGCCACTAAACTGCTCCCACAGTTTCAAAAATATAAATTAATAAACAAAAAGCCACTATATAGCCAGGGTGTTTTATTTTTTTTCCTTTTCCGACTGGTCTACAGCACTTGGGTTTCTTTGACTCTGCACAAATAAGCGCATCTCACGCGGTACCGGAGGGTTCAAGAGGAGGGCTCAAGCCGGGGGTTCAGCCCTCCCAGGCAGGCCCTAAACCGGGGATGGGAACCGGCCAAGCCTTTCCCGACTCCGACCCGCGTTCTCCGCAGAGACACCTGAGCGGTGCGGGGCGGTGCGGGGGGAGCGCGGCCCTCGCCCACGGCGGCCCCGCGCGGAGCCGTCACCTCAGATGCCTCCCAATGTAGGTCAGCCGGCTGCGCCGCGCTGCCGGCACCGCTCCCTCCTTCCGCCGCCCCGACCCTCCGCGCCCCGACACTCCCGTCTTCTTCTTCATCGGGGTGGGGGGAAAAATCCCTAAAAGCAGTAAGAGTCCTGCCGGCACCCGAAGCAGCAGCAGCAGCGCTCCCGGCGCCCTTGTCCCGCACCGCCCCCGCCGGGCCCCGCGGCGCGGTGCGGGGCAGGACGGCGCGGCCGCGGGAAGCCCGGCGCTCGCTCTGCCCTCCTCGCCTCGCCCCTCGCCCGCCTCCGGCGCCGCTTACATTTTCTGCACAGGTTTCCGCCGCTTGCGACTGGCGTAGGTGACATTGGGGTTCATCCTGCCGCGGGCGCCGCCGGCCGGGGGCCGCCGCCCCTGCTGCCCGCCTGGCCCCGGCTGCCGGGAGCGGGCGAGCCCCACCGGCGCCGCAGCCCTCGCCTCGCTCCGCCCGCGGGCCCCGCTCCTGCTGCCCGCGGCCGCCCGGAGCTCGCTCGCTCGCTGTGGCGGTGGCGCCTTCCCCGGGCGGGCGAGGACGGGAGGCGGAGGCGCTGCGGGGCGGGTTCCCAGGTGATCGGCGGCGGCTACACCCACTCGCCGCCCCCGGAGGGCACAGGTATGGGGGCGGTCGGGGCTTTCCAGCGCCGCTCGCGCCGCGTCTCCCCGCCGAGGCGACGCCGTCTCCCCGTCGGCTCCTCTGCGGCGGTGGGAGGGTGCGCGGCGGGCTCTGCACCCCGGCGCGGCCGCCGTCTGCCGGCCGAGCGCCTGTCAGAGTGCGCGGCGCCGGGACCGCCCCGCAGCGCCCGGCCCGGCCCCGCGCCCGCGCCCGGCCGGGTCCCGCCCCGCCCGCTGACAGCCGCCACCGCCCCCTCGCCGGGGAGGCCCCTCGCGGCGGCGGCGGGCGCAGGAGCAGGGGCGGCCGCGCCGCCATGTTGGGAAGGTCACGCCGGGAGAGGCAGGACCGGCCCGGCGGCGGGAGCGCTCCGGGCTGGGCATGGGGATGGGAGACGGAAAAACTCCGAGCCTCTGGTAGCCGGGGAGCGATGCGAGGGGGGCTCCCGCGGCCAGTGGGAGGAAAGGTCAGCTCCGAGCGGTCATGTAGCCCCGATAACAAAATAATCGGGGGAGGGAAGGGGAGGGAGGGAGAATCACAGCGTTAAGGTTGAAAGACAAATGACACCATCTCAGTGCCACCGTGATGTCCGTGTCTGTCACTCCACGTCCCCCGTTCTCCCCCTCTTCCAGCCTCCGCCGGACTGACACCGTCACAGCCGCAGGTCGCCCCAGCAGAGAAGCCCAGAATAACAGGCGACCACCCAAAATAGGGAGTTATTGGGGGAGAAGCGGAAAGGCACCGGGCTCCACCGAGGACAAGGACAGCAGGACACCTGGGGATAGAACAGGAATCACTGGGGGCAAGGTTGTCGCTCGCCAAGCACCGGGAGGACCGGCGCGTCTCGGTGACCGGGGACGCGGCTCATGTCCCATTAGGTGACGAATCTCTGAGACATTGCGCTGATATTTTCGGCTAAACATTAGTTTCAAATGAAACGAGCTGCATGGGAAAGTTACTGCCAAATTGCTGACGAGTAAAACTGTCCGAGGAGACCCCGGTGCCGGTCTGACCCGCCGTCGCTTCGCCCGCCCGTTCTCTCCCTCCGGTCCCTTTCACCGCCGCTGCCGCAGGCATCGGAGCTCTTCCCTCCCCTATAATAACTGCAATAAATTTTGTCCCAGCGCTAAACTTGAGAGCCCCAGGAGTCGCCCTGTGTAAACACAGGTTGTTCGCGGTCAGGCTGAGAAGACAGTCGGGAAGAGCACCCTTTTCTCCCTTGCCGAGGCACCCGCGCCCCGTGGGGACGGCCCTGCCCCGCCGCCGGAGCGGCACCGCAGCTGCCGGTTCGGCCCCGGCCCCGGCCCCGCGGCGCGGTCCCGCAGCCGGCGCTCCGCTGGCGGGAGGCCGAGGCAGTGTCCGTGGTGCTGCTCTGGCTGCCCGTCCTCAGGGCCGGCCGGACTGCCGGCATCGCTCCCCGGCGCGGGGCTCGCCCCTTCCTCCGCCGCTTATACGGAGAGGAGCCCCGCTTGCACGGTGTTTCTGCTGCGCCCTGCCCACGGAGGAGATAGCGGTGGTCCCGGTGTTACCGTACGGCAAAAACCTGGGACAGAGCGCAGCGCCCGCCCCGCGGCCCAGCGGCCTCCCCGGGGCGGTGCTGTCGGGCCCGCGGGTCCCGCCGGGCCGGGCCGGGCCCCGCGGGTCCCTCCGCGGGCGGCGGGCATTAGGCGCACTTGGTTATCAGTTAATTGCTCGGGTTTAGCTCCCTGCCATCCTGTGCCAGGGGCAAAGTGCACTGAAGCCACAACAGGCAGATAAAATTAATTTGACTAAACCTTAACGATGCTAGTGGGCATGTCAGATGCCAGGGATTTGTCAAATTATGTTTTGAAAAAATAAGTCTTCAGAATACAACATTTTTGGAAAAATACAGAAAGAGGACCTTACGCCTTATGAGGTCAATTCCTTGCAGTCGCAGTCCGGCCAACTTTCTGACCTAACATTTTTGCAGAGGACGCCAACTTTTTGATAGCTTCATTCCTCTGTCCCTTTCCTCGTCACTCTCATCTCTCTTCACAAGATCATACCAGCATCCTAGAAAAAAACAAGTGGATAATGCTGTATGTTTCTTACAACCTTCTATTTTCCAGCCCCTTTAGTCTTTTGATTTTAGAGCTGAAACTGAAATTCATGCACATTCTTCACTCCAAACATATCCACCTATGGAAGCACTCAGTTTCTTCCAGCCCAAACTTCCCAGTCCCTTTCAGCCTGAGCATCTTCCTATTCACTGGTTTATTTCTCTGTCAACACAAGTGGGCTGTGATGACTCCATACAACATAAATTGCTGCTCTGCTTTCATTCTTCACTTACATTATCTTTGTGTTGAACAGTTACTGTCATTGTTCATGGCTCCTCTTCTTCTAATTCTTAATAAATTGCTTTCAGTCCTTTATTTATTCATTTTGAGATTGAACAAAGATTTCTTATTCTCCGCTGGCCTCAAGATCACAATGCTGGATCTCTTGTGCTACCTAGGTAGCAGAGAGATGCTCATGCTGTCTCATATGCTACCTCCAAATCTCTGGGCATTACAAGAAGAAGGAAGTGGCCTCCCATGATGGGCTGTATCTCCCAATTCCCTTCTGAGGCCATGGGAATTGCCATAGCACTAGTGGGGTACTGTGGGTACTATTAGCTCCCTAATTTGGAAATAGAGAGTAAGGGAAATTCATGTTGCTAGGCAGAAGTTGCATCTTCTGTACATTTGCAGTCAAATCCACTGCCTATTGCTACAAATCCTCTCCAATAAAGGAGACAACTATTTAACAGCAAATATGAAATTTCAGATGTTCAGCACACAGAGAATTGCAGAATGCATGGAGAATGTCCTCATACATCACTGGGGCCTTTTAGGCACTTAACTAAACACTTTTAAAAATTACCCACAACTTCTGCAAATCATTTATCATCTGATGTTCTTATTATCTCTTTCCTTAATGCACCATCTCAGTATTTTCTTTTCTATTTGATAATTTGGGTGCAGTAGAGATGTTGCCTCATATTGAGTGTAGAACAAGAAAAACTATACAACTGTGATTCAGCAGTCTTAGATACACTGCTTTATAGTGTATTATTTTTGTTGGACTTTTTATTATTTTTCTTTTTGAACTTGTATTTTGTCATGTTTAACAGCAGGTTTGGTCTTGCAAAGGATGACTGTGGTTAATGTCATGTGGACTATTAAAAAAGGTTTAGTTCCTATGGAGATCACATTCATGCATATAGTACTCTCATCTCTTCTCGTTTTATCTTTAGGCTACTACCCAGGTGTTTCACTAGTTCTAAACTAAGGAACAAATTTTCCTGGAATAAATTCTCTCAAACAACTAGTAATCACTTTTCTTCTCCTACTCAAAGCTAGCATTTTTGCCCTTATAGATATGACTTGTCATGCCAATCAGTGATGAGATTTTTAAGAGAAATATGTTTGTGCATGTAGTGAGCTGCGCCTTTCCCCATCCCCAGCATGTGTGAGGTCCAGTATCCAGTAAACTTTGCAGCTATCATCCTCTAGAACTTCCAGAGCTCTCACTTGTCAGCAGTCACACCTGTTGCCCTAGCTCCAAAATAAGCTCTGTAGTTTTGTTCCACACAATTCCACATTCCGCCCCATTTCTGCATCTCCTGCCTGAACAGTTCCCTCCTAAGCTCTGTCTCCTGGCCCCTCACTCATTTCATAGGGTAGGGGCTATTTGGAAGAGAGGACTTTTACTAAACAGACAGAAATTCCTGAGTGAGCTGGAGATTCACAGGGTCCCTCTGAGACCAACAAAAATCTTGTCATTTGGGAGGAATTTATAAGAACTATAAACACTGCTTGTTATCTTAGGGTCATCTCTGACTCATTTCTAGCTTTTACCCTACTCTTTCTGTTCGTGGCCAAAATTTCACTTCCGTCAGCTTAATTCTGTGTGCTGACTTGTTCTGGCTGTTTGCAGTGTAAATAGCACAGAAGAAATCTAGTCTTGGTATCTGTGATTTCTTCTCTCCTTCCCTGGAGACATGGAAAGAAGACTGGGATTTAAAATTGTGATTTATGCATCCCAGGTTTTGTTGGTATACAGAACTGTTGCTGATTTAGCTGTTATTTTCTGTGTTCTGCTGAGAAGGATATCTATGCCAACTCAGATAATTCTTGTCCTACTCATTTTAGGGAAGTAATCATCTGTGGAAGTTGAATGAGAGTTAGTGAATTGCCTATATATATAGGCAATGATTATTTGATGATTGGAAGGGACATACAAACCTATTACTGCAAGAAACGAGAATTGTTGGCAGAGATTCTACCCCACTTTTAAAAACTTTAACAGAAGTAATTATATAGAGAACAAAGTCAGTATCAGGATTAATACTACAAAAGCCTCACTTTCAGGTACTTATTGAACTGTCTACAGTTTTAATGAGAAAATGGGATTGACAATAAACTTCTCCCTCCCCCACCCTGCTATTTATATTTTTGTCAACATAAGACAGAAATACCACATTCTTCTTTTTTGCTCCCATCCAGACCTGCCTCCCCACTCCCACTACCCTTGCAGGTGCTTCTGACGTGTTAGTGTTTAAAATCACACCCAGTTTCTATTGAATGTTTAATTTGGGGAGCATTTCCAGAAGTTGAAGTGCCATATGAAGGATGAAAAATATGAAATATAATTATTTGGGAAAGGAGAATATAATCCTCACATACAGGTTCCTGCTGATAGGTCTTGGTTAACAATTAAAATAATTAAAATATTTAATTATTTTAAATTCATTGACTTGCACTAATCCAATGTAATCTGTAATCTTAATTGTTCCAACAGAGCCCCCAAAAATTATTGAGTAGATGAAAAACACATTTAAAGACTGTGTTCAAGATTTTTCAACTTGGAAAAAGTTTGGGAAATTAGTAAGAATCATCTTTAAGGCAGGATCATGATTCTACTCAGACCCTATGGTATGTAAACCAAAAAAGCATATTGCACTTCTTAGTACAGGGATAAAGGAACAATATTAGTATAAAATAAGTATAAAAGTCTTAATATTCTCAGGGTTTTTTCTCCTATGCAGAAACAAGTAGAAGAGAAAAAATTTATACAGAAACTGGCTCTTTGCTCAAGATAACTCTTTTTTAATCTGAAACCAAGAGGTTCTGGAGAGCTATAGATATATAGCAAGCAACTTAAATGAAAGTTGCCTGCCTAAAACATTCATCAATCCTCTTTTTCCCACAAGCATTGAAAGTAAATTCTATATTATAGCTAAATATTCTTCCATTATTATGGCCAAGGACCTTTGTTTTTGTCCAGAAAAGTAAATAGCCACTCATTTTCATCAACATAATCCACTCCCAAGCAAGTACAGGAAGACATAAAGCAATCAGTGATAAAAAGTCATCCTTTCCCAATGGCAAGTCAGGATGACCCCAGAGAACCTCTTAAGCAAGGCACCAGCAGTTAGACACCAGTATGACTGACAGCCACTCCTTCCTCCTCCCCTCCTTCCTCGTTGATGGAGTAAGTTTATTTTTGTTGCATGAATATACAAAGAGTTAGGTCTGCAACTACAAACCTAGAAAGAGAAAAATACTGGGTTTGCACATATTATATTAAGTTTCCTGCAGTCAAAACACCATGATCAGCAAATACATTATGTTCCCAAGATCGTTCCCTGCCACTGAGGCTCTCTGGCACAAAAGGAATCAGATCCAGACTATTATATTTTCTTAGTTTCCAGATTAGGGTGATTGCATGCAAACTGCAAACTGCCTGTGCTAACCCGTGGACTGCCCCTGGGAATCATGTGGGAACATGTTGAAGCTGTATAAATGATGATTCTAACAATTTAAATCTACCAGTGATTGTTTTAGCATCCTGGAAGTTCCACAACACTTGTTAAATTTACTTGTACAGATTGAGCCTCAGAAAACACTTGCGATGCTTTTGGCCACGAATGTTCCAAATAGCCTAAAACCACCAGGATCCAGGAGCAGGAAAGTTTTGGTCACAACAATAAATCACCATGACAATCAGCAAATCTGGGCAGCATATGATCCAGCTGCACTACAAATACAATCTTGTTGCACCGAGACCTTCTGTTCTTACACACACCACAAATACAAGAAGAGCTGATCATTTACTTCTACTTTACAAACACTACTGCACTCTGTTCATTAAAAGGGCTTTGTTGCTAAATTGGCTTATAATTTTAACAAAACCTGTGGTTTGAGAGGTCCTAAAACAAGCTTACAGTTATGATGGCTGACTCAGTAGGCTGCAAATTCTCTTTCTACTCTCATTAAGAGGAAAGGAAAGACTAATGAGTAAAAAATTTATCTAAATTAGACATGACAATGCTGTTTCTATGCCAGAGTTTTATTTCTCTGAAAAGAAACTTGAGCTAACTTTAATAAATACATTTAGGTGTCATGCATTTTAATTTAACCTTATAAAACCATGACTACGATGAGCTACAGGTATTGTATCAATGGCAATTGTATTATTTCTCATTCTGGGGGACTTCCTGTTGAATCTAGTGGGTATACAAAAAAAAGAATATAACGAAAATAGCAAATAGATACACAGATATCTAAATGCCAAAGACCAAGGCTAAAACTAATATGAGATCTGTATAATTACACAGAGATTTCCATAAACATACTGTATAATTAATAACAGACAAGAACAAACAAACAAGAAAGCCCAAACACAGTGATTTTAATACCTGCTCAGGAAATAGCCTGCCTGAGAATAAAACTGTGGTCTGTGTTAGTTTCATTCAAATTATTTTCATTGACATGATACAAAATGCAGTCATTTCTTGAGTCCATAGTTCTCTAAAGCACAGTGAGCTGAATCTGTGTCATCCCAATCAGTTAACTGCCCTACCCCTTATTTACTGCCTTCTGTCACAAGGGCACTGCAGCCTCCCCAGCTGACATGCTCAGGGCATACTCCTAGAGACTTTTTCTCATTGAGCAATTCCCTTTTTATAGGCTTTCTAATTTAGACACCTAACTACTTTCCCATCCAGAGTGACTACAGTTTTCTGTTATTCCAGCAATATTTTTGTTTTTTACTTTCATCTCTGACTGAGCCACCTGAGGAAGTGAAGAGAGAAGACAATGCATCTTGTTAGGGCAGGAAAGTAGGGAAACAACTGCCTTTGAAGAATTAAAGCCAGCATGGATCCTGAGAGCTACCACATTACATAGAACAAACAATAACACTGGAGAAAGGGTAACAGGAGCAGGTATCTTTGCTTAGCTTTCTTTGCTGTGCTTTCCACATTCAAGTGGGAGAAACTTGAATGCTTTTATTCTGCAAATAGTAGTCATGGCTTGTTATTTCTTCTCAGCATTAATGGAGAACGTGCATGTACTGAAAACTGCCCACAAACCATTTGATGTATTTGCTTTATCCTTTCTATTTTTTCCACGTTTATCCTGTTAAGTGTCCTAACCAGACTGTGTTTACATGTATCCCTAAGCAAGCCACAACTGTTGCTAGCTACATATCATCTTTATAGTCTCATTATCTCTGGTTCTCTGAATTCTGTCTGGCTCACAGACTAACTTTAATATTTAACACTTGCTTGTAATGAGTCTTCTCAAAGCCTTCCAAATCAGTGTGCCCTGCATGCAAGATAAATGTTTAGCTCCTCAGTTAAAATGACCTGCATGTTCATTTTCCCAACTGGCTATCTAGCATCAGCTTCAGAGTAGAGCCTCGGGTGTTGTCTGAAAAGTAAGATTTTAACAATCTCAGCTATGCAGAAGCTGTCTCTTAAATATTTTTAATGTTATACACATGCAAAAGCACCACAGACCAATGTCTAGTGTGTTCTTTTGCAGTTCAGAGCATTCTTTAAGTATTTTTCTGTTTACAAAAATAAAGATACTGAATAATGAACATACTGAATTAGAAAACTATCTGTCCAGTCGAAAAAAGAAAGCTGTTCTGTTTCTTCTAAGGAATGCTGCCTCATTTATAATTTGTATTTTGGATTATATATATATATATAAAACATTGTAAATAAATGACAAAATACTGGAGTGGATAAGAGATATCATGGGCATTCTTTTCAATAAAAGGTCTTTTAAAGAGAAGTGCTTGTTTTTAGTCTACGTATTTAATCTTCTAAAAAACGCTAGATTAAACCAACTTTGAAACCTGCTCTTTACCAGTTTATGTCAGTTTTCTTAGCAATTGTGATGATCTCAGCACAATAGTGTCAGAACTGTTTCTTCAGTGTTTTGCACAAATATTTTTATTATCCTGGCACTACAATACATTGTGTCATCAAGATACCATGAAGTTTTAGAAGTTCACCGTTTTCCCTTAATAGTCAATGGATCTGTTATCTAAACTATCTGCCAGAGATTAAAAGTTCCTCATTTCAGAGATATAAAATACTTGTTATTACTGAGGCTGTATACCAGAGCCAGTTCACAGCTTCTTTCATAAGGAAAACTCACCAAAAGGGATGTCATAGAAGCAGCAAAACTCCAGCAAACATTAATTTTTCATCCAGGATTCCTTTCATAGGAATTCCCTGAGTCCATACTTGGTAAGTTTGAATCTGGGCTCTTTCATCCTACGAAGTTAGGGGTGAGGTTTCCCTCGTAGTGTGCAGCATGATAGATGATCCTTCAAAAGTCGTTGACAATCCTTTCAAGGCACATATGACAATATTTTGGGTAGAGTAGGGTTTGAAAAGAAACCAAACAGTAAGCACAGAAATAGGGTGAGGTGATCTCGTCAATGTTAAGAAAGACAAGCAGCTGCATGTTAGTGTGTCTGAGCCTTTCAGCTGGCCTTCAGGCCGGCCTTAAGGTGGCTTGTGGTCTGCATAATGTCTCAAGGCCAGTGTGATATGTTTTAAGTGAGTTTCCAAAGATGAAAGAAGTAATTCTTGTATTTGTTTCTACCTCAAGCCAAAAGAATCAGGAGTTGCAGCTGAAGGTTACTTCAGTTATTGAAGTTATCTTATTGAATGAAATGCAGCAACTGTCAAATTTTCTATTTTCTGTTTTGTTTGCTTTTTTTCCTGGTAAATATTCCTACTATATCTACTAAAAATATGAATAGTTATAATAATATGAAGTGAATTGAGTCTATGTTGCCTTCAGTTCCCTAATTCCATCAGATCAGGATATCTGGCATAGTGTTTTGCATGCTAAATAATAAGACAACACTGTGTTCTTGGTGCATTTATTCATTCCTCATCTGATAGAAGTAATTAAGCATCTATATACAATTTTGAGATGTTTAATAACAAAAAGTCTTGGGACAATTTATCAAAGTCACAGAAATGTTTCAGTCTCACTTTCTGAAGGTGGGATTCCTACAGTACTTTTCTAGAAACCCAACCAGAATAGAACAGGAAGGTAAAATTGATGAAAAGCAAAGAGAATAAGTACAGCAAATAAGGAAAATCCAGAAATAACAATAAGCCAGTAGTTAAAAAGGTGGGTATTGAAGAGAAAACTGAAAATGTATAGGGAGCCACTTGAGATCAAAATGAAGACATTAAAAAAATCTGAAAAAAGAGACAAAAGAGAATATTTTTGAGTTCCACTAGTACCTCATAGAAGCATGGAAGCTATTATTTTGTAATAGCTCATTTAGAAAAGTCGCTGTAACTGATCAATGTGTTGTTACATTACAAATAAATTTCTTAGAGCTTTTATGCCAGTAGTTACAGTGGCAGAAAACCATACGAGGAATTCTACAAATTTAACAGACTATGTATGTCTGAGCAGCAGTGTCTGGGTCATTGCCAACATCTAAACTCTATTTAATTTCCTAGGTATTTTGCCTTTCACACTCATGTTCTAGAATTAGCCAGTCCAAAAAAATGAACAAAGAAAGGGAATGATATGGGAATAATTTTCAGCTTGTCCCCATAGAATCTTCTTTTGCCTTTTGGCTCCATAGAGCATATTGTGGATTTGCAATTATTCTTCCTCTGTGAAGCCCTCAGGGAAAGGCACACACAGGGAAACCTCTGCATTCCCCATCACATGATCCTTCTGCAATAAACTGAAAAAAGAAAGCCTTTCTAAAAGGAGACCTGAAAACAAATTTCTTTGGTATATTAGTCTTCCTGTCAGAACGTCTCCCCAGTAAAAATTGTTTCAGCAATCCATGTGCCAGAATGTTATGGCTAGATAGTATTTGTTAAAGATGTATTGCTACCCTTGTATAAAATATTTATTTTATTGCCATAACATTCTCAATAAGTAGCAAATGTATATTTCTTGGTCTCCATTTTTTCAGGCCAAAATTTGAAGCAAAGTCATGACAACATTTAGAATAGACACAATGAGGCAAATATCTTGATCAGGGCAGAACCTGGTAGATACCTGTGTGTGTTTTCCCCTTGTTTTCCTTCTCTCTGTAACTATACAGATGGAAGAATCACAGCTCAGTGGGGTTTTTTTCCCTTCATTTCAATTTTTTCTATTGTAGGCAGATAAGAATAAAGAAAACTGCCATTTTAGGATTTTAAGCCTGGAACAGTACAGTTCCTGATAATTGGAAATAAGGTTACCTTAAAATCATGACTGCAGGTCACTTGAACTGCATTTATAAAAATGAAAATAACAAGAATTTCAGGTATATTTGTGTCATTTTACTCCTGTTGTGGTAATTGATGCTCTGACAAGGCTGAGTTTGTCCCTTTAACACCTATGTGCATTCTATCCACAAGCAGCTAAATAGTTGCTTAGTTGCTTCCCTTACATAACTCACACAGAATGGCATTAAACCTGAAGATGATGTTCTGGATTGTTTAGGCTTGTGGTGGCTAGAACCACCTTCTGATAATAATTTCTTACACCAAGCTATTGCAAACCCAGAGCAGAATTTTACATATATTAATAACCACTTCTGGTTTAAACCACAATGTGTCATGGGGGAAAGAAAGGAAATATTATTATATCCTTTTTGCTGTTGAGTTAATATTGTTAAGACTAGGCCTTTCATGGAAATTTTTGGTATTCACATGGTGTAAGAACATCTAGTATTGGTAACATTTGAAATATTTATTTATTTGAGGTTCTTTCACACAATATATTTGCATGTATCCAAACAGCAGACATAAAATGTGTTTTCTGAAATACTTGATAAGGATGACATAGAATAAGAATAAACTTTGGAAAGTACTCCATATTTTTATATCACCTCTGTTTTCTTTATGAAATAAAACATTACTTTGAGTAGCTAGGTCATTTCCATCTATAAAAAACAGAGAAATCAGTGGTTTGTCTGATAGTATTTTGCAATCCCTTCAATCTATTTAGCTTAACAGATGTACGGACGCACACAGATGGAAACAACTCAATCTTTTTCAAGCCTGATGCTCAAGAAAATAATCAGGGCAGTGAGCTGGTGATGCTATGCCTTGTGTTTTTTGTAACTGAAACTATTGCAGTGGGGATATTGGAAGAAAAGAGTATTATTTTTTAGAAAACTATGGATTTCATGTTGGTTATCTAATATCCAACCTATGTCGTTCCCAGAAATCACTCCAGCTCAAAAGACATGGCTGTCCTACTCAAATCTGAGTGTCATGCTGCTTCTGCTGGAATGAATGGTTCATCCAAACTGCAGGTGCTGTTAGACTCTGAGCCTAGGTGCAGGCAGTGGCTGCATTCTGTGGTGGAATAAGGTGAGCTGCAACTCAATATAATTTTCTCTCTTCCTCTACCTTTATTTTCTGTACTCCAGTTTAGACTGGAAGACGAAACATCCATAGGGAAGAAAGTCAGTGTGTGCTGTGCATGTGGATAGCTGACCTGCAGGATCAGTTACAAACTGCTCAAGACTGTTAGTCTAAATGAAGTCCAGGGAGAGATATAAATGAATATAAATTCAATAGAATATAATCAGTTATGGCTACTTTTCCAATTTCATCATACTTTTGTAAGGAGTGATAGGATTCAAAATAAATCTCTGATGGTGCTCCTTGGTTTAATGAGCAGCCACCTGTACTTCCAGATGTACAGATCCTTAGGCTTTTCTACCTTTCAAGTCAGTATTCTGCAATCTAGTCACTCCAACCAGCAGTCAGGTAGCAAACATTCAGCATGGCTCACTCAGGAATTTCAGTTGGGATTTGGACCCTACAGGACTTTCCTTGGGGGAACTTGTCACAGCATGTTTGTGCTGACACAGGGTTTTAGAAACAAAGTAATTTATATTACTTTTTGCAAGGTAAAAAGCCTTTGGGAAAAGTAATAAATAAATAAATCCTCTTTGTGAGCAAATCCCTCCACTGAAAAGAAAACAAACAAAAAATTGTCCTCTTGTTTTGAACTGATATCAATGGCACGTTTTGGATGGCTTCTTCTTTCTTCTCAAGCTTCCAGCTATTTGCAGGATTTTTGATATTTGTGATTTCCCCTGATCAGGGATTACTGACTTATCTATGTTTTATTACTGCCAAGCACCCTTATCCCAATCTACCCAATATTCAAACACTTCTATCTATTACTCTGAAGAGGTAGAGGGAATTTGTACCAGTATCATTATTGTACCTTTCTATCTCACTTTTTAACGTCTTCCTTTATTGCTCTCCTTTATCTAATGCCTTGCTGTTGAGCAGACAGGCAACAATAGAAAGCCAAACACATTAGTCATTGAAAGTACCTCCCTCACCCTTCATCAGAATCTGTTTTGTTTCTTCTGCAGCTGTATCTTACACAAAGACACATTCATGAAATCACACACAACTTTGATTATTTTGAAGATATGGACAAAACAAGGAACAGGAGAAAAACAAGCAAAAAATCCAGAAGTAGAAATATCTTCTGTAATTGCTTTCATACTGAAATTAAATTATATTCTTTAAGAAAATGCTCAGGATGTCTAAACCAAATACTTGGGAAGTGATATGAGATGTAATGAAAACAAGTACTTTTTTTTTTAATAGTTCATCTGAAAATACTTACATGCAATTTTACTGACAGTGACACTTACTGTGTTGGTAGACAAACACAGAGGTTGAAATTAGTAGATATAAATCATTCTGACTTGTAAACACAATGGAAAATTTCAGGTTTAGTGTGTGAGACCTGTTCTTAAATATAGACTAGTTTAGTTTCCAAGAGGTGAAAAAGAAAGCTGGGAGAGAATAAGAGAAATTATTTATTTGGGTTGAACAGAAACAGCAATAATTCAGACTTAGTAGAAAAAATGAGCACTTCCACATCTCTGAGTTTTTTCTACGAAAGAAAATTCCTTCATTTGTGCATGGGTTAAGGTTTCCAGCCTTTGGAGTAAACACTTTAGAAAGCACTGCAATCTTTTTTCTTTTTTCAATGTCAACTGAAACAAAGTCAGGATTAGTGCTCAGTGGATTTTCTGAAATAAGTGAGTCTCACACGTAAATATACTCCTTGGATGCAACTCTACTCAAAATGGTTATAAACTTGCTTCATGCACAATGACTACAACACAGTTCAGGCTCAGATTTTGATTGGAATCTCAGGCAGATTTACCATGTGTTATCTATTCTACTTGAAGCTATCCAGATTGAATAAATAGACATCAGTTTATATTCTGCATAGTAATTAATACAAAGATTTGAATTATCCTAAGAACCTGCGCCTTGAAAATTCAGAATTAAATTGACCATCTTGCCTGATATCTAACAGTTATAGAATACTGTGTATTCCTTAATACACCATATTACAAACACAAACACAGTGAACAACAATACAGGTAATAACAATATCAAAACCTAGTAGCAATATACTGGTACCCAGTTACCAAATTTCTTCTGAAGAGCTGTTGTTACTCTCTGGAAAACAATACAAATCACAAGAGTTCCCAGGGAAGTGATGTTAAGGAATCATTGCTCTTACATGGTTATGTCTCAAGCAAGCATATGGATGAAAAAAGCACTAATTTAAAAAACTATTAAAGAGGTCATGAAGCATAAACACACTGCATAAGCCCTGGTTAGGCAAAACCTTAAGTCACCCCTATTTTCTTTCATTCCATATTTTTATCCTGTATGGAAACGAAGTCAACACTCTCTCTCAACTCTCCAAATAAAACTTCCAGGAATCAGGTGTTTCAAGCTCAACAGAGGCAATGAGAAAGAATGAGGGTGTAGGGTTGTTGTAAGAAACCACAGTAGGAAATTCACATCTATAATTTCAAGCACTGTAGTAAATATTTAAAAACTTCCCTAACAGTAAGCTAAGATTCACAAATCCATATCACTTTAGTCTTAAGGGAAGTTCCAGTGGCTCTGGTTCTGCAATCAGCCCTGTTATTAACAGCTGTTTGTTCACCTCAGTTTGTGGAGAAGGAAAGAGATCATTATTAATGCCAATGCAAATTCTTTTTATGAATGGTACAACCAGCTAGTTACAAAATAAAAAGTTACAAAAATAAAGGGAGAGAAAAATCTTAAAATGTAGTGTCTAGGTAATGTTATCCTCATGGAATCAAGACATGGTGGGAATGGGCCTATAAATATTAATAGAGATAAATAAAACAATAGATAATATCAAATAAATATAGTATAATGTCAATAAATTAGAAAGAGTAGCCTGGAAATAGCACACAAACTGTTTCCAAAATCAAGTAGAACTGATGTAAAGCCTGGAGGCAATGAAGCTGAAGAGAGGTTAATCTGATCATGCAGCAATCCTTATGACCTCTTTATGTTGATAGGATCATTCCTCTTAAGCGGAATTAAAACTTATGGAGGAATAAATATGCTAAACTGTGCTGAGATGAAAATGATTATCAAATTATATATTGCTGAAAATAGCTGTGATGTGAAGGCTGCCCATGAGACAGCACTTGCCATCACTGCATCACTACCTGCTTCTGAGGGCAAGGTGCTGATTTTGAATAACCTGCTTCTGCAGGAATCTGTTCATTTGCCCACTGTTGCTTTGTTACTTCAGCAGTCTTCTCTCTTCTCCAGCAGTTAGCAGACCACCATGAGGCACTTATGTTTTACATTTGCTTCAACTGAAAATAATGCTAATGAAACATCAACCAGCTTCCATTCATGATAGGTCTAATTTTGGCAGACTCAAATTAGTAAGTGCTATTATATTTTTCTATCACAATTCATACGCAGACCTGGATGTTTCAAGAAAAAAATTAAACTAAGATGCCTATTATTTGAAAGAAATGCAACAAATCCAGAATTTCTGATACAGATTGTGAACGCAATATCTTGTGTAGTGTGTATAAACACTGAAATAAGGTTAAAAAGCTCAATCAGCTTCCATACTTTGAAGCATCTGGAGGTCCAGAGACATTTTTACAGGGATGGCAAATGAACTGAATAAAAGGGAAAATAGATTTAATGAAAATGCTTAAGAAAATACTTATCTTTAATTGCAAAGTATTACTGTTAACAACATTCACGTCAAGCTTTTACCTCATTGCAGTTGTGTCTTCCTTTGGACACAAGTAATCAAATTGTGTCAGTATAATTTAATTATTTTCGGTATAATAAGCTTAATGCTTTATATAGCAGTGCTAAACCTAACAAGTGCACAGAGTCCTGTAAATGCAAAGAGCAATCCTCCATGGCATAAACCATCGTGTGCAATCACCCCTGTTCAGACAGAGCCACAAACACCTGCAAGAACCATTTCAGAGGGGACAGCACCTGGCACAACACAAAACTATTTGTGCAAGAGAATTTTCCTGCCACTAAAAATGTATTTACAAAGCATGGATGCTCTTTTTTTTTTCATTTTGAAAGTCTTCACATTATAGCAGAATATGCACTGCACTCTACACACACTGAATGCACAGATGCAGTTTCAGAAATATTTTAATTAAGATGAGTTATCAATTACTTGAAAATAATTGCCCTCAAATGTTTCCTTACTCTCTTTACAGCTGTGAAAATTTCTGAATAATAATGCTTTCTGGGAGCAAGATGGGGGAAGGAAGACACCTCATATCATAGACTCTTTTTATTGTAATGCTGAAGGCTATGTCTGTAGTTGATATGTGGCATATAAAAAGACAAAGTATAGGTAGGTCTGGTATCTTTTTTTTTAAACCTGAGGTGACTTCTGAATATAGATAAATCTCCTATGGAAAAGCAGCCAACCTTCTATTTAAATTATAGAAAAATATTTTTATATAAAATATCGTTTTAAAGTTGTGTTTAACCATAAGGATCAATATTTGAATTGATATCATATTATTAAATTAGCTATTTCTTTTGGAGTATAGCTACTGTTATTAAGATACATACACAATATCTTTTATATCCAAATTTCTTTTCCTAAAATGTTTTCCTAAATTTCCTTAAATTGAGGGTTCCCTCTGCTTGACTACTATAAAACATCATTCCTGGCAGAACTACTTAAAGTATTAATTTTAAAAACTTGCTTCTTTCGCTAAGTGAAGACATAGCATGTGAATTATTAGAAACAAAACTACAGTTCACTCTCTGTGGTATTTGCTGTTGGCTTTTTTCTAATTAAAAATGTCTTCTAAACCAAATCAAAACAAAACAGTCAAAAAACCCCAAACAAACAAAAAAAAGCTTGCTTTCTTTCTCCTATACAGGAGAAAATACCAGAGCTCCGAAGAGACCTCAGCATTTCAGGATTTAGTGCCATGATGTATTCATTTAAGTTTGTGTGTGTGTGAATTATTTCCCAGGGATGTGAAACTCTTTTGTATGTTTCTCATGGTTATGTAACTTACTGAACTGACATTTGAAAAATACATGTGACTCATATCATCTCCAGTTTTGGGGAAAACTTCTGGATTCCCACAACTCCCAAAAGAAGGAACCTGTGGAAACCTTTTGATTTGCCTTGGTGGTGTGACCAACTTCAACCACTTCTCATCTCCAAGCAAGACATCGTCTCCCCTCTTTTGCTTTTGCAGCAATTGGAAACTAAATTTAATACACAGGAGAAATATTGAGCTTCAAGGTGCTTCCAGGGAGAGAAGCAGAGAACTGGATCCTTCTCTGCATTATACACTTGAAGAGGTACTGGATGAAGACATGAACCAAAATATAGTCCTAAGATTACTGTAAGGGTGTAAGAATAGTGCCATGCATAAGGGTGTCAGCTCTCTTGAGGGTTAAGGAAAAAGAAGCAAAGGCTTGCACCATCATGAAAAATTGCCTCTTCTTCAAAAGACACTGTCCCACTTTAGTAGTCATGACAGTACCTCTGTATTTCATGTACATAGATTTTCATATGCTTCTGATTATTCTATATGCTTCTGATTATTCTGATTATTCTATTCAAACATATGCTTCTGATTATTCTAAGACTTCAGTTTTCTTAACTGTTTTACTCAGCAAGGAGTGGATTTTTTTTTTCAAATGGCACTATAAATAGTCATTCCTCTATTCAACTTGATACATATGGTCATTCTATCATTTTTGCCAAAACAAGGGAAACCAAACAAAGATTTGGGGGAAAAAATGGAAAGAGGAAGAATAGTGAGGTAAAGTGTTTCCTGCACTTTGTCAGACTTCTTTATTCTCACAATTTCTTCATCTTTTTTGCACAGAATCTACACAGAAACATACTCACAGTGCTGACAAGTCCACTCAGTTCAGGTTTACTTCTCTTTTCCCTTTAAGATAATAAAAATCATAACAAGAATAACAAAGATGTTATAGTCCACTAACTTCACAAGAAATTGAAGCAATACTTAGGGTGTAAAGAATAAAAGTTTGACCGTGCACTTTTAAATTATAGCTGTAGTTTTTTCTTAACTTTGAAAAGATCTGTACTATTGCTTCACAATTAGTTCATGAAGGCCATTTTTAATTTTAATTCTTTTGTTTTGGAGCACCAAGATAAAAATATCTATTTAGAAAGATGGGTAAAGATGGAAAATTAAGATCCAAACCTGAGATTCAAACACATTCAGGATTTGCACACATTCAAATCCAGACAGAAAAACATCTGTATGTCTACTGGCTCTGACCTAAAAACTCACACCAAAAGAACAGGTGGGCTTTTTGGCTAAAGCCTGTCTATATTTAATCTTTATTATACATTTGAGAATCTAAATAATTAACCTTTTTTCTTTGCAGGAGATCTTTCTAAAGCTGTGAATGGAAACAATACGTCCATTTAGGAATACTGATCCTCTACACACTGACCTCTGAGGAAAAAGAAGAAGCATGGTAAAAAAACCAACATCTATGTGTGGACTTACACTCCTAGGTGGGGATAGATTTCAAAATATTTTCAGGAGTTTCTCCAGCAGATGAAATGTCTCAATGAGCATGCCATTTATCTGTCATGCCTGGTAGCATGTAGGACAGAAAACATTATTTCTTTTCCCACCACCCAAGAACATTCTGCATTTTCATAACAATACAAATAGCAGGTAAACTCTCTTCTTATTTTCTGTGTCTAAAACAGTTGGATGTAGTTGACGTGCAGGGCTGGGATGAAGACTGAACACCTGTAACCATGCTGTTAGCACTGAGGAAGCTGGACCCTGAAGCAGAAGAATCAACATACAAACTAAAGAAGCTTTATTTGATAATTTTATTTAGAAACAGAAAGAGCTGGTTATAGATTAGATTATCCAACTTTATGTTAATGCATTACATCAGATAAAAAACAAGATTTCTATGTTAACTCTAATTAAATTCACACTAGGAAGAGTCTCCTGTAAATTGAATTGAAATGCAGACAGAAAAATGAACAATAGTAGTTTTTGGCAAGCTCTACTTTGATCCCTATTTTAGGGATTATTCAATGATTTACCCAACACAGGTGTATATGTACATCACCTATGGGATTCCTCTATGAACTTTTCACTGAATGAATACTGTCAAATGTTATATTCTGGCCTTTAATCAATCCTTCTGTGTAGTTCCTGTGACTGGAACCACAGGAGGGATGGCCAGCTCCTCAGCATCTTGCTCTAATCATCACTTCTCAAGAGAAAGCAGTTCCCTGCAAATCAGAAATATTCACTCCTCAGGTGCTTTCCCACAAAATCCTTCAGACGGGAGGCTTAAAATAAGCCCTTAAAGGGATCAGATTGTGCTCCTGGGGTGTAGTTGTTTGTGTTCTCTGCTTCTTCTGAGAAAAGGATCAGCAAAACATCTGCTGTAGGATATGAAGTAGTTGGAAAAAAGAGGCTTTTAAAGGCCTAAATTAGAATAAGAGAGATGAATTCAAGAAAACTGATAAGCAGTATTAATAATTTGTAAACTACCAAAGATACTTCCATCATATCTACCACTATTAAATACAAAAAATATGATAAATTGTAGCTTTTAAAGAAGACAGTAAAAATTCTAGCAATTACAGTTGTTTGAGAAACTTTACATCTTCCTTTGTATGTAATTCTTGAGAGATCAGAATAAACATAGAGATCATGACCATGTAATTGAAGGCAGTGTTGTAATAGATATATACAAATGCAGCAACACATTACTGGTATCTTTTTCTGCACTGTAGAGTTTTTTCCACTAGACTCAGTAATGTGTAGCATTTTACACTAAGCAGTCCTATCTTCATATTTTTCAGTACTATTACTTATAAGGTGTAGAAGAGCCCTCAAGATGTCACCTGTAAGACACCTTGGCTATGGAGAGAATTTGAAACTGTGCTGTTGTTTCGTACATTTTTCATCTTCTGAGATAAAATGTTAAAGGTCCTGATAGGGAAGCCAAGAAAGAAATTTCCATGAACTACACCTACAGTATCATATAGGTTTAAATAATTTCTGAGAAAAATGTAATAAAAGAAGATTACTTAGGACGTAAAAGAAGCTGTTGAAATGTGGGTCTCAGAGATTATGAAAGCCACACGCTAGCTCTGCAGCAAGTTCTGGCTTCCACAGTTACCTACTGCTACTAAGGTTTGGTTGCTCAGCCTTAGAAATTCTAGGAAAAATACACGAGAAAGGGATTGAGAATTTTTTTTAATTTTGTGACAGTAGTCACTGACGCCTGGACTGTTTCCAGTATCAACTGCCTTGAGGTAACAGCACAATCAACAGTTATGATGTCCAAAAATTAGAAATTTGTTTGGCATAGAAATCAGTAATTTTGAGGAAAGGAGCCAACTGAAGAGCACTTCATGCATCTGGCATCTGGTCAGTAGCTGCTCTGTACAGTGTGGAAGGACATTGTAGGAAAATATTTGAAACAAACTGGAAACAAGTAGCTTAAAACAAGGCTTCTGGGGACTGAGAAAGATTCTGTGTTGATAACAATAAGGAAAAGATAAAATATGAGGCTTCTGGGAAAAGGGTGAACCACAAAATAGGCATGACTTTTAATGTGACTGAACAGAACCCTAAGCATCACTTTCCAAAACCTTAGTTTCCAGAAAAGCTAAAAGCACGTCTCTTAAAAATGAAAACAACTGAGCTTATTAATATATAATTAATTACATGACAAGTAAAATAAATGTTATTTTTAATTTTCTAGAAATACTAATATTAATCCATCAGTTCTTAGGCCATTTTCAGTGTGAGTGAGAAAATTGGAACTGGAATCTAAAATAATAAAGCGACTCTGAATAATGATTTACTACAGGGTTTTGTCTAGTGCTAGATGAAAGAAGGCTGTGAATAAACTAATATTCTTTAAGCCTTAATGGGATTAAGGCAGCAACATGATGCAATTTGATTATTTCCAATAAGAAGCTGAAAGCATTTGGCTTTCACTGTCATAATAGAATCACTCTTTTCTAAGCGCTTTTAATTTTGATGGGATATCCAATATAACATTATGTGGATCAGCCTAAAGACAGTTATGTTTGATTATTTTCCTTTCTTTGTTTATTATGTTCCTACTGATATTTTAAATAAAAGGGTCTCTGCAATTCAAAGGCAAACAGATTCAAAAGCTGTAATTAACAAGCTCTAGATATGAGCAACTCTAAATATATACAAATACAAGAGAAGTCTTGAGCCAACTCTGAGCATGATGAATAAATTATTCTAAGAACCATTACTTAAGTATCATCAGCAATGCCAGGAGCAAATTGTAAATTGGAAACATGACTTTATATTTTCCCAGCTGCAGGCAACAAAAATTTTCACAGCCTGACCTGCTTGTAATTGTGCATCCTTAAATCTCTGTTAGAGAACCTTTGACCACAGGCAAGTGACCAGGCCCACAATTCCCTTTTGTAAGTCCTGTGGCCACATTGGGTTTGGGTTGCTTCTGCCACCACACTCTAGGAGGTGATGCACTTGCCAAATGAGTCTACAAGGCTCCTTTGGCTTTAGCAGGAGCAAGTTCTCTACCTTCTCATTCCAGCTCTTTGTTCAGCTCAGCCTCTGATTTTAGTATTAGCCTCTTAACCCTATGATCACCAATTTTCTTAAGCTTATCATGAAAATGTCTGCTTCACTCATGATCGTCTGAGCATTGGCACATCAACATTGCCCTGCATGTTTGCACTGGATAGGTGCTAATGCTCATCTCAGAAATTCACCTATCTGCCAAAAACAGAAGGTGTTATTTCTATTTTGTCAGATCACAAGTCAGTGGTTTCACATACACAAGAAACAAACAAAAAAAAAAAAAAAAAAGAAAACAGAATGATGATGTGGGAGACAGTCTTGTTCAGTCATTCCCCAAATCCACAGCTTCTGTACGGGTTGAAGGAACTCAAAGGTCTCTCTGAAGTGCAAAACATTTTCTAGTGGCAAAGAAAAAAGGAATTTTGCCTTAGGACATTGCAGTGTAAAGGGCCAGGTCAAAAGATTCAGAGAGCAGAGCTTTTTGCTACTTTCAAGTTGTCAGGTTTAGTTTGTGCTAAAAGGCACCGTGGTCCCTGGTGAAAGGTAAGAAGCTGCTTAGACCTCACAGAGAAAAGAAACTACCATTCACTGTGGTTCATGAGACTTTCCCTGCTGTCAGAATCCTTCATAGTCCAGGACCTTGTTTACCTGCCCTAGCTCCCAGGGAAGCTCTTTGTGCTGGGGACTCCATTGCCCTCCTGAGGGGGAAAGTCAGACTTCTCCTTTCATGTGCCAGAAATCTACCTGAGTGTTGAGGGAATTCTTCCTTCACCTTTCCAATTACACCCTGTTTTAGCAGACTTCATAAATAAGAGAAGCATTTATTTCTTAAGCCTCCTTCTTTAAAACAAATGCCCCCTTTCTTTGGGAGGCAAGGTGGTTATTATTGTTACATTAAAATTAATACTTGAGTGGATGTATAATGAGCAGAAATTGTTAATCTTTTAAGGCAAATTTGCATTCATTGACATCATGTTGACACTGAGGTCTCTCTATTGCAGCAAAGCACTTTTGTTTTGGTGTTGATATTTCAATTTGACATTCTTAAGCTCTAAAACATCTCTAAAAGGGCAGCTGACACCACCCTCCCTCCTTTCCTTTTTATACAGCCCTGCCACTGCACAGTGTGAATTTGGCTGCAAATATATCAGAGAAGTAAGGCATCTAGTAATGCCTTAAGTGTTACTCTTGTGTTCTGCTCATCCCTTGAATTTAGACAGGGGTTGTTCTCTTACCATTTTTGTCAGAGTTAAACACTCAGGTACATCAGTGCAGAAGTGAAAATTTCTACCATTTATTGACATTTATACCACAGAGATATCAAACCACTTGATAGACAAGACCTTTCTATGTTTGTTAATCAGATAAAACGACGGAAATCCAACCACAACTGAAGAGTCATGTTTTTATTTCAATACCAGGTATGGATACAACCAAATAGTGAAATATAGATCTGAAACTACATCAATTGTTTCTGAAGGTGACAAAATCTTCCATGTAATTTCTCCTCCCGCTATATTTTTCTGGACTCCTCTGTTTAAGAGGCTTTTTGTCTCCACACAGAGACACTAATGAATCATTTTCCTTCCCAACTAGCCCCATATCGACTAAAAAAAAAGGAAAATACTTTAAAATTGAATAACTGGTGTTAGCCATTATGTTGTCAGCAATTGAATACCATGAAGCAATTTGCTCACCACCCCCTACCCATGCTGGGATGGGAAGGAGAATCAGAAAAGAGTTAATACTTGTGGGCTGAGATAAAAACAGCTTAATAATTGAAATAAAATAGAATGTTATAATAATACAACAGTAATAATAATAATAGAAAGGGAGATAACAATTAAAGAGAGAAATAAAATCAAGGAAGATAAGTGATACACAATACAATTGCTCACCAGTTGCTGACCAATGCCCAGCTTATCCCTGAGCAGCTATCTGCCCCTCTGAGCCAATTCTCCCAATTTATGTACTTAGAATGATGTTCTATGGTACAGAACTTCCCTAAGCTAGATGTCCTGGCTATAGTCCCTCCCAGCTTCTTGTGTACCTGCTTAACAGCAGAGCATGAGACACTCAAAGGCCTTGACTAAGAGCAAGCAATAAATATGAGTGTGTTATCTACATTATCCTCACACTGAATGAAAAAAGCACAACACAGTAGTACCAGTTACTTCGAAAGAAATTGTCTCTATCCCAGCTAAAATCAGGAGCAGTTTGTATAAAAACTAGAAGCAAACAAAGAAACAGAACTTTTCAAAATGTCACCAGCAATGTAAGCTTTGTAAAGGGCTTTGAATCAGGTCACAGTTGCATGTAGACAGCAGTGCTGAACAGAGTGTCAGTTCCCTGTCCAAGGGAGCCTCCCTCTTAAGAGCATCTGATGACTTCCATGAAAGAGCAATTCCATTGAGGTAAGAGGAATATATGATTGTCAAGCTTAGCTCAGCTTATTAAAATGTCAGACAACAGGGGAACACCCACTTTCCCTCTATGACTTCTTCCTTCAAGCATCTCAAATCAAAAGCATTCTTTTAGTGCTGGCTAATATCAAGAAAATATATAGGATACGCCTATAAACTGTGCAAAACTGAGCTCCATTTCTAACTGTGAAAAAAGAAAGAAATCCAAAGAATAGTAGTCAGAGAAAAACATGGTACAGCACCACTGATGAAAGCTATAACCAATGATGAAATAGTATTTCTTAGAATCACAGCTGAATGAATACTTCAGTCTTTGAGTACCATGCTGTTTGTCAAAAATAATGCAGATTTCTGCTTTTCATAGTAGGAAGCAGCCAAAGAAAAAAAATCAGTTTAAAAGGAGATAAAATATCTGTTACATTAACTACTTAGCTGTGGGAATACATTTTCACATGTTTTAAAGAACCAGACAGGGTATACATGCACATTTTAATATGCCATATTCTCTACAAACTAGAATGCAGTTTAATTTTAAGAATTAAGAAATGAAGATGAGCTCTTCTATGGACAAGTGAGCATACTATATGTAACATTGATTTTAAAAACTTATTTAAATGAATAAAGGACTGTTTTCAGACACTCCATTTTTCTCTCTCTTCTTGTTAAAGAAGTTTCTCCCGTGTTGCAAAACATTATCGCTATACTGGGGAAAATTTATTTTCAATTGTGTTTTATATTATATATTTAGCATGGAGAGCATGTACACCTGAGGTATTTGGGGTGGGAGGGATTGTGAAGACCTGTGAAATTTCTGTTAAGTGTGTGAAGCTGAAGAAACAGGAAAAAGAGAAGGCTGAGTATGAAATTACCCATGTTAGGTTAGTGGATGAATATTTATTTATCTAGAGTGATGTATGTGGCAAATATTGCAGCATTATGCCTCTGGTCTCAATAATTGCAGTGGAGTTGCTTGGGATACCTAAAAAAGCAGATTAAATGCTGGCTTTGGTGTCTGCTGAACAATGGTTATACATCAAAAAATTTGTAATGTTCTAGGAGCCACCACGCTAGTTATTTTTTTCTGAGAATTCACACAAGCTTGATCACATGAAGGGTTCGAAGGGGGCCACTCCTTCTGGGAGTTGTCCCCAGCTGAGAAAGGGAGCAGAGAAGCATAGGGATGCAAAAGCGTGGATTTCCAGTCTGGATGTATGAACTCTGTTTGAAACCTTGAGAGATGCCAGCAGTAGTAGGGAGCTCCTGCCAATGAGTACTCATGTTGTAACTTGATAAGCAGTTCCCACTTCAGCCTGATAAACTGCAACTGGATAAGAAAACCTCTCTGCTCTTATGACTTAAAACTGAATTTCCAGTTGAACAAGTGTTTCTTGGTACTGTAAGGAGGATTTGCTCTATGTAATAGAAATTATTAGATTTTATGGAATATCAATTTTGATTATAAAGTGTTAAATAGTAAAAATAGTCTTCCCTGCAACAAGAATAATGTATGCATCTGCAACCTGGAAATGATGCAAATGACACATATATAAATATCAGATGACACCTTTTTTTCTAAACAGAAAAACTATTTGATCATTTATTAGGGGATAATGTGTCAAGAGTGCAACTGTGAGAATAATGTTGTTACTTGTGATGAGTCTGTCCTTACAGGAGGAGGGTATAAAGAATACATATTTCATCCACACACCACAAACTATCTCCGTTTCAGCAGATGTTTTCTCACAGCAGAAATTTCGGAAACAAAAAGTCAGTCTTCCTAACCACAAGATATGAATCACACTACCGTAGCATGGAAACCAAGATGATGCACACTCAGAAACAACAAATAAAATTAAAGATAGTAGTTCATTGTGATAGCTATAATTCTTAAGAATTTCTACTGGAAACCTTGTCTGCTTTATGAACAAATCAAATTCTATAGTTTACTTATGAATGACACAGATCAAATTCCTCTGCCTCTGAGTAGTTTCCGTTTATATTTAGTTTCTTATTTTAAATTATGACTCACTGAGTTGTATGGACATGAGAGGCTACTTGCAGCTAAATTTTACAAGAATTAAGAGTAAATTTGCTTTTCATTTCTTGAATCCTTCCATCACTTTTTTTTTTCTCCATATCTTGCTCAAGATTATCATTCTTTTTTTCTTGCAGGGAAAGTGAGAGCAAGGAGTCATGACATGATTCTAATCTGACCATCAGGTGCCTCTGAATTACAAAATGATAATTAAAATAATCTTAATTTCTGGGCATCTTTACCATTACATAAGGTTTGTTGCATCCCAGGTGCTACTTCTGCAGATGGATGCAGCCTTGCAGGGAGGTGTGTGACCCAGCTGACGCAGCTGGGTCTGCGCTACAGCACAGGCAGCAAGGGCAGCACCAGTGTCTCTGCAATGTGGTTTGCTGGGGAGCTGCTGGATCAGCCCCTGCTCTGCTGGCACATGTGGCTGTCCCAGCAGCTGCAGAGCTGGCTCCAGCACAGCTGGGCTCCAGGGCTCTGCTGGGGGCTCTGCACCTCACTGAAATGTTCTCCACTTCCTTTGTTCTCGCGCTGTGTTCAACACTTCCCTCTGTTCCCCTTCACCAATGCACTTATCCTGCTGCCCTTGAATACACAGCATTCTTTCTCACTCTAACTCCTGGTAGTTACTCAATATTAGCGTTGTTTGGATGTCATCATACAGTCTGTGTTGTAACCATGGCATAGGTGGGTGAGGAGAGAGACAAGGCCCTCGAGGAGATGACTCCCAAATGTAGAGTAAGTTTGGTATGTCTTGTCTTCATGAAGGATTTGCAAACCTGACCTACTTGGGGTTATTATCTTACCTCCCACAGGCAGCTAAACCCTAACACATCTGAATGTGCTACAGACATTTGCAAGAGGTTGGAAAAGATAGATCAGCCTGTCACAGAAAGTAAATGTATAAATGTAAAACCTCCCCAAATATATGCATTTTGTTAGTAGTCAGACAATATTGATGCTAATAAAATTCATTCACTCTGTCAGAATTATTAGAAAAAGCACTAATCTGGATCTATAGCCTGATCTCATCACAAATTTTGAAATTTTGGCCTGTGAAATAGAGGGCAGTTTGGCAGAATGAAGAATATGTTTACCTCCCTTTTCCCAGCTCTTCTTAAGCAACTCTGAATGATCTTGATTTTAAAGACTCTGAATGACTTAATAAGCATGTATATATTTAACAAAATCCTAACTGAAATTTTAAAAATTAATTACTAATATTCTTTATTGTTCTTCCATACTGCAGGGCAGAAACCATGCAAATAAATAAAACTGAATGCAACAGAACTCTGCCTTCAGCTAAAGTTGAGATTATTAATGCATGCAGACAGGTCAAATACTGTTGTGGTTTCACATCAGTTTCTTCTGTTTTACTTCCAGATTTTTGAGAGCTTCCCTTAGGTAAGGAAGACATCTGTTTATGTCTGAAAACAATAGATATGCTCAAGCTGGAATGTGGAGGAGGTTTCTCTTCACAAAACAAGCACAGCACTCTCCTGGCAGGCTTGCCAGAGGGCACAACATAACTAAGAATATGAACTGCTCCACTTACCATCTCTATACAAACACAAGGTTTTTCTCCAAACATGCCCTTGATGATACCAGAGAATGTATCTGAAGCTAACACAGGAATATTCCTATTTATTTCCTGACATTGGGATAAGTCTATCCATCTAACCCACAAAAGTGGGTTAGTATCATTCAGATTATTACAGTGCAAAAACCCAATAACAATAAAGGTGCAATGTGCCATATCAGCAATAAACCTATGCATGAGCAGAGCAAAATACTGGCCAGCCTAGAGTAGGAAAGGTTTTGTCCTCATTTTTCATGAAATTGTTTAGTGTTTCACCTTAAATGTCTGTAATTATTCATGCAATAAAGATTTCCATAGAAATCAGGTCTGCACTAACTTTTTTTTTTAATTTAGCTAAATTTTAAAGAATCAATCATAAAAATGTTACAATTACACTACAAGTACGAGATCAGTGAGAGGTAATATCTTGTCAATGATATTTCCTTCAAGCTATGATGAGACAAGAAAAACACATTTCCAGTGCATTCATTAAGTTAACATAGTCTATAATTAATAAAGAATCATGAGTCACTTTCTGGGAACAGCATTAAAGGAACTTCAGGATGTAGTATTTGAAGAAAGAGAATTCGGGAAGTCCTGTGATAGTATGGCACTGCATTTCTTAATCATACAGGAAAAGGATTTTTAGGGGAGGGGAATTGGTGACTTCTTTTAGTAAAAATGAATCACAAAGGTGCTGGAATCTGACAATCAAAATGAAATCTCACTAAATTATACAAGTAACTAGCAATATAGTTCTGAGACATAAGGAAACCACAGGTTTCTGGCAAGGGTTTTCTCAAGAAAACTTGGAGCAGTTAGAGAAGATATAAAGCACAGAGCAATTAGACTCTTTCCTCTCTTTTATCATTGAGGACTTAACAGCTTAGCAGATGATTCTGTAAAGAAAGTTACTACTTTTTTATTCATGCATGTTTCAATGCATATTGACATGTGTTTACATGCTTTTACATATGCTTTTCTTTAAGATTTCAAATAGCAGTTGTTGAGAAATGAACAGTGAATAGAACTCATTTTAATCCATATGTTTGCTTCAGGTGCAGCTTCAGCAAAAGGTTGAGGTAGTGGTCCCTGCTTCCAGGAATGGGTTTGATTTTTTTTCAGAGACAATCTCATATGAATGCATACATCAACATGATTTAATATAAGTGCACACATGGCATTTTATTTGTCTCCCTTAGCAGGTGTATTTTTTCTGGCTGGGATGGAGTTAATTTTTCCATAGCAGCTCTCAGAGTGCTGTGCTCTGCCCTGACAGCTGGAAAGGTGTTGATAACACACCAGCAGCATTTGCACTACTGCTGAGAAGAGCTTGCACAGCATCAGCTCTGCCCAACATTCCCCCTCACCTGCAGGGTGGTGGTGGGCTAGACCTTGGGAGACAATATGGCCAGGACAGCTGACCCAAACTGACCAAAGGGAGACTCCATAATATTCCAGACCATGAGTCCTCTCAGCAATAGAAGCTAAAAGAAAAGAGGAGGGGAGTGGGAGAGGGGGGTCAGGGATGATCTGTTATTTACATAATTTTCCTTCTGGAGCAGCTATTACGTGTACTGAAGCCCTGCTTCCTGGGAAGTGGCAAGGCATCCATTTATGATGGGAAGCAGAGAATAAAATATTTGTGTTTCCTGTGCTTCTGCATGCATGACCTTTGGTTTTGCTTTATTAAGTTGCCCTTATCTTGACCCATGAGTTTTTTCCACCTTATTTTCTCCCTGCCCTGCCCAATGAGGAGGGGAGTGATAGAGCAGGTTCCATTCTCCTCTCCAATCTTCCTGCAAGATTTTGATCAAGCAGCTCTTTCCAGAGCAACCACTGTGAGCAAATGTTCTCAATTCTGGAAATGCTGATCAGGGGGTGGAAGATCTGACAGTTCTGAAACTTTTAATCTACAAAAGTCATATTCAAAGTTTTGCAGTCCCTGAAATGGATGAATTAAAATTCAAGTTATCAGATCTTCTTTTCAGCATCATTCAGACAGATTCTGCTCTACATTATTATAAAATGACAAGAAGTCTTGTTTGTATTGAGGAAGAGGAACTGTATCCTATGCCATAATTTCACACTTCTCTAATTTACTTCAAAAGAAAGGAAAAGCAGATTAATATGTTCCTTTCCTTCTTCTCCAGCTAAATAGCAATTCTTCTCTGACACTTGTTTATCTACCAGAAGGTTAATAGTAACAATAGTATATTTAATAAATGGCACTTTTTATCGAAGTGCCAAAACTAAAGAATTTTTTAAAGTAAAGTTGAAACTTTAAAGGGAAATGTAAAAGAATGCATACCTTATCTTCTCATCTTCCTTTTCCATTCTGCTTTTAAAAAGTCTTTTTTCCTGAAATTATCTATCTCTGTCTCAGATTCCAACTCTCTTACACAAAAACTCTTACTAAACCTTTTTTTTTTCCTAGTAATTTTTCCCACCCTCTAGCAGAAAGATGAAAGGCAGGTAATTTGTCTGCAGAATCTCCAGACCGATGAGAAGCAAGAGACTCTGTGCACAGAGGAAGTTCTAACATACTAAGGAAAACATCCCAGCAATATGTTTCTCAGTGACACAATTATTATTTGAAGCAACTCATTGATCAGGGTATACATTTTAGATATTGGAATGAGAAAGTAGCAGTCTGTATTTTACATTAAAGTATAATTTTTCCACTGAAGGCAAAAAAAAATTTTTTGGGGGGAGTAAGAACCAAGAAATTACAATCACATTTTTATAAGAATAGTAGTACTCTATTATCATCTTTAAAGGGGAAGCTTATGAGTGTGCATTTTGTAATTATATTATTCTTAATATTGGAAACATTTGTTCTTAAAGCAATAAAAATTTGTTTTCTGGAAGCTAAACACATTGATACAGTGCTTTGTTGAGCCTTTTACAAAGTTTAAGGTGCAAGTTTATATAGACACATCTGTGCCTTTGTCTTTTGATAGAGTTTCAGCCCGATGTGTGGAAATAACTGAAGTCAGATTGCTCCTGCAGGTAAAGTAAATAGGTCCTGACATGACCAACAGAAACAGACAACCCAAATTACTTTCAAGAATAATGCTTTTTATCTAAAATGAGTAGTCCACCTGCTTCTTTTTTTCCTGTTGTTTTAAGACTGACTCTTCATTTGAAGAGAAGTTTTCTTTCCTGAAGGGGAAACGTAAAGAATAGGAACTGATAACAAAAGGCAACAAGCTTTACAAATGTATCCAAGAGACAAAAGTATGTGGTGTCTTGGGGGGGAAAAAGGAATAATAAGTTATTTACAGATGTTTCTAAATTTTCATCAATGACAATCTCTCCATAAGAGTTGACATTAATGCTCCCCATAACAAATCCCCAAAACCCCCACCATAAGAAAAATTCAATCCAGTTCCTCTGTTTTCTTTCATATCTCAGAAGGGAACCTGAGGTATAACACAACAGGTAGTTAAAGAAAAAACTAGTAGATACTGAAGTTTACCATTTCACTGTGCAAACCAGCCTTAGACTTTCAGTGAAGCTCCTGGCAAAGCTGAGGACATTTCCACTGGCATCTGAATGCAGGCACTGGCTGGGACCAGCTACTGCGATCATTTTTTTGCCTTTTTGCTCTTTTACTGCAGTTACCTGTAGTCAATGCAGGTAATTCTTTTCACACTAAATCCTTTTCACAGATTAATTCATGGCCTAAATAACTCTGCTTACTCTGCTTTACCTGATTGCAGGAAATGTCATTCCTCCTCTTTGTTGTTTTTTTTTTTTTCCCTTTGGTAATTTTTTTTAATTTTTGCATTCCAGGCAACATAAACATCTGCATAGTATAATCAGCCAGTGACTTCTTGGGGATCCCCCCCATGCCTTACCACAGCTGTCCTTCCAGCCAAATCTCCTTCTCCAGACCCTATTCTTTCCCTCTAACCTCCCACTGCTGCCAGTATGCTCTCCTGCTTTTCAAAGGCCCACAGTGGAGTGTTATGGAAGTGTGGTTCAAGGGCTATATTTACCTCATAATACTAATGTTTATTAGCTGTAAATCCCATGGCTGGTATATGAAATACAGTTGTGTCAGGGACTACAACTTTTCCAAACATAAACATTCTTCAAAAAGTATGTGCTAAATATATTTTCTTCATTCTCTCTTCAGTTAATAGTAAAAATATGAAGATAAGGCAGATGACATCTTCTTTGCTTTATTACATGAGTGATAGGAAATAGCCTTTGCTCCCCCAAATCTACTATCATCAAGCATTTAAAAGATGAGAGTAAATGCTCACAAGTGCAATATATGATTGACAGAATTCCACCAGGTTTCTGTCCTTAATGTATGTCACAGTCTAAAGGCTCTTCTGAAAACACCTCTGTTGCTTCTGCTGCCTTGCAGTACTTTACTAATGCTGGTGTAAATATCCTTTGTGTCTAGCTCTCATCTGGTAATTAACTGTATTGACTAAAAGAGCTTCAAAATGAGTATTTAAGGATCATTCTGTAAAATATGTAACTCCATGGTCTCAGATGAAAGCTCTTAGTTTGAAAGTTTTCACATCAATCCTGAAGTAGAAAGAATAAGAAGGAATAAACTCTTCTGCAGGTGAGTTTCTGTACTATGCAGCCATAGTATTTTTCAACCCAGAAGGACTCTCTGAATGCACTGCTTCAATAAGGCATGGATAATGCACAGCTACCAAGCTAACACCCTGTATAGAGTTCAGTGCAAATTCATGCAGTGAGATGATCACATGCATTATAACACCTTGCTGACTCATTGCTAGTATGAGAGAAAATAGTTTGCCCTCAGGGACAATAATAGCTTATCTCATTTGCAAAGACAAAGAATAATAACCTTGAAGTCATAGCAAATTATCTCCACTTGTGACACAGATGAAATTCTGAGGTGGAGCTGGCCAGGTGAAACTGTAGAGGTGGAAACTGTAAAAGAAAAACATCTGTCTGGAAAAGGTTGTGTATTGAGACATAGGACTTTCTTTGAAGAAGATAAAAGGGCAGTGCTCAGTTGTGATTTCTGTAGAGAAACATAATGAGTCAAATAACCACAGTGCATTTTGTAGCTGGAGGGAAGGGTGGGGATGTGTGTGGGGAGGGGAGAAGACAAAAAGACATCTTCTGTCTGAGTCTGGCATCTATGAGAAACAAGAAGTTCCCTTCCTGGATAAGTTTCTCTTCTTAATAACTTCCTAAACTCCCAAGGTATACTTTTTATTTTGCTCTTTAACTAAGGAAGTAGAAGCCAAGAATTGAGAAAAATAATTGCTCAACCTCACAAAAGAGAGACTCTGTCTGGTTTAGAGAGGGGTCAGATTAGTCTGTGAAAGCAGAAACTTGGTACTTATGAAATTTAAATGTCAGCATAAGCGCTTAGTTTATTTGAAAACATGTGGACACTGGATACATATGTTTGGTTTTGTTTATCAAAACTTATGCAATTTTTCTCACCATTGATCTGGAGTCGGTGCAACTTTACTTCAGTGTGGGTTGGGGCAACCATGGGCTCCCCAGCCTGGTCCAGATGAACTGCAGGCATGTTGAGATAGACAGTGTCAATCACTCCCACTCACTGTGTGCAGCTTCAGGAATTATCTTTATGAGGAATCACTCTTCTAGCTCACAGCCTGAGTTTAGTTCTGTCTTGTTATAGTTACACTTACCTGTGTTAAATTTATCTGTGGTGGAGGGAACTCCTCCAGCCCAGCTCCTTCATTTCCTGTACAGGCACTAGATAGAAGGATAAATATTTGGAGACTGGGAGAGGAAAATCCACTCCATTTACCCTAGATGGTTTCCATCTCTTTGGATGCACAGGCTATTTATAAAATCTTTTACAGTTAGTTTTGGACAGAAATTTAGTTCTTCTACTGAGGGTATAAGGGACTGAAAAAAATGTTAGAAAAATCAATCTTTTCATGGGTCAACTGACCTAGCTTTCTTTTGACATATTCCAACATGACTCAGTAAATGGGAAATATTTCTTAGACCTCAAATACTTTGGATCATCTGGGGTACTGCTGCTGATAGAAATAAAGACAGAATCTACAGCATAAACAGGAATTAATTTTTTCACTAGGGTTCTGCTCTGTGAAGATTTAGTAGGAAACTGTAGCACATGGAAGAATTGTCTGTATTTGGGAGAAGACAGCTCAGCAGACCATGAAAAGCACCCAGTGAAGCCACATTGTAATCTCTAGACTGGCTGAAGCCTATGAGAAGTGTAAATCTATCCTGAATAGATGGTGGTATATATTAGGAACCAGGGAAATATATTCAGTTGACCGCAGCCTTTCTTACTCAACCTTTGAGCCAACACAACTGCACTTACATCAGTAACTTCAAGCTCAGAGATGTCTGGCCCTTTACCAATAATTATGGGCTTCAGTCTTCCAAAAGATTATGGAGGTTTTATTATAAGTCTGATACTACAAAAATCAAATTGGTCAAGAACCTTGTATTAAATCAAGCTTAGACTCAATCTCGGTCTAAGTAGGCCACTAGATTCTCATATTCTTATGTTAAAATTTCCTAATTGTTACTTTCAATACCATGAACTGGATGTGGATTACATTGTGCTTTTAACTGTACAATCTCAACATTCAAATACATTTTTACAGGTGGGAAAAAAATGTTGGAAGTTTTGGGTTTCATTTTTCACCTCTGCAGAGAGATTTATTGACCACTATTCAAGGTAATAGCTACAAAAAAAGAAGGTATTTAGCTCAATTAAAGACTTTAAAAGTTTGATTTACTTAAAAACATTGATTTCCAAGTAGGCAGGATGTATGTACAATTTCATGAGACAGGAAGAGAGTAATAGTTAAGAACATTGTGTCCTTGCTTTGAAAGCTTTTGCTGGAAGCTAAGTTTTATGATTTAATTCAACTTAGAAAGAAAAAGTATGGACTGACCCAACAAGATGTTTCACAGTTGAATATGCTTCTATAATTTAAAACATACACCAGAAAATACAAACATTTTTTAAAAAGTAGTGGTAGTGTTGTTCCCAAGATAATAGCCTACACATTAACCTAAACCTTTATTCTGTTTTAAGATGGCAGCCAGAACCAGTTTAAATTTGTTAATTTTCTTTAAACAGAGACAAACATTTCACAAAGCATTTGCTAGAGCACAGATGATAAAAAAATACATAAATCAGCCTAACATGCAGCACAGTGCTTCCCTTCTGAGGAAATTTTTCTCAGTAGAAATGCAAGCATTAATACAGAGCACATAATGTCGTGAGTCAATAAAGCCACACTTCATTTTCATCACACCCATTACCCTGTCACTTTGTCATAAACTGTCCTACACAATCCTAATGGTTTTTTCCTTCAGCATTTTCTTAGTGTAACTCCAGTGCACTATAAGCTCGAGAGTGTTGAAATGTATGCAACAATCATCCCAGAGACCTGGCTAGATCATAACACCTGACCATTGCTAATTCAATGCAATCATTTCATGGTAGAAATCAAAACTACAGCAAATACAATTCTCAATAAATATAAACATTGTTATACATATATGAATCTAGAGATTCCCAGATGGCAAACCTGCAGGATCAATTTCTTCACTTGCTTTGCCAAAATTTGCTCAGACTCTCCCTGGTCCTGCCTGTTCAATGTGTGCAGTTTGTCATATAGAACAGAATAAACAAAGAAAATGGAGATTAAATCTTCTGACACCAGTGGCCCTGGTCCCTGTCTGGTTCCATCTGGTGTGACAAAGCATCAGTACCTTGACCTAGTCCTAATCACTGAACTCTTACAGGAATTCAGAATCAAAGCAGAATAAACTTTATGTGTACCTTTACAGTAAACATTTCTATTCGTGTGATTCAATCCATTCAAAACTGACAATCTGAACTCTGATATTGCTTATGAAACTTCTGTTTAAAATAATTTCAGTGCTGATACTGATGATAATGAACCCATATATATACATGTATACATACACTCACTCTACCTAGACAATTTTATTTTTCCCTTTAACAGTCTGATATTTCTTACTCTTACTTGTGTCATCCTGTTTAAAAATTGAGGGAGCTCCGAGTTTCTCAGATTAGCATAGCTTATCAGTTTATTTTATTGGCTATCAAAATGCACATATTTATTCACAGTAAAAGCTACTGCAGTTCATTTTCCAGCATAAGATGTAGTACAGTGTGTGCTCAAAGAGAGTGAGTTCTTGTCAATTTTGCGAGAGAAGTCCAGAACTCCCTGAACTCTGCTGAACTTAGTGGTTTTGCTGCTGGCCACAAAGATGTTGTCCTTCTACCCTCATCCTCTCATGTTCTACAAAGAACCTGAACAGTTGTTAACTCTGACATTAGCCAAAAGAAACAATAAATGCTGGTTGTTAAAATTTCCTGTTTTCATGGTCTTAGGGAGTCTAATGGCAATCAGACCTTACCACACACTTGTGAATGCTGTGAAGTGTTCCCCTTCATCCATCATTTTAAAATTGTCATAGTTTTAGGGTCTAGAAATAAAAGCCAAAAAACAGAAGAAGAACTCTATTAGTGATTCATTGGTGATTCAGAGTGTCTCATTTATTCCCTATTTCTCACCAAGGGAACTTGACACCCACTTCCTATCACATCATTGTTACAACCATGAGCATCAAGCCACAATATTGTTTTGTTGTCATTTTTGGTTGCTAAATGCCAGCTTCTAAAGGAAAAACCCGCAAAAAATAGGTTTTCTTACTATCTTCATTAGGTTTTATGTCTTAAGCCTATCAGTGGCCAGCTAGAAAGCACACAGGAAGAGAAAAATAAGATCTCTGGATCTGCAGCTTCCAATCTGTATTCTGGATACTTTTAAATTGGTTCATCTCAGTCATTTGAACCTTGGTACACTCCAAAACTTGAATTGCGTAAGGAGGTTTATGGGGTGTTACTGAAATGTTTTCTTGACTTTGGAAACCATCTCAACAAGAAATAAGCTAGAATTGGAGATACTTGAAAGTGTTTTTCTGGTTTGTAAAAAATGTTCTTTGGTTGGTTTGGTTGGTTTGGTTTTGATTTTTTGTGGATTTGGTGTGGGGCTTTTTTCTTTGTATTTTCAATGTGTTTTACATTCAAGATAGATTAAATGGGTCTTTTTCAGTATTTTCAATGAACTGCAAACTTCCCTTATCTTATTCACTGTCAGTGAGACTGGCATTCTTATCACCAGATATGCCTGCTCTGAAGACAGGGAAATGAAATGACACCCAATACATTTTAACTGAACCTTTTCAGGCTTGAACAATAGACCTCCAAAGAAAACAACTTAATGAAGATTTTATGTATGTAAAGATAATTCATACTTGACCTATATTTTCTGACCTTAAACCAGTTCATCTGAAATTTTAGGGAAATTTTTTTTAGTCCCTCATATCCTCAGTAGAAATGCTTTACAAAGCCCCACATACACTTCAGACATGCCTGTGGAATCACTCAGTAACCTCCTTCACCTTCCTCAGACAGCTCTCTTTCTATCACTGTAGAAGAAAAAAAAGTTTGTAGAACATCCTTTTTTTTTTGATAAACATTAAAATAATGCTATTAAATAATAAAATAAACAACAAAAAATTTAAAAATAAAATATTTTAGGTATCATAATATTTACCTTATCATAGTATTGCAAGGTTTCTTTGGAAGTTTGTCTGTCAGAATCCTGTTCTCACTGGGGCCTAAGATTTACAAATTGCTGGAAGGACCTGCATTGGGATAATTTCTTTGTTGCACAGAGAAAATTCATCTCTTTTGTTATTAACATAGAATGAATTCAAGAAAAGCATAGAAGAGCAAGAAAGCTCCATACCCTGCTATGAAGGGTATTATTCCAAACTAAGAGTTTAGAAATTCTGAAAGTCCATACATTTCTTTAATTCTGAGTGACCTGAGACAAAAACCTTTGTTTCAAGCCTATGAGAAAAGTAATAAAAATCTGCATCTTCAAGCAACAGAGTAAATCCTATTCCCCAGGCTAATCTGTGCCCTGTGGCATTCTTTCACTAGAAATGCATCTTCTCAATATTTTCTTTAATTTCTCTTTGCCAAACCAGAAGTTTTTGGGTTTTACTATGCTGTGTTTTGGCAGAAAGAAGTCTTGGCAAACCTGGTTCAGTGTTGAGCATGGTGGCCTTGGTCCATGAAAGCACTTGCATTCTTAGCTCTAAACAAAGACTTACATCTTATTCTTTCAGCTACTTGAAATTATGTAATATTCCTTTAACATCAGAGACATAATGAGATAGGAACCTAACAAGAACATATTCTAAGGCAAACATACTATGATTCAAAATAGCTGTGTTCTAGGAACTCATTAAAGTTATAGTGTTTTGGTTTAATTTGTCAAAAACAATTAGAAAACAACTGGGAAAATATTTTTTGAAATTTCTGTTTATAGTTTGTCTAAGTCTTTAAAAATTAAAAGAAAAAAACTGCAGTACAAAAGTCTGGAGATGGAATATAACTCCATTTTATATGTTTCTTTTTAATACCATAATGTACAGTACTGTATGGTTTTGCAATATGAAAACTAAATATATCTAACTGTACTAGTATTTAGAAAACTTATTTGCATTTTATTAAGAAGCTGTACATATTTGTAACTGTTAGATATATGAAAATAAAAATATGACGGCCGTGCAAAGACCAGAGATGTTTATTTCTGTCTCATCAAAGTTGTGCAAATAAGTTATTTGTAGTCATATACATGTCCTTATGTATATCTATACAGGGAAATAGAAGAGATTTCAACAAAAGGTTTCAAGGCTACTCTTGCTTCCAGTGTTTCTCACCCAAGAAAATAAGTATGTACTACATTTTTTGGTATTTAAGTACATTTCAGATAAAAAGCCATACAATCATGAATAATAAAGTCATAGGTAAGCAGATGACAAGATGATAACCAAAAGCAGAGATAACAAAGAAAATTCCTTGTAAACCTAGCATTTGTTGTAAGATGCTCTGCAATATGAGAAAAAATTAGATTATCTGTTTATACCCTTCAGGGCCCAGTATAGTCTATTTCTGGGGCCAGAAGATGTTTTTACTGACTTTTTCATGGAATACATAGCTGTCTGGGGCCAGGGACTAAAGCTGGGGTCCACTCCCAAGGTGCTGATGCAGAACACCTCACTCCCCACAGCCTACAGCACACACCAGGGCATTCCTCTAACCTGTCAGGAAGCTGAGGCAGAGAGAGGCAATTTGCCCATCCCCAGAGCAGACTAAAGAATCTGTGGCAAGAATGCAGAGCCAGTGGCTCTCAGCTGGCTTTTGGCTGCCACATCCAGGGGCCTGGGGCCGCAGCTGGGTGGATGCTGGCAACCTGAGGAGCGTGCTACACATTGGCAATGGCTTGGTGTGAGAGACCAGGTTGGAGCAGAGTCACGAGTCTTTAGTGCCTTGGAGAGAAACGTAGGAAGGAAATGCAGACTTCAAAGCCCCATTATATTGCCCAACAAGCAAAAAGGAACCTAATTATAACTGAGAATGTGGCCAGCCGGGTCAGTGGTCCAGCTGGAAGCCAAGCTCTGTTTGCTTCATGTTAAAGGTCCCTTGAAGTTCCTGTTGTGTCAAATGTCAAGCATATTTTGAGTTTTAACTAGTTCACATGAAATCAACAATGAAAATCTTACTGACTTCAGCGAGACCAGAATTTGACGGTAATCCACGACCTGAGAACATTTCTCACAGTAGATAAGGATTCCATTTGATATCAGGTTACTTGCAAACTTTTTTCATTGACGTCTTCTGAAGGAAGATATTTTTACCCACAAAAAATAAAAGATATTACTTTAGAGAAAATAGACCACACTCTTTTGAGTCTTCTCGATAATATTTTCATGCCCAGAAGGGAGGCTGAAAAATGCATCACTGTTGTGAAACTTCCCTTCAGTTGCCACTAGAAAGAATGCCTTGGGGATTTTTCCACGTTCAAAGCATCAGGTTGTGTAAGCTCAATTTAAAACCATCAAAGAATGTGTTTCTTTTAGGCTGAGTAAGGCAAAAGATTTCTGTGTTTGGGAGGATTTATAGATACAGTGTTACAATGTGGCATTTGTTTTAAATCAGTAAAATGATGAAATGTTTGAGAGGTTTTAGCCATGTGATTATTATGTGTCATAATTTTACCAAAATATCCTTCCCCATATCTAAATTTTTGGGCGGTCGGGGTGGATAAAGAATATTAAAATTTTGGTAAGTAAGTTTTCTGTTCTATCGAAATACCTGGTGGCTGCAATGAGATGTAGCAGTTTTGCTACACCTTTCAAGAAAAAAGTCTCACATGGTTTTTTTCTTGAAAGACTAGCTCTATCTTTTGTCCCTTGGCATCTTCTCAAATCCTCATTGTCAGGAACATTTACATTCAGGTTCTTCTTATATAGACCTATCAATTCAACAACAATCTGCACCACCCCTGAAAACAGGAGGGCTGATGCTCTCCTGCATGCCCACTCTAGTCTGGAACTAGATCAGGGATTTGGACTGCCGGAAAAGTGATCTGGTGAAAGCAAAGACAGAACAAATCCAGCAACCTGCACTGTGGCTGGGTGAAAGCAGCTGCTCAGCTGCAGTTGTGGCAGTGCCAGTGTCCATGGAAATCTAGGGTGGCCTTGGAACTTTTGTAGTATATTCTGAGGTCCAGGCTCCCACCTGGCCAGAAAACATCTCTGACTTCAGCAGGAGCCCCAGTGAAAGAGTTTAGTGGATTCCTGGCTAGATGGCCATCCACCTCAGCCTGAAAACAAATAATATTGTTGTAGAAGGCATTCATATTTCTGCCTGCTACAGATCTCCACTTTTACACATGTCAGAAATGTTTGCTAACTTTGAAATATTTCAGACAATGGTGGATAACACCATTTTATTCTCCTGATCTATTTTCACCCCAAAAGGAAAAGAAAAACAAAACAATAGTCAGATATTTTCAGAGTTTCCCAGGTAAATTATATTCGTACGTAATCACAGTGGAAATCAATTTTTTTTCCTTTGGTTACTAAATTCATGCTTTGAACTCCAAGTGTTGGTATGCACTTAAGTCAGAAAAATATCAAAAGTTCAGTGCTCGAAGGCATGTCTCCCTTTTTAGGCAGTGCTCAGGTCTTGAACTTTGGAAGGAAAAAAATCTCTGTTTTTCTAATACTACTTTGACTACATCTGCAGCTGTCAGGAGATCTATATCCAATAGCCCAAAAGGCATCTTTTGAGATGAGTAAGATTCAATTTTTAATGTGCAAGAATTAGCTTAGTGCGTTTTGTTAATAAGCCTCCATACACTTTTCCCTTTTCTCTTACATTACCAAAAAGAATGTCAGCACTATCTACGACATCATTTCTGACACAGCATATGAGTTCTTGTTACAGAACTTTGTGTGGAACAAATTTTTTGTACTTCTTTACTCTCTTATGCCAGAGCTCACTAAAATGATTCAAAAACACTCATTAATGCACAATGTACTGGAACAAAGAGATATTTAAGGGCTGATTTACTCAATACTAAATAATTTTTAAAAGTTTAAAAAATTGCTTAATGTTTTGATTCAAGCATTATTTTCTTCTGGATGTGGCTGAGATCACTGCTTTTGTAAAAATGTATTGTGTTTTCTGTATACTCCACTTACTTATTCTAGAAGACAGCTATAAGCAGCCACTGCTTTGCTTTCAAATCATGCTTTTCTCTATTTTTTCTGACTTTTTTAAAGTAAAAAAATGTGTTATCAAGGTTCAGCTATCACAAGGGCTGAGTACATGAATGTTGTACTTTATCTGAAAAAGGTTTCCTCCAAGAATAAAAATTCTCAGCACTATGATAGTAAGGGAGTGGGTTAAATCATTCTGGAATAAAAATACTGTTCACAGAGGGTCACTGTCAAACATTTTGCAGTCATTTATTTTTTCCTGATGTTACCCTTCTTTGTGTTAAACTAATAAAATGCCTATTTGGTGGTGACACACGATCTCAGTGTGATGTAGCTGCATACAGACCAGCTGCTCTGCTTGCTAACAGAATTGTATGAATGTGGCCTGGCCGCACGCAGTCACTGTTGAATGACTGGAGATTCTGATAGAGTAGGATCTGATTAATTCTTTTTAACGGAAACCTTTACTTTCAGTTACAAATCTTAGAAAAAATAAGGGTTTATCAGTAATGACATTTCCCACCAGTACGATTATGATCTTTCCAGAAATATTTAGATTTTTTAATTTCATTTTTTTATTTTGATATAATACCTTTAAGTGCAATATAAACTTACATTCATCTTTTAAAAATATGTGAAACTACACCACAAGTTGCTTTTTACATTTCAATCATCTTTGCAAAATCTAAAGATTGTTCTAACAGAAATAAAACACAGAACTGAAAAGCACATGTAATCTTTATTTCTTAAAGGTCTTAAATAAATATCTTGTTTGCATTGTGAGAACTAGAAGTAGAAATATAGTCCATCTTGAATTGTAGCAAAAAATAAAAGGGAATTTTATCATGAGTTACACAGAAGAGTCATGGCACTGCTTTTCTTAAATTAATGGATCTGTATTGAATCACAAGGCCAAGAGAATAGGAAAGGTTGTTAAGGTCTGGTGGTGCTAAAGGACTTCAAGAAAAAGCACCATCAAATACAGCTTTAAGCTGTCCCTTGTAAAAGAGCGCTTATTTCAGCTAACCCTTCAGTCAAATAAATTTTCAAACTAATATGTCAGAGCTTTAAACAAACCTCACTGAACTGTGCAGAAATGTCCTTTCTGGTTATGACCAAGGATGTTGGAGCTGGCTTGAGCAGCACTAGTCAGGGAATGACTTTGCCCTCTCCGTCCTAAACCCGCACCCACCAGGCAGCCCCAGAAACCACAATCCACTGAATCTAACTCTCTCTTTGTAGGATGATTTTAAGTTGAAAGGGTGTAACTGCAATTGTAGTGAAATCTTCAGTGCACACTGGGATGGTTCCTTCCCACATGGCAGACCATTTTCACTCTTGTATCCCTATTATGAATGCATTCTTTTTGTTCTGAAAATGATGGCTGCCCTAAAAAAGGTAAATGAGCAAATTGTTCTGCAATGACTGATCTACATCAGGCAATACAAATAAGGTCTTTTCACTTCAAAGACCTGAAGTCCTTTTTAAATTGCTGTGCTAAAGAAATTAGATTTATATGTATCTCATGTTCCTCAGCCTTCTAACTGAATTAGTAATTGAGAACAATCTTCCCATCTCACTCAAGTGAAACTATCTTGGGTAACACTGCCCTAGTGTACAGCTGTATTTAGGTTAGGTAGTGGCTGAATATTTTTTCAGGGTAACTAAATCCCTATAGCCAGCAGACATTAATGTGGGATTTAAGAAAGATTAAACTTCTAGGATCCTGCCAAAAGCAATAATTAAAGTAACTATGATCTGCTTATATAAACAACTGTCATTTAATTTTAACTGGGACTTTTGCCTTTTAGTAGTGTCAAACAGAATAATCTTCCAGGGGACTTGACTTTCAAGATGTTCCCTTCAGTAATTCTACCTTTTATAAGATAAAAGATGTCTTGTTAATACAGTACATAACTTTTATACTCTACTTATACTAAGAGTACAAAAAGTATAAACTCTTGAGAATTAATTACTGAGTTAATGATAAATCAAGTTTTGAACTAATAAAACCCAGAATTTGCCATGAAGCAAAAGACTTTTGATGTAATGAAAACATTGGAAACATAAGAAGTAAAATGAATATTTATCATGACAATGAAAATAGCTAGCTGGGGAAGAGCAAGAAAAAGGAGAAAGTGTAACCTGTACTGCAACTGTCTGTATCCTGAGCACTCAGGGCACCAAAGCTCTTGCCCTGTAAGAAGCTGTAAGTCATCCAGACACAACCAGAAGTTTGCTTATAACCTTCAGTGACAAGTGCTCATTTCTCCAGGATGAAGCCTGGGCAGGGCAGATTCCTGGGCAGCAGAAGGTTCAGTCTGTTTCTGGGAGAGGAGAATACGATGATGGACACCTGGGAAACACTCACTCCTCCCTGCACTCCTCCGCCCCGGATCTCCCAGCCATGCCACACATGTAGGAACACAGCCTGGGGCTGCCCCAAGCTGGCCCTGAGGGTGACATGGGCAGCTGGGGACAGTCCCCAGCTTCCCTCAGAATACAGGCACAGCAGCACGGCCCGGAGCTCAGAGTGAGTCCATGCGCCAGGGGCTCCTCTCTACTGCACAGTGACAGTGGGCATGACCCAAATCTCCTCCTGGCTCCTCCAGAGACCTTCATTAGGGGCTGCTGATGGTGGGCCCCTTGTGCTTCTTTTTCTCCGGTTTGGAGCCCCAAATCCTGTCTGTGTTTTCCAGAAGGTTGCAATGAGCTCCTATCCAAGTGCTCCATGGTCAGGGCTCCCAGTTTTATGAACTTATTGGGTACTAATTGGAATTCTAGGATGTGGCCCATGACCTGTTACTTTTAACATGTGTTTCATTTATGTCTCTACTTTTTATTACTTTATTTTGGCAGAAAAAGAAGGAAAAATTTGTGTCAGTCTGTTGAAAATCCATTCTTAGCCACTGGCAAACCCAGCACTTATTTTTAATTCTCCTCCAAGTCTGTTTGAAGGACAATGGTTTTAACTCTATTTTCCTATCCTTTAAGTAAATTAAAAACATTATATTAAAAACAATGTCAGCAATGTTTTCCCTAATAGACAGATAGGCCTACAGTGTTTATTTGTGTAATTAAAGGCAGACTGGTCTTTAAAAGCTTACAATTTCCACTGAGTCTGAGAGTCTCTCATTGAATTAAGATGAAGAAGTAGATACATTTCATGCCCTCTTTGCTGGAGGATCTGCCCTTAAAACTCAGTGCCCAGTTTCTAGGTAAGCCTAAAAGAGTCATAAAAGTCCCTTCAATTCTCAGGATGCACATTACCCCAAGCCACCCTAAATCTGATTGATTTAGTTAAAATTTTGCCTGCTAAAAATCACACTCTGAGGAACTAGAATAGAAAGGTGTATAGGAAGATCTACCAGCAGAAGAGTGTAAGAAATTTAAAATTAAAGCAACCACCAACTACCTTTACACAGATTATATTCTGGTATCTTCCAGTGAAATTAGCAACAATTTAGACACCCACATCACAAATGCTTTTACAACTTAGAGAAATTTAAAAATGCAAAGCATGCAGAACAATGAATTTAGGATACTCTTTTGTATACATTTTTATAGAGTTGATTGGCCAATTGCCCTTTTCATTTTGCAATCAATTCTCCATAGAATAATGGCTGATAGTTGACCTCAGATCTAGTGGTCATGAGTATTGTCTCTCCTTCTGAAATCTGTGCCCAATCTGACACAAGCCTGTCGCCCTGTCAGGAATGGAGACTTGGAGGCTGATCTCTCAACAGAGAGGATATGAGGATTGGGCTATGCTTGGAGTTTTGTTGATTCTGGCATGCACTGACCACATCTGTCTGTCACCAGTTCTCACAGCTCTACAAGTATACAGAATTGGGCAGAGCAGACAAGTTTATTTGAGAAGTGTAGGCATTTCCGTGGGTCAGGATGACACCTCTGCAGTGTTGATGGAGTGTAGCAGTAATGGTGCATTCGTTTCCTTTCAGTTCTCCTCTGTGCCTAGAGCTTCTCTCTCTGCTATTCCCACTCCTATTTGCTCTTCAAAAGTTTTATATCACTAAACTCAATGTTAAATCTTTATTTTCCATGCATGCCAATCCAGACAACTTGGGCACAGTTAGCTTGGGTACGCCTTACTCACACCAATTTTCTAAAAATAAGGCACCTATGGAAAAAGGGTCATCAAATCTTCAAATCCAGGGTGTAGTTAACCAGGACCAATACACTGAATGATTTGTGACAGCCAGAACTCTGAGAAGTTTTCTGAAGAAAAGTCAGGGTAGGGAATCGACTATCATCTGTTAAATTCTTTCTACCATATTTTTTACTAGCATAGAAGAAAGAGGATTATAAACAGGGAAGAATTTTATGGGTTACAGACAGAACTGTTACTGTAAGACAGAATTTTGTTGTTCCCTGGAGCATGTTTAGAATGTCTTAGGACAAAGGAGAAAAAGTGCATTTCTATAGCTCATTGCCCCATTTTCTTTTGAAAATATTGAGAAATTTTTTCGATCTGCAGACACTGGCTGCCTCTTAGAACTGCCTTTACAGATTTAAGGACAACTGAAGACCCACCCTCCTTGCAAACACAAGCAGATACTTTCAGAAATATGCTTTTGGTAAAGGGATTGCAACACACAGTTGAGTTCATTTAGGCTTCACTAGACAACAAATCTTGGGTAAAGCATGGATAATTTCTTCAGTGCCCAGAAGTTCTGGGATAGTCAAGGCACATGGCTGTGCTGCTTGTGTAACACAGGCATACGCTAGTTCTGCCCCTGTGATCTCATCAAATAACTTCTTAGAGAGTTGTGCTGTGCAGCTGGAGGCCAAGTGCAAGGAGCAGTTCTGGCTGACAAGTGGAAATGACCACAGTTCTATCCAGAATCTTACTTAGCAAAACTGGAAAAAAACCAGAATTGTGTTTTTGAGGCATTGTGCATAAGGCATTGGGCACTGGTGATCGTGTCACTGCAGGAATGCTAAAGGAACTTATACAGATCAGCAAAACATCACAACTGCAGGACATAACAAATACTCTGGGATCAAGAAGAATCATCAAGCCCGTGATCTGCTGATCTGAGGATTTTGTTGCCAACATCCCAGCAGACTGACTGCTGGAGAAGACTGACAAAATTCCACCATTTCAGCCTCAGCAGGTGAACATTTATTTATGTATTGCCTGAAACTGGAGGTGCTACACTCCCAAGGAACATTCATATTTTGATTTATGAAAATACCATGTTATTGTATAAAGACAAGAGCTTAGCCATACAAATAGAAGTGCTTCTAGTCTGCACAGTTCTCACCCTCCCTTGCAGGGATCATGCAGATTAGCAGCTGCAGTAATTTCTCACAAAATGACCAAGCTGAGCAGTACTGTGAACTAAAATCATCAGAGGATTCAAAACACAGGCAAAGCCCAGTGAGTGAGCCAAAGGAGGGGCAGGTTAAAATTACAGAAGGCACCAGAGGGACATATTTCCATTTCATGTTGAACAGTCTTTATATCAGGAACTTGGGGTGCTTCTTTATCCAGAAGATTTTATAACTGTGGAAAATGTCAGCCTAGTTTAGTGTAGGCTTCTCTTTGCTTGATGTTATTCATACTAACTTCTTGCAGAATATGTGGAACACCTTGTGGCATGATGGATCTCTCTCTACTGCATGTTTTAGCCATAGAATTCTTGAATTAGCCTGGAATTCTTAAAGTGCATGTAGACTATTACCAGTAAATGGTAATGTGCAAGTCACCTGGCTTGCCTACCTCAAGTCACACTTTAATAAAGGTGACTTGAACCAGCCTGTCCATCTCATCAACAACCTCTTCTGTTTTGTTGATTTCTGAAAGAGAATATAAAATGAAAGTGCTGGACTGGCCCATGGAAAACAAAAACAAACCCCAAACAAAACACAAAAAACCCCACATAACATTAGGCTATCCAGTTTTAGAAAGAAATAAATAAAGCCCCATGCTCCAGTTTTGAACCTTTCAAGTTTTTCCAGTTTCAGTATTAAAAAATAGAGTTTTGAATTGTCTTAGTTTTAATAGTAATGGAAAATAAGGATCATTCCATTAAGGTGTAAAAGAAGCTTTTTTGAGACATCACTCAAAAAAATTATTTTTTCACTTTCAGATTACCCAACTTATGTTTTTTTTAAAGCAAGCTTCATTTTCATTCAAATCAGTACACTTTCTAGCCTTTTTATTTTCCTTGATTAAGCAGCAGTTCTTCTTAAACCGTACCATACTTGCAGAAGGCAAATGGCAAAGTGTGTATATATAAATCCTACACAAAGATTGAAAAGTTTACCTCCAGATGCTCTTCAGTCTTTCATGTAATCATCACATTCTGGGTAGAGGTGTCTAGAGGAACTGACATCATCTAAACTTGAAATAAAATAATTACAGTAATTTAATCACTTGAGAAGTATACCTTATTTATCAGCACCACTTAGAAAATTGACAAGATTATGGAAAGTGAATGAATGCTGACCCCACTCACTTTCTTATGATCAACTTAATAAAAATAAATTCTGGAAAGAGAAGACACAGAAGACTTGCTGAGTGACAAAGAGCCTTTGTTGGCCACTACAGGCTGTAGCTGTTTATATGATGGCACCACGAGGGAAAACAAAAGCTTTCCAAAGTAAAATTGCAAGTTATTTTGAAACCTGGAGCCATTTGATACTTGCATTTGATGGAAGTTTATCAGTCCTGGATATGTAAATATGCTCCAATTTATTTTAATGTCAAAGTACAGTACTACACTTATATGCTCAATGTAAGGAGTATATTTTAGGATAAGGAACTTTGTTTTTGCAGCAGTTTCAGAGCACTTTTTAATAATTTGGAAGAATATTTCTAATGCTAGCTATGTCTGGCACCATGGTACTGCCAGGTCTCATATTTCAAGTTTTGCATGTTTGCCAAACATGTGCAAGCTAAGGATGCCAGCAATGGATCTAAGGTTAATTTCTTTTTTCACATTCATGGGATATTTTTTCCCTCCAACTAATCCCCAGGATCCAAACATTATCATCTTTAATTTTGGGGTTTTTTATATGTTTGCACTGAGTTGGAATATGTAATACTTTCTTCTAAATGCTCAACCTATTTTCACTAATGTAATAAAGCCCATTCTTTGTGCATATGGAATGCACAGTTTACACAAGCTAAACCAGAAGTTTGCATAAATGTCATGAAAATTTATTCATGTTTTGCAAATATGTAACGTGAGCACAGTTTATATTGTACTTAAGGTGCTCTGAAAAGTAACCCAGTGATCACATTTGAACCAATGTGGAGGGAGGAGAAAAGAGTGCTACCAGAGCACTTGCAGAAAGATTTCCATCAGGAGTAATTTGTTCAGCAAAACAAGTGGCAGCAAAACACTCACAGAGCGCCAAGCCCAGGGTTCCTTTCCTTGTCTTAGTTGAGAGAGCTAATATAGGGGCCAAGGGTGTCCTGAGCTTTCCTAAATGTGTGACAGCTGCCACAAAAAGAAGTTTGAATGAAAACAGGCCACCAAATATTGCTGCACCAACTTCAGTGGAAGTTTCACCAAAATTTAAGCTTGTAAGAATGTTCCAGTTTGGACTCTGAAAAGAGAGATGTAGCGGGAAAGAAAGAAGGAAATTTCAACAACTGTAAGCTCAGTATCCTGGACTTAAAATAACATTTAATGAGGAGAGTGAAGTGTGAATAATATCAGGTATAGAAGAGAAAATTATGGCATTTAAATACAAAAACCTCAGGAATATACCAGCTATTAAATGAAGATGAACAGCTCTACATCTGTGCTGGACTTGAAACAAAGCAGGATTTATAGGAATCTGTTTAAAACCTCATGTTTAACTGCTGATCCATGGCTTACCTCACAACACAGATGCCTAATGAACAGATAGCTATGTCGGAATATATATATTCATATATAATCATATATGAAAATATTTAAATCATTTGCTAAGAAAAATAAAATTTTATGAAAGAGGTGCAGAGACAGCTGAAGGGCCAAGTTATGTTCCTAGTTACAACTATGTAATTTCAAATTCATGTACTTGCATGTCAGCTGAGAGAAAATGCAGGGAGAAAAACAGACTTGGGCAGAATTTGATCAGTCTACCTCAGGAGACTCTTGTATTTCTAAAATCTGGTTTTGTATTTCTTTCACTGAGTGAGATCCACCTGCCCATTCAATGCATTATGGCTCAAAGATGAATGTTAATAATTAATTTTAGCTTCATTAAATACTAGCTTTAATGCTGAATAATTCTGGATAAAATGGAGAAGGATTAAAGGATCTCTAAATCACAGTGGGTCAATTGCTGTTATGATCTGGACTAGCAGAAATAAAATTATTTCTCCAGACATGCACTGTGTATAACACATTGTTACAAATTCTGGGTCAAGTAAGCAACATGTTGGCTCTTTATTAAGAGACACTTGCAATCTGAAGTGACACCAGCAGAATATTTCAATACCTAGTTAGAGAAAACAATGTGAATATTTTACCTTGATGTACCTTCATCAAGATTGGTAATAAATTTTTGGGGAAGTGCCTCCCATTACCTTTGATAAAGTTTACAATATTCTCATCTTTGATAGCAATGGGAGTTGAGCAATTTTGTGAGTGATGCACTGTGCAGGTCATAGCTCAAGGATAAATTATACTTTCCAAGTATAAGAAAGGAGACCCCCTGTGGATGATATAAAGACTCATCCATGTGCACTGGTTCTTAAATGAGAAGCATCCGCTTAGTTAAAGAATTTCATGTCTTAGAACAAAAGGATTGATCACTTGACTATCAAGGCTGTTGTGTTTGCTTTCCCCTACAGGATTCTATAGCCATGGTGTTTATGAATGTTCACGTCAAAATTAATTTTGCAAGGAGTTATATCCCTTCCTTGTATGTAGGGGAAGTTTAGTTTATCCTTGGAAGGATCAAGTTTTAAGTTGTTTGCTCAAAAATGCTGACATATTTTACAACCCAGATTACTATTTCTTCATGTAAATCAAAAATTAAGTTTTGCACTTCATGCTTACATTTATTCTTAACAAAAGAGTAGTATCTTCAAAGAGTACAAGGTAGTTGTGGAAGGGATTGTTCTCTTTTCTTAGTTTTAAATTATTTTGGCCTGAGTCAGATGTTTTAAAAGATATATATCAAAGAGAAAACACATGGAAGTATGCACCTTCAATAAATTTATATTATGCATGTTAGTTCATTGTCTTCTCCTTTCTTAATACCATGACCAGGCTAACAGTCCCTCAGTGAGAAACAAAATTATCCATATATTAGAAAGGGATGCTGGAAATTCAAAGCTCTGAGTTAGTTTTCAGTGGATTAGCATTCCTGTGGCGGGTTCAAAAATAATTAAGGAGGGAAAAACCCTACCAATGTATACCTAAACTTATGACCCAGATCCAGGTCAGAAATATTTTTTGGGTATGCAGATCTGGCATACCATACTGAGATTCTTTCTCTTTCAACCTCTGCTGGAGACACCACATGTTCCTACATGATCTGGATGTAGGAAAAGCTTTTTATAGAGAATGTGTCATTTGGTTTCGCCCATCACAATACAGGACAATGGCCACCAGATCTTTGAATCTGAGGCCTTTCCCTTTCATAGCCTCCTGAATAATGTAATTTGCTATTGATCACAACAAGAAAGAACATGTTGAGCTGCAAAAGCCTTGGATCTGGTCTCATATGGTTGTTCTTGTATTCTACTACAGCATTCATTAATATTGCCATGAACTACTTTTAAAGATAGAATAACAGCACTTAACGGGCCTGTAGAAATACTTCAACTTGCAGATATTAATTTATTTATCTTCCAGTTATCCTCAGACACCACAGAAAAGTCTCTTAAAGAGACCATTCTTTCAGACTCTCTGTTCCATGAGACTGCTTACCACAGGGTAAATACCTCAGTAACAGAGAATAAACATCCAAAAGCATCCTCAGTATTAGCAATTTGCAAGTAAAAGACAGAAACAATTATACAGGGGGTTATGATTCAGACTCCATTGTAACAATGTCTCCTTTATCATTTCAACATAGATCATAGTCCCATGCCAAGACAAATTGCCAAAAACTATCAGAAAAATATCCAAACAGGCATTAGGAGCGACAGCATTAAAGTATATTCAGAGGGTATGTAATGCTCACTCACACCCATTTACTGTGTCATTATGGGACTCAATGACCTTTTTTAGGACATTTCAAGTCCTCCTGACTGGGCTGAGACTATTTGCTGTAGTTCAGTATGTTGTAGTTCTGCCCAGCTATGTGTGTTTTGGGAGAAAAAGCATTTACTCCAATAGATGTCTGTGTGATATAAACAGTGCTGTTTCTTCCTGTACTTACCAAGATTCTGAGTATGAATTTTACATTTTTGGTCATTGTGACAACCTCGGATCAGCGTTGTGCTCAGAAGCCACAATCTCTCAACAGTGTAGGACTTTGGCAGTGAATAGCTACAGACAAAATGCAAGTGCAATCATGTGAAAAATAAGAGCTCTTTCAGCAGGCTATGTGTCTTCAGAAGAAGGACTTGCTTATTTCTGTATCCTTTTCAGCTACCAAGCAGATTTTCTTGCAGAACTCTCTGTATCTCCACCATTAAGAAGACATGCATGCTATTCACTGTAATTACTCCTGAGGTTTCCTCCTTATCTGCCTTCTCCACTGAATGTAATTAGCCAGTAATAATTTCTGAATAATAACTGCTTACTAATATAATAAGAAATACCAGGGATGGAATTTTCAAAGGAGAGTGAGGAAGTCAACTCCCATTGAGGGTTGTGTTTTTAAAGGAAAGAGTTCACACGCAATTGCTTTTATGGAGTATTACTCACTAATTAGCAGCAAACTGCATAGCAGATCCCACAATTAATGAAACTGGCTGGTAGCTGAGGCACAATTTTCATCAGAGTAATAGATTATTAATCTCAAAAGAGAAAATTACTTCCTTTTATTAATTTTTCATTAAAAAAAACTCAGATGATTGGAGGAAAAAAATCTATTTCTAACTGCAATTGTAATTGGTATTTTGCTCTACTCAAAACTTAATTTTAGCAGGGGAATTCTAAGACTCTCCCTGGATAATTCCTTTCATAGGGTGTTAAAGTGGGCTTTCAAAAGGTTAAACACTGATGCAAAGACTGAGCCCTCAGTTTCACAGACCTGACAGGATCAGACATCAAAGCTCATTCACATCCTCCTAGCAGTCCTGGATGCCCAAACACATCAAGGCCTCAAGTCCTTAAGCATAGGCATAGGGCATCATTTTAGACATCCCATAGTGTAAACCCAGGGCTTACAATATGACAAAGGACAACCTGGGAGACCTCCCAGCCGACAGGAAAAAATGGGATCTACTTAATATTTTCAGATGGCATCAGACATCCACTAATCTCATCTGAAAAAATAGCAAGAGAAAATAGCTTCTCATTTTAGTGAAAGTGAGAAGATAGACTTTGCTTAGGACCCTGAAACCCCAAGTCAGAAAACAAAAATTGTTTTCTGCCCTGTGCTACTTTTGGTTTAGTCACTTCTGTATATTTTCTGAAGGTGCTTGAATATTCTGTCTTCCCAAAAAGTTCAAAATATCTGTGTAAGTCTCATTGGAGTAAACAAATTATTCAACTGAAATTCTCCTCAATTCCTCTTTATGTTTGATCTTAAATGGCTTGCAGAGACCTTTAAGCCAACGTATTTTTGATTTCAACTGAAGTAAAATCTGCACCACTTTGAATGATGTTCTGCTTCTCATAGGCTTCAGATAGGATATGAGAAAGGGAAAATGGCCATGTCATCTCCTTGTCCATCTCAGCCATGCCATTTAATCTGGTAAGAATGTATCTACATGCCTTTTCAAACACTGGTGCCTCCAAAGATGATCTTTTCTGTGTTTCCATAAATTCATTTGTTATACAAATTGATGTTCAAGTTATTTCACTTCAATTTTAGGAAAAAAAATTATAAGACAGACACCCGAATTACTCCATATATCTTCAGTCTACTAATATAGAGCTGTTCATAAAAAAATAACTGACTGCAGCTGTGGTTAAATAAGTGTGGAAAATGTGCCTCAATTCTCACTTCTTGAGAATTCCCTTCAGAACAACTCAAATGTTGGGAGCCAGGCGCCCCAACTAAGATTGTTCAAAAAAGAGCCATAAGTTTTTGCAAGGAGTTAATAATTATACAACTAATAGGGAAAAGCTTTTTTTTTTTTTTATCCAAGCAGCAAACGAATGTCTTGACAGAGTGGTAGTGGGTACTTTGTAGAAGGTTCTATCCAAAAGTCCTACCTCCATCTGAAGAGACAGGCTTTTGGAAGAAACCTCTGCTATGAATTTTCTGTGCCCAAATTGTGGACTGCTAACTGAAACTCTTGATTCTTTTCTTCTACCATCAACAAAGTCCTTAGGCATAGATAAGTGCTGTATTGCAGGAGCTACAATCATACTTACACACCTGCATACCTTTGCATGAGCAATGCTTTTAGGACATGACTTAGAAATACTTCCATGACAACAGAACTTCCACATTTGTTTGGTGTCTGGTTGGTCTCCCTGGCACTTGAAGTTTCCCAACAAGCCTGGCCTGAAAGGGACTTTATTCCAGAGGGAAGAGTGGGAAAAAGTTAATGATGAATTACTACATTGTTTAGAATCTGACATTCCCAAACAAATAAAGTCTTCAGGAAAAGAAGTAGCAAATATTCAAGTTTTCAGTGTCTTTACAACATCACTGAAGTGATATGTAATATCAAAAGAAATTGCTTTCAGTAAATTGGCAATGGCACCCAGTGAAACTTATATAACTGTCTGGGTTCAGAAGAATACTTGTTTGAATGCCAGCGCTTTCCCAGATTGTGTCAGACACTCCTTTCATAACTGTAAAAAAAACCGCAGAGTCTTTCCCATCAACTGAAAATAAGCTGATATTCTTAATCTTTTCATTAATGCTAAGTAACAGGGAGCTACAGAGAAGAGTAGCTGAACTTAGTGTTATCTGTTGAAAGAGTCTGCTGTTCCAGTTCCAGAGCTTAACAAGATCACAAAGTAGAATCTGAAACAAGGAGGTGCCCAGCATGTCAAGAGTCATCTATGGTACAATTAATTTCATGCAATCCTTTCAACAGCTATGCTGCTAAAGACAGGCCAGCCATGTTGCATTTTAAAAGGGCTATTTTTGTAGAACAATGTTGCCCAAAGCATTTCCTGTTCTTATCACTCCTACAGCCATGTCTGGAGTTCATTACCAGTAGCTTCTACTTTCAATAGTCAATCTTTTGCAAAAGATGCTCATTCATGCTTTCTCCCTTTCCCCACCAATTTGCCTTTGGAATTATCTGATAATATATCACTGTTGCACTGATTCACTTAGAAAACAGAGACTTATTCATATCCCAAGAAAAATTGTTGAACAAAAGGCAAATTCTTAGACCACCCACCCAGCAAAATCTTCTGCACCTTTTATGTCTATAAAAATTCAAAATCTTGAAAGAATTCATTTGCATTTTATTATTCAATGTTTGTCAAGTAAGTAATTAAGTAGTCATGTTGACAAGTCAGACTATTCATGTTTTTTGTTTCTCTTTTATTGAAAAGTATATACTAAGAACATTTGGTAACAATTTTGTGTGTATTTGTTCTATGCTGATGGTCCTTATGTGATGGTTGTTATGAGCTTATGGAATTTTCTTGCTTAAATATAGTATCAAAAGAATAAAACAATACAAGTGTAACACATTTTGGAAGCTTCAAGGTTAAAACTAAATTTACAGAAAATGTCTTGAATGTGTAGATGAGGGTGAACTAACAAAAGGAATTCTATGATGTGATAGGAGAAGTGAATTTATAAACCAGGATGTTTCTTTCAGGACCAAATTCTTAGAGTCCTTTTGATGGCACCTGATAAACTGAAGTCCTGAAGTGGTCATGGGAAACCTGAAGCAAAATGAGGAAAAAAATTGTTTCTCTCAGAAACTGAAGTTCAGCAAGCAGTGAAAGCACGTGTCTATCTTTAAGCACAAAACAAGTCTTTTAGAGAGAAATCCTTCCTTCACTGAAGTTACATTTCAGATTTCTCAGAGATTCACTGAGGCTCGAACCTCTGCTTTTGTCCATTAACTTCAGATACCTTCATGAACTGCACCCATGTCTCAGCCAGCAGACTTTGCCAGCAAGATTCTTCAAGGACAAATTTCACAGAGGAGTTTTGGAGTTTGGTGGGAATTACATGCCTGCTTCCCTACTCTTCCAGTGGCAAAGATGTTAGACACAGGGAAGTGGTATTCACACAGATTTTATGAGGTATATAATTTTCATAACAAAGTTAAGGTAGTGGGATAGTTTTCTTAGTTACTTTGTCAAAATTAGCAGCCATGGGAGAATATGTTTCTCTGCATTGGCTTTACAGATTTCAAGTTCATCCAGTGACCCGTAGCCTCACCTCCACTATCTGGCCACCACACATCCACCCCATGCCAGCATTTGGAGGAGCAATTGCACCACACCCTGTGCCACACCATTGCAGCAAGCTAAAATAGGAGGAAGCAAATCACTTTATTTTTTTCTTTTGGCAGTGGCATTTTCTGATGGTTTAATGAGATTAAACTAAATGGAGTGCAAAGGGACAAGCAGAAATGTCTTGATCAAGATAAAGTGGCACCACAGCAACCATCATTGGCTTGGTCATGTAATTCAAGTCCTGAGTTAATGACTTAGATGCTGAAAAAAACACGAATGCAGCATGTAATTCAAGTCTGATATGTGGAAAATTGATCTAAGATTTTGAGTTTATTATTGAGGGAAAAAATGCAAAAGTAAACACAGTGTAAAAATTAGGACTTACAAGACCTCAGTGTCATAAAGACTTACACACAGGCTTACGTGTCATTTTGTACTGTAAGTGAAACTCCCAGGAGTACATTGCATGATAAAAGAAATCCTGCCATAAAAGCCAGATATACCACATGTGAATTAGTAGGATATATTTCTAAGTAATGATCAAAGAGTAGGTAAAAATAGCACATTATCTAATTTTGAGGATTTAAATTTTTCAGTGAAAGACTTTTAAAATGTTGCCAATAATTAAAAACAAAGGAAAAGCTCATAAAGGAATTGAAGTCATGTATGCATGAAGTGCAAAGGGTTCAGGAGTGGTCTCATGTGTATCAGTTACAGGGTTAAGAACACAGCAATTGCTTCCTAAAATAATTTACCTAAATGCATGCATTTTCAGTAATGGGCAAGCTGTTACTGGAAGTAGGCATAAATGGACCACTATTTGTATGCATTATAAAATCTGGAGAAATGCTACATTCAGGAATTCCCCAACACTGGCTCTGCAGTCTGAACCTCTGAGTCAGATTTGGACTTCTTTTGTATTCATTCAGCACTTGATTAAACCGAGTCAACTTAAAAGAACGGCGTGATTTTTTACTGTGCGGGATTGCAGGGAGGCTTTATTCTGGTTTTTTTTTTCCCTGTAAACCAGAAAGCTGACACACAGCCCAGTAGCTGCTTCTCTCAGCTACTTCAGCCTTGCTGTGATATCTGGAAGCTGAGTGGTGTGCCACACCTTCAGCACACATGGACAGGAGCCTGGGAGAAACAAAAGGGACGACAAGATGCCCGAGTCAAGAAGCTGTTTTCACAAGGCTCTCTATATTATCAAAGGCTGGGGCCTAAGGACAGAGCCTTCCCCTTGTCTCCTCATACATTATAGCCTAACACTCACCGTGCCAGCCAAAAAATAAATGACCCTCCCTCCGTCGTGCCAGTTCAGTCTCAGTCTGCTCCTGGATCTACTTTAGCACGTGGCCCGACTCGTGTTGATGTTGACACAAGGAGGGGAGAGGTGCAGAGGAGCAGGAGGGCAGCATTGCCTTTTCCAGGGGCATTTTATTGGACATTCAAGTTTTAATCACACTGATTTTCCTGTGTTAACAAGTCTTGGCCCAGAATTTCCTCTCCTCCTGGCTATTGTCACTGAACAACCCAGTTGCATAAGTAAGAAAAGGATTAGGTGTACCTAATCTGTGTCCACTCATAGCAGTGGAAAAATCCATATCTTTTTTATTAGAGAATTATGAATATTTATATTGCTGTAGACTAGTGTAGTTAAACCACAATAAAAAAATCCTGGTTTTCATGCCAACACATTTGCATACATCACACTTGCACCCAAGTTAGTATATGTCAAGGAATTGAGGTTTTGTGCTATTTTTACTTCAAACCAGTGGTTGCCAGACATCCTACAAAAAATATTATTTCTTAGCAAAAGGAGTTTGACATTTTTTCAGAGCTTATTCCAAAACAAATTCTTAGCACTGAGACCACTGAAAGACTGAAAAAACCCTAAAAAACTGGTCTTAGATACTTCAAAGTAATCTAGATTAAATTGCAATAGCCTGAAACAACTCTGTTGCTCTCAATGTGACAAGAATTATGTCCTGCATATTCAGACATGTTGCAGGACATCTATATTATGAGACAGTATTTAAACCATTGCTTTGTATTCTTAAGGATGAGTGGCCTAAAGTGTATGCTTCAACTTTTGCCCAGACCACGGGGGTTTTCTATACAGTTTGTATGCCATAACTCTAATGAACTAAGGACAACAAAAATCTTCCAGGTTTTGAACATCAACAGACTTTATCATGAGAATGAGGCAGAAGTTATGGGTTTGTAACAGAAGCCCAAACAGGGAAAATTTGGACCTTCTTTCTCTCCACAATTTTTGATCCCGGTCTGGTTGAACATTTATTTTCAGTCAAATTCCTACTTCTACTTGCTTTTCACTTTCTCTGCATTATTAATACATAGCCATGAACCCACATACTGGGCTTATCACACTGGTGATTTTTTGAATGCCAGTCTGAATGCCAAGGTTTTTGAAAACCTTGAAAGAAAATCAGTCTGCTATCAAATTGAGGCATGAATTTATCTTTTGCTGCATGTTGTCGTTTCCATTTGCAACTTTATGAGAATTACTGAGAGGACATGTTGCATAGTACATAGATATTTCCTCTGTTTAATTAGTTTCTACTGAATACGTTTTTTCCCTATGAGCCATTCTATTAGTTCATAGCCCAGACTACTGACCATGTGAGGTGACTAATACAAAAGGCAAACTTGACTTTAAGTAAACCAACGCACTAAGTACAGAGGAAAAATGCCTACTGGCAGAGGTCTCATATTTGGAAGCTGATTTTCCCATTTCTGTTTGGAACAGTGTTGGAAATGAGCTTCAAAGTAGCAAGACAAGTACAAAATGTTGAAAAGCATTAGTTTATACAGCAATTCTTACTGGGCTTTGCCCTTCAGTCATGCCTCTGAGAAAACAAATTGAATTTCCTGATTTCAAATGGCAAACTCTGCTATTACATACTTTGTGATTTCAAAGAGCATCTGTCATCACACAAAGACAAATACATTTCTTAGAGAAACATCTGGTGCTTTTTTAAACAAGCCTCAGGCCAGGTCTGCACAATGAATGAAATATGTACTATAGATAGAGTGTTATTTAGTGTTGCTTTTCATTTAATCAACTGTGTGTGGAATGTTTGTATTGTCTTAACTATCTCTAAAATACTGGCTCTCCTACCACTTTAGGCAATTGTTGCCTTTTAAAATCTAAATGCAAAATTATGCTTTGAGTCTAACAACAAAGAGCAGTAAATCTACTCTACTCAGTTTCCTAGTTCTTTGCAGGATATCTGTGGGAAAAGCAGTACATGTTCACACACCTCTAAAAAGGCAAGTGTTTAGTCATTGAAATTTAAAAAAAAAAAAGGAGAACAATTTTTAAAAGGAAAAAAAATCTTTTCTTTTTGCTGTCTGAATTTACAAAAGAGGAATTATTATACGTTCAATCCCACCGCTCAATTGAGCTAATATCAAAAATCTGTAGTGTAGCCCAGAAAAGAATACAGAAGACCTAATCAGTATAGCAGTGCCTTTGAAGCCCCATTTCTCAGATTTCGGTTGCTTTCTTGGGCACTCTTTGCTGTGATGGTGTTAAATCACATAGTAGCACGCTCATTGCCTTCTGATGAGGTATCACAAACTCATGCATAACATTGCTCTCGTGTCAGAAGTCAGGGCAGTGATGGCTGGGCAGAGTTCCCTGATTTCTCTCTGTGGTTAGGTTCTGTCGGGTCTTGTGACTGACCATGTCTTTCACAGTTAATGCATAAGTGGAGGGAACAGTCTGGGACAGTGCCATGCATATAAGAAGGCTGATGGGAAACTGACCTTAATATGAAAGAAGAGAAAAGAGAAGAGAAGGGAAGAGAAGAGAAGAGAAGAGAAGAGAAGAGAAGAGAAGAGAAGAGAAGAGAAGAGAAGAGAAGAGAAGAGAAGAGAAGAGAAGAGAAGAGAAGAGAAGAGAAGGGAAGAGAAAGGAGGTAAAGTAATTAATCCAGATCATGCAGCACGACTCTAAAGATTTGTACATGGGACAACAATTGTCACTTTTCTTGAAATGAAGGGGCTGTGCTCTGACTTTCATTCACTATATTACCCCGGCTGTTGTGTTATTCAACACTGATTCAAATATTTTTAAAGAGTAGTTTCTAAATGAAATGCACACCTTGTTGTGTGTCTTTGGACTCACACTACTCTAGAATGGCACACATTCATGAGCAGATTTGGCCAATCCTTTTACCTTACCCTTCTTTCATTGTAGGGAGAAGGACAGCATTTAATCTGTATCCTGCATTCACATCCTGCTTTTAGGTGAATGGTTCAGCAGTCAAAAATGCAACCAGTACACTAATGTAAATATACTGCATACACTTAGAGGACAAGGAACCAAAATAGCAAGTATGCATAAATAGATAAGTCATAAAGCACTAAAAAAACACTGAAAGGCAGAATAAAGCTTAGTGTATGTCTGCATTCAAAACAAAACAAAAAGGACAAACAAAACCTCAGAATGCATAAACAAATAATTGGAACTCAGCTACAAAGATCTATTGCTAGGCAATATAACATCCTTCCCACTGAAGTGTCTTTTGCAATACTGTCTGCAAATTAAGCCTTCTAAGCCAATCCTATTCTCATTGAGGATGAGTGTCAACTAAGTAATTTTGGAGTGCATGAGAACTATCATGCTTAAAAGCATAAAATATTCTCAGACTAACAGAAGTCAGTAAGAAATTAACATGGATGAAAAATTATAAGCTCCAGTACAATTTTATCCTTATTCTTGCAAATGAAAAGTGTAACTGTTGGGCTGAAGATAGGATGCACAGAATAGTTATCTGATTTGTGAAGCTTAAGAGCTTTTTTATCCTCTACAAGCAGGGGGAAAAATGCAGTAGACATCATACATTTCTTTTGAGCTAAATTCTTTGTGTTAGTGTAGCAATTGTGAAAGCAAAATAATCCTTTAGAAGGATGATGGCAGGCAGGCTAGCAGTATGGTATAGCACACACATTCAGCAGGCAGCTCAAATTACAAAGGGCTCTTCCATTGTCCGAGCCAATGATCACAAAGTGTTTGTACCGATGCCAAGTCTTGTACTGACAGATTTGGGTGGGCATTACTGGCAGTGAGCTACAGTGCTTTTTAAAGGAATTTTGGCAACAGATGCTGTCAGGGTCCATCCTAGTGGACAGATGACCTGATGGTTCGTAGGAATGATCTCAGAGTGCAAAGACCAACACGGTACAAGGGGGTTTGCAGTGATAATCAAATCAAATGTGGTTTCATTGAAATAACTACAGCAAAAATGCAATAGAGGGATTAAGGGAGAGAAAAAGATAGAGAAAGAGAGAGAGAGAGAGAGAGAGAGGGGGGATATAGCTACCAACGCAGAGACAAAGTCCTTTGGTCCAGTCCAGCCGAGGGTCCGCCTGTTACGCTGGGGAGATCTCAAAGGCTCTAGCTAACTCAGAGGTTTTTATTACTGAAAATTGCGAGGGGGGGGGGGAACAGATACAATAGGGATCAGATGTAACAGGTAGTCTATGTTCTCAGCAGTAAATGAGCTTGATAGATGTAACAGGTAGTCTATGTTCTCAGCAGTAAATGAGAGCCATTGTTTTCTTGCTCCAGTGGTCACAACCTGCAGGCAAACATCTCGCTTTGGTCAGCTTGCCTCCCCACTCACCTCCCCCGGGCTGGGGGTTTCAGTCCCAGTCCTTGGAAGGAGCAGAGGGGCCTGTTAGGAGTTTCATGTCTCAGTCCTTGGTGGAGAAGCTTCTTACATCTCAGTCTCTCTGTCATGGCGGTTGTAAAACAGGTGAGGGTCTTCTGTGGGAGACCACCCGAAATTCAGGAGAAGTCCAGCCAGGCTGAGAGGTGGGACAGCTTCCAGAGCTGCTATTGTTGCAAACGGGGCACGGTGCCCTCTTCTTAGCATACAGTAAACACACTTGTGAAAACAATAGCTCAACACTGAGCTTTCAGGTCTCAGGGCCCGTGGCGTGTGACTTTTCTCCTTCAGACCCAGATATAGACGGAGGGGGTCTTCTCTTCAGTGGTCTCCCAAGGACGATCGTGAGGCAGATGAGGGAAAATTCTGACAGACTCTCAGAGATGCCAAAAGGTTTGCCATCACTGATCCATGCTACTCCATTACAAATCCAATGGCCATTAGTCCAGGAATGTGTTCTAACATGTCTAATATGAAACAATAATTTTTGCTTTCTAAAACCATGTGAATGTTTGAAGATCATAGAATCATAAAGTCATTTAGGCTGGAAAGGATCTCTAATATCATTGAGTCCAACTATTTACCCCACATTGCCAATGTGTCACATCAACATATCTTTAAATATCTCCAGAGATAGCAACTCAACCACTTTCCATGGGCAGCCTGTTCCAGTGCCTGATAACTCTTCCTCTGAAGAAATTTTTCATGGTATCCAATCTAAGCCACCCCTGGTGACATTTAAGTCTGCTTCCTCTTGTCCTGTCTTGTCTTACCTGGAAGAAGAGACTGACCCCCACCTCTCTGCAACTCCTTTCAGGCAGTTTTACAAAGAGATAAGGTGTCCCCTGAGCCTAAGCTGGTTCCTGTCAGCCTTGTGCCCCAGAACCTTCACCAGCTCTGCTGCCGTTCTCTGGACATGCATCAGCACCTCAAAGAAAAGAAAAAGTCATGGAAACTTTGGGCTGCTGCCGAGAGGATGGAGGGTGAAGTAGCACAGGAGAGCAGCAGTGAGTCCATCACACAGTCAGTTGGCTGAGACGAAGCTCTGGATACTCCTTGCTCAGAGGGGTAAGGAATATAATTTTACCCAGTGGTCTTGGTATGAAATTAATTTATGGTCCAAAAAACATTCTGTCTAACACTAATCTGCAAGCATAGATTAGTCCTCTCTACTCAGGTTTGGATTCTGGTTCAGCCATAGTACAGAGAAACTCAATTACACAAATAAAATAAAATTACTTAATTTCCTTGATGTTGTCCCCATCATGTAAAGTTATAGAACTGAAACTAAAGGTTAAGTAGGCAATTATCAGCTGAATTGCGATGGCTACATCATATGAATGCAAACAAAAGTGATGGGGAAGTATATAAAATACACAGACCCACAATTATTTTGCATTTAACTAACATCAAGGTGAGAAATATCAGAAAGCAGAGACAACAACTCCAATCTTGTGAAGTAAATGTCCCACGAGTGTATTATTCTAGGCATAAAAACCACATGTGTATATTAGTATTTATGTAGTTCTTTAAACACAGAATATTGTCTGGTTTCTCTACTATTTCCACAGATTTGGGGTTACACAGAGGGACAGAACAGACAAAATAAGATCCCAAGGTAGGCAGGGATGTACTTTTATGTAATAGGGGAGATGAGATTGCATCAGTCTGAATAAGACTTTCCATTTCTAACAGATACATACTGATTTAGAGCTGATTAAGCCCCTTTCTTCTCAAACAGCTTCCTTTTGTGGTGTGTTCCCACGTGTGAGAAATGAGGCACAGCTCCTGCACGCTGATGCCCATGAAGGCCCTGGTTGCAGGAGCCAGCAGCTCCTCTGGGTGGCTCAGCCTGGGGGCCTGGGGCCCAGGGCACTGTGCTGTGTCTCAGGCAAGGACACCAGAGGCCTGGAGCTGGGCTTCAGGAGGGACCACTGCCCCTCTCACCTCTGCAGAATTCAGGCTTGCTGTGCTCCTGCCTGCCAACAGCCTGGGGAAATTTATTAGTGCTGACTCGTTTATTAATACTTTATTTGCTCTGGCTTACCCGTGGCAGGTTACAATATTTTTTTTTCATAGCAGAAGAAAGATGAAAAAATATGGAAAAGCAGGAAGTCAGGGCAATTAGACCCTTCCTAAAGCCAATAAGGAACTTCATGTGGTGAAAGCCAGTAAGCCAATGAGGTGGTCCTCAGAGGCAGAGAGATGTAGTGCCAAAGCAATTAAAAAGTAAAAAAACTTGTGGTGTGACTTTCAGCAAAGAAGGGAGATGTGGGGAGATTACAGGAATCAAACTAAGACAGGAATGTTTTCTTATACTAAGGTTTGGGAATTTTCTCAACATTTAATTTCCTCATTCTTCACTACAGTCAGAGTGTGGGCTTGCACAGTTTCATGCAGCTCAGTGACTAATGCTTGGTAGGTATGTTGAAAGATATTTCTTTTGTCATTTTAACCGGAAATTGACCTCACGAGACTATTCCCCATAATGCCTGTCCATAAAAATGAGAAGTTATGGACATGTTGCAACAAAATGTGACGGATACTGAAAAAAATTACTAATGTGAAAAAATAAAAAATTTGCTCATGGACATTCTATGCTTAGTTACAACTCCAGAAATTTAAATAAATTAAAAATTTAATAATTATTAAAATTATTGGCCATACTTTCCTTGAGGTCCAAGTCTCTATTTTGAAAAAAACTGTTTCATTATTTAATCTGGTTGGGTTACTGCTTGGGCTTCCTATAAGACCATTTTATCCCATAAAATACATTTCCACGAGACTTACAGAAAACTTTATATTTTTGTTAGATAGACTTCCTGGAAGAAAAATAAGTTTTCAACAAGTCTTAGTATTCAATGAAAAGAAAATCTATGATAAAAAAAAAGATAAACCTCTCTAAGTTAACAACAGCATGAATATTCAAAGAAACTATTATTCCTTTTCTAAAAGACAGATATTAAGAAGTCACTTAAGAAGTAAAGAATGATTTACTAATTGAAATTAAACCTAAGGCTAAACAAGGACGACAAAATGCCTCAAACATGAAATTTACATTAAATTAATCCACTTTTGAAATCTGCTGTTTGACTGTTTATATTAATTTGATTTAGCTTGATAAGATCAACAGTTTAAAATTAATTAATATAATTATGGAAAGAGACGTACAACACACAGAGATTATGTAATAAAGCAAATTAATTCTAAAAAGTAAATTACTTTATTACTTCTTTCCTGAACATATACTTCCAGATGGGAAAACAAATGCTTTTCGGAAAGCAGGACAAAGCAAATTAAGGAACATACCTGAAACACATTAATAAAGGAAATATAGATAAGTTATTAATGGAAGCTTAAGTTCTATCATTAGTCAAAAAGTAGAAAATAAAGGGTGTACAACAAAATCCTCAAACATTCTTGCAAACTAAGAGAGAAACCACACATACAATACAAAGCCAAATGTTTCCTTGTGGGTCTTTTGCTGTGTACTGTGGCAGAGACACTCAGCAAGTACCATTTCTGTCCTTTTATTTATGCTGCTGTGCAAACATCATTATCCTCACTGTAAACCTGGAAAAATGAAGCACATTGTGGTGGGGATGGGAAGATCAGTGAGCCAAATTTTCCTTTCCTCAGCTTGCAGCTTTGGCGCTCTGCTCCTGCCGGGTTAGACCCTGTGTCCCTGCGGGGCAGCCCCAGTGCGGGGAGGGACTGCGCAGTGCCCGAGGCACATCAGGCCCCAGCTCCAGGCTGTTACCGCCCCTGTGGGTAACCCTGCTCCTGAGCATCTCCTCTCCTGCCAGAAGCTCGGTTTCAAATCAGGGTGCATGACTTTGCTTGCAATCTCTCTTTTTTCTCCATCCCACATAGACTTCCTTTGATCTCAAGTGGTCTAACTGCAAGAATTGTCTTCTGCCATACAAGCATGTCCTTTGATTCTCCTTCGAGTCTATCAGTTTTTATTCTTGCAAAAGATTTAAATCCTTTTATCCTTTTTGAAAATTACTGTCTTAGTCAGGTTTTGACCTTTTGGTCTAGTGATAAATTTTCAATTCTCTTTTTTTTTCTTTTTTAATATATGTATGCGATTGGAGGAATCATTTATCCCAACTTTATTTTGCTAACTGTTCCTGACTGAGGCTTCCTCTTGCTTTATCAGATACCTTGACAAGGCCTGATCAACTCACAGATCTCTTAGACACAGTGTGTCTCTTAGCACACTGAAAAGTTCCCAATTTTATCATGAAATCTTTCACAGAGAAAAATCCATTAAATCTCGATGAAGAAAACAGAAATAATTTGCAGCATATATACTCTTATTTAATACCTACTACTGCAATCAGTTTTTATGGAAAGTAATGTTCCAAGCACTTAAGTATTATTAAGTCAGATCAGATATCATATTTATAGGTAATATATATCATGGAACAAAAAAAAAAATTACCTTTAGATGACAGTTTGGAGACTTGTAAATTCTTGTGTAAAAGATTAAAGCCTACTTTTTTTTACTCTGTTATATCAGGTAGATCTGATTTTCCATACTTGATTCTCTTAAAACAAACATGTTAAAGACATCAAACCATATAAGAAATCTCAGTTCTTTTTATTTAAAATCAGTTTTAGCACAAAGCTGTGCCTGGGAAACTTCAGTTCTTTTATTATTCAAAACTTAACTATGTATTTCATTAACAAAAAAAATTACCAAACTTTAGAATACTCTAAAACTGTACAATGCATCAGATACTTTTTAAGCAATAGTGTTTCTATAGTGTTTGTAAAATTGAAGTGTACCACAGTTGTCTGGTCATCTGGTTCAAGAATAACAGAGGAAATGAACTTACTTAGCTGAATTGTTTTCTCCTCTGCATTCTACCCAAAAAACCCCTTTACATCAGGTCAGAATATGTTATCATGATCATCAAGCCTTTCTTTTCCACAGCCCTGTTGCAACATTTTAGCTTTGCTCTTTCAAAAAGCCCAGAAGTACTGGTCAGAACTACTTAGAAAGATGCAGGTTACAGAGTTTATTCCCAAGATCTATATCACAGAATCAAAGAAGGGTTTGAGTTTATGATGGACCTTGAAGATCATCTAGTTCCAAGCCTCCTGGCATAGACAGAGACACCTTCAAGCAGACCAGATTGCTCAGAGCCCTGTCCAACCTTGCCTAGAACACTGCCAGAGATGGGGCATCCACAACCTGTTCCATTGCCTCATCACCCTCACAATAAAGAATTGTTTCTTACTGTTAATCTAAACCTACTCTCAGTTTTAAGCCATTCCCCCTTTTCCTGTCACTACAAGCCCTTGTAAATGGCCATTTGGCATCTTTACTGTGAGTTCCTTTTAAGTACTGGAAGGCCACAATAAGGTCACTCCAAGGCCTTCTCTTTCTTGGGCTGAATAATCCAAATTCTCTCAGTTTTTCCCTATAGGAGAGGAGCTCCATCCCTTTCAGCTTTTGTCCCTCCATTGGAAACATTCCAACAGGTCCATGTCCTTCCTGTGCTGGCACCCCAGAGCTGATGTGGCTCTGCAGATGGGGTCTCAGCAGAGGGGCAGAATCCCCTCCCACCCAAAGCTGCCAAGGCTGCTTGGGATGCAGCCCAGGCACATTTGGCTTTCTGGGCTCTGGGTGCACATTGCTGGGTCATGTCCAGCCTCTCATCCACCAGCACTCCCAAGTCCTTTTCATCAGGGCTGTTTCTCACCCATTCATCCCGTAGCCTGTTTAATAGCAGAGGTTGCCCCACCCCAAGTGCAGTACCTCACATTTGGTCTTGTTAAAGCACATAAGATGTGGTTTAACATGTGCCCACCTCTGAAGCCTATCTAGGTCCTTCTAGATAGCATCCCATCCTTCAGGTATGCCAACAGCACCTCTCAGCTTGGTGTCATGTGCAAATTTGCTGGGGCTGCACTCAGGCCCTCTATGTCATTATTGAAGATAGCCCTGGTCCCAGTACAGACCCTTGAGGGACACTACTCATCACTGATGTCCACTGACACACTGAGCCCTTGATCATTGCTCTCTGGATGTCACCATTCAACAAATTCCTAATCCACCTCATATATATAAAGAAGCTTGAGGAGAAGGTAGAAGGCAGATATTAATTTAAACACGTGAATAACTAATAATTACCACTTTTGCTGTCTTCTTTGTGGAGCTGGACTCCAGAGGCTCTGCCAATCTAAAGAGGAGGAGCAGCAAAGAGCAAACCAATGTCTGTGAACAAAGGGGTCATCAGTTGGTCATTGATGATAAGATCTTTAAATTAACATGGAGGAAGAAATCTAACAAATCTTCCAGAGACTAAATGAAAGAAGTTTCTATAACAGCGGAAGTTTTGGCAGGATATCAGATAAATAATTCTGTATGAAATCATGTGTGTTTAAGGTATGTCAACCAGTGGATTTATTGAAAGATGAAATTCTGAGCCACACAAAGCATGACACAGAGACAATGTTGACAATATCAGCATGTTAACAATTTTATCAGCTGCTACAGCTACTGCTATGCATGTTATCCCACTGTTCTATCTCATAGGGACAGACAAGAATTTCAGTCTCGATAACAATAAAGTCTGTGTAGTAGCATTTCATTTTCAATGCAGACAATATTACAGAAATAAGGATGATGAGATATTTGGTTGTTGCTAATAATTTATTTTTGTTGGTATCTGCATTAAGGGCTGGTGCATATTGCTATAACAGGTCTGTCAAAGATGTTCACTAAACAGCTTCTCGATATAGAGGTATCCCCATACATTCCCCCTTATATATGTTCTTACTTTACATAAAATTCAACCTATGTAGCCAAGTATGTTTTTGATTAAGACGTAGATCCCTGAATTTCTATCACTACATCCTTTGCTGGCTTAAGCATTTCTCTTTCTAATAAAGATATAGCTCATTCTAGTGAGAAACTGGGGAGGGCTTGTTCCTCTGCCTTTGCCAGGTCCTGAATACCAATATACTCAGCATATACATGTATAACTGCTTCCAGTTCTAATGACTAGTGCCAAAATGATCAGTCTTCCTAAAAAGCAGAATTAAGCTATAAAATATCAATCACTGAGCTGACATATGCCACATGGCTCAGTTCTAAAAGGTTCTGCACCTCAGTGCTCAAAATTTCTTGATTTTGAATGTTAACTTGGCTGAATTTTGGCTCAGAAATAAATAATGGTTTCTGATCTTAGATATGTGTATGCATGTATATATATACATACACATATAAATAAATAAATAAATATATATATATATATATATATATAAATTGAAAAAAAAATGTGTGCGAGTGGATGATAATACCATGTTTCTGTTGTCTATAACACTACAGATGTAAGGATGGGAAATGTTTTCATATGAGGTCCATACAAATAAATAGAATTGGCAAAATTAAGTTTTTATAAAATGTTATATGAGTTTTAGTCACAAAACAGGGAGAAATCACCCATATCCATTAGATGTTCCAAGACTGAAGATTGATACCAGAATCCTACCAAGATAAACACTGAAGAAAGAAACAGGTTTCTTTTAACTTTTTCTCATAATCAAATTCTAAATTTTCCCAGAGTCTGGATTTGGTGCTCTCATCCTATTATTTATCTACAGAATTCTATGATAAGTATGATTTTCTATGGAGTAGTACATCCTGAACTGATAAACAGGAATATCAGTATGCTAAAGCCAAATACATGGCAATTACATCTTTTATCGGCACAGTCTGAGGTTTAATACCTCAGAAACTTCATACTGTGTTTTAAGTTTAAAACCAATGTCACCACAAACTGAAAAAAATGTCATTTTCTGATCTCTTCAGAAAACCCATTTGAGTTCCTAAATGTAATGAATTAATCAACTTTAAAAGTGTTTTATGTCAAACTGTGGACTCCGGATGTAGAGATTTAAGCATCACTAGATATGTTTTCCAGCTACTCCCACACTGATATGCAATGATATTGTATGTAGTTACTGATTTTTTCCAAGCCAGGACCCCCTGCTCCTGGCCCTAAGTTATGGCAGTCACAGGGAATTTACAAAGTCAGTTGCTGTCCAAAGGACTGGAAAATACAAAGGAAAAGAAAGGACAGAAATTCCAGGGAAAGTTCACATTCCTTGTTACAGTTAGCACTGAATATTAAAGATAATGTCAATGTGCAGGACTTCAGAAATACCATCTAGGGTATGCCTCATGTTCTGTAGCATGGGCTAGACTAATGCCACAGGACAAAACTGATAAGGTCTCATGAAATGTCACTTCACACTGAACTTTATTTACTGTTGTTGACAATTATGCATGTAAAAATAAGCTATTTAGACAATAAGGGCTTCTAAAGATGTGTCATATGTTCATGGTTAAATATGCTAAATGTCACATTAAAGCTGACATGGCTGTGGCTCAAGGCAAAAACCCTGTCAAGTTGCCTATGATCCAGATGTGGTATATGTCATCAAACCGATTGTTTCTCTTTGACTGTGGTTTGTAGTGCATAATATTGCTTATCAAATATCCTGGAAAAGTGCTGCTTGCCAAAATGAGAAAATGTTTCATCCCTTTTTGGTATTCATTTGTAGTTAACTCTTGTTACTGTTGCTGACAGATATTGCAGATATGCTTCAGTTAGTGCTAGCTCCTTTTCATTCAATAGGTATAGATATGTACATATATTTATATATGTGTGTGGGGAAGTCAGAAGTAAATAAACCAGAATATAATTAAATTCTTGTGGAGGCATACTCCTAGTAGGAAATTATTGCTCTACACTATAGTAAGCAGACTTGTGAAAGTGTGGGAAAGTTAAAACTTCTCTATTGAAGTCATATTGTACAGTTTATGGATCAGCTGCAAGTACTCTTTTGATGACATTTTCACCCTAGGTATTGGCTTTGTCCTTTTATTAGGAGATAAAATCAGTGCCTTTAAGAAATAATTTTAAAGGAGCTTCAGTAGCAGTTGACTCAGCAGGCTACCTCTGGAGAAAACAATTTTGAGTGATAACGTATAATATTTTAATTATCTTTGATATATAGATTTTTAACACAGCTGGACACACATTGCAGTTGTACTGTGAATCTGCACTTGCTGGCAGATAGCTTTTTTTTTTTCCAGACAGATTTCTATCATCACTCATAATTTTTTTTTACATTAAGTAGGATATTTATAAACACTGCTTCAAGCATGAGTTTGCATCATAAGTTACCATCAATTAAACCCTCTAGGAGTCATTCTAGTTCATCCTGAAAATAAGCATCTTTCATGTTTTTATTGTAGCTTTAAAAATTAATGATAAAAATATCAAAAAGCCTTGATTTGGGCTTGGGAGAAACTTTGAGAAATTGGTGTTACTTCCAGAGAAAACCAATGAAGTATCTCTGTTTTCCACAGAAAGAAACTAACATGATTTTTTCTAGATTCAGAACACTTATTTTCTTGTTTCAGATCATTTCTAATTATGGCACTTCAAAGGTAGTACAGAACTAGGCGTCTGCCTCTTTTTTCTCAAAATAGGGAGGCCTTTTCAGTTATTTGGGTGAAAAGCAGAGGGTTTACTCTCTTTTCTGTTACTGCTGTAATGGCTCTGAAGCAGTTTTATGGGCATTCTGTACCCTTCCATCGTTGTGTTCGATTGAGCCACAGTTTATTCCCTCCTGCCTAGGGCAAAAACAAGACTACCAAGTGACATAACCAGAACTCATTAAAAAAGCTTTGAAGGAGCCATTTGGTAAAAGAGAGCTGCTTCCTGTTATCATGACCACTCCAACTATAATTTCTTTTCCTAAAACAGAAATGGGTTCTGAAAAATGTCAAAATGAATGCTCTACAGTTCCAAGATGAAATGTTTGACTTTTTGCCGAAGTAGGAGGTAATTACCCATATTGCACATTGTAATGGAAACTGTCTTTTACTTATTTACTGGCCTCCCTTGCCTCCACCACATGAGGAATTTCAAATTTTGGAGCATCTGTTCCAATCTGTAACCAAAAACAAAAGTTGAAACCCAACAGCCTTTCATAAAACAGATTTTCCATCCTCAATACATCAAGCGTTGGGCAGGGAACTGGAAGCGGTAGGTTGGTTCGGGTTTCTCTCATCAACTGACAAAGTGGAAAGGAGAAGAACAAGCACTGTTTAGGCTCTGAGGAGTGTATTTAGAGCTCAGAGATTGCCATGAAGGCCTGCGAGCAGAGAAGAAGGAGATGACTATCAGCTTGGGGAGCTTGTGTCACAAGCCTCACAGCTTTCAGCGCTAGGTAAGCATTAAGACCAGCAGGGTGACTAACGTCTCCATATGGATATAAGGGAATGGAGATAACACTTGTGCATTTTTGTGCCATGAGGATCAGGCACAAATTGACAGCACGTAGAAAAAAAAGTGGGTTTATTAATGTCTTGGATACTTTTGACACAAACAATTTCTCATCAAAGAATAAACTATAAAAAGAATACTCAACTATAAAAAGAATACTTAGTATCTGGTTGTCACTTGCAACTCCATGGCCAAAACCTGCTATTCTCCAGCATATTCCCTGCCAGATCTATAATGAGTAATTCATTTATCCCATATACTTTAGGCCTCTCAGCAGCTCCATATCCCTGGAGAACTGTAAAGACAAGGAGTGGGAGGAAGCTTCCCCATCCTACCATTAGCAGCCCCAAACATAATCAGAGGCTGACAAAAGAGACACAGTCCCACACATTTTTAGCACATTACCAAGTTTTACTACACAGAGCACACAAGTCCCGACTTGCTAAACACATAGTTTGTAATTGCCTGTGAAGAAGTGTCCTTTCTTCATGATCTTTTAACGTTTTCAGAGACAGTGGAAGATACAGAATCATTCTTACCTTATGTTTCTTCTTTGAAGAGGAACCTGAGACACAAATCTAATGGCATAGGAAGGCACGGAAATAAGGCATTAAAATAAGGTAATTATGTAAATCATAAATCTGGAAACTGGTTTTCTGACAAAATGAGCAGGGCTTTAAAGTTAGGCTATTGTTATTGATTTCATGTGAATAATATGGTTATAGATGAAGTTAGGATTTGGCACTTCTGGGGCTGAAATTCATGACATGACAGAAGATTGTATAATAAAAACCAAACATGATGATCTACTCTTGTATAGCTTCTCCAGCTCTGCAAAATTGGTTCAGCTGCCATCATTGTATGAGTTTTTGTGTTGTGCAAAAATTACAGAGAAGGTTAGCTGGTTTTGATAAAACAGAATCTGCCTCCTAGGTGGAAATTAAATTATACTTGACATCTAAGAAGTATTCACATGACAAAAGAAAACGAGAATCAAAGCAAGTTGTAGGATTCCAGATCTTTTCTGACAGCATTTTTGTCTGATTTATACTAAGCAGAAGTTGAAATTTTATCTTTTTTTCTGAACAGCTACTATAAACCATCTCCACCAAGACTACTTCCACCCATGGTGCCCCTTCTCTCTTGATTCAAGCATCTGGGCCTGTTCTTATGCCAACAGCAGATTCTTTAGTTACTTTTGATCTCTGAGAGTGATGAAGCTCAGGCCAGCTGTGTGGATTCAGTCCTTAATGGGCTCTTGTTTCTCATGACTTGGTGCTCCTTGTTGCTTTTCCTGACATAGATAAAATCAACATGTCTTCACAAGTCTTTGTTGGATTTTAATCACAAAGTCATCAGTATTTACTGTGATGATAGCTAAGAAGTCTTAGAAGATAGAAGAGGAGGTAGAGCTTTGGCAGAGAATAGAACTAATGGTGACCTACAAGTTAAGGCCAAAAAGCAGCAAATGTATACAACCAAGTTCCATCCTTACAGTGTCTGGCCAGACAGAGCATTGCCAAGACATACATATATATTTCTTATTTGTTGCTAGTGATGAAATCTGGGCTACTGAGTTAAGCACTGCATAAATGGAGTAACAAAGTTCTCATTAAAAAAAGATCATTCTGCAGACAGAAACTGTAGACAGAAAAAAGTAAAACAAGGAACAGAGAAACCAAGGGGTAAAGATGAAGAGATATGCTGAAAGAAAAACATCAATATAAAAGCCAATGGAAAGCGAAGGGGTTTTTTCTGTCTATTGTTTGTTTCTTATAGAATGAAATTGTTCAGTTCTGCAGATCTAATCTGAAATGCACTGATATTTGTTGAATTGCACTCATTAAGTTTGTTCTTGGAAAGAGACATTTTGATTCTTCTGATGAGATCATTTCTTCTTCCATTTTCACAGACTGTGTTGTGTTCAAAACAAAGCTGGCCGAGAGGTTTTCTATAAAGTGCTCCTGCTAGAAAACGCCATTTCTTCTAAATCAGCTCCTTTTATGAGAATGAGCAAGCTTCAACTTGACACTAGGCTCTTGGCTATACTATTCTTGAAGGCATTTCATGTTTTATTAATAGTAATTCATACAGACTGGGGAGAGAGCACTGATTGGAGCAATTGCCTTATATTCACCTCCCTGATCTGCTGCTGTCAGCAGTGAGGTGAATGCTCTGACTGGCAATACCAATGCTGGGAAGGGCTCCCTCCATCTCTGCCACGGAATGTCCTCTCGCTATTTTTCTAAAAATCTTTGAAAGGTCTTGTTGATAGGCCAAGGTTTGTATGCTTCTCATTCTAGAGTCTCTCTCAGATGAAAACCAAAACATTCTTTCCTGCCAGCTGTGCTCTCCCTTTCTGGCAGTCTGCTGTCTATGGCACATTCTGCAAGATTTGCTCCTATCCCTTCAAGTTCCCATTGCTTCCAATAGCTGATTGTGAAATTGCCACATTTTTATGCTTTTGAATATCTCTGAGTGAGGCATCAACTCCAAATCCTGCTCTTGATATATATTTTCAGATTAGTTATTTTACATACAAATAAATGACATACATAAAACATGCCTAATAATCTGAACCAGTGATTAAATGTGTATTTTCTGTCTTTCAGTCACTACCATGCTAACACAGTATTCTGGCTAACCAAGCACGTTGATTTTGCCATCATATCCAGTGCAATTTAAGCATAAGTCAAGAGCTAACTATGGGATAGGAATTCAAAAGGTTTCTCCCTAAACCTTATGGCTAATAAATCGTAAAAAAAAAATTTTAGAATCAAAATTAATACACCAAAAGTTGCATATTCAAGCTGAAATTCTCATGGTACTTCCTCAATTATTTTCTTAAACATGCCCAAGATTCTGCACCTGTTGAATGGCTTCCAGTCTGAAGTATAAACTAGGAAAAGTAATTACAGGTTTTAAGAAGAACTGTTAGACAACCCTCTGCACTCTCTTCATCTTGCTGTAGAACAAAGGTCTCAGCTTCCTCTGAGTGCAGCTGACATGTAATGTAAAAAAAACCTGGTTCATGTCAGTTCAATTTCTATTTGGTTTTTATTCAGTCCTTTTTTGCCGTCAAAAGATATAGGCAGGGTATTTAAACCTCTTCTGATAACACCAGGTCACCTGTTTGGGTCACATCAATGCTTTTAGATTTTATGTAAAAGTTTTCACCCATTTATTCTATTCTACAAAGACTAGATGATGTTTTATGCCTTGGAACATATACCACAGTAGCTCATTTTTTGGGACTGTATGATCTTTTTCACACTTTTTGAACAACTGTAAGAGAAAGAAGTTCTAGAGTTCAGGAATAATGGCTTTTAAAACATTCAGGAATAATGGCTTTAAAAACTTTGCACCAAACAGCTCTTGCTTTATTCTAATATTTCCTCCCGTTCATGAATTTATGTCCTCTTAATCTATGGACTCTCATGAAAATGTTTTTTGTGAAAAAGATTTCCTAGCAGTGACTATAGCTACACAACAAGACCCCTTTTTGAACTGTCTTGAGGGGGGGGAAAGTAAGAGAAGCATATGTTATTTTGCATAATTACACATTATAAAATCAAGTAATTAAAAGGTAGGAAAATGTGGATTTTGACCCTTTGATTGTTACATATATGTAAATAGGTCTTTATATTTCTTGCTGGCTGCTAAATATAGTGTAAATGCACAGGTATTTCTGGTTTTTTTTTTTTTTTTTTTTTCATTCTTAAGAGAAATTAAGTGGTCAAACCTCAACAAAGTGTACAAAACCCCAGTAGGGAGGCCAGTTCTTCAGAAACAACAGTAATTGCAGAGCAGATAGCAAAATATGCAACTAATTCTGGAAATTTCAGCCACTCACCCACTCCCTTCCAGGAGGAATCAGCAGCCCTTCAAACTGTAGACAAGGCTTTGCTCCTCAGGTAGTAACAGGGGTTCTTCTGACTGACCTTGGTAAATGATCTCATCATCCCCTGTTTTCTTATTCAGGATTTCTTCCTTTTTTTAAATATACATGATAGCTATTAGGTTTCACACCATAACAGCCTCAAGCAAGTGCTGCTTATAAATCAGAAATATAACAAATGCAAATTAAATATTGGTTCTGCAATCGGTTTTTTGTAAGCAATTCAGAAGTCTGCTGCATGAAAGAAAGCCATGATTTCCTTCTCTTCTCCTCTTCCCCAACATTTGTTCTAGCCACAAAAGATTTTCAGAGGTCAAGTGGCCTCTTTTCTTTTATAACATCTATGTGGATGTTATAAAACAGGCAGCCAGAGTCTGGAAGCTGCGAAGTTATCATGGCACTCAGCTGGGATTGAGAGCTTCCAGATAATTTTTTAATTTGATGTAAGGGGTGGAATTTCACCTATCAGTTCTGTAAGTAGGAATAAAGCTGGAATTGAATACCAGAGGAATGGGAGACATCCAACACAATGGAGGGTGGTGTCACCATCTTTAGCCTGGAAGCCAGGCCAGCAGGCTAACCTGTGAAGACTGTTGTATCCTCCATCAGTGATAGAGCTTTCCTTGGGATGATCTGTTAATTGCCAGGTTTACGGCATAGCAGCCTGTATGTCATTTACTGGTAAGAGAAGTTGTCTGTGCAACTTCAGGCGGCAATGTGATCTTTAGAACAGCTGTGCCAATGTCTTATTGAGCTGGTGGCTATTGCGAATAACAGGAAGTCTAAATGATATGTTTGTGAAACATCAGCCTTTGGGAAAACTTGCCACAGATCCTCTCTGTGGAGAACTGAGATTCCAAGCTCATCACTATGAAGAAGGTGAAACATTGCCAGCCATCTCAATAGCATTTGTATGCATTTAACTGCGGAAAAATCTGTCCCCTCCCCGTTGTGCTATAACCCTGGCCTCTGCGGGAGACACAGTTATAAGGAAATGCTGCCTGACATCTTCAGCCTAACTTTAGGAGTAGTATTAAAACTAGTATCCATCTTTGGTAAGAAATAGCTATCCAGCCATTTTTATTGAGAAATCAACCAGTAAAGCAGTCTGTCTGATCCTGAAAGATGTGTATTGACCCCACTTCCTTCCTCCTATCTATTCTTTATTCTTCTCATAGCCACTGTCATGTTATATTTTCCAGGTACCTGTCCCAGATCACAGGTATGCTTCAGTGACTCTGGACTAGCCTGGCAGTGTTGTATAAAACAAGATCTGGCAGTGCTGTATAAAACCAGTTCCCCCCTGGCTACTCCCAGTTCCCTGCAGCCTCTCTGATGGCCAGGCAGCAGCCTCCAGACGTTTGGCCATGCAGCCAGGCTAAGCCAAAAGCGTGCTGCCACTTTCCTACCTGCTCAAAACTTCAGGCCTGGCTGTAGGCATCCACAATTGCAGGACGATTTCCTCTGTCACAATATTTAGACAACAGTGAAAGCAACAAAAGAGGGACCCATCAGACACCAGGCAGAGAGTGCCCGCCCTGACAAGTGCAGATCAAGGTCGCTGCTCAATGAAGCATGGTCTGTGTTCCGAACGCGGTGCAGAGCCAGCCAAGGAGGCAGGAAAAGCCACGGAGAGAAAACAAAGCCTTGGTGAATTAACTCAGATCAAAACAGAAAGCCAGGCTGGGAGGTCTGTGTCTTGCTCATTGCTCCCCAATATACGACATCATAATGGATATAAAGGAAATACCAGATTGAATATGTAAAGAGAAGGAGACTAAAGTGTAAAATGGTCATTGCACAGCCTATTCAAAGCAAGGAGGTCATGCTTTTTACCTCCTCTAAAGTATACAGAATTCCAAGCAGGTAAATTGAGCTAAACTGGCTCAAAGCAGAGTGGAAAACAGGTTTTAGTCCCTTTTTTCCTGATTCTATGACATCATTTTCTCTCTGTGTTTTTTTTCTTTTGTATTTATTGGATGGAAAGGCAAAATTGAGAGATAAAGAAACTGTGAAGGCTTTGTGTTTTAATTTTTCAGAGTTTCCAACACAAACAAAACCCCAGAATGTTATTTCAGGAAAGGCACTTGCTGTGAATTTCCATAACTTAATTTTATACTGTTGTATACTTTTGTATGTCTGATTTTTCTATAGAAAAAAAAAAAACAAGCAAAATAAGAGTTTGGGTCCCTGAGTGAATTCCAAAGGAAAGGGTTTCATTTGTCTGCTACATGCTATACTGACAAATGCAAACCTGAGTGGTTTTCAAAAATAACTCTCTTTTTTCAATTCCATTACAACTCCAAGTTATTATTTCTTTCATTTTGAAAGAAAAATATGTGACCTTTATTACGGTTTATGGTTGGTTTGGATTGGACTATTATGGGTTTATCTGGATCTTATAAGCCAATAGGAGAGGAACTGAGCAGACTGAGCAGAGCTGACATTTTTTTCCTCTCCTTTTTCTACAGGTATGATGTTGTCAAGACATTACAATGTTAATGACTTCACTTTCCCAACATGCTATGGAGAACAATTGTTTCTTCAAATTGGAAAAAGGAAACTGGATTTTAAAGGTGTCACATGAATTTTTGAGCCAAATTAACACACAGCATGATTTTTAAAATTACTGACAAAGATTGTTTCAGTTAGTGAGTAGCCCTGATAATCTATGCGCTGTTGTGGCAAGGGTATACTCAAACTAATTATGCATATTTAAAAGCTGAGACAATTTGGGGTATATTCTGTAAGTACTTTGGCCTATCAGACTTGTGCTGTAACTCTAATACATTCACTTGTTTTTTTACTTCAAATGCATATTTCTAATACACATTTACCAGACACCTCACTCCAAAACAGTGTAACAAATACTGACCTAATTTTACTTACAAACATTAATTGTGTGTGACAGCGGCAAAGAAAAGAGACAGTCCTGAAGAAGCTACAGTTGCTTAACTATGGCTGCTTCAGCTCTTTTTTCCCCTAATTCAGTCTTCCCTCTTTAAAGTTGGAAAGAGGACATGGTAGAAGTACCTGTAAAGCTGATTTGTGGCAACGTAGGAGAGTGACTATAATGTTAAGACACTTTAGGAGTTTCCAAGCTTTGACACTTTTTCTTTCCTGGTTTTAGATTTTTATGCAAAGCCTGTATGCTCAGAGTAGCCCAGATGGCTTTTCAGGCTGAAGAATGGTAAAGAAGGTTCAGATGCCTGTATGTCATCAGCTGTTTAGTACTTTGGAAGTCTCTAACACAGTGTATCATTCCTCAGATTGCCTCCTCCAGGACTCAGTGGATCTAAATGGTGACAAGCGAGTATCAAAAGCATCAGCAGGTTGGGCAGCCCTTGGCATCATCAGCCTGCTCCTGGGAAATATAATGTATGTGTTGCTCTTTGATCTCTGAACAGTTCCAGGGCAAGAAGCACCCTCCCCAGAATCACTGTCTGCTCTGGTCATGTCTGAGTGTCCAGGTTTGGTCCACGGTGGGAGCCTGCATTGGGAGATGCAGGCACCAGGGACTCGCACTGGAGAGTCTCAGGTGGATCAACACAAAGCAGTGCTTGCTCACAGCAAGTCAGGATCACCCCAAAGGTCTCACAGTGCCAGTGCAGGCTGTACAGTGTGTGGCATGCTCAGGAGGGGCCTGGCAGAGCGTTTTGGGCTGTGCTCGTCACGCTCCTGCAGCGCCCGGTGCTGACAGCGGCTGCAGCCCCTGAGCCAGCGCTGCTGCAGGAGCCGCCCCAGTGAAGGTGAAAGCAAAATGTGAAAAACACAGCCAGACGTCTGGAGAGCAAGGGGGGAGAATATTGCAGCTAAGTAGCAAGAGGCAATTATGTCTGTGAAATGTTACATGAGTTGAGAGAGTGTTAAGATACAACTAGAATAAAATGACTGTGCTTCAGCATCCTTTAATTGATTTATGACAGTGGGGATAACGATAACAATTTAATGGAAGTTCTGGAGTTTTGCTTTTTGTTAGCATTTTAATAAAGGCTCAAAAACATTCAAATACACAAATTACTTGGAAGAAAAGTAGCATGCTAAATTTATACTTTCCATAATCTTCTGTCTTAACTAAAGGAAAAAAAAAACCTATAGAGGAATACATGGATGAAAACAGATTGAGGACAAAGCCACAAAAAATAGACCAAATGAACTCCTCCAACACAAAAACTATGCCTGCTAATCCAAATGTCCTCTCTTGTTCCCTCTTTCTATTTTGTCTTGCTGTGCCCTGAAGATAGATGCCTCAGCACATGCACAGTTGGTTCAGAGTCTCCCAGTCTTTTCTTGTTCCGTAGCTCTGTGAATTTCTGTCTGTGTTTGGAGGATGTGTAAACCATTCAGAAACATTCTTCAGCTGAGCTGAAAACTAAGCAAAGTGTGTACACTCCTGCCTAATAAAATCCTTGAAGTTTTGAGTACTTTCTTTGCAACTATTTATTGGGACCTACCACATCTGACTTCCCAAAGTTTCATTAGCCATTAAGATCTGGACTGCTGAACAACCCAACATGAGTGCTTCCTGTGTCTGCTGCACCATTCAAAGAAATAAAATATTCAACTATTTTCATTCCGGTAAGTATAATTATTAATGATCTCCTCACAATGACAAAAGAGAAGGGATGGGAATTGTCCCGAAGTTTGATGACAAATATGAGATGAAATATTTTTAATCTAGTGACAGATATGAAAGGACAACATAGTCCAGGTGAATGAGGAGCAGGCAAAATGTCTCCTCATTTCAGATATGTTTCTACAAGTTCTTTTTATTTTTTTAATTCATGCTGACAAGCATATACTGAACCTAGCAGATAAATATTTTACTCAGATTTTATGCTGTCACTGACATGTTTGCACAGCAAGAATCAAGTCTGCTCCTCATTTTCAGGGGCATGCCAAAGCAAGTGCCAGCCTACACAGCTCTGCTCTACAGAAGGCAGGATTCTCTCTGATGGCTATCCCTGAAGCAGAGCAAAGCTTCAGCAAATAGCAAATGACATCAATTCTGCAGTCCAAGGAGTCAAAGGCATGCAGTACAAAGGGGCAGCTTCCTATATGATAGTGACATTTTGGTATTCAGCAGTGGGAAAATGGCTTTGGCTACAGGAGCTGGGAAAGTGGGTTCCTCCTGTTCAGAGCCATTCCTGTGTTAGCAGGGCTAACAGGGAACAGTCAGCACTGGCTCTGGTTCACAGGGTTTTACCAATCTTGTTATTAATCATAGCTGCATTTTACCAAGACCAAAAGTGGATTTGCATTAGTTATCACTCAATGCTGAATTATTTTCTCAATCAATCAAGAAATATCAAGGTTTGATATACCAGTTGTTAGCTAATAGGTAACATTATAAAACATGTACTAGGCTGTTATTCAGATGCGATTTTGTAGCTATTTGATTTAGAAATATAATACTGCAAGTTTAATACCAAACATAGAGATAGGAAGCTAAGGTACAGGAACTCCTCAGTTATGTAATGTTGCTCTTTCCCATTTTAGTATTGTGAGATATAAACTGGTAGCCTGCTGTGGTTTTACTCAGATGACCAGATGACTAGCTAATTCAGCAACAGTAGAAAAAGTCATTTTGTAAGCACTTCTGGGCATTGCAGCCTTTTGTGCTTTTCTCTTTAGAATAGCAGCACCTTCAGCTGTTAGTGCCAGGTGCTTTTTAGCCTCTTATTTGCTGTTCTATCCTCCTCTCATATTCTTTCACACACTCGTGGAAACTGAACACAGGGAGTGTGGTTCCCAAGAGACCAGTGGCAAGATAATAATCAGCTCTTTAGTAAGATGAAACAAAGGTAGAAGATGTAGTCAGTTACTGGCTCTGAGCTGTTAGCACAAGGCACTGCTAAACCACATCTGCTTAATCCAGACAGCTTCCAGTCAAACAAAAAGCAGGTTCATAAGCTGATGATGAAAAGAGAGATGAATCACAAACTTTGCTGGCAAGTATTCCTTTATCTTGGCATGGCCCAAGAAATGGCCAAATTGTGAAATAATTGGAAGCTAATTTTATTTGAAGGAAAGAAAACAACCAGGGAAGGTGTTGCGCTAGAGAATGGAAAGAAACACTTCGGGTGTTAGGTGCAGTCAGTGCTGCCCTTTCCTTGGAGCTCTGGAGAGTGACAAACTGACCAGGCAATCATGAGCAGGGCAGCGGCCTCTGGTGTGCTGAGAGGATGGAACCAGGGCAAAGGCAGATTGCTCCACTGCAGTGGGTGTGGGGAACACTGCAGTAATGTCAGGAATGCACTGCCCAGTCCATCCATACTCCACGGCCAGTTTGCTGGGAGACCAAGCCCTACACAGGGTTAGCATTTACAGTATAAATCAGCTTTGCAATGGCACAGATAAACATGACTATAGCTTGAACAAGGAGAAATGCATTGAAATGAATTGCCTTGAAATGGTAATGCTCTTTTTTTCTACTTTCAATGATCTGCTTCCTCAATTTTTTTTTGATTCTAGCTTGAGATTTGGATCTTTCAAGCCATTCTTTTAGACCCTTGGTATAGAAGGGTTTTTCAAAGGATTTTGCATTTAAAGCTTTAAATCAATGGGAAACAAATGTTTGTGATGCCACCCAGACTCACATCCAAATACTTCAATATAGTGCTACAAATTCCAAAGAGCAGCTGCATTTTGTCAAAGCATTTTGAGGGGGTTTTTTGAACTGATTTTGAAGAATAAACTCTGCCATTTATTTTAAGTGCCACTTTCAACATCTATACATTTGTTGATGTTTTCCATGAGGAAAACAGTTGAGTGACTCAGTGACTCAAAGTGCCAGCTTGATATCACACAGCTGTATCCATTTCTAACATTGACATTTAAAAATCATGTGTATGCATTTATATGTAAATTTACATTTATGAGGGCAAAGAGCTACATTAAAATGGCAGTCACAAGCAGAATATTAGACACTTTGGTAATGCCTATAAGCCATTCTGGCATATTGAGGAAATTGTTCAAAAGAAGTAGTTATAGCCTAATAAGGCAAAAGATAAATTCTGTCATGATCAATATGTGTACAAATATATTTAACATGTGATTTATTCTGGTTTGTGATTTCATGACACATCTTCCCCCTCTTCTTTGGAATTATAATTTTTCCAATTCAGGATCCTAAGTAGCTCTCCCTAAGCAGCAAAAATCACTCCTAAAATAGAATTTTACTTACCTTACTTACATTATATAACAGCTCCAGCAAAATTTCAAGAAACATATTAATCTGTGAATTGTTCAATAAACTCTGTCCAAACACAAAATCTTTCCTTTGACTCCTTTCATTGTGCATCTGCATCAAACACAATGATAATGGGAGCTACGAAGGACAAAATGAACCAATGTTTCAGGGAGCTCAGGAAGATGCAGTGGTAATAAATGAAGTAAATTAAGGAAAAGGAAGCCCTTGGTGACATTTCCAATCCATTCATTCTGATTTTGGCCAGAATAGCAGGAGTCATGTCTCTGTTTAAGAATTGTTTCTAGCCTTGTTTGGCCAGGGAGACCATCAGCGACTGATATCAGAGGCCCCTGAAGCTCCCTTCTTCTCACCTCAGTAACCCCTGGGAGGCTGTCATGATGCAGTTCTAGTAGACTTAGCTCTAGAAAGTACTCACATGTAAAGACCTGACTCATTATGTGCCAATTTTCAGTCAAAAGGCTTAACAAAGGTAGCACTTTCCCAATATAAGTATTTCATTCAGCTAAAGGTTGAGGTTCAAATAAGCCTTTAATAACTCTAAATAAAGCTAAATTCTGGAGCTGACATGAAAATGTGTTTCCAGTATGCTCACATTTTCATGTTAGCTGTTGATTTGAAGGCATGAGGGGAAACATGCTATGCAGTGAAGTATTTCAGATGTGGTTTTCTTCCTCGTTCTTTGAGACTTAGACAAAACACGCATCTCTTTGCTGCAGAACTTAATTCCTTCCCACAATGCAGAGACTTTCAGGAACTCTTTATGAGATCAGGTTGCTGATAAAAGCATGTCAATACCACAGCCCCCAGGGCTCTGCAAGGGTGCAGTCTACTCTCTCACTGTCATTCTCACCTACGCCTAACAGGTGCTGAGGAGATATGGGGAAAGTGAGTCAAGTTTTCAGAGGGACCTAGATTGCTCTTACATCAAAGGCTCAGTAGTGTAGGACGGGGTGAAGACTATAAGTCAATTCAGGAGCTTTAGTCTCTGAACATGGCCTGGATGCAGATAATCTTTCTTCGTGGTTGTATTCCAGACGTTTTTCTTACTGTAAATTACATAATAGCCACATTGGCCGTCAAGTCACAGTGATCCCTGACCAATCGTCATTCTTTCCTTTGCTGAAGAAAATCTTGAAGGTTCAACCTCTCTACTCCCAAATTTTATTTGTAATAATGTTTTGCTTATTATGACCTCCATATTATGACCTCCAGCCAACCTCCAAATATCAGCATCAGAGAGAATCACTGGAACAACAAACTACAGAAAAAATTGTGTAGTCCTTTTAGTGGCTCAATTCCCTCCACACACCAAGGGAATCAAAGAAAAGGACATTACCATACAGTTCTGTCAACTACAGTAAAAGAGTAAAAGCCAGTCCTTACCTCCTCACTAAAAATAAAATTCAGCAATCTGAACAAAAATCCACTAAACAGAAAAAAAGACAAATACAAAACCCAAAATTCAGAATTTTAAGCCACAAAGAAGCAGAAGAAAGGAACAACATAAGAGACTGTTTCAACAGGTATCAAGATTGCTGATCTTCTGGAAGAGATGATCCTCATGGTGCAGTATGGTACTTTACTATTCCTTTCTTCATTTCTCTGTCTTAACCACCCCTGCCAGAGAAGACCAGTTTTACTTCATGAGATTGTTTATGCCAGCTATTAGTGACAGCTGGAATCTCCCCAGGGCAGATATGATTTCTCCTTTATATCACGTGTAGCAGTAAGGCATACAGGCATCATTCAGCAGACGACCCTCTGGCCCTGATCCAGCCAGACTTTCAATATTAAAGAAAACTTTTAACTTTTACCAGGGAATTTAAACAAGTACTGGATTTCAGTGAGTGAAAATTCCTCCACTAGTCTTTATCAAAAACACACTAACTTCAGCATATGAAAAATGGAAATATTTCTGCCTTATCAGTTGTGCCAAGATGTTTCAGAACAGCTGTGCAGTAAACTGCCACAACAACAACAGGAAACAAAAGCCTGCTGCCTACCCTTCACTGAATTCTACAGACTCCAACACATCTCTGATGAAGTAAACTGGTCACTCAGTCCTCTTTTCTAGATACCCCAAACACAAAGCATTTTCAAATACATACAGAGTTTAGTTATTAGCACAAGAATTGTGAGGTAATCTACTGTGGGGCTTCACGCTGCCAGCATGAAACAAGCTGTAAAAAAACACCATGAATCGTGCCCAGATTGTAATTAAACCAGCAGCTTTGGTAGTTTTGAGTAAAACTGTGAAGACTATTTATTCCTTTTTTTTGTTATCCTGTAATGCAAGCTGCCATAGCACTGCACCTTTGATTTTCCTGCTACTTCTGTTGTCAGCAATGCTATGCACAATAGGTGGCCAGGTTGTGATCCATCAGCCTTGGAGGTGACTAGTAACTCCACTTAATCCAATATCTGTCAAATCAAATCTTTAATGAACAGAAGCAGCAGAGACATGTCTTAGAAACCTGAAATAATTGGATAAAATATACCATGGAAGCACTATTTCCTGTCTTCCTTTTCTTTTGCTTGGGCATAGGCGGCTATGTGTGCCAAAGAACTCTTTCTGTGCAAAAGCCCCCAGGATGATCTGGCTACAAGCTAACAGGCCAGTTGCAAGGGCAGGTTTTAGATTCCTCTTTTGACTAAATGGAAAGGCTGCACACATTTTCCACCATGGATTGTTTATGATGTAAACCATGGCTTAAGCGTTGCTCTTCATTGAAAATAGTCCAGCTGCCCGTAATCTGGCATTGATTTTCAGTTCATAATTTACAGCTTTAAAATACATTCTTGGCAGGAAAGTTAGAAATTTTAGCCTCTGATATTAAAATCTGCAACTGGACTTGAGTGTGGAAACATTTTTCCACATCTTCAGTGTGATTCATTTTAGGAAGGTCCATTTAGGTCCTGGATGCATGAGTTTGTTGCATTTGAGCCATCAGCATGTGTAAAGTGCACATGGATCCAGCAGCATTACTCTTGTGAGGTCATCTCAGAATGTGAAGAGAACCTGTGGCTTGCTCTGACAACGTGTGCCTTTTTGATTGCTCTCCCAGTTTATCAGCAATTATCACATCATGCAGTTTGGGATTCTGTATGATTCCTTGTTTACATATCATAAATATTTTCAATTCTTAAAATATTTAAACCTCAATTTCATTAGGTTTTTTCAATTAAGTGCAATTTCTTCATACTTTTGCTTAATCAATAAAATTAAAACAAAGGCAAAAAGAAAATTACTTCTCTCATGCTGATGATGACAAAAGTTGCTAATACTCTGAATGTAAATGTACAATTTAGAATCCTCTGAAATATAACCATTAAGATTTGAAGTGGCAGATTTATCTTCTCACTGATGTTGAAGTTAATATGAATTTCAGACATAAAGTGTAAATTATGACTTTTTAAAAGAGTATCTTTCATTTATAGCTGTGAACAATAAAGTTCCAGACACACGCACACCACTACACCAAATTACACTGCTGTGAGGAAAATAGACTAAAAATATATCTGGAAATCATTGTGCTATAATACTATCCTATTTCCCTCCCTCAAGACACTTATAATGCCAGGCTGAACTGGAGTAAAATGAACTTGTTTGCACAAAGTTTGGACATAATATAGTTCAAAGATCCAGCAACAGAGTCCTGAAAAATCTCAGAGAAGATATTATATTTCTGGTTCAAACACAGTGGTGGTATGATGTGTCAGTCTTCTCATAAAATACTCTGGGTATATCTTATTGAAAATCCACTACATTGCCACACCAAAGAGTAGCTATTAAAACTGGAGCCTTTATGAGTATTCTATGGCAGTAATGATGGAAAAAATCGTTAATTTCTGTCCCAATATGTGTACTATTATTAAACTTTTTAAGCACCAAATAAAGTAGATGCAAAGGGCAGCCTGCCCTGACACCGGTGAAAGGGGAAGAGGCAAGGTTTACCCATCACTACATCATTATTTTGGATTTTTCTTGAATCTGTAAATGAACACACGGGTAATTTTCTGATCCAGAGCTGATTGATGCTTACTGAAATTTCTGTTGGCTTCATTAAGATCTACATTTAGCCCTTGAGACAGAGCAAGTTTTGCCAGAAGTTGAGAACCTTGTTGGGGTTTTTTTCTCCTAACTTTCGAAGGCCATCTCTGCAGCAGCTGACTGAAACAGGCTGAAAGCCTGAATTCAGTTTCTAGTTGATGCAATTTTTGGTTTGGATAGATTTCCACCAGCAGAAGACTTTGACCCACTAACCCATTAAACAGTTTTGACACAGCATTGCCTGCTTCAATCTCATAAAGTGCAAAAGACTTCATTCAGTAAATGCAAACAGGGTGAAGAACTAATTTCAATACCTGCTGGCATCAAACCAGAGCAGGCTCAGACTCAGTTGTGTGCTCATAAGCACTACCTGCACATTGACTCACCCTCTGGAATGGACCTGGAAAGGCAGGAGCTCAGATGTGGGAAAACTCAGGAGCCCACACTCATCTGCTCTCACAGACACTGAGGAAGCCTGAGCAGCCCACACTTGGGCACTGCTGCCAACAAAGTGTTTCACCATACAAAGGACTGAAATTTGTGCTGGGTGGGTGGTTGTGATAATGCAGGCTGCTCCACCACACACTAATGTCAAGAAATACCTCATCCTTAAAAAGAGGCGACCTCAAAAGATTGTACCTTGCTTTTACTTCCATCATGAGATGGACTGGAAATTCAGTTTATGAAATGTTCAACATGTAAAGTAAGTTTTCAGACTGGGTTAACCACATAATGGGAAAACAAGGATAATTTAGCATTTACAAAAAATCTTGTCAAGTTTTGTTTCCTTCTACCAACAAGAGCCACGGAAGTTTGAGACTTGCTTGCATGCAGAGTCTGGAAGGAAAGTAGGATGGAAAAGTTCTGCATTTGGCCACTCTTTCTCACCATGTAGAAAATCAGTAAAAGATCATTCAATTCCCCTCACTTTGAAACCATTTTACTCGGTCAAGTAGATATACTACACTAGTGAAAGCACCAAGAAATGCAATAAGAACCCTGTGGGATACTATATATTCCATGATCTTTAGGAGTATTTTCCCATAAATACCTGATAGACAGTTGCATTCTATGCTGATTGTGTGCATTTGTTTTAACTTTTAACTCTCCTCTACTTCACTCCATTCTTGTCCTGGTCCTGTTACTCTACAGAGTCTGTCTGATGACTTCTGTTCCATCTCTGTTTTTCTTCTTCACACTCTTTGAGCATAATTGGATTACTGTTTTTTCAAGCTTTTGAGTAGTTTTGCTGTTCTCTTTTCTCATCATGTAATAATTCCCTAGATTTGGTTTCATTCTCATAGTTCATCAGCATTTGATTTTTTAGTTGGCATTTCTCCTTGCATCTCTTTCTATTTCTTCTCATCATCCCACTTATTCAATGCTACACACTTCTCCAAGGGCTAATCCTCATTCTGGGTTTTAGTCCAATATTTTTCTCCTACATCACTACCCTATCACAGTATATGAGACACTTAGAAGTTTTAAAGAGGTACCTTTCCTCCAAAATTACATCACACCTGTATTTAAAATCCCACAGAGTACTACCTCTTCTAATAACAAAGTAAAGAAAAAAAGAATAAAGGTTTATTTTTAATGGAAATGATACTATTTTAACTGCACCAGATTCCTTGGAAAGTATAACCAGCTAATATTTGTGAAATGTTTCCAGCATTAAGAAAGCATGCCAAAACTGAAAAGCGTGGGCTGAGCATGAACATATTTGGAGATGCCCTATAATAATTACAAATGCTGAATGCTGACCTGCTTATTGGAATAGTCACTGTAAAATAGATTTGTTTTGTTTATCAGTTGGAACAAACAGCAAGAAAAGGAGAAAATAGGGGCAGATGAATCTCTTTTCTCTTGAAAAGGGAAGATAACAGGATAAGAAAAAGCCTGGGTAGCAAGGGAGGGTAGAGGTTTTAATAGCAGCAGGTTCTCAAATAAGAGCACCATCCTGGGAACAAGGCTAAGGCAAAGGCACCCTTCCCTCAGCTGTCTGAAGAAGACAAGGCTGGACTGCCAGGACCCCACTGTTGCTAACATTTAGTCAAGCAGTAAACCATTGAGTCACAGCTAAGAACACATGTTTCACAGGACCAGAGAGTTATTTTGCAGTGACTTTCATGGATTTCAACTGACACAATTCAAGAGTAAAATCTCATAACTTCAGTTGAATTATTCCTCTGAATATTTAAAATATTTCAAAGTTCCCTAAAGTAGATTTTGCATTGCCTTGAAGCTTTCTTATTAGTGTAGAGTGGCCAGTCTTTCCCACATGAAATTTCCCTTAAACTCAGGCAAAGAATTTCTGTTTTTATGAAAATGTTCCCTCTCCATGGACAGAGCATTAAGAGAAAACCAAAAAGAAATCAGCCTTTGAAAAAAAAGACCTCTTGCAAAATTATTACTAAAGAATAGTTAACAAAGTACAGAAAAGCCATGTGAGCATACTCCAGCCAGAATTATGCATATTTTTCAGATTTATAATGCCTTCTCTGATGAACCTTAAAAATCTTGGTTCTCCATTAGTATCCAGCCTTTGAGTCAGCAATCAAGAGGGAATAATTCAGAACTGACATCACAGGCAACTTCACAGTTTAATGTCAGTGGATGACAGGGAAAGGAGAGGCTTGCATCAGGTTTTCATCAAACTGTGTTTAGAACTTATCATGGTTTCTAAACATAGGTCTGACCAGCCTCGTATTTGGCACCAAGTGCAGCCTTTCACAGTCTGCTCTGGAAAGGATTTTAGTGACTTGATTTCTTCCTTGTCAGGGACTGTAACCATTTTTAGGTAACTAATGAATATTTTTATCTGACCTTCTAATCTCCGAGTGTGTTACATGCCAAAAAATAAGATAGGAGAGAGAATGCTGCAAAACAGACGATTTCACTGAAAATCAGAATCACTTGCCAAATTTTGCTGTAGATGAAGTTCTGCAATACACCAGAAAGATCAGGTAGGCAGGCACCAGTATGATTAATTTTCTCCCTATTGCCTTTTCTCCATCAACTGGACCACTGAGGCCACTAAACTGGCGTGTGTAAGCACACACTTTGCATGTGTTAACTGAAGTGTTTGTCAACAAATCACATTCCTTTTTCCATTAGCTGGTGTTTGGTCAGCCATCTTGAGCTACTCTACAAGAATTAGTATCGAATGAATGGTTTGCTTTTGCATTTCCATCCATGCCAAACTGAAATGGGTAAAGATTCAGAGTAGAAAGAGAGTTTTGTTTACAAGATCTAGTGTACAGATTTTAGTTCAATGGATCAAAACTCCCTTGAGTATATCTTGGATCCAGAACCATTTTGAGTACTTCTAGGTTTTGGATCAATTTTTATCTAGGCTCTTACTTGGAGATTATGACTAATGAGAGGCATTCATACCCAGTACCTGCCCTCTGGTATACTGGTGTGAATCTCACTGGTGCCAGCTGAAGCTTCATCCACACTTCAAAAATGAAGTGTAAGCTCTGTCCATTGAAATCCCTTGGCAATTTTAAGTAACAACATTAAACTGGTAGACAGGTCCAGAATAAAGGTTTGAAGCATATATGAACTGCTTTTTATTCCACAGTACAATTAACTTTTTTTTTCCTGAGCAGTAAGTATAATCCTATCTTCTATTTAAAGCATGCAGTTTATTATCCCATTTTTTAACTTACATTTTTCTATAAGGTTTCTTAATCCATTTCACTGAAAAGGAGATTTAGCAAGTGTAGCGCATATCAGATTTCCTGATAGATGGATTTTCTGGGGGTTTTTTTGATTAGTGAATGCAAAGCTACTTCTTTTTGAAACCTTTCATAAGTGGGAGCTGAATTAAGAGATTTTCTTTTCTTCCTTTAACTACTGTAGAAGAACCTTGTGTCTACAAGTGTATTGGAGAAAGATCAGAGAAATATTCATGTAGTGTCATGCATATGTACAAAATTTCTAATTGATTAATCACACGTTATGCAAACCTGTCAAACACTGTGTTAAAATGTATCTCAGAGTTTCAAAAATGATGAATTATTATTAATCCTTCTGAGATTCTGAAAGCAAGTAAGAGATGATTGAATTAATCTTCATGATGATTATATAAAACAGGCTGTATCTCACTTTGAAAGACAAGAATCATTGTTTTCTTCAAGGACTTCTCAGTTACATTCTTCAGTTTAAAACCTCCCAATACAGATTTCTAAGAGGTATATCTCAAGAAGTGAGAGATTGCTGTATGTCAGATAGAGCTGTATAGGTTGTCCCTATAGGAAAGGAAAGGAACAACCTTTGTGACTACCTGAAAAGGCTCAAAAACACTGACAGAATTGAAGTATTGACCAAAAAAACTGACAGAATTAAAGTATTGACCTAGGTGGGTTTTCCAACATCAGACAAAGACCTTGACACAGTTCAGCTGAGAGGTCTGGCCATCCAACTCCACAACTTAACCAGGAAAACATAATTTAGGCTACCCTACGCTATACTCTGGGGATCAGAAACCTCCATATTGGTGACACCTTCCTTGCAATAGTTCCTTCCAATATTACAGTGTTTTGTTGCAAACTACCACTGTTTACCATATACCTGCATTCCCCTCCTTCTTCACACATGGTCTCCCTAATTCTTAAGATGTTTGCACTGTAACTTCATTACTCAGTCACTCACAGAAAACTTCTCAGATCCATATCCTGAGAAACAGTGAAATTTGCTTTGCTTTGGCCTCAAGGCGCTGCCTCTGCACATGTGAAAGTAGGAAATGGAAACGGCAGTCTCCAGAGGATCTTGCTAATCTAATTTTGCCTCCTTTGGCAGTTTCAGCTGTCAGGTTAATAGGGTAGAAGGAAGACAAAAGAAGATGGAAGAATTTATTTCAACTCTCCTTGAAAATTTCCTGTGATTCAGGGAAGTTGTCTCAGCTACAAATCTAGAGTTCATAAATCCTCAGCCACACTTGCAAGCGACTTCTGTAATTTTGACCACCTCAGAATGGCCAACACACAGCAGAACTCTGACAGCTTTGGTAGGAGAAAACAATCCTTCAGTCTTTTCATAAAATTATTTCAGTCATTGGGACTAGACCTAAGTTCTGTACAGAACCACAGCAACTCTCCCATTTGGCCACAGTTGGGAAGCATCTGCACAGGAGATCTCTAATACCAGGATGGCCTGCTGTTCCAGGGCTGCAGCTCATAACAAAAATATTCACAAGGCTGAAAGGCCCTGGAGGCACTCTGCATATAATAAAAAGCTCAAAATGGGGGAACTCTGGGGGAAAATTAATTGGCAAGGAGTGTGAGTGGTTCTCCAGGTGTCCTCAGCACCTCACTGAGCAAGTGTCTGTGTCCCAGCACAGTTAGGGATCTGTGTTTCGGATGCCTCAGGCTTCCTTCCTCCCCGCAGCCCTGCTTCCAGAAACACAAGGCAACTCCCATGAGGAACTGCTCAGGAACAGCTCAAATACAGCACAAGTTTCAAAAGCTGCAATTTAGCCACATCTGCTCTTGAGGGCCAGGCACATAAAGGGGTTTCTGATGATATAAATAGAATGACTGAGTGTAAATTATTTTTTGTTTCTTCATCAGGAAGTGTCACATCCCCCTCCCCCAGATGACCCAAGCAAGGGGTCCTCTCCACAAGCAGCTCAAGTTTCCCAACATCTTTGAGGAGAAGGGCTGCTGCTCCTCAGGGTTTGGGCAGCTCCCCTGTGTGCTGCTCTCCAGAGGGAGCATTTCCACCTTCAGCTCCAGTCAGCACAACAGCTGAGCTGGAAGGGAGCCACACACCTACAGATGTGCGGGGAAAAGATTCAAAAAGCAAAAGAAAAGCCAAAAGCAACTTATAATTCTGATAATATTGTGCTTGTGGAGCATCTGACTAATGACCTTAGAAAGTTTCGGAGCAGACAGAGTTCAGGACAAGTTTAATTTAAATCTAGTTCACAGTTCAGCATAATTAGCAGTAAATAATGAAGAGACTCCTGGTCTGAAATTCAGGGACTTGGACTGCTTTTGCATCAGATCATTGAATCACCTGTTTATAATTTGAAATCTAACAACCTGATGACATTTTGATGTCTCTGTAGTTATTTGGGGACTTTTTATAGCTCTCAGGAATTCTACCTAACCTTTTCCTCTAGCTTTCTTTTAGCTCTGCTAGGTTTCTCTAGCAAAAAAATATTCTGCTATAATATTTTCTTGATCCTATCATTCAACAAAAGCTTTAACACTTGCTTTGAAACAAGCCAATACTGAAAGACTTTGCAGTACAACTTGTACACGATCTTTAGTTGAGCACCAATTTACAGGTGAATTTTCAGATTTCTTCAGATGATACACATTATCTAGTTCTAGCTTCCACTAAAAATCTCTAAGCATTTTATTTCTGGAAGAAATTTTCTGCTTGAGAAGAAGAGTTTGGGGTTGTTGAGCCTTTTTTTTTTTATCTCCTTGTTGACTTGGAGAGCTGCTAACTGGAAATTTTTCCACTAGCTTTTGGGGAAAGAAATAAGAAGCAAAATGCTTTGGATTGGAGCCTATATGACTCAGGTCTAAGTTTTAGCATGCAGCACATGCATTATCAAATTAAAAATCCCATAAAGCATAGCTTGAGAGTGCCATGGCAGACTAGAATGTAACAGGATGGGGCAAAGGGAATGGCTATATAAAAACCACTGAAGTAAAGCTCTATGGGAAACTGGACTGCACAGACTGCTTACACAGTTTGTTTGTTTTAACTCTAGGGTTACTAATATAGCTTTGGCTTCCAAATAATTAAAACTTATTTTAATTATCCTTACTTACTATACCCTCTAATTTAAAAAACCACCCAGCTTCAAAGATGCTGATATAATGAGGGTAGAGTGTGATGGACATGCATTACTTTGCTTCCAGGTACCCTGGAGGAATCAATATGTGTTTGCACTCATTTTTGCCCAGTTTGGTTCCTATTCCACTTCCTCTGTGGTTGACTTGCTCTGTGCCTCTGACGACAATCCATGATGAAAACAGACTACATACAATTCAGCTGGAGACTTGGAGAGTGAAAAACAGAGAGTAGGAATGCACACCATTAAACTGGCTTCTGGGAAGGTAACCCCATCCATGTCTTTTTCCCCTCTCCTCATTTCCCTGGGGAACTATTACATTTAAGAATAATCCCCTGTCTTAGCATATTTGATCAAGGAAAATTAAATTAGCTGCTTCCCTGGCTACAGTTTCTAACAATATTGTGAAATTCTTAATGAAGGCTCCTCAGAATCTCTTCACACATCTTGTTCACTAAAAGTCCATGGTTTATAACTGCTAACCACAAGAGCCAAGAAATGCCAAATAGCAAAAATGCCTTATCCAGAGAATATACACAAGTGAAATATTAGACACAGATAATTACTACAGTGGCTTATACTGAGATGGAGGCTTCCTATTTTACAGACATACCAATGGGGTAGTATTTCTTCTCATGGCTTTTTGCCTTGGCATAACTCTAGTTTCTGAGGGAATGGGATGGGTGGACAGAGGTTTACAAAAGGCCCTAGAAATAAAGCCAGTGGTCTGGACAGAAGAGAACAATGTGATGAAATAGCCTTTGGAGAGTCCTGATCCCTACTATGCAAAAAAAGACTTCAGGCGAAACAAGAAAAAAATCCCCGAAGATTTTAAGAAAATTAAGTTTGCGCAAATTTAATATCAGAAAGGCAAGAACATTGAAGAACAGATATAGAAATCCTGTAGGCAAGAAGAATATTTGCAGTGTTTGTAGGACTGCTAGGCTGTATGCCAGCATTAAGCCAGACCATGTCATAAGTAAAACAAGAAATGGGCACAGACTCAATGTCCCCGAAAGTCATGGTATATATTTTGCTGATTTCAAGATAATAGGGCTAATGTAAAAGGGCCCTCCTTAATAAAATTTTAGTTTTGCTAGCACACTGGCCTTTTACCACCAATTTATCCACCTGTATTGATTTTTTAGAAACTAAAACATGAATATGTATAAATAAATGTATTGTCAAATATGCATATTGATAACTATTAATATGTATAAATACAAATAGAAGAATAGAAATACTTCAGTCTGTTTGGTCTGAAGGCATTTACAGCACGTCTGAGAAAAATGGCTTGTTGTTTTTTCCCCCAAGGTAGCTTAAATATGCTACAGATAGCAGCAATTTTGGTATCTATGCAAAACTAGAATACCAGGACCAATAATCTGATATTGCCCACTGGAAGGTGAAGCAAAACAATCTGGCTCCTAGGTCTGAGTCACATAAAGCAGTGCCTGTGGTCTGGTGCTGGAGGAGTTTAGGAGTGCTCAAGGGTTTCTGTATGTCATAGATGCAGCCTGTTGCTTAAAGGGCTTAAGCATTACCTTAAGTATTTCAGTATTCAAAATGAAAGGGGAAAAAAGCATAATCAAGGATTCTGTTTTGATTCAAATTGTTTATGTGTGCATTTGATTCACCAGTAATTATATATAAGAAATGTCAAGGTAAACTAAACAAAAGTAAAATACTATCTGCACTATTCTTCTTGGACTTGCAATATATATCCACAGACTAGGTTGAAAATCACCTAAATAAACACATCTGTTAAACTTACATTTTCCAGTGATAGCAGTTTTTGTGTTGTGAAATGTGCTTGATGTGTTCATCTTACAAAAACCAGTTTCCAATTTTTTTTAATGTGTAAACTGACCTTTTTCCTGTTGGCTCTGTGCTGGCCAAGATATATTTCATTTAATATTGGCTAAAGCTAGAGGCAAAATGGTAAAATACTCTGGCAGGTTTATATTTACATTGGAAATAAAATACTGTGGGTGTTGTATGACAGAAAGGACCAAAAAATTTAGTCCCATAACAAATCTTCTCTAGAAGTCACATACATTGCTATAGGCCACTTTGGTCAATAGCTAGGTAGGAAAGACCTGAAATACTGTTTCAGACAGATACAGTTGGCCTTTTAGAGCTCCAAGGGAAGGTTATCAATTACATGAGGTGAAAATCCAGACTCAGGGCCGGAGTCAGCCCTGGCACATAAGGCAAATCTACCTACAATGAGCACATCTGTAAGCATTTCTGCCTCTGTGATATCTCCATGTGAAGGAATCAAAATGTCCAAACATATTCCCTTTGAGATGGATTCCAGACAGTCTTACTTACCTTCAAGGTACACCATCAGGCTCCTCACATGGTAACAGAAACATGGCTGGTGGGATGACAAATGATATTTAGCTGTACAAGGGGCGACTAGAGAAGGGAAAAGGTACTTGAATTTCAATCCCTCTCTTGCAGTGGCTTTTTATTGTTGTTTTTCTGGGTGTTCCTATTGGTAGCCACCCAGCCACGCACAGCCCATCATCTGCACAGTTTTCATCTTCCCTCCTAAATTTGATGTCCTGTAGCTGGGATAAAATTTCAGAGCTGAAACCTCAGGAAAGAGCTGAGAAGGCAGTCATAGACTTTTTTATACCTCCACCAAGCACAGAAAGACTGACCTGGCAAAAGTCAAACATTCCTTAATAGGTGAATATGTGAAGAAATAGTCTTTCATTTTTCTTGAGAACATACCATCTGTATTGTGTGAATGAAGGGACTTAAATTATTAGATATCCTCTGTCCAATCATCATCTAGTCAGAAACTGGACTGAATGTGCAATTGGCATCTTTGCTGAAGAATTGCACCTTATACATTATTTGGTTATAGTCATGACAGCTTTTTTTTTCCCTCTCAAAATTTGTCAAGGTTGAAAAGCTTATACATGCCAGGTTACCATAAAACATCAATATTTAATTAAGTCAAAAAGAGGGCACATGATTAATGATGTGCTGTCATTAAGTACCTAAAATGATCTCATAAACTCACCATTCCAGTCATATTAAGATCAGTAATAAAATACACTCATTAGATCACAAAGGATAGACAATAGCCTGAGATTAAAGTGCTTTAATCCTCTTGCAGTACAGCAACAGCAGCACTTAAGTTTAAGGTCATCTGCTCTTATGAGCCTTGATATAGTATTTATATAAGTGAATACACCAGAGAATACTGTTACTACTGCTTTTACAGAACATTCAGTGGGATTTTCCATGGCAAATGCTGAAATGAAGATATATTCCCTCATTTTTGGACACATGGGACACATGGACTTGTCCAAAATTCAGCAGAATTCAGCAGGCAAATCACAGAAGGGACTCTGGAGTCATGTTAGACCGTGATGCCAAGAACTTAAGGCTTAAACTCAAGCAGGATGTGTCAGGATGTCAGATCAGTACAAGCTTTAATTGACAGCTGTTCTTCATCTCTGCCCCACACCTCTCACAGATAATGCCCTAATAAATATTGGAGAGACACCTGGGTTGTGGCACTGGCAGCACTTACAGTGATGGGTAATTTCTCTTAACAAAGCCTAAAAGTCAGGATGCAGGACAGATCCTTGTTTCTACTCTCTGTCAGGTCGTCCAGCTGAAATGTTGAGGACTGGAGCAACAGAGATGCTGAGGAGAAAGGGCACAAGAAAAGCAGGGAAGCTGAGAGCTGCAAGTCTTCATCAGAGACCAAGTAGGAATGGTGATTGTAGGTCAAAGACAGCTAAAATGACAAATGTGCAAGGGCTGAGACCAAAACAACAAGAACACAGGAAATAGTAAAGGCAGCAAATATATCAGATGAGGCAAAAGCTGGCCACAGAAAAAGGAACAGGGTGTGAGTCACAAACTTTTTCTCTGAGACCAAAAACTAGATAGGAGGAAGGAGGTAGACACCCAAATGGTGAGAAAACAATTCCAAAAACAAAGAAGGAAGAAATAAAAGGAAATATATTTTAGATGTGTAATTTGAAAAATATTCCGTTTCTCAAGAAAACAGTGAATTCACTCTTACAAGTCAAATTTCTCCACTGCAAACATCAGAAACAGAGATGCTTTGTGGAAGTGGAAAAAAAGCTTTGGGATTGTGCCAGTTCGATAACTTATGTGACTTGCACATGCTAGACATGAGGGAAATGGGCAACAAAATTTTCCCCAAAAGTCAAAATATTCCATTTCAATAGTTGTATGTACTTATTTAATGTTCAAAATATTTTTTTAAGCGTCCCTCTGTTTTTCTAATTTGACCAGGAGCTGTTTTTAACCTAGTTTCCTTGAGAAAATTGAGGACTTCTATTTTGGATAATCCTTCACAGGACGGATTTTACCAACTGTAAAAATAGCTCACAATTTCTCCTGCCCATGCAGCCAGAGAATAGCAGAAACATGCAAGAAACTACTTTGCTTTCTCCTTTTAACTGCTGGTGAACTAAATGGAGTAAAAAATTATCATTCATTCAGTTCTATTTCAGAAAATTTCCGACTGATTCTCTCTCAACAACCCTTTTGGGCTCCCGGTGATGCTCTGATTGTGTTTGCTAAGCTCTGGGCAAGGCCCACAGATTATAAACTCTTTCTGAAAAGGGCTCTCATTTATTTTCTGCTGCCTGGAGTTGCCTTAGGGCTGTACCACGTGGTGTGGGAGGCCTGAAAGATTGCTAAAGCTCCCTTTCCCAGAATTGTCTCTGTTTTGTTACATAATTTAACATAAACACAGATTCCATAACTTCTGAATGTTTGGGGGAATATTTTTCTTTGTTCAGAGTACTAAAAGCTTTCTTTTTTTGAGTTCTTGAAAACATTTCGGTAGCACAAACAGAGATATTATGAATGTTCCACTTCAAAATTCATCTTTATGGTGTTTTTTACTGAAGATTAAAATAATAAGCAATTACTTCATACTGTTGATGGCTGCTTCCAGCTTCTTGCTCCAGGAATATAACCATGCTCTACTGAACTGGGAGCCTCAGGTTCAAGGCCAGAAGCAAGATCTGTGAGAGCTACTTTAATAGCTCACCTCACAACACATTAGAGCAGGAGCTTTATCAAGACTGGATTCCTACATTTGGCTTGAATAACTCGACAGACTGCAGTCTTGAAGAATGTTAAGAGAAAAAAAACACCACCTCACAAAAAAAAAAGATGAAAGGTTTTTGTCCCCCATCTATTGGGGAATACTATTTGGGTTGGGACATTTTTTCTTAGGGAACCTCTGCACTTTGCTCTAAAGCATAAAATTGATTAAATGTATAGGACTCTGCTCAGCAGCAAGTAGCAATTACAAATGTGAGGAAAAAAGCATAAAACAGATGATTGCATTAAGATTGTATAAAATAAAAATTGGTCATCAGTTATTTAATGATTTCATTATGATTAATAGAGCTACAGAGACTTTAATTACAAGAGAAAAATCTTATTGTCATGTTCCCTGTGAAAAATTTGCCTTCAAGGTGCTGAATTTGAAAATTACAAGCTGAAAACCATGTGTTGAAAATAGGTGTTTTATAAAGAAAAATGGTTATGCAGATACAATAGGATGTTATTTAGTTTTCATAAACTAGTAAACATCTTTCTAGGAAGGTGTTGTTGCTGAAGGGCATGGCAGCAATATAGGGGGTCTTCTACCTTTTTTATTTTTTATCAAAAAATTGTAAAGGAAGTACTGCAAAGCAAAAAATGCCAAATATTAGACAGAAATAGTAGTTAAATGCAGTTTTATAGGTAATTGCTCACAGCCAGTGTAATTCATACTGTCGTAAAAAGTGTCACGTTTCAGGAAAATTCTAAAAGAAAGCAGATACTGAGGATCTGATAGTGACATATTTTTTCAGATTAGTCAGACTTCCAAATATGCTTACATGTATTATTGTCTGTATGTATGTATATATATATATATATATATACACATTTACATACATACATATGCACATATATGTATTTGTATAACGATGATTTTTCAAGAATGAAATCCAGCAGTATTGTCCATTGAATGTTTTCTGTCATATTTAACAATCTGTATGTGTGATTGCATACAGTAATTCTGACTCAGATCTTGGAGCAACAGAGATTTGTTCCCACTCATGGTACCACTATTCAATTTTCTGTTCCCTATTCAGAGCAATGAAACCCTATCCATGCCTCATGTTTTACATTTTCTAATTCCTGTACCCAGCAATATGCTTAAGCATACTCTTCTCAGTATCTTTCCAAAATTTTTTTTCACTTTTGTCTCTAAGCTTCTCTTATACCATGTTTTCTTTTAGATTTTCTGTCAGTGCATTTTTCTGAAAGACTAACAGTCTTCACTCAATTCCTTCTTAACACACATATTTCCTGGGAATGTCAACATTAATCTCTTGGAAACAGAGATTCTTTAATATAATAAATCTGCACAGCCTGAGAGATTAGACCCCCATCTGATTATTCCCCACATTTTATTTATGTGCCTCACCAGCAATGTTTATCACACTAAAAATGTGTAATCTAATGGAGCGGCCATTAAGGTTCAAAAGGCACACAGTCAGTACAAATATTCTAAAAAAAACACAATTATGGTCTGCATTTTAAAAAAGAGTCTGATTTTGAGAGTCCAAGTGGATGACAGTTTTCAGAACAGGTGGTACACCCAGCTCCACATCAACACAGATGCTTAAAATGAGGTAATAAAAAATTGATAAGCATTGAAATTTGAGTCAGTATAACCACAGGACCTGCCATTCAGCACACTGCAAATAAAAAAGGAAAAAATACCTCTCTTGATCAATACAAATAATTTCTTTACAGTATACCAAAAGGCATATTTTAGCTGTAATTGCTGAAGAGGTAAAATACTGAATAAGAAGCAAATTACTAAAAAGAAAGAATATCATTTTGTGGCATGTGTAACTGCTCCATTTTATTATATCTTATACTTGGACTCACATACTCAAATGAAAATTTTGGGGTTTTATGTTGGTTTATTTTGGTAACATTTTGTGTCCTAGATTTAATCTTGTATATTATGCTGGAGAATCATTGGGCTACTGCAAATTAAAGAGGCAAAAGGAAAACTTGCTATTTTATATGCCTGTATGTTAGGAATATGCACATAAAAATAACATCTTTTTCTGCCACAGGCCAATTAGAAACCAATTTTTCTTCTTTATTACTCTCTAAATAAGTCATGTCCAGTTTATAGAGAGTTAAACATGACCTGCCCATAGAAGAGATTTCACTAGATACCCTAAATGAACCCATATCTTCAAATAATTCTTTTTCAGCTTCACAGTAATTTTCCTGGTAAAATCCTAGCCGGACATAAGAAGACATTGGGAAGCACTACCAAGTGTAACTACTGCAAAGTCAGTGGAAGAGTTGGTATTTGCCTCAATAAATGCTGACCAGTCTCTGTAACTCACCGCCAGTGCTTTGCCACTGCTAAAGCTGCTGGAACTGCTGTGCCACACCTCCTTTCTCCGTCCATAGAGAAAGCCCATCCAGCAGACCCAGAGGATTTAAATGCTCAAATATAGCACACCAAAATAATAAGCTATAACAGTAATTAATTTAGCACTGTGGCAATTCTATCTGTGAAATTAAAAAAAAAAAAAACAAAGCCAAGAAAGGTATAAAAAGGTGGTGGTTATGGTGGTTATTTATAGATCATCTAGTCCACAGATCAAGGCACTCACCACTTTGCACAAATTGATTTATAAATTGCATGTCAGAGCCATAATATCACTTAGAAGGGAAACCTCTGGAACAGCATTTCATAAAGAGAAGAGCAGAGCAGGGTATAAGAAGAAATAATACACCCATTTAACAGCAGTGTCAGTACCTGCTGTGCCAACTGGCATCTGCCCAGGACTCCAGAGCTAACCCCTCTAATCTTGTAAGACTACTAGAGCATCATAAAAAATAATGACCAATATTTCACCAAAATATCAGAAAAAAGACTAAAAGTGCAGATCATTGAATATCATAGAACACATTCTAAATCTCCTTTTCTTTCTTGCCTAGCTAAGTGTCCATTATATCAGAATATTTTCTTTCCCTGTGTACACACTCTTGTACAGCCACCCACCACTCTACTCAAGGTGGAAGTAGGTTTGTTTACCAAACTGGGATGGGAGTAATTCAGCAACTATTAATACAGCTTGAATAATATTTTTCAATCAGTAAAATTATTATCACTTATCTCTTGACTTCTGAATCAGTAAAATCATACAAATGAAATCATATTTTGGAGGAGATGCACAAAAAGGCTAAATTACTTATTAACTTGAAGATAGAATATGTAATAGCTATTTGTTTAATTCATCAAGCTAAAGAACCAAGAAAAAATTTGCTTTGTCCTTTGTAAAAACACTCTCTTATATCCTGATTTTTAAATTACAGGAACAAAATGCCCAGTTTTTCATGGAAAATTATTACACAGCTAGATTCTGGCTCTATGCATTTCACTTTTTTATATAAGAAATTAATCACCTGAAGAAATCTGTAAGGTGTTCAAACCTTAGAATAAACACTTGCTAGCAATCAAATGTTTTATTTCTCCCATTGCAGTAAGGGAAGTCCAGGGACTAAGCTGAAAACATCTGTGCTGCTCCTTGTGTATGGAAAGTATAACTGCCTATGTGCAGAGCCAATAACAATATACTGCTTCTTATTTGCCAGGCAATGCTGGCTATCATCAAAAACACACCTTTAATGGAGTAGCTGAAAGGCACAGATCCACAACTGTATTCAAGCAAGAATGGGGTAAGGGGGTGATTTTGGCTAAACCTGTTCCTCATCATTTTGTGTCCCAGATGAGATGAAAGACAGAAACACTGTACCTCATTCCCAGCTCTTTTTGACTGGGGCATGCACTGGTTTACCTCTAGCTCCAGAGCCAGACCTGTCACAGTCAGTGCTAATGAAATGTGATCTCTTTCCTTCTTCTTGCCTACACAGCTGGTTGGTTGGAAGACTTAGTAAAGGAAATAGATCACAAAGGCCAAGAGTTCTCATCTCTATATGTGTGCCTTTAACAATATGCTTCAAGCCAGGCTCTAGGGATTTCTTATTGGTGTCAAAGAAGCCTAAATAAAGCAGACAAACCAAACAAGCTCTTTTTCATCTACTGTCTAGTACTGACTACATAAACAAATATTCAACAACTCAAGTTCTCCACTGATAAAGCTCTTCTCACCATGATCACCAAAAGTGTTCACTCACCCAGCATCCAGATGCTGCATATTGATAACCTTGCCTTTAAATTCTCTCCAGAAGGTACAAAACAGTAGTTAATTCCATGAGTTTCAGAGCTCATACCTCATTTAATGCCAGGAAGGATGTAACACAGCAAAGCTGGGACCAGTCTGACTTTCCTCAAAATGAGATCCCAACCATCAGCTGTGGTTTTTTCCATCCCTCAGGGCTGACACTATCCAGCTGAGGTCTGTATCTACAATACCCACAATTTGTTTAAAAATGGCATGATATGCACCAGCAGAAAATGAATTATCTGGTGAGGGTGGAGGCCAGCAAGCATTGTTTTATCAGCTTGACAGTAACAGCACTGACTGCACACAGCCATGGTTTAGTGCTCACTACTCACACCAGCCAATCCCACTCCTTCACATGAACAGTGCATCTTTTATATGCACCCTTTTTCTTTCCAGGCTGGATCTTCATTTTAACAGAATCACAGAATATTATAGGTTTGATGGGACTGAAAAGGAGCATCAGATCCAGCTCTTAAGTGAATAGACAGCACAGGGATCAAATCCATGACCTTGGCATTATTGGCACCATGCTCTAAACAACTGAGCTAATCTCTTTAATCTTAGCCTTAATTATCCTTCCTTTTCCTCTTTTAGCTGGGCTAAGGTTTCCCTTCTATCCTGTTTTCCTCACATCTTACCTTAGGAAACATTCCACTGTATTCCCTCCTAATAATTAGTTACCAAAGTAAGCTGAACTTCCAAAACTTGTAACGTTAATATACTCTGTCTAGGATGGGATGTTTTCACAAACATACAAACATTAGCTCTTCATCAGTAAGTTCTGTACTTTAATCTCCTGGGTCTGCAAAATTGTGTTGGAAATTTTGCAACAGTTTTCTTTCAAATTTAATTTTTTTGTACTTCCCTTTTTTTTCTTCTGCAACAAGATGGGGAGAATGCTTCAGTGTAATACTTATTTCAGTGTCCAGTATTTTATTTCTGTTTCTGATCAACACCAGAAAATATATAGGGGCAGACAAGGATATATAGTGACAGCATAGGTAAGCAAGAGTTCAATCAAATTTTAGCTTCAGAGAAGATCTAGTTGACATTCTTAAAACTACTATTAAAATTGATTCTTTTCCCTGCCAGATCTTCCTAATATATTTGTTTTCAGTTTTGGGGTTTTGTGGGGTTTTTTGGTGGTTTTTTTTTTTTTTTTTGGTGGTTTGGGTTTTTTTGGGTTGTTTTTTTTTTTTTTTTGTGTGTGTGTAGACTGTGTGACTGTCCATTACTACCAAATTATTCTTTTGACAAGCAATCAGCACTTGAAAGTAGCATTCAGACATTCAGAGTTAGAGGGTGGACAGTGAGAATCAGAAGCCAAAACCAAGACCAAATCTGAGGTGAAACAACTGAGCCATGCCAGCAGCTCACAGAGAGACACAGGCTATTCCCCTGGGAGCAGCACCCAACTGAGCCACTGGATAAATCTGTTGCACAGAAACACCTGAATACCTGCACCCCATTGTTTTTTCCTCTGTGAATTGTGGAAGATCTTTTTCCTCATCTGTCCCAAGAGAAATAAATTGCAAGCAAATATTTAGCAGCTGTAACGTGACCAAGCAGTGTGAGGTGGCTCCTGTCCTGCATGGTGTGAAAGGAACTGGTGTGTCTCACCTACAAGCACCACCTGATGAAATATTGATGGAAAGGCAGTAGAGGAAACTCAGGCAGCACAGCTGAGAGTGGCAACCATTTAGCCCACGTGTAGTAAATGTTATTTCCATTACTCTTGGGACTGTAAATCCTACCTTCTCCATTAGTGATTACACTGGAAAACCACAAGCAAACCCAGACATAAATGACATGAAATTAAAAGGACCTTCTGCCTTTCTGTTTCAGTAAATGTTTTGGATCAGTAAAGCCAACTAGACAAAACTTTCTGACAGAAATTTTGGAAAAATTCCTTCTTGGAAATGTGGTAACCCCTGTGATAAACAGAGGTATGTTTAGAAAGGGTGTCCCAGGGATTTCTACTGATGTGCAGGTTGGGACATTTGTGTCTTAACAAGAAAAGCAGACATCATAAAATTGCTGGTTTGTTTATTTAGAGCTAAGTGGAAAGAACAAATTAAAATGAAGGTGAACAGCATCCAGTGATGACAGAAGCAATTTGCCTAGTGTGATAAATATGCCAATGCTACTAGACACAATGGCAGCACTCCACAAAGCCTGATGACAAACAGCTTCTTCAAAGCTGGTACAGCATTTCAGGCTCCCAGACTGACAGGAAAATGGGGGAAAGGAAATGAAAGAAACTTTCACATTGAGTTTCAGTTAATTAAAAGCAGAAATTTGGGAGAGGAAGCAGTCTTACCTTTTGAAATGTCACTCCCCCATCTTTAGATTATATGATGGACAAAGGCTGAATAAATATTCTTTTGGCACTTGGAGCCAAATAATGACTGTTCCACAAATATTCTCAGTGCTGTTATATGTGCCTTAGAAAAAGTTGAATATATGTGCTTATTTTTTTTCCTCCAGCATCAGCAATGAAAGTAAAACAAGAACATTAAGCATTTGTGGTCTATTCATTATGGAGAGGAGAAGAAAAAAAGGAAAAAATGGAAAAAAGGAGATCACACTTCTATTCTGGGATTGTAAGATTGCTAGAAGGAGCTGACTGTAAAAAGGAACCTAAAGATCTGGCAATTTATAAGAAGTGACCACTTCTCCTTTAGGGGCTGTCATCATATTCTGATTTACTGAGACTATATCAGACTAGAAATAAGCCCTCTACAATAGTTCCTCTCTTTGTTAGAATCACCAGTAAAAAAATAGTGATTTTCCATGTCCATTCTAGTAGTTAGCTGTAACTCAGTGTTTGTAAATGCTTCATAAGCCAGAAATTCCAGGAATTGCCTCAGAATCCATTTGCATTACCCTTTGTATCATACAACATTGTTTCCCCATTTCACCCTCTTAAAAATAACACTGTGCACAGTCCAAAAATTTGCTTTTTTCATATGAATGCTAATAAAGACTTTATTAGAAAAATAGATTGTGTGTAGTGATTGCTGATTACTGACTCTTAGGGGAAAGTTTGCCTGAAGTTTTAAGAACTTGTCTGTAAATTCTTGGAGGCCCTGATCTAGGAAAACATTCCTGTGTTGAAACAATTCCCATCATTTTGATGTGTTTTAGTTAAGCATTTGCTGCTGAGGTTTTTTTGTAGGCTTTTTTTTTCAATTTAAGTTTTCCCATCTGCCTAAAAGATTTGCTGTCATTCATCCTCCAGAGCACCTTGGTTTAAGATAATCAGTATCTTGAGTCTGCCCTGGCACCCAGCTCTGAGATCCAAATGTTCCTCTGAACACACAAACAGCTGTGGCAAGGGATTAGTCTGGGTTTAGCAAGTGCGCTGCCCATGAAGCTGATGTGGATGCTTAAAAAATGTCAGGAAAGCCATCACCTTCTAATAAATACTTCTATCTGGAGAAAGACTGCTGTGAGTCTCTCCTTTTAGCTTAAAGCCCAGTTTCAGCAGTGGAAACAGAGAAAATAATTCTTCTAAAGTAAGGTTTTTCTGGGATGTATAAGTGTGTAGGTTGAAATTCCTCAACTGAAAAATTACTGAATCCCAGGATTTCCATTTCATCAGGTACCCTAAGCATTACTGTACTGCAGGGTCATATTGCCTGTACTCACCCCACCATCAAACACACAGGAAGAAAAAGGCAAGGTCAGGTGATTCCCTCAAAAGCCACAACATGGGGCCCTGAGGTTTGACAGAGAAGCTCCAGCTATGGATCACAACTGGAAAAGTCCTTCTCCCTCCAGAACTGAGAGAGAGGGAGGCATGTTACCAGGCTTGCAAGGGTCTTTCAGGGTGAAGAGAGAGATGAGAATGTTGATCTCATGTTCAGAAGGCTTGATTTATTATTTTATGGTACACACTACATTATGACTATACTAAAAGGAATAGAGAGAAAAGTTCTCAGAAGCTTGCTACGCTAAGAACAGAAAAGGAAAGGAATCAACAAAGTTCTGTGTCCAGGCAGAAAGCAAGAACAGCTCTGCCATGAGTGGTCAGTAGAGCCAAACATTCATCCAAGACCAATCACGGACACACCTGTTGCATTCCACAGCAGCAGATAACCATTGTTCACGTTTTGTTGCTGAGGTCACAGCTTCTCAGAAAGGGGAAAAATCCTAAAGAAAGGATTTTTCACAAAAGATGTCTGTGACAGAGGCAGGCACAAAGAAAAGGTTCACAGCTCATGCTTTTCTGCATGGTTTCTCACTGCAGACCATGCCCACAGACCCTCCCACAGCATGGCAGATCAGGTGTTGTTAATCACTGAGCTAGGGAGGGAACATCCCTGCTCCTACTCAGGGAGTGCTGACAGCTGCTGCCTCTCACCATCACATGGGGACAAAGATGGCTCCCAGTGTTATTTCTTCTCAGGTAACTTTCCACAACCTACAAACTCTCTCTTGACGGGGTGACTACTACAGCCTGGCTCTGCTCCTGGTCATGCTCAATCACTTCCATTAAAAGCATGATTTTTAAATTTTTGTTTTTTAATAATGTGAGAGGAGCTGTAAAGTCATTAAAATGTATAGCTTCCTGGCACAAATTTAATTATCAATTCCATCATCTGAGACCGCATCTCCTGTGTTTCCAGTGCCACAACAGACATACTTCTGCAGTCATATCTGAGGTCATGCAGAATTTGAAAGACCTTATCTCTCATTTTACTTGCTCTAGTTTAATAAAAATCAAACCATCCAATCACTGCCTCAGTTTGTTTTGATATAACCTTTTTCTGTTATAATCTCTTAACTGTGCTGTCCATCTTGTTTTTATAGCATACATCTTCTTGACATTTGTTTTTTTATTGTTCATTCTGAATAAGTTCCTTACAGTCTTACTTGATTTTCAAATTAAAGTTGATCTGCCAGCCCTGAAAACTATTAAATTTTAATTTAAAATGTGGATATTTAGTTACTGTGATTATCTACATAAAGGGTTTTACATGCATGTTTATGAAAAACTGGCAAACAAAAGTATGATTTTTTAACAGTTCTGAAAGTTCAGTATTTTCAGATTTTTTCCTTGCATTATTATAGTGGCAGAATAGATATTAACTGCCAGCCCAGTATTATATCATCTCTGGAGCTCAGAAAAAATAGGAGATGCAGACTTACACACACACACACACAGACACACGCATTTCATATTCCCATCCCAGAACATTTATATATGATCTTTAATCAAAATATTCTGTGAACAAGTGGAAGCAACACCAAGAACATAGTAAAATGAGTAAAATGTGGACACAAGCAACAGAGGGATCTGCCTTAGAATATAGACAGGGAAGGAGATTAAAAAATATTATTATTATTGGTGGATGTTTCATTGTAGTGAATTCAAGTTTTACAGAATTAAACTGTGCTATCCATACTCAGTCTGAGTCATTCCTTCGAGGCTTGGGTTGCTCTTGGAAAAATGGAAAGACCCAAGTAATTTCCTTCTGCTGGACTTTCACATTCATTAAGCTCAGGTGTCTTTCCCACAGAGATGAGCATGAAGCCATACAGGTAAGCACAGGTGTGAAAACACAAACAGCCCTGAGAAAGGTCTGTTCCTGCTGCACTGCTGGGATCATCAGTGTGAGCCCCAGCATGAGGTCTCAGTAACATTTAGAGCTGGTGCCCTTCTGCAAGTGGGGTTTGGATAAAGTGGACCCTTGCTCACGTCCTTGGAAGTCAGAGTGTGCTGGGTAAGGAAGCATCTGTGAGAGCAGCAAATTAGAAAAACAAAAGCAGGGAGTGAGAGTTGTGCATATGAGCTACCTGGAGCAGTAACTGGAAATGAAGAGCTCAAATGTGGAGTCAGCAGTCTCTTGGTAAGAGGGGAGTCACATCTCAGACACACATCTCAGACACACATCTCACATATATCCATGCTAAGGACGTCTGGATGCAGCAACAGTTTTTTCTCAATTTTTATTTATCATTAAAGTGGCCTCATGACACATATGTAGCCCTTTTCACCTCTTCCTGTGCTCATGGTCAAGAAGAGCAGTTTGAAATATGTCACAGTCTGGAGAAAGCTGATTTTTGTCATTCACGTTGGAAATAAGTACATGCTACATTGGCAGTATTTATGCTCTGCTTTGTCTAGACAAAAATCTGGCCTTGGAAAAAGCCAGAGAACTTCAAAAATATCTCAGATCTCTGTGGAGACCAAACAATAAAAGGACAAGTGATTTATATCTGGTTAATTTGTAGAGCACCTTTCACATTTGGCTGAATTTTCAAAACACATGCTTGTGGTTTTTGCCTGAGGAATCTAGTGGGCCTGGTGTTTCTTCTGCTAACACAAACCAATAGTGAAGACACATGAGATTACAGGGCAGGCTCCATGATTTTAGAGTTTCCAGTTACTCTTTCCTGATCTCTCTGTCCTATAATGGTCTCACTTAGGGAGTAAGGCAGCAGGAAGTCAGGACAGCCAGAAGGGAGTGAGGTTCACTTGAACTGGACTAGGCTGTCTGAAGGACAGGCATTGAGCTGATACTCTTACTGTAGATTGCACTATTTTCCTCTCAAGTGCCTCTCTCCAGCTGTAACAGAGCCCTTCTCTTGCTGACTTCTCCTCTGCCCACTTCCCTGAGCTCCTGTTCCAAGCGAGACTGAAAGAGGAAGTGCTGAAACAGCTGTGCACTTTTCTCACAGTAATTCTGGATGAAGTGGAAGCGGCGAACACTGGAAGTCTGTCCTGTTTTGCACTCTGTAAACAACTTCTATAGCAACATAGCTGGGACCAGAGAAGTTACCAATATGAGAGCAAACTTGCAGACATCAAAGACTCCATGATTTATACACATTGTATTACATTTTACCTCTTTTTCTCAATTTTATAAACAATATTTTGAATTGAATGAAAAATATTAAAAGGGAATAAATCACAAACTACAATCGTGTCTTTCTTTTCTTTTTTTTTTTTTTTAAGAGGAAAAAGACCTGTCAGTTTTTTCCTTCCAAAACATACTTTAATATTCCTGAACTCAGACCTAAAAATTGTGCACCTTTCTTTTTAATTTTTGGTGCAAATAAACATAGCTGAGTTCTTGCCAAGTCACAAAGAACACGGCATAAATCTCCAATCTTTTATTTATATAATGTTCTTATATCTGAGTTATGGTTTTTTTCCAGCAGTGCCATATAACTGATCACCAAATCATGAAATCATAGAATATGCTGAGTGGGAAGGGACCTACAAGGATCATTGAAGTTCAATTCCTGGTGCTGTGCAGGAAACTCCAAGTTCACACCATGTGCCTGAGAGCATTGTGCAAACACCTTGAGTTCCATCAGGTTGGTGCTGTGACCACTTCCCTGGGGAGCCTGTTCCAGTGCCCAAGCACGCCCTGGGTGAAGAACCTTTCCCATATCCAACCTAAACCTCCCCTGAGACAACTCCAGGCCATTCCTTTGGGTCCTGTCCCTGGTCACCAGAAGAAGAGATCAGTGTCTGCCTGTCCTGTTCCCTTCAGGAGGAAGTTGTAGACTGTGATAAGGTCCCACCTCAGTCTCCTCCAGGTTGAACAGACCAGGTGGCCTCAGCTGCTCCCTAGATGGCCACCCTTCAAGGCCCTTCACCATCTTTCCTTCCTCTTGGCCTTCCTTGGCCTTCCTCTTGGCCTTCCTCTCTAATACTTTTCTATCTTTCTTACATTGTGGTACCCAAACACACCTGGAGACATCACTTGAGGTGAGGCCACCCCAGTGCAGAGCAATGGGACAATCCCCTCCCTTGCTTGATGCCCCCAGGACATCCTTGTCCCTTCTGGCTTCCAGGGCACTGCTGGCTCATGTTCAACTCACCAGGACCCCCAGGAACCTTTCCCTGGCACTGCTCTCCTGCCTGACATTCCCCAGCCTGTCTGTACATCCAGGGTTGCCCCATGCTAGGTGCAGAATCCAGCATTAGTTGTTGTTAAACTTCATATGGTTGGTGATTGCCCAGCCCTCTAAATTGTTGGGGTGTCTCTGCAGGGCCTCTCTGCCTTTGAGGGAGTCACTGACTCCTCCCAAATTAGTGTCTTTGGCAAACTTACCTTCCAGTCCTGTATCCAAGTCCTTTATGAAGATTCTGAAGGGCTCTGGACCTAAAATAGAGCCCTATGGAACCCCACTAGTGACCAGTCACCAGTCTGATTTAACCATATTTACTGTAACTCTTGGCACCCTATCTGTGAGCTAGCTGCTCATCCATTGCATGATGTATTTTTCCAGCTGCATGCTGACTCAAAGTTCTGTCCATGTTTTTCAATTTGCAGTCTCAGATCTTCGGTATTCCCTGCTCCACTGCAATTGTATGAAAAAAAATTCTCATATCAGGCCACATTTTATTTGAACCTGTTATATTTATCTTCCATGAAACATATTTTTTTGACTAATGTTAATACCTACATGTTCTTTATCCAGTTAGGAAGACAATTTCCAGCCTTAGCAGTTCCATAGAGTTGTGCCACACTTTCCTCACCAGCTATGGGAGCTTTCGTCCTGCAGTCCAATATTTACCATACAAACTTAATTGTCTTTATTAGCCATTATATTTTTCCTAACATATTAACATTTGAAAGGCTTGGTAATTCTATTTACAGGGCCTGTTGTGGGAAAAACAACCTCCAACAAATAACCGAATTCCTCAAGCTCAATGCAATCATAATTGCTTGATACAAGGTACAGATTGCCTTTGTGTTTTCCTAAATGGGATTAATGCTTGGAGGATTCAGTAACTCCTCATTAGCAGGCAAAATGATTGAGTGCAACTGACTTCCAAATAATGGCTTTGGTCAGATTATGAGTGTGCCAGAGAAACATACACCCCAAAGGACTGAAATGGTCCTTTCAGATTTCCCCTCTGTGCAGACCATGGATTTGAAGGGATAATAGACTCTCAGCTAGCGTAATTGCAGAGTATAGTACTTACATCTCTGGCTAAGTATCTATGTGGGCTAAGCAGAAAGGCAAAATTTGAATTTCATTTCCTGTCACTGCAGAAGAGAACTGTAATACCGTGGCAATTATCACAAAAGAGAGATCCTAGAGGCAGACATGCTTTTCTGGCCCGAGCAGACCTGTTCCCCACATAACAGCAACAGCCTGTAATGTGTTTTAGAATTGCTATGGAAGGAAGCAAAACAAAAAAAAAATCATTTGGCACTTAAAAGAGCTCATGCTGCTATTTGTTTCTTAGTGCTTGAAGCATTTTATGTCTACATATTGAAAGAAAGCTGAGTTCTGTGCTTTGATAAGGCATTATGCACATCCATTATATAAAAATGGATGGACCCAAACAAGGATTTGGCACTGTGTCCCTGATCTCTTTTTTTTTTCCCCACCAGTGATTAATGATGCTACCAGGTGTCTGATGCCAGGATTTTTTTTCAGTTTCAAACCTCTTGCCAACTCTTAGACTCAACAGTTTGAAAGCTTCCAGAAAGGTGACTGAAGAGCTCTTAAGTGACCCTCTCAGGGCAAATGACCACGGCATTAAGTGCATGATCCAGCTCCCACTGAAGGCAATGAAAGTTCTGTCATGGACAGCAAAGGAGGCCAGATCAGGCTGCTGTAATAGGTTTACTTCCACTTCTTAAGCTGTAACAAACATGCCTCTAAACATAACCTCTGAAACAAAAATCTTAACAGCAGTGCAGATGCAAGAAAAATTCACCTATTGCAACTTATAACTAGAATATACATTTAAAACTTACTTCCTGGTTTAGCAGTATTGCTCTTATTAAACTAAAGGCCTTTATTTACCCTAGAAGTGTGCTGCTGAATTTTGCTTTCTTTTCTCAAGATGCCATTGCCCCAAAAAATAAAGAGGTTTTGAGCCTGTGGGGGTGGGCATGTCCTCTGCACACCACACTGTGTATCTAGCCAGCACAATGCTGCTAGTGCTCTGAGAGCACCCTACAACCTCAACTGCAAAGGGTATGGAGGAAATACATTTCTTGTTCACAGAGATTTGTATTTTAAGTACTGCTACACTGTAATTGAAGTCCTTGTTTTTTATGCTCTGGTGATTTCCAGCTGCAGAATGGAAATAAGTCAGGCACTTCAAGGGGGTGAAATTATTTACTCAGCGTCTTCTTATTAATACACATCAAAAGATAAGATAACTAACTGATAGTATGCAAGGATGTTGCATAAACAGCTTTAAAGCATTGCTTGTGAAAGCACTGTGTGGTTGGACAAGATAGTGTATCTGCTTGCAGGAGGCTATGTACTCCAAGAAATTTCAATAAGTCAAAAATTAAAGGGCACAAATACAAAGTTATAAAATAAAGCCTATGCAAAACACTTCCTATTTGAATAGATACTTCATCAAAAATCTATAAGATTCAGATCAGCTAAACAAGCAGAAAAGCAAGGAGCTATATCTGGAGAAAGGAAAATGTCTCTTACAAGAATCAGAAAAAATATCACTCCCTACTTGCACCTCTGAAAAGATTTCAAATGGAGAATTAGGTTCCTTATGTCTTACATGATTCAAAAATATTATCTTGATGTCATCCATAGACACAAAAGTTAACAGTGTAAATGTGTTGCACACAACTGATTTGTCTCTCATAGCAGAGGGGAAAAGACCTAAAACATGCAACTGTTGGGTGTTAAATTCTTTCTTGTCACATGTGATTTTCAGTTTTGTCTAGTTTCTCATTTTATATACTATTGTAAAAACCCAACTGAAGGAGCAGGGAGTATCATTGAACAGCATTACTGCGGAGCCAAGGAAAATAAAGTCAGCACATGAAATTTCTCTTGAGTCTCTGCTCTTGATAGGATGTAGGATTTGTAATTAGAGCTCCCCTTTGAAGGGTTAGCTTTCCTTCTTCCCTGCTGGGGGATTCAGGAACGATGCATCTCCCCAGAGAGGGTTGCAAGAGTGCACCCAGCATATGGAGCAATATAATATAATCCGCAGAGAGGTGCAGCACAGACTTCCTTAGGGTTTGTGAGGTTAGAAAATCAGTTAAGTTCTTTGCTTTTGTTTTGAAATTAAAGATATTTTCACTTACCTGGGAACTTTGTAACTACCTGTGAATTTTAAAATTTGACATAGTTTCAAAATACTGTTTAGATCTAAGCTGTTGGATGGGTTCTTTTGGGAATTTAGAATCAGAAAAAAATTTTAATTAGACAATAATTTTTAATCTCCTTTGTAAATTATCTGCTTTTCTTATTTCATTCCAAATGCCAATTAAACAGAATAATAGTCCAAGTAGAAAGAAGAGAGGAGAAAACAAAAGGCAAAAGGCAAATAATCAGTTCAGTAGCACAGAACATTTATCTCTGTGTTGACAATCTGTGAGACTTTTCATCAAAATAATTCAATCTGTCACTACACTCTGCCCTGTTTTTCACATGTACAAAAATTGTCTTTCAAGAGTACTTAAGATAACAAAATTCTCTCTTCTATGCTTAAAAATTTTCTGGAATAATAGATATTGCAGTTAAAGAAAAAACATTTTTTCTTGTTATTGTCTTACTAATGTTTTACAGTGACAAAATAATTTATTAAATCATGATTGAAAAATTATTACTGGCAATCATAATATTTTATAAATACATTGCTCTTTATTTATACTCAAAGCTAAGGAATTTATACCTTAATCACATATGGTGTTGTCTGACACAGAATTTTCTGGAATATTTTTAAAAGTGTGGGTGGTAATGATGATTAATGCAAAAGACACAAACAGCATTCTCAGAGTTTTTCTCTCATAGATTTAATACTTTCATGTCCAAGCATGTCCACTGACAGGGAAACAGCAATTTATGCTGGCTATACCAGAACACAGCTACACAAGTTCTGTAGAATTGTTGCCCTAAGTCAGCAACTGTGGGGGAATTGCTGGGAATACAAGATGTGAAGAGTGGATATGAATTTCAGCGCCTGCTGCAGAAAGCTGCAGTAAAGTAGGTTAAACTGTAAAATTATCTCCAGGACTCAGGAAGAGCATGTTGGTCACAGGTAGGGACAAAGGAGGGGCTGGAAAATGCAATTATTGCGCCAGTCAGCTGTAAAGTGCCAGAATTGGACTGTGGGGTGAGCAGGCATGGGTGGTCTTGTCCTTTGCAGTCCCAATCCCTCTTGCCTCAGGCATTATGCCTGGGTCTGGCCACTGTATCAGAGCTTATTCCTCAAGGAAACCAAGGTGCAGAGCAGGGAGGATGGTGCACTCACCCACACCTGCCACTGTGGATCACACCCAGGTCCCAAATCCTACACAGGGCATAAGAAGAAACCACGCTTTTATAGAACAGAGAAAATTTATTCCCTGTTGTCTTGAGACTGGAGAAGTGAAAAGTGCACTAAAGGTTTACCCATACCTATGCAAAGCATGAGTTTAATGGGAGCTGAAAGCTTTCAACATCTTCCCAGAGGCAAGTATAAAATGCTAGTTTAGAATGCTTGGCAGAATTTGCCCAAATATAAATAAATGTGACGGTGGAGGGAACTCTGTTTACCAGTCAAGATGGGCTTGTGCCTAGACTAGTCAGGCTGAGCCCTGACCTCTGGGCCATGCAGACCATTAACCTCTTGACCCACACTCTGACAGCTCCTGCTGCCACCTCTGTGCCTGCAAACTCCTGTGCAATGCAAAGTTGAGCTTCCTCCTCAGCAAGGCAGGATGGGGGCTCACCCAGCACGTCCAGATCTTGCAGTCTGAACAGCACGTGATGGTGAGCACCTCTCACTGAGTGCCAAACTATCTGGGCACCCCAGGCGTGTTCCCACAGGGAACAGGCATGGTTGGCCCTATAACACAGTGGAGGGAGAGTAGCCACGTGCAGAAAGCCAGCAGTGACTAACACTGACTAGCATTAGCGGGACTCAGCACTAGCAATGAGCCAAAGATTCATCAGGACTGGTGTCTGGATGAACTCTGGATGTGTAGATATATGAAATGGGACTGGGCTTTTACAAGGATAAACCTCTGGGCTATGCAGTGGGCGTGCAGCAGATTTACATTTTCTGTTTGTTGGGACTGGTAGTATGCACTGAATTATATAGAACAATTCTATTTCCCAGATCCTTTGTCACAGTTCCACCAACAATATTGCTCTTTATTATTAAAATAATTCACAAAATTGTGGGGATAATGCACTTACTCATCTAATCTGACATATTGTCTAATAAGAAATGAATCAAATTTTATATAGTTATTAACCCATGGCCACCGCCCATCCCAGCTTGACTAAGACAGTCCTGATTTTGGTGAGAAATATCTTCAGGGCAGAGACTAAAGGAACAAATATTTAAATGCTGCAAACATGTAAAATACATTGTGAGCACCACGTGTACCCTGGCTCACTACTTCAGAGACAATAGACTGAACTTCATTCAGGACCTGTACATTTAAAAAGGCAGATAAAACCAGATCTAAACTCATGATTTTTGATGGGCAAAACCAGGGAGAAAGCCACTTGGGATGTTCTGACAAGCATCTGGAGACATCCCTCTCACAAGCGACTACAGAACAATTTTAGAGAATTAAAAATAGTTCCAGTGAAAGTTCATCTGCAAGAATCACTGCCTCTATTCACATATTTGAAACCTCCCAGAAAGAATACACTCTGAACAGAACTCTCCAGCCACAATTCTAAAATTCTGCCCTGTCTTCACTGGCACAAGTACTAATATTTTTTTCCAAAATAGATTATCTTCATCACATTAACCACAGACATCTCTCATGGTACAGACTAGTTTCTGTTTCACTCAAAATCTCATTGCCACTACACCTTACAACACACTGCCCAACTGTAATAGTGTGTTGTTTTATCCTTAATATTTGTCCTTTTACATATTTTTGGGACTGTTTTTCATCCTTGAGTTGATGTAGCAAGGATCAACCTAATAACACTGTCATGTTGAAATATCTTAGTAATTAAAAATATTTTAATGTCTCAAATATTGACGGTACAAAAATGTTTACGAACACATTCTGAAAATTATTTTGATACAGAAATACACCACATATTGCTCAAGATGTAGTACTGAGGAGATTAACGTGATTGTTCCTGCCTTTTCTGAGCTATATAATATAGGAACTTGAAGCACTCATAACGCTGAACTTCAGAAAAATACTATAATACTTAATACAACTTCACATACCAAAATATTTCATATTTACTCAATTCATCTGTAATGATCAATAGTGTAAACTTATGTTTTAGCTTAAAGCTGTTGACCTTTAAATCCCCCCAATTTTTTAAGCTGAATAAAGGCTGAGACCAATCATTTGAAATCTGATTGCTTAGCTATACCTTGGGCAGTAAACCAAATTTGTTTAATTTTATTTCAGTCTTGAGAATTTTGGTCATCAAAGTTTTCTTCTATATTCATGTTACCTCTGCATCAGAGCAGATGCTTCTAATTTTAGGACTAAAGTCCTCAGATTAAGCCTTTACTCCAATGAAATCTTATGGGGACAAAACTCCAATTTATTCCTTTAAACACAAGGCAACATACTTGGTGAGAGCTCTGAAGGAGGAATTAGAGACTGAGCTGGCATTCTACACTGGAGTTTTTCCTGCTTTTCAATGGATGACATCCACTATCTAAACAGAAGATTCAGTAATGTTTTTTAAATATCTGAAAAAAGAGAGATAATAATTTGCAGGGCTGGGATTAATTTTTTACTATAAATTCTAAGAGTAACACATTAGCGTGGAAAGCCTGAAGAGTAGTTCCAGCTTCTTCTTTGATTGTCACTTTAGTTGCATGGCTCAGACATGCAGAGGGGAAAAAAGTTAAGATTTTGCTGGGAATAATATAACAGGAAATAATAAAGATGCCATTCTAGCCAGACAGGTTCTTATTTAGAGAAGTTTAGAACCACAAAGTGCGATCTTCACCAAGCTCTCAGCCCTTCCATGAGAATGAACCCCTAAGCAAACACTACACAGCTTTCAACCACTTTTGACTGTTCTTGTTTTGCAAAGCGTTCATATCTGCGGTGCACATCTAGCAAATAATTTGCACAATAAATTGCTCTTGCACCACCCTCAGTAATAGTTTTCTCTCAATCACAAGAATCAGTTGCTTAGGTTTATAGTTTGACATGACAGGTGAGTTGTACCCAGCTGTATACTGTACAGTAAAAGTTAATTTGGACATAGTTGGAGTTGTCTTGGATGCAGCCTGAGCAAGGATATCTGCTGGAGCCCAGTGCCCCCCAGTACACTCACATAGGCACAATCACTTCAAAATATTACAAATAGAGCAAAGTCATGTACTAGGAAATATGGAAAAATACAGATAACTTTAACCTGTATTTAAACCCTTCCTATGGAACCACTTAATGAACAATAACAGAAATCTGACAGCATAAGTAATTTGCTCTTCCATAAAAACATTGCACACTGTAGAGTGACAAAGACTGCTTCACGTGCTGAACACCAAATGAAATGCTAACAGTGGTCTTCCAAGAGAGGTTCTGTGCATGTAACAAGTTGAGGGCACTGGTGAGGATGAACTCCTATTTGAATAGCAGTGCATCAGCTAATAGCTAAAATAAATTAAAGCAATTTCCCTCTTTCAATGCTGCCTTATCATGAGTTAGTTAGAGTATGACAGTTTCAGAAATTATGTTGGCCAAGATTATTTGCATAACCCATGTCTGCCTCGAAATGAATCAATTCCATTGAATCAAGGTAATGCTTGGCTTGATTTTAACTCCACAAGGTACAGTTCTTTTTTCAGGTCTGTCTGTATTTTAACTCCCACACATGACTGTTATGGGATCCACGTATCATGTACCTTTCTTAGATAAAAGTTTTCTGCAGTTAAGTCTTTTTAGTTTTTCCATTCAGGTATGACAGGTCAATACCACAGGTTATTGCTTCAAACAATCACATTAAATGTGAAACTGTATGAGAATAATTTTCTGAGAGACCTTTGGAGACATATATATATATATAGAGGCCTAAAGAAATACAGCTTTGACTTAAAGTGAAAAAGAACTAATTTCCTGAAAACCATGATGTTCTGTTACAGTCCTTATCTCATCTCTCTTGTTCATTTCCAAGAATAGATATTAGACATCGTTTGATGTGATAATGTGTTATGTTGATAAGTCTGATATGAATCATCTTCAAGAAAAGCTGTGGCACCAAACTGACTGCACCCTGTACATGATCTGGCATACAAATAAGCCTGCTGCCATAAATTTGGATTATGTCACAGGAAATACCAAATTTACCCACTTACCCACTTGTAAAACCAAAATACTTATCTGGATCATTTGCCCTGAAGTGATTGAAGCTTGACAAGTTTTAATTATGTGCTTTATCCTGGACCTGCTCCACCAAGAAAAGCTTATGTACAAGAAAAGGCACTTTCTGAGGAGGTACTTTCTTAAAAAGATTTAGTGCAAGCCAGCTAGAAATGCTTTTTTTCTCATGCAGAAGTTTAGCAACGCTTATCACCGTGTGTGCATCAACTGTCACACTTAGGGTTCAACCGATGGCTGATCAACACCTATTGCTGGGACCAAACAGGCAGTGAACATGCTGGGAAGCCAGCTGAAACACATAAACAGTGTAGACATCAGAAAAAATGTCAAAGATAGGTTTCACATTTCATTTGCTAGCAGCAGGTGCCTTCAAAACAGGGAAGAGTCCAAAAGACTCCAAAGGCAGCTTTTTTATTGCAACACTGTTTGTCAAATGAAGTTTTCAACAGATTTTTATTAATAAGGAGCTGGTTATGAGATTATACTGCAGTGAGTTGAGCACTGTACTCCATGTGAGAATGACTTTTCAAGGAAGATGGGAGGGGAAAAAGGCTGATATCTGGCTCCCAAGACAGTTATCCAACTTACTGGCAAGACCAGTTTGGTATCTGTAAGCTATTAAACACTGTACACTTTCACCATGGTGACTGGTGGTGCCACAGTCATGTGGTTCACTTGACCATGGCCCAGATCCAGCCACTGTCATGCAGATCTCCTAACACCCATGCTTACAAGGAAAGATGGTTAGAAATTGAGTTAATAAGAAGGTAGGACAGAATGAGCTGGCCAGGAACAGGGGATGGCCAGAAAAGCCAATGGCTGTCAACATGTTTACCTACAAACAGCCTTGACTCTATTTTCCCAGATATTTCTTCCTCCCCAGCCTGCCTTTATCCCTCTCTTTCCCTCCCCTAAAGCTCCCGTAGTAAACACTGAATGATCCCAAACTACCCTTCCCCTGCCTCCTGTAACGTGTCCCATTCCCCCAGGCAGTGTCTCCAGCAGCCAAAGAGTGGTCTGGGGCCCAGCCATGCCCCTTTCCCCGACTGGGTTATGGGGTTCTCCTGCCTGCAGCATGTCCCTGGGCTCCTTTGTGCCTGTTGAGATGTGGGTTTTATCACATAACATGGAAAAGGAGTTCTTCTATACTGGAATCCAATATTTTTTGTGGCTCAGTTTTGTGGCTGAGACATGAGGGGACCCTGTTAATAATTCCTAGGAACTGAGGACAAATACTCACCTTGCTAGTCTATGGCAAGTCTCTGAAGTCAGCCTTTACAAAGCAACTGGAATATTGCAGGCAAAAAATTCACCAGTTCAGACTGAATCTTGAAAGGGGCTCTGTCATTGTGAACACAGTGAGGAATCAAATATACCACCTGAGGCAAAAATGTCCAAGGCCATGTTCTCACACAAGGAGTCCCACAAATTAGAGCAAAAGCAGACAGCAAGATGACATGTGATGATTGAAAAAAAGTGCAAGAGGCTTCGTAGTTTATATCTCTGTGCCTGAGTTTTCATTACCATTCAAGTAGGCAAAACTTGGGTAAGTACAAAAGTCATCAGAGTTGCTAGGTCAAGACAATTACTCCCATAATAAAGGGCAAGATTGTAGTAGGAAATTGCCAAAATACTCTTTTGTCTGAAAGCAGTAGGGATTGCATTAGTTTTAGTAGAGATCTGTAGGTCGCTGTTGTAAAGACCTACAAATTTGGATTAAAACACCGGGAATCAGGAAAACCTCACTCCTCCAAAGTCTAAATAGCTCAACCACATGAGCCATAATAGCTGGTTCCCAGAATATCCCTCTGCTGCCTCGGCCAAAGAGATGGTAACAGCTCTTAGCTCCTCTGAGGCATCACATGCACCAGACATTTCATGCCTCCAGCCTCCCACTCGGTGTCCTTAACATGGAGGCAAAAGCAGTAAACAGTTTTGGCTGCTTTGTCTCAGGCTATTTTCAAATGCATATGAAGGTACTGCCTGTTGGTGTCCAATGGCCCTTCCACATCTCCTTGCAATGGCATCCAGAGGGGGTTTTTCCCAAACAGCTCTGGGCTGGGCCACCCTGGTCTGGGTCATAGAGATCTTGTAAGTATTTGAAATTCCTTTGCATAGCAACATCCCCATCTAGTTAATAATCCTTTTCTATTTTTTGAGAGAAAAGGAGGTAGGGGGAAGATACCTTCTCAGGAGGCTCTGATCTTGGAGCCACGTGTATGATGCACCTGAGCCTTTGTTATACAGGAACACTCAGACTGTGGAAAATGTGAGGCTACTGCATTCAGCAGTATCCCTACCCTCCAAGAGACTCCTCAGTTGTGCAGACAGCATGTGACATGCCTTGGCACCCCTACAGCCTCTGTCCCCATGGTTGCACCCCATGGATAAGCAGGGACATCTTGCTGGGGCTGGTGCATGACCAGGTATTGCTGCAGGGTGGGAGGACAGCCAAGGCACATACCTGGGAGGAGTGAGTCATGGAGAGAGAGACTCCATGGCTCCAAGGTGCTGCTGAACAACAAATATTGTGGCCCCAAGCACCTTTCAAAATGGTCCTCAGGCCTCTTACACTATAAAGGTAACACACATCCATTGGTTCTTGCATACATCCACCCACAAATCTGTCACAGCGAAAGCAGTGGGGGAAATCTCTCCACTACTTTAACCAGTGAGATATATCAGAAGGAAAATTAATATTCCTTCTGTATCCTCTATTTATGCAGTAACTTTACCATTTGCATAGAGCCTCCTGAGGAAGAAGAGTTTCCTCCAAATGGCAATGGAGGAAAAAGGAAGGGAAAAAAATGGATTTTTTTTTCTCCAGGAAACATGTAGTTTCAATAAAATTCTTATACAAAATATTTCAGTATCATTAGTTCTAGAAAAAAAAACGGAATCTCGTCTGTTTTCAAAGTAACCTCTAGTTCTGTTATTTTGGGGGTTTTCATGTAAATTATTGTAAAATACTATTGTAAAAATATTGCTGTTGTGAATTCATCTTTCTGGCTGCTCTGGCAGATATCAGCTTGGGGCCACAGAACTCCTCTGTTTGGAGGGCATTACCCTCCATCTTGCAAAAGGATTTTCCATTATTGTAAGGTACATTTGTGTTACAGTTAAAGCATTTCTACCCTGAGATAGTGTCAGAATGGCATTGCCCAGAAATGCAGCCATGACACAGCAATGGTCTTGTTAAATGCTGAATAAAGGATGTTAATATGCTAGAGTGCTGCCTTGGGAAGGGGAAAGAGCTGCACCATCTTGTTCCCACTGTACAGTGCACTGCCAGCAAACCCTCTCCTTGCTGTACTGTTCAGCTCTTTGCCTTTGTGTGCCCTTAAAATCTTTTAGCCCAAGGTGTAAAAAGGTTCTGCTGATTTGGACTCAGTATGATCTTTTGTTTTCTATGGTCAAATGTTCCAGGAGCATTTTCTTAGTGCATCTAAAATGGTTTTTAAAAAGTAGCTCACAGCACACCATTTTTAGGTTCCCCTTTAGTTAAAATACTAGAAAGTACATCCCAAAGTGGTTCCACTCGTGAAACACATTTGAAAATAATGTCAAAATAACCCAAGAAACTGTGCAAGAAACTTTCCATGCCTGTATACCTCTTCTTTGAGCAGGGGAGATGAAGTGGTCACCAGCTTTACAGCTTCACAGATCCCTCAGATCTAAAGGAAGGGTATAAGAGTTCCCCAGGAGAGTTTTCTTCCTTGATTGTTGCTTCTTTCTCAAAAATCTATGCCCAGCTTTATTAGTGATCAGTAATCACACACTCCTACTACAGAAGGTTCACTGCACTCCTACAATCCCAGTCCCTTATGCTGACATCAAAACCAAAAATTTGAGTCACATGATCTAGAGAGGCATGGATACCATGAGCCACTGACCAGGGGTGAGGTCTTCTGGAGCTGTGGAGTGGGAGGAACAGCGGTGAACGGGGGTGTGTGACAGCCCCAGGGAGAGCTGGCACTGCTGCTGACACACACAAAGACACTGCACCTGCCTCGGGGAGCCCCCGGCCCCAGAGAGCAGCGGGGCTGAACTTCAGCTGCCAGGAAGCAGAGAGAAGGTAAATGCAAGATTTTCCCTTGGCCTAGCCATTGATAAATGCTGTCTTTCTGTACAGGAGTAAATCACAGGCAATATAGAATTCTGTACTGCAAGAGACATGTGAGGGTTTTCACAGCCTCATTCAGTGACTGTCTGCCCTCTCTCCCAGCTCATGAGCTGTGTTACAGAAAGACAGTTTCTGTATTTGCACTGTTCTTTATCCTCTCGCCAAGCATTCCCAGCTACCCACCTTAGCTTACAAACTACTGAGTTAAGCAGATCAGAGGTTTGACTGACTGTGGCTGCTCTTATGATGCCTTCTCACCCAATTTGTATCACTTGCTCAAAAGACAAGGGTCACCTCTCCCTGGCTCTTGCAATTGACAGATTGTCTGCCCCTTGCTAAGTGGCATTAACTGACCTGTCGGTGTAGCAGAATTTTGCACTCACTTTTTCACAGAGCAAGACACAAAAAATTACAGCAAAGCCTTGTGAAATCAAGCTGACAGTTCCTATAAAATCTCTTCACAGAAAGAAAAGTCTATTTCCTGACCCTCAGAAACCCATGACAATGATATTAAAATAAATATTTTAGCATCACCTCTATTTAATTTGCTTTTCACAGTTTTCTGTTATGGTACCCATGGTGATGCAGCCATTTGGTGATGAATTCCCAGTACAAGTTTAGTATGTGTCCTGTAGTTTTAAGATTACTCAGCTGGCAAAACACAATGCCAAAAGTACCTTTTGGGGAGATGGACTGAAATGCAGAGGCCCATTTCTTTGTATTCACTCATCTAGAATGATGTGTCCCTGCAGACCACGGCACTGACTGCAGCCTTACCTCGCCCGAAGCCTTGGGGGAAAGATACACAAAACTCCCTCCGACATCCAGATGGTGCATGGAGAGAGGCTGCAGTGAGGAGCAGCTCCACAGCTCCCTGCCTGTGCGGAGCAGCCAGAGCCACTTCCAAAAGCTGCACAAAAGAGCCTCTGTCACTGCTGATGAGAGATCCTTTTGAGGCTTAGGAGTCGTGACTGGCAGCATTTCATATCTGGCCAACTTTAGGTTTGGAGCACCGAAGAATGGGAAAGAAGAAAAAGATGGGAAAGGAGAGAGAGAGAGCAGGGCAGAATAAAGGTAGGATCAGCTCAGAACAGCTCTGGCTAAGAGCCTGTCACAGCAACATGCATTTTGCATTACCTCATGCATAATATTTTTTGCTTTCAGGCTTTCTTATCAACATGGAAATTTCCAGTTTACCTTCAGCAGAAAGTGGGCAATTTCTCTCAGCTAAGAAGACGTGTTGTAATTCACTATTAAGAAACACAAAACTTTCTCAGTGTAAAGGTACATGGTAAGACATAATAAGCCTAAACCAAGAGCGTGCAGTTTCATTTTAAAAAATGTATGCATTGCTGATTCTGTAGGAGGTTACAGATAAACTGCAAATAAAATTATTATGTTTGACTGTGAATATTGCCAGGTTAAAAAAAATTCCAATTCACTTCTTAGCTCCTATTGTGGCATGATTACAAAATATTTTTACCTCTCTATATATTACTTTTTACACTTAAAAACCATAAAATTTTCTTGTTGAAAACAGTAAAAATGCTGTGGCTGATTCTTGCACAGCAGTAAGCATTTGTTCTTTAAAGATGAAAAACATTCTGAAAGTTAAACTTCCAATGTTAACAAATCCATTCCTTTAAGAAGTTTTCCTTCACGACTCTCAACTTAATTTTTCTACAATATAGAGAACAGAACATCTTTTTTTCATGTCTGTGATCAACTGTTCTTCTGGGTATTTTTGTTATTCTACCTTATTCAATCAAATGCCTTTTACTGTGGCTGCAGTGGCACAAAATGGCTCGAGAACTAAATTAAGCTTTCATTTTCAGGTATTTGAATACAAAAATAATCAACAATTCATTATTTTGAAAATATTTTATTATTATTTATTCTGTTATTTTTCTCTTCCTCTCTTTAAAATGCATAATTTAGTTCTTATGAGCTAAGAAAGAATCTTAATATTTTATTTCAGAGAGAAAGTAAGTGCTAAGTGATCACTTTTAAAAGGATTCAAGAAAATACTCTCCACATCTAAAATAGGGATGGAGCATGATTCACCCAAGCCAAAGCAGGAATGGTAGAGAAAGAAAAAAACCTCAAGAATTTGTGATTCTGTCACAAGTTTTAAAACCTTTAATCTTGCTTTTTGGAACACATCAAATTGTCACTTTCTTCCAAGTAGGCTTCCCAATGCTTTCAACACTTGTACTTTTATCATAAACTCGAAGGAATTCAAAATCTTATTCATTACTTTACTACTACAGGCTCTCTTATGAAAAGCTGGGCACAGGGACTGCCTGGCCATAGTATCTGATCTGCATGCAGCTCAAAGGTAATGATATGATATTTATGATATATGATGAGATATATACCAGCCACAAAGCCCTGCTGGGGTGCTGCTGTGATTAAATACCCACACAATGAGCCTGTGCAGGGCTCAGCTGCCCTCCATTTCACCCACACCCTGCTGCAGGGGTCCCAGGAGGCCACTGCCACACTCCCCTGGCTATGAACCACCTTTCTGGAAGCTGCTGGTCCACTCCATCCTCCAAATAGCTGATGCTGGTCTGGTTGTGGAAAAAAGTGGGTGTGAGGGGAGAAAGAGTAAGGAAGGTTGGCTATTCCTAGATCAGTGCTTTCATTTCACTCCAATATGTGAACACCTCGAGACAAAGGAGAAAAAAGAAGAGAGAAAATATTTCAGCAATTTCCTCTTTCTCCTACAGTTCAACACAGGAAAGCGAAATAAAACCACCTAATTAATGATTAATTAATGGGTGAGGATATGTATTAATAGTGATTAATTTAATGGGTGAGGATATAGGGATTTTTATTTTACAAACTTAAGTAGGCAACAATGAATGCTGACATGTTTCTTTAAGGTCTAAAATCTGCCCTCAAATTGTTAGGAGTAGCTGGATGAAAGTCTATGTTGTGGGAGAGACATAGGAGACTGAATTACCACCCCCTTAGCCTCAGGAAAAAAATAATAAAATATTTAAAGCCTATGAATATAATTTATTTGTGACTTGCCTACAACTATTGTGCTCACTGATTTCACTTAATGTGCGCTGGCAGAGTACGTCAGCCTGGCAGAAGTGCTGCTGCATTACGGTGCACTGAGTCCATTAGAGCTCTGCACAGCAGCTAAACTGGGGCAGCCCTGCCCTCCTCAATCCTCAGCTGGCCCCATGGCCCAGGAGAGGAGCCAGCCCTGCCCTCCTCAATCCTCAGCTGGCCCCATGGCCCAGGAGAGGAGCCAGCCCTGCCCTTCTCAATCCTCAGCTGGCCCCATGGCCCAGGAGAGGAGTCAGCCCTGCCCTCCTCAATCCTCAGCTGGCCCCATGGCCCAGGAGAGGAGTCAGCCCTGCCCTCCTCAATCCTCAGCTGGCCCCATGGCCCAGGAGAGGAGCCAGCCCTGCCCTCCTCAATCCTCAGCTGGCCCCATGGCCCAGGAGAGGAGCCAGCCCTGCCCTCCTCAATCCTCAGCTGGCCCCATGGCCCAGGAGAGGAGTCAGCCCCAGCAGAGGGAAAGCGCAGGCAGGCTGCCCTCCGCTGCACACCTGCAGGAGACTCCATTTGTCAAAAAGAAGCCCCAAGAACTCCTCCTGCAGGGGACTGGCTCCTGCCCTGCAGGAGGTGTTGAGCCCCTGGGAACAGCATCTTTAGCCCTGAGCAGAGCCCTTCAGTTGTGCCCACATTAACAGAAACTCTGTTGCATCTGAATGATCAGACAAGTGAACAAGCAAAACGCAGCAGGCATTGAAAGAAGACTTGACAGGGTTCAAACACACCCACTGCCTCTGCCACAATCCTCTTGATGAGGACAGAGAGCCATGACTGAAATCCACCTCATCAGCACCAAGTCAAATATTTGCCATCTTTCCAGGCACATCCCACCTGGCATCCGATCTGGTGCCAGGCAGACTTCTGGATATCAGCTGACGAGACATCATGGAAACCCAGAAGCAGCAATTATCTCATCTGCAAACAGGTACTTATTAGCATCTGCCTGTGTCTGACACAGTGGAACATGTCCTGTATTCTTTCTGAATTAAGCACAAACAGGCACTGAGAGCTTTTGTTCCAATTATCGTCACTGTTAATAGCTAGGAACATCAGGGCACTTACCACCAGCCAATTGCATCCCACCTGGGAACCTCTGCTGGGAACACAAGGTGGGTGGCTCACCCCTCCTCTTCCTCTAGGACTTTGTTCTTCCTTCTCATGACTCTTCAAAAATCACGTCATCATTGCAAGGTTCTATTTTGCCTTTTTTTTTTTTTCATTTTTACAATGAGTATTCTTTTCTCTTTTTTTGCCTCCTATAGTATACTTGCTAGACTCTGTTACTCTGAATGGTCAGACAGAAATTTTACCCAGACAATTATAGCTCTCAGTTTCTGCTGAAAGTTTAGGAGGCAAAGATAATTAATTTCACTTAAACAGCCCAGGACCTTTCTCTTGGACTCACAACATTCATGAATATTCATAAAATTCATACAAGCAGTATTACTTTCTCTCTTCTAGCCTGTATCAAAAACACAACCTAGCTTTTATATAGTCATTTCAGTCACAGCACTTTACATACAGGAATTACTAATCCTTTTTTGAGGTGCAGGAAAGCTCAGTGCAGAAAAGCCAAGCCCCATGCCCAGGATAGCCAAGCTGGTATGAAACACACAGCAGTGAAACCCAATCTACAGCACGCAGGAGCTTTTCTCTGCCACACAGCAGAGCTGCAACAGGGTCCCACTCCTGAAGGGCTCCTTTAGGATCTTCCACAGAATAAATAAATACAATTTCCCACTAACACTCCAGGCATTTCCTGCTATTAAGCTGTTCTTTGGTTAGCGTAGCAATGTCAAGAGATCAGTTTAAAAATTTTGGCACCTAGAGCCATGATCAAGCTCAAAAAGATGTTGCCCAGATTGTCAGAGGCAAAAAACACAGCTTGCTTTCTCTTGGCTTGCCCAACTGCCTAGATAAAAGTTACATCCCTAGCAGATGTCACCCAAGTCAAAAAGATTGTTCTTTACTATAAATTTAGATTATTCCTAGCATATGGGATTAAGAGATGTGATAAAGAGCTTTGAATCTGACTGAGGGAAGCATTTTTTTTTGTCTGATCTGAGCAACAGCTGACTTCTCTGGACCTTTCTCTTTTTCATCCAAGCACCTAATTGTCTTGGGAAAAACAACCTGTTATCAACTTAAACAAAACAACTGCTGTCCAGAACAGACCAATAAAACAGAATTTATATGAGGAACTGTGGGTTTATTGGCTATTGGTTTATGCTGTTTGTCCTATTTTAGAAGAGTATAATTTTTACTGGGTTTTTTCCCCCTGTTGAAGTGACTATTAACTCCATTGTCATAAATAAGGAGCTGCATTGTTTAATGTGGCTGTTAAAAAGGAGGTTTATGGATCACATGACCACAAGGGTTCACTTGGGTCTCGTAGTAATTAGTAGAAATGGATGTATAGCAGCCGTTCACAACATGCTCTTGTTTGACCCTTTTGCCCTACATATTCGACCACTTTGAGATGGTTTTATGTAACTTCTCTAAAAACTGACCTTCATTGCCCTCTGCTGGCTGCTCCATTTTCTCAGCGCGCAGCTTCTCGAAAACGGGATGGGCCATGGTTTAACACCAGCCAGTAACTGAGCTCACACAGCCGCTCACTCACCCTCTCCCACTCAGCAGGACGGGCAGGAGAATTTAAAAAACACAAGTAAAAACTCGGGGGTTGAGGTAAGTCCAGTGCAATAATTGAAACAAAGATAGTAAAATAATAAAAACATAAAAATTATTATTATTATTATTGTTGTTGTTGATGTTGTTGTTGTTGTTGTTGTTGTTGTAATGATAATGATAATGATAACAACTCAAGAGAGGGAGAGAAATAAAACCCAAGAAAGATGAGTTCTGCACAAGACAATTTTTCACCACCCACTGACCAATGCACAGCTTGTGCCTGAGCAGCAACTGGCTCATTCCAGCCAACTTCTCCCAGTTTATATACTGGGCATGACATCCCATGACATGAGTATCCCTTGGGTCAGTTCAAGCCAGCAGTCCTGGCTATGCTTCTTCCCAACTTCTCGTACACCTGCTCACTGGCAGAGCATGGGAAACTTCAAAGCCCTTGGCTGAGGGTAAGCACCATTTAGCAACAACTACAGCAACAGCGTTATCAACATTTTTCTCATATCAAACCCAAAAACACAGCACTGTGCCATCTACTAAGAAGAAGATTAATTCAGTCCCAGCTGAAATCAAGACAGATATCGCTGAAAAAAATTACAGGGCACCTGAAGAAGGCTACCAGACATAGGAGCTGTCTCAGGGACTGCCAGGAACAAAGCTGTGGTGTGGCTTTGCTGTCTACTGCAGCCACAGTACTGAGCTTAATGTTACCTATAGGTATATTATACTAAGCACACTACCACTTAGGGCAGAGGTATTTTCTTAGGAACAACCAGTAAATATTTTTACAAGATGAAGTTGTTTAAAAAGCCATGTTACTTCAAACCTGTACAATAGAACCTTCTCTGATAATCTAGCAAAAAGGCAATCACTCTACCTCACCAATAAATGTGGAAAAGCCTTTCTTAATGCCTGCATTTAAAACAACTCAATTTCAGAATCAGTGTAAAAATAGTCCATTTCTGCAATACCATAATGAACCTGTTGCTGTTTCAAAGGAACTGGTCAGGAAACACTGCAGAGTGCTAGCCCGACCCGGGTTACTGATGGGTATTTTGTCTTATGGCAACAATGAATGGCATTTGTTGGTAATAAAGTGATTTATGTGAAAGGTAGCTATGGGGAAATCCAGCTTCTTATATTCTTATGGAATTCCCTGGATTCATTTTCATGAATCCAGGGAATTCCATAATTGGGTGTTGGGTTGACAGGGAGAGCTAAAGGGCCAGAGTTGTAGTGAGCACTGAAGCAGAGCTCATCCCTTAGCAGTAAAGGGCATTATGGGCACCAGAGGAGTAGGTACCTTTACTTCCTTTTGGTTGGCTTTACTACACATATTTCCTGAGCAATTACATCTTTGTTGTGCCTCCTCTCATGAGCAGCTAATTCACTAAACACAGAATAAACTCTTCCTTCATACAACCTCCATGTGCTTAGCAGGTGGTGATATCACATTCTGTAGGAAGCTGGCTTTGAAAGAGTGATGAAAATCCCCATTCTCACAGAGATAATATAGCTCATGACTCTCTGGGTCTTTTATTTTTTTTCAGCCATATCCTTTTCCTTGAAAATGGTTCTAAGATTTTTTTACAGAATAAAAGATGGCATATCTGGTAGAGCACCATGTATGCATTTTTCATGAAGCAGGATGATTATATTACAGAAGTTTAACTCTACAGGTACTTTGTGTAGGAAAAAGATTTTAAATCAAGAGAACAGGGCATTCTGGGTGCCTTGGATTTTCAGCATTTAAAGGAATATCACAGTGCAATGAACGCAGCTAATTGTGTAGAGGAGTTTTATTTTTTATATTAGAAAGAAAGAATTACATTAAATAATAAAAATAATAAAGAAAGAAAGAAAGAAAGAGGGGACAGAAAAGAAAGTTATATGAGTCATGCCTTGGAATGGAGAAGTGGGTATTTCTCTTGTTCTGCCTGAGTTCCCCTTCAAAATTAAGTGACAGTACCCTGTTTTTCTTTGAAATTGTTTGAAGACACACAGGACTTCATCCATTTTCCCAGGGCTCTTCAGTCAATTTTACCAATGCTGTTTATAAATTACTGGAAACTCTCGGGATTTTTCTGGGTCTGCCAGGTGAGATAACATTTTCACATGAGATCTCAAGTTCCTTGTGCACAAGTAAGAAAAGTCCCTCTGTAGCTGTCATAGGGTCTTCCAATTCCAGATATACCATTTCCTTTAAAGGAAAGAGAGAGATGGAGGTTGCTCTTCTATTGAATTCACTTTTCAGTAACAAGTTTATACAGTGCCCTGGTTCCTGTCCCTTATTTATCATCATTGAGACTTAGACCATTCTCAACCCATTAGTGGGTGTTATGCCATAAGACAAAAGACAGGCTTTTGGTAGGAGCAATAGATGAGACATGACTGACAGTTTACAGAGAAGGTGCTCAGCCTGCAAGGACCTTCCAGGCTTCCCAAAGTCTTTTCTGAAGACCTTGTGAAGAAACTCCTAGAGAATCATAAAATCTTCTGTTGGCTTCCCAACATGTCTCCAGTCGATGAGCCACAAAATGAAGTCACGAGGTTAAACCTTCATTTGTCTGATTCCCTATGGTCTAATTTGGCTGTTAAATCTACACATCTTGAAGGAGAAAACAGCTGTACTCAGTCCTGAGAGCTGCATGTGCCTGGAAATGTGAAATATTCTCTGCTCCAGTTCAACAGGCTCCCAGGTTTATCTGTCTGAGAATGAGTCAGAAGTGAACAGCACAGTGTGGGCAGAGGAAGGCTCCTCAAAATGAGGTAACACTAAAAGTGGCTTCAGTCAAATTCTTCAGTATCACGATGGTTTCCCACCTATGACTCATCTGTCTGCCCTGCCCTACCCATGTATCTGCTTCACAGAGTCCCAGAAGGGACCACTTCCCCTCACACACCTCCTGGGTTTGAAAATAAACAGGCAGCATGACCTAATCCTTCATACCCAGGACAACTTAACCTTAAGAAATTATATCCTTGAAATTATGTGCTCCTGGAGATTGTTATGAAAGGCATGTTAGAAAGCTAAACAGCTCTCCAGTTATCTGACATTCTGTCTTTATATATTCCGGATTCTGAACGCTGACTGGAGTTAAATGCCAAAATTTAAGTAAGATGCATTAGGGACTTTTTTTTAAGAAAACTGAAACGTCTTGAAGAGTTGAAAGTAAAGCATTTACACTCCCAGGAGATAAGACAGAGAGACTATAAATTCTTCCCTGTCATTAGAACTGAACATTAGAATATCTGTCCTGTTCAAGAAAACCCACAGAAGTGGGAAATGTCATTTATGAATAATTATCCCTTATTCTTGGCTCTTACTCACATTACCAAGCCATCTGTAAAAATGGCCCCACCCCCATCAGAGCAAAGGCAAAAGAAAATTTATTTTTGACAAGATGACAAAATGTCAGGAGGGGTCCTCAGCAGGATCCCAGGAAACTGATTAAAAAGAAGACAGACTTCTTTTTAAAATTGTATGAAATCTGATTTTCTAGTGGTATCCCATGGCTTTTTCCTATGCCCCGTTAGTCTGGAATGGAAAATGTTCAAAGGATCTGGCCATGAATACGCTTCCTATAGAATAATGAAAATTGCTGCTTCCATCTTGAAAGCAACATGAGCCTGCTGCACATTAAAACAACAGACAAGGAATGAAGTTTCCATGTGAGTTCTGGAAAAAGGAAATGTAAACTCATACTCATCTCTCCCTTGTCCCTTTTAATGTCATACATACATTCAAGAAAGAAATGTAGAAAAAAAACTGAGTAGAGGATAACGAGTCTCAGGAAAAGTTTCTGAAAGTTCTGGCTTCTCTTTAACAAACATCAATTCAACAACACATCATTAGTTCATGAGAGACCCCATCCAAACCAGTGAAATCAGTGGGAAAGCTCCCAGTTGGCTTCAGCAGGTCTGAGTCAACAAAAATGCAATTAAAATGCTTTTTTGCTTATTTCAGTGAAATCATTTTTAAATAAAAAATTGCTTTTTAATGAAAAATTGCTCTTTACAACAGCAAAATTGTGTTGGGACTCCTTGTTTTCATTTATGTGCTTTTCTTTTCTGGCAGAGCAGGCTTAACATAAATATATTTCATCTCACCCATCCCCCAAACTTTTTAATTTCATTTCTTTATTTTTCACTGGAAAGCAAATACATGGAATGACATGAAGTAGAGGTGGGTGCAGGAAAGTTATACAGTGATCAGATCAGAGAGCTGGCCCATCTGGAAAGCTGGATGCCTACCAGAAGGAGGGGACAAACGATCCCAGAGGAAGAGAGCTTCGCCAGTTCTCTTACTTTTTTAATTGTCCCAGCAAGTAACTCCTCTCTCCATTGCTTTTTTTTGATGTTGTGCATGAGTGGATTACAGAAGTGCAGAAATCATACTATATGGAGTCTAAAAAACTCAGAAAGTCTTCGAATATGTAGGCAGGATTGCTAGATCTGAAACAAATACTACCTTTGGGCAGAAGCAGAAAGCATCAGCTGTTCCTTGCTTAGCTACACATGTATGAGGACCACACAAGGTCACCCACGACAGCCTGAAGAATTCCCCTTCATCATTCTTCCTTGGTCAGTGCAGTCAATTTTGTGAAAAACATTGAAATACTGGAGGATCACCTTGCTGAGCTTCTCTGTCATTTTCTTCTTCAATGGAAGGCACCACATACACAAAACTGACCCATTTTCAGCAAGTGAAACACACTTGCAGAAACATTAAACTCCTGGTTTCCTGAATGTGTTCAGACAGGTACAGAGGTGACAATTATCAGTGTGCTTTTAGAAATGCTCTTATTTAGAAGGAGAGGATTACCAGTTGGATCGTTTTTTTGGTGTCCACACTGCAGACCATGGAGCACCCAATTCCAAAGTCAGAGGATATTTTCCGAAGGAACAGTCTGTGGTCAGGCCACACAAAAGTTGATTTATCTGAAGGACTGCAGCCCACAGAAAGGACCAGTGCTGGAGCAATGAGAAAATTGTAAGGAGTAAGAAGCAGCAGAAAGGGGAGCAGCAGAGAGGAAATCTTCTGGACTGTTCACAAATTCCCATGGCCCATCCTCCCTGTACTGCTTGGGATGAAGAGGAGATATAGGAGGCAGAAATGAAGGAGTGAAGTAAGTCTGGGGAAAAATGGGCAAGTAGCAGGGAAAACATTAGTTTATTTTTTGGTTTTGCTTTTCATTATATAAATACATTCTCATTGGAAATAAATTAATTTTTTCCAAGTAAGATCTGTTTTGCCTGGGATGTTAGCTGTATGTTAGCTGGAAGTGATATACCTCAACAAGAATTTTAATTCTGTTTTCTCCCCCTGCACTGCTGAGAAGAGGAAGTGAGTGAGCAGCAGTGAGTGGGAGGTGTCTGGCTGCTGGCCATGGTCAACCCACCACAACTGAACATTTTTCTGTTGGTACTGGCTATCAGTTGCACTGCATGGCTGTCTCAAAGCTCCAGCTAAAACATGAGCTCCTTTATTCAAGATGTTTCATACATAAATCTCTTCTCAGTCTCTGCCAGCCACAAAAGGTTAATAAGATGTAAGCTAAAGTACTAAGAAGTCATCTCAAAAAATGCATTAATGTCATTAGTTTTCACTTTCCTTTCAACTCTAATAAAGTGTTGCATGTATTTCACACTATCTGGCCATCCCCTAAAGAACAGCCTTCAGCCTTGTGTTTAATATTACTAAAATCTGGAGTAAGAGTGCTTTTATTTTCTTTTCCTCCCCTCCAAATGTGCTTTAATTAGCAAAGTCTTCAAGCCTTGAGAAGTGATTTACTGCATGTCAGCACATGAATTCATGTTATTTGAGTCCATAACACTTTCTCTGTTATTTCATAGCCATAATTTACCACATTCAAGCATCCTATTTGTTTTGCTAATTACTGATGCATATTGGCCAAACACATTTGCTGAGATCTCTGTTTAATGGCAGGGTTCATGAACAGAGCTGAGAGCTGGGAAGCTCTGGTGATCTGCAGCATCTGAAGACTTTATATCCACAGAAAGCAGCACAGATCCTCAACATTTTTATCACCCTCACTATGTCTCTGTTCCACTTAGCTGAGTAGTTTTCACTGCAAGAGCTAAGACAGGAGTTAAAGCTTCACACCTTGACCATAGCAAACCAAATTAGCACTGGCTACCTGGCAATCACTTTGGAAATTCAGAAGTGACTGTACTTAATACCAGCTGCACTTCCCCCTTATGAAGCCATGACCTGCATAAATTATTCTGTTCCTGATGCCTCCTCTTTTGCACTCCTGTAACAATCCTTTATTTCATGTGAGGAGAAATAGCTCTCCATCCAAACTGACATGGACTTACTGACTGGCACAAGGTCTTTGTCGCTTGTCAAGGTAAATCAAGTTTCTGAGCTTAAGACACAGATCTTGAGACTGAATGGGTTGTACAGGTAACATCCCAGTACATACTGGAAATTTCTACATTTATTCAACACTGTAGTGTTATGTTTCCTGAATGCTGCCATACGTCTTAAAAAATATGCAAGATGATTATACTTTCTGTGCATAGAGAAGTATGTGAAAAAATGTTTGTTTTCCATATGCAAGAACTCTATGAACTGTTTTTCTCTAAATGCCTTCAGAGTTCCATGACCACATGTGAAAATGTTTCCTGTCATCCCTTCATGTTTCCTATAAAAATCCAGTATGCTACCACAAATGTCAAGAGTGAGGCCATATAGTTTCAATTACTTGTTTCAAGAAGATGCCTTTTCAATCACAACTTCATACTTAAAGGGCAGCTGCTTGGGTCACATTACACGTCAAGAGGCAGACTTCATGATTATTGAAATTTTCTCTATGTGTAAAGCCTCAGAAGGCAAGGAAAACCACACTGCCTACATAAAAGAGCATTTCATTGTGAGAATTACTTCAGACACATAGGCTACCACTGAGAGGATGGAAGTCTTGATGAGAACATCCCTGTACTGGACAATTTATTTCCATTTGATGTGCATCACTGTGGCTAGAGCTCCATGGATCTGCAGTTATACCATGCCAATGTTCCCAGCTGAGTCAAGGGAAGATTAATAGATGTGAATTCTTCATGGACAAAGGCATCACCTTCTAAATTCAGTGGAGTCTCAAGGACAAAGAAGAATTTAGGATGAGGTTGTTGTTTTCTGTGATTTGGCTAAGAACTTCAAGAAAATGTAAGCAGCAGGCCTTGTAGATGGCCATGTACATGTACTTTTACTTTTTCAGTTTCTTCCCTTTCAATCTAAAAAGCTCATTCTTGCAGTCAGAAGGGTCTGGAAGACATGCCTCACATTAGAAACATGAGACACCAGTGTGGTAGAGCTAGGAAATCTTGCTGAGGTACGCCATATAAACCAAATCTGCCAGGCAGACATGGATTTGTATTACTTAAGCTTTGCTAGCTCATAATTAACCTCCTGAAAAACTGGGATAGCACAGCCTGGCTGCAGAGCTTGCTGGTGAGGTGGCCACAAAGGAAGAAAGGCTCCTTTTCCTGCCTGTGGGCCCTGACAGAACTGAGGACATCCATGAACAAAGGCTCTCCTGCTTACTCAAAACTAAATTCCCTGTAGACCCACAGTGGACTTCTCATTAGCCTAATCACCCCACAACTCTTCATTCATTGCATGTTTCCAAAATCTCTTTCTGACCCTGCCTAAATGTAAGGTGTTTCTGTGAAGCTGAAATCTGCCCCACAGGAGCAGGTACAGAGCTCATTCTGTAGGTTCCCTTAAAACTGCTCATTTGTTCACACAGTGACCTAAACCAGCAGCAGTACCAGGGATCTCCTCCACCTGTGAAAGGATGTGGAAGAGCTGACAGTGACCAATGGCATTAACAAATCAACTCAAACTTTAAATCCTTCCATTAAAAATTAAAATAATCCTTCCTTCTCTGGTAATAAGAATTTTTCTAGAGCCATGAAAATGTTGCTTTTTGCATCACAATACTGCCATATTTCTCAAAAAGAAGCACTGTCGAGGCATTTTTAGACATACTTATACTTGATTCATCACTTTAAAAAAAAAATTAGGGCATCTTGTGGTAAATTCAGTTTGGTTGATACAGGTAGTGGTTTGTAAGGCTTCTCTTGCACATCCTGTTCTCTGAACCAAAGAAGAATGAAGCAAAGCTAGCTACAAAGAACTTCAAACAAGTTAACTTTTTGTAGTAGGAAGTGTAATTCTGTCTGGGGTGAGGCAAAACTGACTGCACACAGAACTTCCAGGCAGCACTTTTTTCCAGAGATTTCTGAAAAATACTTTGCCAGTTAATCTCCATCTCATTAATTTAAGTGATTTCTTGTCTCTTTGTCTTCTTGTATGGTTCCTTATATGCATTGTATGCTAGAAGCACATCTTTTTATACAGTTTGTATTTAGACAACTGTTTTTATCACAGCCATCAGTCACAAAAAATACAAAGCAATCATACAGGATGAGGTTTTCACACAATGAGGGACAAATTAAATTAATGAAACATTTCACATGGAAATTTACTATTACAGTTCATCCGTTATAATAAACAGTAATAGTGAAAATATTACTGCTGTTTTTTTCAACTTTCCAGGAGTTTCCCTGAAACTGAACTACCACATAATGTTCCATAAAAACACCCATGGACTTTACATCTTGTGTCAGAACTGTCCAGTGAAAGCTCTGATGGTCATAACACCGACTGTGAAAATTAGAACTGGAACTGATAGATAGTATCATCATGACACACAATATTATGAATGTGTTACAATTTCCCAGAGGCATAAACAGACCAAAAATACTGTGACATCATTACATATAAATGGGTATTTCCGCAATAATTTATGACAGTGATAGTTCAAAAGCAGTGGAAAATGCAGTTTCTGAGACTCAACATGAGCATAACCAACAAGTATCACCACACAGTCACAGAAAGGATAGCTCAGGCAAACATGGGGGAAATTATTCAAGCCAATTTTACACAACAGAAGATATACCCACAGAAATGATAAAATATTGATTAGTTGGTAAAATGTGACATGAATATTCAAAGATTTAATCAATTCCTTGGAAAGCAAAATATCAAAGTCACAAGGACAGAGATTCAAGAAGCATTTCCAGATGTCAGGGATAAGAAGCATATGAAGCAAATGATAAATATGATAAAATACTATGAAATATATTAGGCAAATGAATGAAATAAGAGATTACAAGAAATCTACATAACTTTTTTGGTTTGCTTTTTTTTAATTCATAGAAGTTGGTCATAAGTAACCTACCTTGAATCTTTACTGTTAACGTAGAAAAGATGAAGCCTTATCAAGATGTTCATGTGTTTTTAAGATGTTATAGAGAAGATGCAGGAAAAAAGATTTAATTCTGAAAGTGACATTCTCAATCATTTCTTGACTGATGCAAAATATATAAGAATGGTAAGCAGAGGAGATAGGCACCTTTCTTCAGGGATAATTATCACAGAAGAGGTTCACATGTCTGCAATCACAGCTATAAAAGATATCATATTATGTAGTAATCCTTTCAGATTGAGAATAAAAGAAAACATTCTCCCTTCTAGTCCTGCCCAGAGACAAAGGGGATGCAGAGCCTAATCTCTGCCTGATGTGCAGTTGACTGCACCACCCGTGCTTCCCTCAACCCACCAGCTTCTCCTGGTCTGGGTTATTCCTACAGTGTCATGTGATGGTGAATATGTCAGCACTACATGAACTTCATCAATCACCACCTCGTGGCCTCCTCCACAGCACAGGTGACGTCCCTGGTGCAGGATGAAACTCATACTGAAAGAAAGAGGACATGGGTAGAGACTGGGGAACAGGAACCTGGTGCTGTGCTTTGCTGTTGTGGTATTGCAGGCATTTCACAGCTGGGAGTGCTGTGCATAAAATAATGTGACTGGGAGAGCATAAAGAACACTTGGAACCTTTTTGCACTCCAGACTTCTCTTGTATGCATTTTGGATAGGCCTGGAGAGATGGCTTGAATAACCTGAGTCAGGTTAACCTAAACCATCATTTTTGGAATTAATTACTGCACTTAGGGAGGAAATATTATTATTCATGCCTCCAGAAGAGAGAAATTACAGAATCACAGCATAAGCTAGGTTGGAAAAGACCTTTGAGATCTTCAAATCCAACCTGTCACCTAACATCACCTTACCAGCTAAACCAGGCACTGAGTGCCTCATCAAGTCTTTTTTTAAACACCTCCAGGGACAGTGACTCAACCACATCCCTGGGCAGCCCATTCCAATGCTGAACCACTCTTTCTGTGAAGAAATGTTTTTTCTAAAATCTAGCCTCATCTGCCCCTAGTGCAGCTTGAGGCTGTGTCCTCTCCTTCTGTCACTGGTTGCCTAAGAGAAGAGACAGACCCTCACCTGACTCCAGCCTCCTTTCAGACACTTGCAGAGAGCAATAATGTCCCCCTGAGCTTCCTTTCCTCCAGGCTGAGCAGCCCTGGCTCCCTCAGCTGCTCTTCACAGGGCAGTTGTGTTATTTCAGCGCTGCATTTAGGTACTGTGAGTTTGTTTTCTGAATGGTCTAGGAGTCTCTGTGACAATCAGGTTATCAGCAGGTTATTGGCACCCTGGCAGCAAAGCACCGTGAAATCTGAAATTTGGCTGGTGTATTTGACTTTTTTTTCTCTTCAAGACCTTCCACTATTTCTATTGCTCTTTACCTCACGCAATAGCTTTGCCCAAATGTTCCCCTGTTTACTTTTCCTTTATGTAATTTCTCAGTGGTTTTGAAAACACTCAATATTTGCTGTGTGTAATGATTAAGAAACAGATCAAGTTACATTAGTGTCCCTATTTTACGTGTAAATAAATAAAATTCAGACACAAAGCTCACCAAAGACATTATGTGCAGTATTTTCATAAAAAGCAAAATCTACTATGAGACAGCAGTGGACTGGATGAAAAAATGCCATGGGAGACCAGTACAGCTGCAAAAATAGACCAACTGAATATTTATGGTAGTCTGAGATGACTAATTCTATATAAAATTCCTTTTTTTTTTTTATTTATAACACATTTATACATTTTATACATTTGCAATTCATTTCTCTCAGTAGAGTTGTTTTACTAGCTTCAATTATGCCTGCTGAGGGAATTTTTTTTCCAGGTTTTCTGTTCTTTGTCACATTAAAAATGCTTTTGAGATTTACCTCTGGGATAATTCTGATAGATAGATATATATAGAGAGGGAGAGAGAGAGAGAGATATTTATTTATTTACTCACAAACTTATTTTCCATATGTGAGACATGAGAATTTCACAGGTAATTTTAAAAGTTGCTTACAGATTATGCCATGGACAAAACAGAAAAACAGTTTGGTTCTTCTCATACCCAAGAACTTTTCATACCTTTAGGGCATGGTTGTGAAAAAGAATGTTTGTGGACGTAATGTTGCTGACTTGAGCTTTAAATCTTTAATTGTGAACTGCTAAATCAAACTGAGAGATTGCCTCTAGGTTCCTGCCTGGTTTTAATTGCATAGTTTTATTCTGTGGTTGTCCTGTTCTAACCATTTCTGCTTTTCCACTCTGAGCATTTCTGCTGGTTGTTGTGGGGTGAGAAACTAGATATGCTTTGTTCTGAGTATAATTTAGTGTAGTTATATTTCTAGAGTTTCAAGACATTCAAAAACAAAAATAAAAGCAAGTTGCTGAACCTGGGATGAGCTAACAGACTGCAGTGGGGTAGTCTGGAGGCTGAGCAGCTTTAATAGCAGCTCTGGTGAAAAAGACTGGGGTGAAAAAGACTGGGGTCTTGCTTGGCAATATGCTCTACCTGAGCCAGCAGTGTGCTCTGTCAGGAATAAAAGGCCAACAGCATCCTGGACTAAATTAATAAGAATCCTGCTACTGGTTATTCCCCTTTGCATGGCATTTATTAGACAGCATATGCAAACCTGGATCCAGTTTTGTACCCCCAACTACATGAAAGATGAAGATAAACCTTGTCAAGGGTATGTAGAAAGATTCTGCCAAGAGTCAGGAGCTGGAGCAATTGACCCATAAGGAAAACCAAGAGGATTTGGGTTTGATTAGCCCAGGAAGAGATGTGTTAGGAGGAACCTAACAGAAATTGTTGAGGGGTTGGAAGAAGGAGGCAAGATGTTAATTGGGGGAAGAAAATGTAAACTGGAACAGGGAAGGTTCTGTCTGGATTCAAGGACAAAAGAAAAAGAAACTCTGAAGATAATTTAACATTTAATTAGGTTACTGAGAGAAGTAATGGAAACCCTTTCCTGGAAGGTTTTCAAGACCCAACTGGACAAAGTCCTGAATAATGTGGTCTGAATTCAGTGTTAAATCTGCCCTGAGCAGGACATTGGACTAAGGACCTCCCAAGGCCATTTCCAAATTGGATGTTTCTGTATTTAAACGCTATTAACAAATTTGGAATAAGTTAGGAAACAGGAAACACATTTCTCTTTACATAATTGAAGAAAACATTGATTTCTCCATTTTAAAAAGCCTCCTTTGGAAAAAGTCAAAATGCCATGACCTCACAGCCAAGAAAGAGAGTTTCATAAAGATGAGAGGAAGATAAACAGGCAAGAAATTGCTAGGTTTTAGAGCATCATCCTGTTACCCAAATGCAATCTCAGAACTGTAGCTAACGTGGTCCCTGTGAAACGTGTTCACCATGGTACAGGCACTAACTGATTTTTGCTGTTGCTGTCATGACTGTTGCCTTTACTTCCTTTTCAATTTGGTGGATATTGCCAATCTAAGAGACCTCCCTTCAGCAAGAGCCCAGGGTCAGCTTTCTGTCCTTGAGGAAAGGTTCATCCTGGTGGATGGCTGCTTCAGAGGCTCCTCCACCCTGCTCTCCCTCTGCCATCCACTACAGAAACAGATGGGATAGATTTTCCCTGCACAGCTTTGGTACAGATGTCCACAGTGCGCACTTCCATATCTGAGCTGGTCAACCTCCACCAAAGAGCCTCATTATCAGTGGAAATACAAAATATTGAGATCTCTACAAACCTATTTTAGACTTCTTTATTAGAAGGCACCTAATCAGAGTGCATTTGCCAGAGGGAAAATCCCCATGAAATTTGCATCATGCTCATATTGGAACATGGGTTTTCATCCCACCTGGAATAAAAGTGCATGGTCAGTTGTGCTGGGGCATCCATATAGCACTCCCATGCAATTTATGGCTACTGGCAAGCTAAGCTAGAATTGAATCTCCATGCAAGAGAAGGGGAAAGTATTTGTGAGCCACCAGCCTTCCATGGTCCAGGTCCCACTGATGATGGGCTCTGCCCATTACTCCTGCAGTAACACCACACTGCAGACCCTGCTCAGCCTTTGATGTAGTTTGTACTCCTATGACAAACAGCAGACATTCTTTTCAACAAGTTTCCAAAAGTTCACTAATTTCCTTTTCATCATGGAAATGCAACGTGGTAGGAGCTGAGCAGAACCCACACGGCACCACAAACCACACTTCCTGGCACATCACACCAAAATCTTTCAGCCAAATACCAGTTACAATATTTTACATATATATGCAACAATAACATATTTTTCATTCAATCAAGGGAAAAAGATAAAGTCACTGGAATCTCTAACATCATCCTTTGTGCAGCATCACCATCATAAATAACAAAGAACTGTCGGGTTACACCTGTCTACTGAGACACCTCACTAATTCAAGCAAAAGGTTATCCTTTATTCTGAAAAAAAGAAAAAAAGCATATGTGGGAATGTACCAAAGCTGGAAGTTATTATGCAGGCCTTGGAAATGATTGTCAGGAGAATATCAGTTAAACAAGTGTATGGTGATAGCTAGGGCATATAATAGATTCACTAAGGTTAGTTTCAGTACTAGTAACACAGAATTTTGTGTTTCAGATGTCTAGATCCTTGGGCTTAAAATCTGTTAAGTAGATTTTGGGTTTGGGGCTTTTTTTTTTTTTTTTTTTTTTTTTTTTTTTTTTTTTTTTTTTGAGATCTAACATTTTGGTGTTATTTTGATGTACGTGCTAAAGAAGAATGCAGATATAATGAGATCTTCCAAAGATGTGACTGGAAAGATATCTAAGGAAACTAACATCAGCTGATGGGAGCCAATCTCCTAGGGTGTCTTTATCTGAAAGACACCATCCGGATCCCATCTGGCTTCTCCAGATGGTGACTTAGAGTAGACTTAATCCATATGTTTGCAGTCATCTCTGCTCCTCTCCATTGCCTGAAGAAGTGGCTTTAGGGAGACCAACTGCTTTAGGCTATCCAGAGCCTGAGTGAATACTCCTAGAGAGGAAAATGCAAGATATTCCAGTTTTCCCCATTGGCCTGAAGGCCAGTTCATCCACATCTTATAAAGATTGTATAAGATGGAAAAAGCACTCATATAGAAAATTCTTTTCACAGAGCCCAGTGACAAATATTTCTGCTCAAAGTTTGAGCCTCAGAAATTGGAAACAATTCTGGAAGAAAAAGGCTTTGGATGTCATAGGATAGATCATATTAAGACTAACCATTAGTAAGCAATGCATTTAAAAAAATCTGTAAAAGAGGCAAATGTGACTCAGGGAGAAGTAAGACAACATACTGTCAGGGAGACAGTAGCTGCACAGGGCCATATGTGGGACCATGTCTGTAACACAATGGTACACCTCTGCTCAGGAATTCTCAACTCCTGCCAGGTTAGATGCACAAAAGGACAACTAGATCTGGTAAAGGAAGAAACTCAAAATCCTTTCTTTGTTCCATCCAAAAGAAAGACGATCCAGCTGAGATATGATTTCCCTGGAGACATACTTGAGAGCAAGAGAGACAGAAAGAGAGAGAAGCAGCATTTGGGGCAATGCTGGCAAAAGAGCACTTGATCATAAGCTGCCAAGTGTGAGTTCAGGCTAGTTAAATCAGTTTCTCTAAAGGAGTCAGTTTCAAAGGCAGGCTTGAGAAAGAAGAATGGCAAAATTCCTAAGTCATTTCAATGCATATATAAGCAGGATATTATGCTGTGGCTGCCTCCAGGAGTGGAGGACAGAACTTGATGACTCAGTTCTATGTTTCTGTCTGTCTCCTATTAATCCTTGGCTTTATAAAAAAACAACAAGAAAATACTGTAGCTAGAAGCTAATCTCAAACTAAGTTTTTTCTGCATCAATTATGTGGGCTATAAATGTAACAACAAAATAGCAAAAGGTTATGCTTGGTCAGGCTAAAAATATATTCCACACTAAAAGCAAACTGTTACTCAGTGGAAGCCATGCTGTGATAATTACCAGTTTTTAATGGCCATGCAGATAAAGAAAGGCAAGACCTTGGATACCTGTCAGCATTTCAAGATAGTCCCATGTACTTTTAAAACCTTTACCACCTCCATCTGTGGCACTCAAAGTGAAATTGTTTTCAGTTAGGTGACGCTAACTTCACCCTGCTTCTCAGATATGAATTGTTGGAAGAGGAGACCATAGCAAGCCATAGTTTTTGTTTGCTTTGGGTTTTATAAATATTATTGTTCAAGTTTTCTGAATATACTAAGTATATAAATAAATATATAATACTGAATATAAAAGATATCTGTCTGGACTGCAGTGAATGAGCTCAGCTTTAGGGGAATGGCTGAGCACCACCAAAGGGGTTAGTGCAGGCACCTCAGGCTTAGGTGAACAGTTCTGCATTGAGGTGGCCAAAGCTGAAGTTTTCTGTGGCTACAGCAGCATGGTCTGCTCCATCAATGAGGAATGATCTGCTGGAGCCCCTTTATAGCAACTGGCTGCTGGAGATAAACATTACTGCAGCGTGACATGTCCACATCAGAAGAGAGGCTTGTCTGGCTTCTTCAGGAGAAGTCTGCCTGGACCCTTGCCAGACACCTCAGTCCCAGCAGAGACACTCAGAACATGCCTAACATTAAGCAAATGAGTTGCCCTATGGACATCAGTGGGGTTGCTAATGTGCCTAAAGTGAAATATGAATCGAGGGCTGTGCTGGAATGGGACCAAGGACTCAGAAGCTTGCAGGATCAAGGTTTGGCCAAAGAACAGAGAGTACAAAGGGAGACAAAAGCTGAGAGATACCGAGTTGCTCTCATGCCCTCTTGTGTCAGTCCTTCAAGGAAGCAAGACTTGGAATAAACCCCTCAATGTAGCAAAAGGAATACCTGTGCAGAAAGCCAAAACACTGCAACTCATTTTGCAGTGCACAGTGTGTTTTGCTTTTTAGATGGCATTACATTTTAAAGCAGAAATTGTGATGTCACTGCAGGAAAACATTGCAAAAACATTGCAGCAACAGGATTTCTTTCAACAGAGGCCTGGTTGACTCACTCCTACAGCTGCAGCAAAGTAGTCCAATGTGTTTCTGGAGAGCATTCTTGCTTGTGAAGTCTTTATTGGGACTCTCTGACTGCAGGGAAATGCAGCCGCTTTTCATTTCTTGTGGCAGTCAGAAAGTTTCATTGAATATTTCTGAGCTCTAAATCTCTTCCAAAACACATGCTGAATTTCCTGGCTCTCTTCCTTAAAATCTGTTCTGGGTTTCTACCCCTGTCACCTCTCAAATTACTTGGTGAGCACATATATTTTAAAAGAAAAAAAATTACTTTTTCAAAATTGATTTTAATTGTTTTTTTCAAATTTTGTGAATTTTTATGTGCACTCATTTTTGTGTTTAAATTATCTGTATTCAGATAATTTATAGAATACAGCAAAGCTGAAACAGTTGTCCTTTTGCTATTAGCAATGCAACACTGCCAACTAGAGGCACTGGTAATGATCAAATTTTTGTTGTGGACCACATGGATAAACTTCAATGGATTGTATACCTATAAATACTAAAAAATCATATTTTCACTAGAGGAATCCCACCCAAGTCCTTAAAGTACAATCGTACTTACATATCATTTCCTTCAGTACATCATTTATTGAATTCAAGCACATCACATCATCCAGAAGGTCAAATAAAACCAAGTCAGATAGCAAATTACTTTGGATTCCTCGAAGAGTTATGGAGACACTTTAACAGCTTTTGAAACACCTCCACAAGAGGTGGTTTCTAACACCTCCATAAGACATTGCAAGTATTTTTTAAAAAATTAAAATTGTAACTTTCACAGGAAACTAAATTCTAGCTACTTTCTAAACTCATAATTTCAATAAGGCTTCATAATTTATTATTTCTAAAGAAATTATAGTCTATTCAGGTGGTTTAAAACACAATTTTTTATAGGTTTCCAGCTTTGTCAGGTGGCATACACTTCGAGGACGGTGTTTGTTCACAGCTGAAGGAGCAATATTGAAAATAGAGAAAACATGTCCTTGACCAGAAAGCTCAGCTGCTGCCTGTCCCATGTGGTTCCCTGACGTGCTTGTGGTTGCTAATTCCCTGTGTGAGAGGGGCCAGAGCAGAGCTGTGGGTGTTTGTGCTCCAGCACAGAGCGGGGCTGCCTGGGCCCTGCAGCTCTGCCCTGCCCTGCCCACGATGGTCAGGTACTGGGCACTGCATGCAGCCAGAAGGAGCTGGAATGGAGGAGAGGGACCTTCTGCAGGTCCTCATGCCAGCCCAAGTCCAGCAAAGCCTTGGGGAAAGACTCCTCTGTTGTACCCCTCTTCTGTTGTGAGTGCCCTGGGCTGCACCAGCAGCTTGGGAGGCCCGAGTGGCTTCCCAGGCCTCCTCCGGCACGGCTAGAACCACACTGTGAGAGAAAGATCTGCTGGTAGAAGAGAAAGAAGAGAAAGTCCTGCCTGCCAGGGCTCTCACAGCAATAAATAAACAGTCCAGAACAGTTCATACTTTTGGACTGAAGGAAGGAGCCAACAACATCTAGAGCTGGTTTCCTTTTATTTACCAAAACACATTTATTCCGTAAATCTCAGCAAAATCCATGAAAAATGATAAATTACTTTTTTTCCACTTGCAGCCTTCAAAGCTTTGTATCTATAAAAAGTTCTGGGAAATCCGAGAAGCCAAGAGGGCAGGAAAATAATCTTGTTGAGAAGTGGGAGCCAATAGACATTGTAGTGACTCAGAGAGGCACAGAGCTGCAGAGCAGCTGAGAGTGAGGCGTCAGTGAAGCCTGGAAACAAGTTTGCCAGGGGCTGTACCACAGTGCAATTTAAGGATGGAGGGGCCAACTTCCAAAAAATGTGGGAAAAACCTTGGAGGGGTTGGAGGTGACAGTACTGGAAGAAGTTGAAGGCTTAGAAGTGAAAACATGGGCATTGGCCTGTTTGCAGCCAGTACAAACCACTGCAAAAAGTAATTCAGTAAATGTTTTCCCAGTTGTATTATTATGCTTATGTTCCATAACAATGTCTTTACAGGAATACAAAGCTAAAAAGGTGCAATGGTGGAGCAAAAGCAAACAACTGGCATGCAGACAACACGGGAGTAGTTTGTTCACTTGAGCAGCACCTACAGCTCTGCTTTTAGGGAAGGGGGTGGGGGAAAGTACATCTGCTGTGAATCAGCTTCTAGGACCAGAAGAATTATTTCTACAATTATGACTATTTTGAAAGACACACACACAGAAACAAATCTCCATGTCATATCTACATTTCTTTAAATTACTTTATTGAAATGATCCAGACATTGATTTTTGGCTGTCAGTCTAGACATAAGCCAAATGGACATTTGCAGGGTTTTTCCACTTATTCCTTTCACTGTTTGGCAGTGAAAGCCAATGCTCAGCACTATAAACTCCAAGAGTAGTTCTCTGCTTGGTACCATGTGCTGCTTGAATGTGCACTGAGATCCAGACTCAGTCCACACCAAATACCAGTGTTAGGAGCCAAAAGTATCTCCCATTCGGTAAAATATATGTTCTGCAAAGTCCCATATTGTTTACTGTAAATTTGGGCATTTGTGGTGGTGCATCTCCCCCCTCCAGGCCACAGTATGACCTCTCTTTGTGATCTCCTAATTAATTTTGTATTGATTTGCAGAGGCACATTGATCACATGTAAGTCTTTGGCAGAATTGCCAATAGATGTTGCAGACTGGCGCTGAATTGCAGCTGTCACGGGAGTGTGATCTCATCCCTTGCTCACACAGAACCTAAGGCAGAGTAGGGCAGAGTAAGAACTTCATCAGCCACCTCATTTGTGCAGCATTCTGTAAAGAAAAATTTAAAAGTCAGTCTCACTTTTCATAAATAAGCTACACATATGAATACTTACCTAGATCTGCTGCTGCATGACTCAGACAAAAGCAGCAGCTTGAGATTCCAAATGCCAGTTATTCTGCAACATCTTTCTTTCTCTAGAAATCTGTCTTTGCACATACTTTATTGCTGCCTTATTCTTCCCTACGTTTAGATAATTATTACATTTCCTAATTTTGACTTAGATTTAACTGTGTATACACAGTAAACCCATAGCTGTATCTCCAAAACTGATCTGTAGAGTGGGGGAGAAAAATGGAAAGACTTTCTACCACCACTAAGCTGGCTGAGCTCAATGAGTGGGAGCACATTGGTTCAATGAGGGGTGCAGAAGCATGTGCTCTACATTGCAGAGATTGAATTGAATATCTGGCTGGTAACTGCTGCTGTACAGGTCACTGGTTTGACTGCCAGGCAGCACAGACTGTGCCTGGGATGGAGCTCTGGCTTCACATTCCACTCATGTGTGGATGCTGAGCAGAAGAAATCAAGGACAGGCAGCTGATCTGACCCACTTAGCAGGCAGGGACTGAATAGGAATACTGAAGGCATCCAGCTTGGTTTTACAAATTATTACAGTAATTTTCTTTCAGCATTAAACCTTAACAACATCTTTTTCACCAGGGCTGCCAATCTCTCTAGTAAGATTGACAAAGGCTAAAATTCTGAGCTTCAAATATAGAGATGAATTGCTGAACATGACCCTGCTAAAGGGAACTCTCAGGTGGCTCAGCACTAATTTCAGTCTATTTGATTGACTGTCTACTGCTTTATACCATACAATAATAAACCTGTGCCATGTAAAACACAATACCTCAGATCTTAAGAACACAATATCTCAAAAATATTTCCATAAATTTGGAAAAATTCAATATTTCTAAGAACAGTAACCATACAGTCCATATAAACAAATACACAGGAGAAGAAGACACAAAAGAGGATTGCTTCTGATTCCCCTGCAAAAGCTATTCAAGGAGGAGGAAAAAAGGTGATCCAGCTCATTCCTTCTTTCTGCAAAAGTGATGAATAAAGGACTTTCCTTGTATTCATGAAGTTCAGTAAAATTATAACAAGCGTCATCTCCAAAAAACCAGATATTTTAAAACTACAACTCCCAGGAGCAATAATCATGCAGTTTAAACCATAGTTTTTAAATAAATAATTTTTATTTCCCTTTCAAAAAAAAAGAGAGTTTGTTTTATTTGTTAATTACACTTCTCTACACAAAGTAACCCTTGTGTCTTCCTATTAGGTTCATTCCTATCTTCAAGCACCAGTGAACTCTGCCATTCTTTGGGAACAAAAGCACCTCCAGTTCCAGCTTTCATTGGTGGTTTCTTTTTTCACTGGACAAAAGCCAGACTCAAACTGCTGGAGGGGGTGTTAGCAGACACACACAAGCCACTATTTATTTCCAGTCCTCATACAAGACACCTGATACAAGCTAAGATGAAGAGAAATGCAAGGATTCAGGGTATAAGCATGGGAACTTGCAAGAGAGAAAGTTGGAGGCAAGGCAGAAAAGCAAGGGGGAGGGTGGAAACACATCATTTTGGTTTTCAGCTCAGAGGTTCCTCTCATTTTTTCCCAGGTGAATGTGCTGTTGCTGCTACACAGAGACCTGGGCAGCTCAGGTGTTCTGTGCTTAAATAGCTGATTTTTAACTAACAAATTCCAGGAAAAGGACCTTCAATCAGGAGAACTGGTCGCTGTGGTGAGCAAGTATTTCTCATTCTTAACTCTCCTTTAGTAAAGCAGTGAGGTTTTGTTCACAAATGCCTTACAAGCCTAGGTATACAAAAAGACAAGTGATAGATGCATAGAGATTAGCTAGCAAATGTTTGTTCTGGCAGGGAATTGAAGGCAATCTATGTGGTGTTGGCTGTCCTCTTTTTACCTGAAACAATTAAATAACATCGGAATATGCAGCATCAAAAATATGGAATATTAAATTTAAACTGCCTCCAGTTGCAGTTCCAAAGCCCTCTTAATTTTCAATAGGAAATCAATTATTAAGCTTCAGATGATTTTACCTGTGATTTAAAGAGATTAACACTTTGATTATTTTTTTTATTTATACATTGTGGAAGACTACTTCTTACTACAAAATTACAATTTATTTTTTCCTAGCTTTTGCATATTTAAATGTAATTTTTTTTCTCCAGCCACCCAAATAGACTGAATTTCTCTAATTGAGATTGCCAGTTACTAGAAATGGAGTGTTAATTTGTTCACAAGAAATTTAACTGCTAACAGTGATTCTGTGATGTGGAGAGATCCATTAAAATAGTACTTTTCACGCCTCTCAGTCCTAAAATGTATGAAGCATTTTCTTTTGCCATTGCTCAGGGCTGCAATTCCATACTAACATCAATTTTAAATGCAAGTTATAGATTTTCTTTATCAGTACAGGCACAAATGTCTTGGGGGATATTTTTTTTTTCTTTTTTGCAAAGCAGGGGTGTAGGGTCATAGTTATTATTATTCATTTGGTTTGGGTATTTTTTATTCAAGTCAAAGTAATTTCTCAGTGGGGCATCCTGGCAGCTCCTAAAGCTCAACCTCTGAAAAGTGGAATCTCCAGTGAGATGACTGAGAGGTATCCTGACCTACATGCATTCCATTTTTTAACTCAGTTGAAACCATCTGATATCCACCTGAGTATCAGATCTTTAATGCCTAGAAGTGATTGTACTGAAGAAAGTAAACTTATTAATTAAAAACAATTTGGCTTTGAAATGCTTTTTCTCAACTCTTGCTTTTGTTCTCTGACTTTTATCAAGGTAAGAAGTTACTGAATTTCTTATAATGATCCAGGAAGAGAATACTCAACCAGCCAGAAACGCAGATGAATTGTTTTATTCAGAAGGAGTTGAGCTGAATTTCAGTGTAAAATATGAAACAAAGAATGGGAATTTTTTTAAGTGGAGACTTAAAAAATTACCACAATTTCAAAGTTTTGGAAGGATTTGACAATTTATTAATATTGTACTTGTGGCAAATTCTTACCAATCTTCCTACTTAATTAAGAAGGATATTATGAGACATATTTTGACAAAAAAGCTCCAATCTAAAAAGAAATAAAAATCCCATGCTGTTACATATCACTGAAATTTAAAAACCTGGAGCAGTATCTTGAAATTGCTGTGATCCAGTACTACAACATTGTACTAGTTCATAAGAATCACATGAGAACAGTACCCTGCAGCCTCATTTTGCTGCTGAAAGTAGCATTGCACAGCAAAATTAAGCACTTCCAGTTTGCATTTTCCTCACAAAGGCAAGCATTTCTAGAAAAAAAGAAGTGTCTCTGAAGTACAGATTGTTAGGATGCCACTAACATATTGATCTACACTGCACCAAATGATAAATCCATGTGACTAAAGCTGGTTTTTGTTTCCCAGTTTCCTTGCATTGGAAGGGAAATAATGCTCCATTCTACACTGGCCTTGTCCCTCCTGCTAATTGCAGTCACTTCCAACCTTGCCATGGCAATTAAAAAGGAAAAACGAGCACCTCAGACCCTGTCAAGAGGTATTGTATGTTCACTGAATGTAGTTATCTCCTCACCTCACCATATAGACCAGCAAATATGTTTATTTTGAATGTGCATTTATAGAATCTGTATCTATATATACATTCCATAAATGTACAAACATATTTATTTATAAAACATACATAGAATGCACATATACACTTACTGAGGTGTGTTTTCTTTAGTGTTAAGTGATGCTCTAAATAATATATGTTCTCATTCCAGATCATTTGACTCCATCAGTTTATTAAGCATATGACTGAGGGCCGCATGTAACCTGTAAATTTTAGATAACTCATAGTGATCTAACAGAAGTAAATAACCCGAGTCTCTCAAATCAAGATTACATGTAGGACTATCTGTGAAAAAATATTCTTTGACAGACCAATTGAAATATATGTTCTTATTGTAACCTACCATAACATCAGTTTCTATGGAACAAATTTTCTACAGACTCATTTTTGTACACAGAACAGTTTGAACCATTGGTGGGGTTTCCTGCATGACTTTTTTTTTTTTGCTTTTCATTAGATATCCACTGCAAAGCATGACTGTCTGTAATTCACTTATGGTTCATCATTTTCAACCTGTATGTTAAATAAAGACTCTGTTTTAATTTATTCATATCTAATCAATCCTTAGAAATCCAAGCAGAAAAGTAGCTTAGCAAGCTCTTTTCCCCTTCCCCATCTTTCTCCTCCTTTTGGGACTATTCAACAGCAGCAAAAAAATCTTCATCTTTCTTCCTAACCTCTTTTGCAGGCCATGTAATGCCTGGATCCTACAGGATCTGAGTTTTCCCTATCCTGGCAAAGTTGCACATCTCTCAGACATTCCATCTGAGCCTAATTGCTCAGAGATCATTTAACAAAATCATGCACCACCTGGACAAGCCTAAGAGAAATTTCAAAACACTGTTAGCAAGCAGTGTCCCTGGGGAAAGTTTATTATCAGTCTGGGCTATGTTGCTTAGTTTGCCTAGATCAGGATTTATTTTTTCCAGTAAGCCTAAATGGACAAAAAAGATAACAAAATCTTTTGCATTATGTCAGATTTGGAAAAAACAAAACAAACCAAAACAAAACAGAAAAAAAAACCAGCAAACAAATTACAAAGTAGTCACAGAAAACAGATCTAACTTTTCTATTTCAGGTCTATTGGGATGCCTTGAGCACTTTCCCTGTAATTTTCACGGTCCAAGGGAAAATGCTTGAACATGCTGCAAAATGCCCCCAGATTGCTGACTCCAGTGTGCAGTTCCCTGCATCAGGAGCTGCCAGCAGCCAGGGTTGGGAAGGCACTGGTCTGCATGCCAGAGTCCCACCATCATCAGACAGACCTGTGCGCTGAAACAGGACATGGTCTAGAAGCACCACAAGCAATTGTCCTGTGAGAAATCCAACAGCAAATCTGGGCTGGGCAAAGCACTGTCCAGACAGCACAGAAGAAACAGAGCTTTAACCTGGTCCTGGTCCAGAAACTGTTCTACAATTCCCATGAGAGCTGTAGAACAATTGTCATGAATGGAGACACACTGCCTGGTATACAGGAATCTACTATGCAAGGGCTGGCATCCTTGGGAGATGAAGGCATAAAACCAAGTGGACAACTTGATTTTTGAGATCTGGATGTCCCCAGCTATGGATGAGCTATGGAGCTCGTGTTTGTTAGGATTTTGTTTCAGTGGAGATTTTTATTTAACAGCCATTCCTTTACTGAATTCTTAATTAAATGAAGGGCTTGCAACTTCAGGGATTAAAGTTACTTTGGAGTTAAGTGTATATTCCAAGACTGTTCTAATGATATTCATATTAAAGCTGATTTTATTTGAGCTGTCATATTTTTTCTCTCATTATATGCCAGGTTCTCTGTAAGTCCCAGGGTCTACATGAAATACTGGGCAGACAGTATGAAGATAGAAAGGACTAGGGGGCTGATTTAGGGACCTCTTAGCATTTAGAAAGATAACTTAAAGTCTGTCAAAGGACTTGAAGTGGATATGCAACCAGATGATATTTTTGGGGGAGGTTGGGTTGTTTGGCTGAGGTTTCTTAACCTTTTAGTATGTCTGTCAGGAGATGTGAAATTAACATATCCACAATGTTAGAGAACTGTCAACTAAAAACCCCAAATCTTATTTACATACAAAAGTTAATACACAAAAACAAAAAAGAAAAAAGAGAAAGAAAGGTATTTGTTATGAGTTACTTGCCTGGCCAGCAGCTAGACCTTTTGTTTTATTTCTAGGGTGGGGAGATGAAATTTCATGGGTACAGACTTATGAAGAAGGACTTTATCAAGCAAAGAAAAGGTAAGAGATTAAAAAGTAGCATGAAGACAAAGTTGTTACTTGGTCTTGCCAGAACACACAATAATGAGACAGAGCAAAGAAACACCATGAGAGCTGATCTGCAGACCACCCAGTTAAATAAAACAGACTCTGTCTATAAACAAAAGGACTTCTAGGACTCATGACTCTGAAGTAACATCATGCGCCATTAATGTAATGCTGTCATTTCTTTGCCACAAAAGAGATGTTGTCATTTAAATTATCAATCATAAATAGATAACATATTTTTTAACTACATCTCTTGTGTTTTAATATCATGTACTTCTGATTACTTCCTTGAAATCTGTTACATTTACTCTTGCATGTTGATCTACTGCCTTTGATGTTTCCCCCAACACTTTCTTAGTTGGAATATGTTCATGATGTATTTTCTCACCGTCTTGATAGAAATGGAAGTTCTGAGCTGTCTTCTCTCAAGACTCAACTGCAAAAATATTTGAGAATTCATAACAATACTTATTTAAATATCTTTTATAGTTCATTGTAGATCATAATAGTGTAGCATGAGCTATTGCTCAATTGAAGGCAAATAATTTGTAAAACAAAAGACAATTAATTTCATGTACCCTGTGTGAAAATGGTTAGAAATTAACAACTCCTGATATTGAAAGCAGACCCAGCATTAATAACCAACCTGCTGAACAGTAAATATAGTTTAAAAAATATGGGAGGAAATGCATAGAATTTGTTTATGTTTTGACATCCAAAATATAAAATTTTAACACTTTATCAAACTATTTACAGAAGATAAGTAATATGCTATATATCTGTTCAAGAAACCTTAAAACACAAGAAAATTTTCATGGAAAGTATTTGATGATAAACCCAATCTTATAAAATCTATTTTATTCTAATTCATGTACATAATTTTTATTTTCTTAACCCTGGAGAAATTCACACCTAAGCAACATTAAATACCTATTTAATCTGATTATTTACTACCTGGAAATGAAATTATGGTGGATCTGCTATTTCTTTCTTCTAGAATCTCTTACTATAGACAGAATTTAGACATTTAGACATAGAAACTCTGTTTCTCTATTTCTGTCTTTTATGCAGTGCTTATGGTCTTTTCCCTTGCTCAGAAATTTCTGTAATATTTTACAGAATGCTTATATGGTTTTACTGTGGGTTAACATAAGATTAAATGCAATTTGCCTTTTTCAGTCAGCTAGTAAAATCATCCATCTGAATACATGTCAAATGACCTAACTACATCTTTTATTATTATTAATAAAGTAACAAGCCACTGATGGTAATTCATCATTTGGAAGACTGTCAATACTGCCAAGGTAATTTTGACTTTTTGTGTGTTAAAATCTTGTGAAAATTTTTATAAGAAACTGAACCTATCTATATATTTACATTGCACTTACTGAAAATTATTCAGAAAAACAGGTAAATGAAAAGTGAAAAATTTATTAGCATTGTTTACAAAAACTCCACTATGAAACTACAGAATAATGAAAATTGAAAATTCTCACTGCTGCTGTACTGCTATCCCAAATGCAGCATTCATTTTAAATTAAGAAGCACAGATTGGCTACTGACTCATTGAACAGATTTAATATTGTTTAGCTCTCCTGAAATGGTAACTAAAGAAGGAAGCAAGGACAGAGCTGCTGAAATTGATCTAACAAGAATTTTCTGAGAATAATGCACTTTTGTCAAGCCAAGACATGGTGTCCATTGAGACAACAGGCTTCATAAATAACAGAAGAGAGCTTCCATTTTCATAGCCAGAGGTTGCAGTGCCACAGGCCAAAAAGCCCCCAAAAGCAGAGATAGAGGCCTGAAGTGCCTCCTCAGGAATGTGAATCAGCAGAGACAGGAACAATGTGGCCCAGTCTCTGGCCAGTGTGGTGCCCAAGCACAGACGGAAAGGCAGCGTTTGAGATGGATTTCAAAGTGATCCTGTCTTTTCTAGCACTGAAGAAAGCTTTCGCAGAAAACGAAGAAATACAGGAAATGGCCCAAAATAACTTCATTATGCTGAATCTCATGGTATGAAGGGTTTGGGGCAATTTGACTGGTATCGTTTCATGGTCTGTGTTTTCTCTTTCTTTGCCTTGTTTCACGTCATTTTAGATAATTTATCTGACATTTTAGTTATTTAAGTAGAGGCAATTGTGCATGTGTATTCACATATGAGTAGTACCTATCTGGTTTTGTCTTCTGGTACAAGGTTATTCACAGGTGGTACTATTTCAGCAAAATTTACTGAAACATTTTAACAACTAGCCTTAATTTTTATACCAGCATGAAACCACAGATAAAAACCTGTCACCTGATGGACAGTACGTGCCTCGAATCATGTTTGTAGGTATGTAAAATATTTACGTATCATTGAAGTTGTTATATCTGAATTATGCCACTGTTGTCCTGTGGGGACATCAAATTAATTCATTTTGCCAAAAGAAAATCTCTCTGCCTCTGTTGTATACTTTGACTATTGTAAACTTCCTCAGATTACAGATATATCCTGGAGGGTACTAATTTGGGCTTGAGAGCAGGACATTTAAAACTCTGTTATTATCTGAGCTTTTGCTCTCCATGCTTCTTTGTAGTGCTGTTACAAGACAAAGTTTAATGAAAAATTCAAATATCTGACTGATTGTAGATGGCTATAAAGTGGACATTACCACAGAATAAATCAATAGTCAGTGGCATCTAAGGATTTATTCCATTTTAAAGCTGACATCTGGGGCAAATTAATTATGTCCCAGAGTGCCTGTTCCTTCTCACTCGCTGTACAGGGAGCCTGGAGTGACTCTGTGATGGCATTCAGAGTTCAGCCCACACTCAGACAAAGAGCAGTGTAGTTTCAGCAACCAGTAAATTAATAATAAACTTGGAAGGGTAACTGAGAGAAGAGATGTTCACAACAACTTATTCCCACTCTGGGAACATTAGGAATCAGAAGATTTTCATTCTGAAGGCTCTAGGTAAGTCATGCTATCTATTGCCATAGAAAGGCATGACCCCCACTATGCGTGCATCCAATCAGATTAATCTCTTCTGTTGTAAAATCAGAACCTGTAAAACAGAATGTTTTTCTTTAAATATGAATGTGTAACCTAGCACTTAAAAATAGCTGTGTACTATGCAAATGAGCATTAGCTTTTGTCCAGGATTTCTCCAAGTAAAGAGCAGTTGTTTGGAGCAGAGCGTAACGGCCTCGTAATTGCTGCACCGATGAAATCCCAAACAGGGCTGCCAAAGTAATGCCAAACCATCACCCTCAGCTGCTGTGGGAATGGAAGGCAGTGTTTAACCCAAACCCTTTTTCAGACCCATCTCTCACGGTAAGAGCTGATATCACAGGAAGATACTCCAACCGGCTGTACACATACGAGCCGCAGGACATGATGTTCCGTAAGTATTTCCCTTTGTATTTCACCTTGTAAGCAGCCAGATCACCCCATCCTGATCACTTGTGCTTGAGAATCCATTAGGATCTCAAAGAATAAATTCCTTGTGAGAGCATTTGCAATAAATTATAATGGTCTAACCTGTTCTAGCAAAACAAACACACGCATTGTCCCATTGAATTTATTGGGGCTATTCAAGTAAGAAAAAGTGAAAGACCATGGGTGAGAACCTTCAGGATCGAGATCTGAGCAGTTTTATGGAGAATGGTGAAAGTCACTCAAAAGTATCTGACTGCACAATGTAAATAGCCAGTGGTGGGAGGGAACCAGCAAAGAAATGCAGGTGGTTGTGTCTGTACCCCTAAGAGCAATATATCAGAAAGGAATGTGATTTTTCAGGTTGAGCCAGTTCTTACTCTATGCCGTCTATTTGACACCAATGCAGTATCTCACCACAAATACACACTTCACATCTGATTACCAGCTTGCTGTTGAGAAATGGGGAGTCGAAAGGATTCTTGTCAAATCCCTTAAGTTAAACATTTTGATTAATGAAATTTTTTACTTTCTGTCTTAGTATCAGATGTAAGTTAGAAGTAAGAAGGAAATACTTCACAGAAAGAGTGGTCAGAAACTGGAATCATTTACCCAGTGAGGTGGTAGAGGCATCATCCCTTGAAGAATTTAAAAAAAGACTGGATGTGGCACTTGCTGCCATGATCTAGCTGAACAGTTAGAACATCGGCTGGACTAGATGATCTTATAGGTCTCTTCCAGTCTTGAAAATTCTGTGATTCTGTGTGATTCTGTGATTCTGTGAATCTCTAAAATAAAATGTGTGACCATAAATCAATTTCATTGTGAATAATTTACTAAATCCAACTAGGTGGAGCTTTTTAATTGTACAAATATACTTCTAATACATTTTCACAGTTCTTATTTCTTTTCTTTCAGTAATAGAGAACATGAAGAAAGCACTACGCCTCATTCAGACAGAACTGTAACCAGTAACAGTGAAATGACCAGAACCTCCACGAGGTGAAGCTGCATCTCTCTGTCTCTACTTGCAAGCTGAACTTTTACCAAGCAGAATTGGTATATCAGATTTCATAAGAAATGTTTATGTGCAACTCGGAAAACAAAAATAGAAAGACTAAAGCACCCATTTGGAAAACGTGAGGAGAAATATATTAAACACTTTGCAATTAATTATCTAAATAACTGAAAATTATGTTTTTAAGTGCAGCAAATTCAAGCTGTATTTTAGCAATCCAGTTATGACTCAGTTAGGTGAGCTATGACTTCTGAAGAGGAGTTATAAACAATCTTTTTGATGTCTGTTTGCAATTTATTACATGAGTTAATATCTGCATCTTGCCTCCCCATTTTAAATTTTATTGCAAGAAGCTTATTAATTGTTAGTGTACCCCTGTTTTATACAGTCATTTTTCATTGCAGGAAACGAAACTTTGCTGTCAAATCAGACTCGAAAGCTCATACTACAAATTTTGGAATAGCTTACATAGAGGAAAAAAGAACAAAACTAACCCACAAAAACAAACAAATAAATAAACAAATAAACAAAACCACCCCACAACAACAGTGTTCTGGGCTTAGCTTTCCTTTGTATAACCTTTAATTTTTGTTGTGGTAGCTGAAAATGGAAGAGCCTGAGCACGCAGTTTCAGTGAGGTGATAATAATCAAAAGGCAGCTACGTGTTTTGCTGCAATAAAGATACAATGAAGCAAGAGAGATGGAAGGAGATAGACCCAGAAATCCAAACCTGAGGCTAAGTGATGTTTGTAAATTCTGGCATGAGAAAAATGAGGAGGTCTATCCTAGCTCTTGGCATTTAAATGTCATTTCAATAATGGGAAGCTCATCCCAGGCCATTCCCTCTTTTTCTACAGCATTCCATCATAAAGTTGCCAGCTTACTGAGGGAATCTGGACATACAAAATCTTGGAAAAATTTTCACAGGATTACTCTATGCAAGGGTGGACACCTGTTTTGAGTTAAAAGATAAAGTCAGTTGAAATGGTTTACTATCCCAGCAATGTAGGGTTTTGTTAGAGCAAAATAGTCAGCAATCCACCTGCAGCAGGAGCATGTATGTTATGTTATGCTACATATAAAGCACCTGTGTCACTTTTTTGTGCCACCTGTGTTTGCTTGATGCTGCCTCTGTACATATAATAGCTGAGAGAAAGATCTCTGCATGAAGGCTTTGCTAATTCACAATACCTAGTATTAATATGTCATGAGTGAGTTATATGGCACATATCCACGTGTTCATAACTATGTAAAATTTGAATATAAGCATATATTCCAACAGAGTGGAGATAAATGGCCTCTACATGAAGGAAAAAAAAATTATTTCAGTAATTAGAAATGTATCGTCTTTACCATCAGCATGATCTTTTTAACCTATGGGAAAAATGCTAGAAGTAAAATTAAACTGCAAATCTCATTCCTTTAATTTGTGCTGAGCTCTACTCATTTATATCTTTATCTGCTCCAGATTTGGCAAGATTTCCCTGTCTGGGGTCATACCCTCTTTTGAGCATGCCAGAAATATTCTGGAGGAAGGAATGCAAACTAGCTACCAGAGGGTAGCCACAGCAGCCATTTGTCTTCCTTTTCTCCAGCCTACACAACCTCAGCCACTCCTCATGGAGCTTTGTGCTCCAGACCCTCCACCAGCTCCATTGCCCTTCCCTGGACACGCTCCTGCCTTACTGGCCTTGCCCCAGCCCTTACCCGTAAACATCAACCCTGCCATCACCATCACCAAGCTCTAGGTCATGACAAATCCCTAACATGTGGGGCCACTCCACTGCCTCCCCTTCCTTGTCTGTCCCTTTGGAAGAGCTTACAGCCATCCAGTGCAGCACTCCAGTTGTGTCAGTCAGCCCACCAGGTTTCCATGGTGGCAACCTACACCTGCTTTCCTGATTCCCGGTGGCTTCCAGTTCCTTCTGTTTGTTGCCCATGTTGTGTGCATTGTGCAGATGTGCTTCAGCTGGGCTATTGATCCTGACACCATTTTGAGGGGAGAAGCCCTAATTCCTACATGCCCATTCCCAGGCACTCTGTGGTTTCTAATATCAATAACCCTTGTGTTTCTTCTGCCACATGGCTCTATCCCCTACCTCCACTGAGAGAACTGACCAAAGGATCTCACCAGCACACTGTCCCTCAAACATTTGTGTGAGACTACCAGACTTAACTCCAGGGAGCTGCTTTTACCCCCTTCCCTCTTCAAATCCAGTTTAAAGTTCTTTATTCCTTTAGTGGATCCATCCATAAGCAAAGAGGTGGCTGTCAAGAATGCACAAAGCTGGAATCTCAAAAGATTTGTGATACAGATCTTGCTTGATCTCAGGAAAGCTTAACTTCATATTACCTCAGTGCTGCAAAAGGAAATTATTGGTAGAATTACCACTCATTGAAATTGTGCAAGAAACAAGTAATTCAAACCTTAGACCAGGAAGGCTACTCTTGTTCTGCTCTTTTTTGGCATTTGATATTGAGCCTGTAGACAGGAAACAAACTATGTAAATTAAACAAAATAAATAACCAAATCTTCAGAACAATGCAATGATTACTGACTCAATTGTCAGACAAAAGCTAGCCTTTAGATTTACACTGCAGTGAATGTTATTTTAACATTTGAAGCAAATCCAGATTCATTTCCAAAGGGATTATTGATAATGATTGCATCTGTAACCTTGAACAGTATTTGCTGCTTTGGAAGTTTGTAACAGTTTTAACAACCACTCATTCAAGCAGAGAGTAGCCAATTTCTAGAGATGCCACTGGCACATGAATTATGCCATGTCAGATGAAATCTCTTTGCAAAGTCAGTAAAGAGGATTTCACCCTCTTCTTTCCCTTCTCAAAGCCCCATAAGTACCATGCTGAAATCTGTTCCCAGCCACAGCATTCAGAAATGGGACTAAATCTTTGAGATTGTTAAAGACTCAGATCAATTCCTTTTGGTGGAGCTAGATGTTCAGGTAAAAGACACCCTGCATGCACATATTTTTTATTCACAGCTTAGTTCAACACTTATCCCTAATTTTAGAGCTATTACTACATTTCTGCCTTCTCTTTGAAAACTTTTTTGCCAGGTAATATTTCTGCTGATGGAACAGAAACTCAGATCTCAGATTAAGGTCTCATTCTTCTGAGATAAGAGAGTAAACCTGTAACCTGTTCAATAACAGACTTAACATGATTCTTTCCCCTCTTTTTCTCTGAAATGAGTGGCACGATAGTCTGCTCCCTCTTTTATTCCCTGCTTTTCTGTTTGCACACCACACAAATTTACTCACTATATTAGTGGGCAGATTTTTGTTTTTACTCTTTGCTTTCCACTTTCTTAAAAAAAGAGTTGGAAACTTCCTTTCATTCCTTGGTTATCTGGAATTAAACCAACCAGGTTAGAGTTGAAGGAAGAGAATGAAAGACTGAAAATGTGAACGTGAGAGCAGAAGTTGTTTTACACAGAATAAATTCATTCACAGTAAAAGGACCAATAGATGAGAAAGCCTATCTGTGTAGGCTGTGTGCTTTTACAGAATTCATAACCTGTATTCTCTATGTTTAGGTGTTAACATTCACATGGGCACAATGTGGTATCACCTGTAGAAATCCATGTTTTATACAGAAAGATTTCTCTGAGTTTTGCCTTTGGTATTAACACAGCATATTCTGGGAAGCAAAATTACTGCCACCTGCTCACATATCCGTCTCTGCTTTACTGTCTGGACTTATCTGGTGTAATCAGACCAAGAGTAGACAAACAAACGTGGCCTTAACGTCAGTGAGGTGAGGCTCAGGAATCTGAGAAGTGACAGAACAGGATCCTCCCCTGTGTATCCGTCTCAGCACAGAAAGGCGTTCCCTTTTCCAGGCAGATGGCTGATCCATTGGTCTGTGGAGCTAAAACATTTTCCCATGTGCAAATATTTGCACCTGACCAGAACAAAAGAAAAGGCACCATACCTTTGTGTACCGTGGAGGTGAGAGACTGTGGGACACCTCAGCACTTAAAGTGCAAAAGTAGCTTGATCTTGCAGAATAAGGCTGATAAAATTAGGCTTGTTTTGTGTACTACACCTGTTCTTGCCAAAGGCTGACACAGAGAAATTTCCAAATGCTGAGGTGTCCTCCACAGGACCAACCAAGTCACTGACTGCTTCCTTTTGTTTGTTCCTTTTTTCAAATAGATGTAGAGATCTACAGTGCAAGTCAGAAGGAAATGAATAGTCCCCATGGCAATTAAAAAGTCCAAAACCACTGAATAGAAGGGAAAGAATATTTATTTTTTTCACCAGAAAATCTACAGAATTTACAGTCTATTAATTCCTTTTCCTTTCTCCTTAAGACGTGTGTGCAATTCATCACTTCCATCTTTGGTTGCTACCATGTATTGTAAATAACTGACCCCCTCATCACTAAAAGTGCATCTATTTCAGCAGACTGTTTTCTTTTATGAGGTATCAGATATTTGCTGCAATCTCTGATCCCTTTAGAATCAGAGAAGGCACACAGTAACTGCCACTTCTCCTATTTTTATGTAAAGAAAAAAACCCAAATAAGCAGAATCATCTTTTAGTTCACACTGCCATATCAAGAATTGCATTTTGAAATTTCCCAATAATGCCAGCTCCAGCAGACATTCATGAAGTCACCCTTTGTACACCTCTAAGTCTGACCTGTGAGAAAGAGAAAAGATGCTACACACAATAACTTTTCAAGTTTATAAGACTCAAAAGACAATACTCCACATGGAGTGTGCTGGTGCTTAGACTGTGTTATTGTTTTAGGAATGAGCCTAAAATGGCCCCAAAAAGATCTACTGTGTCCTCTGTTACCTTTCTGAGGTATCACTGGTTACTCCTTAGCACACCCTGGCTACATGTCCCCAGGTGATTGTTTGTAAAGGGCTGGCACACAAGAACCCTCCCTGCTATTTAGCACTCAGCCAGCTGCAGAGAGACAAGTGCACGGATGTATAAAAACCAGCAGCCTCATTGCTCGGGTTCACATGCAGGGAAGAGAGCAGTGACTGCCTGGAGGAGAAGCTACACCCCATGGTGAGGAATATTGCATAGGATGGAGAGAAAAGTCCAGGAGTCCCTTGCTGTGCTAAGGGATTTTTTTGCTTCAAGCCTGCAAGTAGCTGGGGCTGTGATTTTACACAGCTCTTGAGCATTTTTATAAAAGCATAAGAGCAGCAGAAGAGCATGTATCTTCCAGACCTCCACTGCTTCACTTGGAAGACAACTCCACAACCAATATATCAAATTATTATGTTATTCTCAATATTATTTGTATTCTCAAACATTTTTGTATATACATTGCTACTAAGGAGCATCCTTGCCCTAATTGAAAAAATATTCCCCCATGGTCTCACTGGCTTAGTTCTCAGTAATTCGTATACTCTCAACCTTGACAATTAAAAAAAAATTTCAAATTCCATTATGAATTCCCAAAAAGGAATTCAAAGATGCAGAGCAGCAGTTGCCCTGGCCCTGGAGATTAAATTTTTCCTTCCTTGGAAAAACACCCTTTCTTATTTACTGACCAAACAAATTACTACAGAGGGAGTCATAGTCCAGTAAAAATGTATTATGGGCTGTCCTGCATTCTTGGGCTCAAGATATGAGATGCGGAACAACTCCATTGAAGAGAAATAAACCTTTAGCATTGTTTGGTAGTTGTTTATAAAAGCCAAGGAACAGCTCTGTGGATGTCTCACAGAGAATTTTTAAGGAATAAGCCTTATTTCATAGGCTATTTCTAGAAGGCAACAGTGCAAATATGAACCTATCTGAAGTGTTCATGTGGCAGCCACTTTACTCACACCATCAAGAATGACCACTGGGGATGTCTTCAGGCTGCCTTTCCTGACCAAGTGTGCTGGCTGCACACATGGTGAGCTGAGCTGTGCAGCCCCAGGTACAGCCACAGGGCATCTCTGGAGCACCAAGCACAAACACCTTGAGCACCAGGCAAAGCTGTATCCACAGGCAGCTGTGCTGCCTGGAGGTGTCCTGCCATATGGAGGCAGCATCAAAGAGACTGGCAGATCCTTTGGCTATTCACCCTGAAGCAAGTTGCAGGAGCTAAGGATGTTTAGCTTTCCATGTTTTTATAGAGAAGGAACTAAAACACAAGCAGGTTAAGATCACACAAAAAGCATGTGGCAGCTCAAGGAACTGAGGGTGCCTTTAGCTAGCTAATATTAATGGAAAAAAAAACACCAACTAATTAGCACTGCATCTTTCTGACTGTGGAATCTGTTCTATCAGTCATTTCAATTCCTGAAACTTTGGGAGAAAAGGCATTGTGCTAAGACAAATGAAAGAGAGCATCCACAATTTTGTAACCAACACAGAAACCACAAAACCTTTCCTTCCTGCGCTGAAGCAAATCAAAGGATACGTGTCCTTTGAGAGGATGACTCACCTAGAAAGCCAAAGAAAATTCTTCCTGCTATATAGTTTCATAACATGGTCTACTGAGCCATAAACCTAGAAGAAACAATGTCTTTGAGAAAGAGTGAATTCCCTAAATACTTTTGGTAAACATAATTCCACAGTTCTATCTGCAGTGCTAGAGGTTTTTCTAGTAGCTACCTTGTCTCCAGGTAAAGCTGAAATTCATTGAAAGAAGAAACTGTGGTTCCAAGTCTGACAACAGCAAGCATTGCCAGTGCCTGTAAATACTTTAGCATTTCACTAGATGTATATTTTAGTCATGTAGGCTCAATATGTTTGTGGCAGCATGCTGATACATCATGGAAATAGTCAAATTACATAGGGACTATAGGGGCAAGTTGCCAAAAACATGTCAGGCTCATAGCCACATTTTGAAACAGCAAAGTTGAAAAACAAGCAAAATCTCCCATAAATGTAATTATAATAATTTTAAACAGTGCAGAGAAAAATAACAATCTCATATATTTTATATATTATATCTTTGTATACACAATTTGTGAAGGTATTGGCTATGCTTGCTAAATCAGGAATAAAAATATACTGCTAGAAGTATTTCACTTATGAAACTGTAGATTGCTTGGCATGCTGATAGAGGGGTGGTGGGGGCACAGGTGGCAGGATCATTCCCATCCCCTTTATGGGTAACCAACACAACTGGGTGCCTCTCTACACTGCCTGTCCACAGACACATATGGCAGGGGGAACAAATGGGAGGAATGAGAAATCTGCATGCAGTTGGTGGGTTTACTGGGACTCTAATGGAAGTGTTCAAGGCCAGCTTGGATGGGGCCCTGGGCAGCCTGGTCCAGTGGAAGGTATCCCTGACCATGGAAGGGGGTTTGGAGATAGACAATCTTTAAGGTCCCTCCCAACCCAAGCAATTCTCTGATTCCATGGAGTGAGGACAGAACTCAGTCCCAAGAGCAGCACATATTGCTGACAAGAACACATTTTCCTTTTTTTGGCCATTATGCTCCTCTCATGGACTTGGGGTGAGTGATTACTGCACAAGTAAAATGCACTGCTCCTACTCAACAATACTGGCTCTGCTTGATGAAGGGAAGCAATGGCAGCTGTCATCATTGTTCTCCTTGGTTCATTCTGACACATGAGTAAAGACTAATCATAATCCCTTGATTGCTATGAACTTATCTGAAGTTTAACTAGTAGGTAACTGCTAGTTAGCCTTGTACAAATTAAGGGGAGAAACTTATGTTTCAGGGGCAGAGTATCCACTACAGCCTAAGGCAGGTGGCAGGAGAAATAAAGGCTTGGCACTGTGTCTACCAAATTTGAAGCTCACGTCTCTTTGGAAGTGAGCAGAGCCTTGGCCTCCAGTGTGCAGCTTGTTACTGAGTCCTGAAGTTTCGTTACAGGTTATTTTCTCTTATTTTAGGAGTATGTTGGTCCAAAATCAGATAAACTGTTAGCATGAAGTGCTTTGATTTGAACAGATGCCTGAATTCCCTACTGGTACCTGAAGAGGAGTGTGCACAATCACTTCCTGTGATTTACCTACACATCAAGTGCTCTCATGCAATGCTAGTATGTATTTGGAACATGTTGTCTCTCCTGTATTGGGTAGTATTTTTAATGACTGATTTTATTACCTACAAGATGGATATAGACTTACTGTATGAAACATCAACCATATTGCCAGCGTGTTTCTACAGTTACATTGTGAGTAGTTATAATCTCTTGTTATAAAAAGCTTGACATAGAGATATAGAAAGGCTGCCTCCTCCTGGCCTATGTTGGTTCTAATCACTTCTTTATGTACCTCTTCAGGCAACAAAAAAACCCATCTCTAATTATCCTCAAAGTAACCAAGGCACTTACTGTGTGGTCATTACAGAAAATTTTCAAACTCATCTCCTGTATAAGTTAGACTTAGTGAAACCAGAGTAGAACAGCAGATAGAAATTAACTTGTTTAATAGAGAAAGGACAGCTTTTACACAGTTGAAGTGACAATGCTAGGCAAGAGTAGAATGAAACACAGATTTCTTTGCTAATTTTAGGTGCAAATTGATGAAGTGATAACTTACATAAGCAGCTTATATAAATGTAGCCATTCTACACATTAAACTTGAAAAATCTATTCTCTTTCTTTAGCTGTGTTATTTCCTTTTCGTGTTGACAAGACCACTTATACCATACGGACCTAAAATTCATCTTTATGCTTCAACCAATTATTTGGATAAGACAGCAAAAGGGACTATAGGTGGGAATGGTAATTTAACCACCCATGTTACTAAACCATGAGTTAATTTATCGCAAAACTTTGCATACTAAGGAACATAACAGTGATGCACTTCCTTAATTTGGTTTTAAAACGTGTACCATGCATCACACATGCATCTCAGTTCTCCTGGTCATGTTACCTTGTCAGCACAAAATGTTTATCCTCCCTTGATTTAAGAGGAAAAACATGAAAGAAAGCAATATCAAAATAAGGACTGAATTTGGAAGACAGTAGAGAAAGAAAGGATAAGCTATTCACTGAAAAATTCCTCAGTATATCTTAAATGATATTTTCCTGAACTTGAGCCAGAATTAAGCCAAAAACTAAAGCCTTGAGGCTGTCATTCTCTAGGGAAAAAGCCTGAGTCAGCTGTCAGTGGCTGCCTGGGGAAGGGAGGGTCATCACTAACAGGTATTTAAGACAAATATTGTAACATAAAGTCTTGTCCTACTCAACAGAAGATGGAGTGACACAGGCTGTAAAGAACAACAGTGCAAAATGTGCCTTTCTAGGCTCTTTTCTCCAGGGAAGAAAAAAAAATGCATCAAAGAGGAGCTGGTCTGAGCTACTATAAACTGCCATTTCCCAGCATGGATTTCCTAGGGAAGGAGCTCTGGAATCTGGCCTCCCCATTTACAGGAATTATACATTGCCCTCTCTCTCTCTCATATCTCCAGGCCATGCAGCTTCCTTTGTAGGCAGTTTGTGCCTATGTCCTGGTCCTTCCTGGAAGGAAGAAGGAAAGAGATTGTGGGCATGACCAAAGGAAGGCCACCTGGATTAACTGAGCTGGTAAATGAATGAAAAAAGCCAAGAATGTAGCTTCCATAGCAAAGAGTATAAATAAGGAAGTTCTCCAGTGAATTTCTCTCATAAGCAATTAAATAATTATTTTATCATCAGGGCATATAACCTAAGTAATATTCATAAATCAAAGGAATTTTCACAATCAGAGAAAAACTGTTATAACTAAAATAATTACTTTTAGGTAAAAACTATAGGTATTTTAGGGTTTTTTTTCACCAAAACAGAGCTTTGTGCTTTTCTTAAATATAAATTCAATTGCACAATTAAAATAACCCAGAAATGGGCATGTATCCATGACAGCAAACTTCCAGCTCCTGCATGGAATTTTGATGGTTGCTCAACATTTCTTTGCCATTGGCTTATTATATCACAGATTCTATTTATCTTTATTTAGAGATCCCTCTTTCTGAAGCACCTGTGAGAAGAGAAGGGAGCTAAGCCCTTCACAATGCAGATATTCACCATGGACTCTGCTAAGCAGTCGCTCAGGGTTAGTCATGTCATGTCAGGAGTGGCTGCAGCTGTTCCTACAGGGTTTGGTGGGAGGTTTTGTGGGACAGCATCCCTTCCTACACTGCAGGAAGTTCACACCATAAGCGCCTGTATCACCGCCCTGACTCCTCATTTCCTCCCCCAGCACAAAAGTGCATCCAGGCAGGAAGAGCTGCCAGTGACTCCCTCCCTTTTTGGCACAGAAAGCACAGGGCAGCTTTCTTCCTTTTCCACCACATGATGACTCTTGTGTTTCATTGAGGACCCTGCCAGCCCAGGCTCCTATCTGCTTTCCCCTTGTCTCCAGCATCCACCCAGCTACGCAAACAGGGCAAGGCAGAGCTGTGCTCAGCTGCAGCAGCTGCCAGCCTGCACAGCAATGCCACTCCCTCTGCAGAGACACAGCTTAAACTTCATCTCCAGAACACAACTATCCTCCCAGGTTGGTTTGCACATAGCTCTCAGGGTCCCTTCATTCTTTTCCACAGATACAAAACCTTCACTGAATGCACAGCAGGGCCTCAGCCTGAGCAGTGAACTTAATGTGACCAGCCCAGGGATCAAAGGTCTTACTGCACATTTACAACACAAAAAGAGTTGTCAAACAATATGACAAGAATGATCAAGCATTCAAGAATCATTCCCTATCAATTTATTAGATAGGATAAGCTGCTTCCTTTGCTCCCTCAAGACCAGAATATTACAGGGGCCAAGAAGGCAGAATATTAATCCTCAATAATCAGGCAAGATGGAAACAAATAGCCTGGGTCAGAATGACAGCCATGCCCCAGCATGGGTGTATTTAGGGGCTTTGTTGAACAGGCTACCATGTGAAAAACCTCCCACTAGTCCTCCCAGCACAGCAGCTTAGTGCAGTTGTTTAGCCTCTCATTTCTGAGCTCCTCGCCACAGGAGCACAATTAGAGCCAGCACAGAGGCATTCCTCAGGCTGGGCTGGCAGGGCTGACCTCCTGCCTTCCCCTTCCCCTGAGCAGCAGCGATCTCAGAGAGCAACAACCACACTGCTGACACCACGCTAGGCACTGTAATGAGACAGCCTGTCCTTTGTCAAGGGCAGAGTCATCCAGCTTGGCAGTGCCCAGTCCCAGGCATGGCTTACTGGTCCAGAATAAATTCACACAGAGAGGGGCAGGGTTGCCTGATGGCCACAATGGAAAAACCCTCTTATGGACTTGATGTCACTCCTCACAAAAAAGCTAGAAAAGTCCATATGACTTTTCAGTTTTTCAACAGTGAGCAGTGGTCTTAATAGATATCAAATGTTTAAAATGACCACCATGAAAGAAGCTTGTTTCCTGTTCCCAAATATTAATTGAAAAAGAGAACTTCTGCATCACTGCTCTGGCAAGATCCTTTGTCCTTTCTGGAGTCTGCATGTGTATAGAGATAGATAGATAGATAGATAGATAGATAGATAGATAGATAGATAGATAGATAGATAGACAGACAGACGGATAGATAGATGATTTTAAAATGTAGATTTGACAGACAGACATGGCAATTTGAAGTCTATGGATCCGATTTTAATGATATATAGAGATTTGCATTTATCAAAACAGTAAACAACAGGTATAAAAGTACACAGGATTCAGGACAGGTCTGAGATTTAGGACAAATTATTTAAGACTAATCAACCTAGAAATAATGGCTTAATACTAAAGGAAGTTCTTTGCAACTTAAATTAGCAGCAGCTTGACAAATTGAAACCATCATGGATAAATATAGCATGGGGATATTTATTCCCTGAAACTCTTCTTGAAAACATCAAGTCAGTCAGGAATAAGCAGGCAGCCACTCAGAAGCTGACACGTTTTCTCTCCATCAGTAAAAGTGATTTGAAAGGGATTTGCACTACAAGAATACTCAACAGATTTGCTATTGCTTAGCACAACATACTGCAAATAGAACATGCAGCAGACTTATTATCTGACCTAGGTCATCTCCTGATTAAACATATATAGATTGGAAGAGATTAGTCATTTAACAGAGTAGAAGCACAAGCCAAGCTACTGCTTACACGAAGAAATTATATCCAATTAGCTTTGCAAGTGAGCTAAAGGCAGGAATTAAGAGGAAGGTAGTTCCAGGACACTTCCGCCAGCACATCCTGTTCAGGATGCCTGAACACACACCTGCTACACCCCTGCACTATATTGACTTATATTTCCATATTCTGTGCCACAGGGACAGTATTTCAAAGATTATTAAATATTGACATCACTATATTTGGGGAAAAACTAAGGATTAATTTTAAAAGTTGAGTCAGTAGCAAAAAGTAGTCCCACCATATTGTTTTCAAACCAGGAGTTATAATCACAACACATACATCACCATGCTCCCAGGTCATTCAGGGAGAGGGCTGAGATCTCACTCTAAGCTGGTGCTTCTGTTCAAAGCCAGTCCCCAGGAGCTGGACAGGAACCAGGACACGACTGAGCACTTAGACATGACACACAAGCTGTACCCCAGACAGCTTAACCCTAAAACCATGTCTGGCAGAAGTGAAACTCTTCATACAGAGCTGGCAAAGGAACAGCTACCCAGCACCATGGCCCAGCTCACCCAAGAATGAAGGGGAAGTTCTTCAGTGACTGAAAAGGAGTTTAGGAAGGAAGGCACTTGGCTAAGCAGCTAAGTGATTACCCATAATGGTGAGCCCAGTGCACTTCATCTGTCAAAATGACAGTATGATCACTTCTCTGCCCCAGATAACTCCACTGGAGCTTGGGCCAATTTTTGCACAATATAATATCAGATAAGCTTAGATTTACCACTCAGAAGGAAAAGCTTTTCCATACATTTGTGTGGCTATGCTGTGACCTGCCAATTCCTCCACTGCTGTGTGCTTACAACAACATTCTGCTCCAGTAGCTCTGGCACAGGGGACTCCATCAACCTCACAAGCACCCTGTGCTCTCACCTCTCCATTTATATAATTTCTCTTTTTGTTATTATAATAGTGACAGTTTGCCAACACAGTTTCACTGACACAGTTCCATAGCTGCATTGATCTATGTGAATAATTTTAGGGCTTTACAGTTGGTGATTTGATTTCATCTTTGGAGGTATAAATGGTAGACCCCCAGTGAAAAACTGGACTCAAAGTGTAGATGTCATATTAAGATGCCCCACAAGAGCTCTGGAATGACCCAAGTTCATATCCAAAACAAACTCCTTCAGAATGGTAAAAGCTGTCGTCATTGCGCAGTGCTAAGCTCCTAAACCATGTTTAACAAAGTGTTTCTAATCAAAAAGAACATCAGGATACTTAGTAGAAAGTCACAAGTAAATTTAGTAATGGTAGGCACAAAATGCAAATCCGGGTTATAGATTCAAGTGTTGAGTCCAATTGTTCAGATTTCAGTGGCATTTTGTCCTGAAGGTGCAGGTTGAATGAATAACAATTTCAAAAACTTGAATCTCTTGCTCTAAACAATTTTAAAATCCTGCCTATGCTTCAAGGAGGACTTAAATTCTCCATTTTACTTTATAAGGCAAAATTCTGCTATCTGATTTTCTACCAGGAGTGGGAGACTCTGGAAAATTACAAATTTCATGTGTTATACTACATTTTACCCCACCATCTAATTATGATTAAAATTATTTCATCCTACCAATCTCCCACCAGACTGTTCAACTGGTTAAGTCCTTTCTAAAACAGAGACTTTATAACTGACTCATGCTTTCACTTAGAGAATTATTCACACTGTGTTTCTTCACAAGTAGAACCAGCACAAGCAATTCCCTGTGACAGTCTCATTTTGGTAAGTGAAGCCAAAATAATTACTTTTTCTAAATAAATTTTTACTTTTACGAGAAATTTTGCAAAAAAACTTACTTTTCATATCCAAACAAACTATTTTTTTTTTTTTTTGCAAAATGACAGTTTGACACAACAAAAATGCAAGTCTTCGATCAAACACTTTTTCTAAAAGTTAGGTTTTTTTGTTTAAAATGTTTGGTTGACAAAAAATAACTCCCCAGTCACCCCTTCCAAAAAGCTTGCCTAAAGCATAGTTTTCATCCTTCTGTAGAAGCCTGAGAAAAAAAGATTTTAAATGAATGAATGAATGAAAAAAAGAATGATCTGAATCTGACTCCACTGTTATTTTGAAGTCACATGGTGCAGAACCTATGAATAGGCCCAAGGGCAGGGATAGCTCCAGCAAAACAAAGAACAAGTGTTACTACTCTAGCCTCCAAATATGAGTTTATTTTCCAAAATATCAACCCTGGCACCTGTAGCAAATGGGCAAAGAGATGGTGGTGGGTCTTTCATTAATATCTTTGACAAATTCATGACGTAGCATGAACTGGTGAATAACACAATTTTAAAAACATAGAATAATATAACAAAACCCCCAAAACTGTAAGGTGGAGTTTTTGTTTGCATTTAGTTTTCTATCCAATTCATTTCCTGCTAGAAGAATTGCAGCAATATTTTTGATACAAGTTACCTGCAAGCTGCTGTTCAACCAGCAGAGTAAACCAGCATTAACCTTCATCCCTCTCAGCTTTGCTGACTGAGAGCTGCATTCCTGCATTAGAGTGCTGTCTCCAACACATTCAGAATGCAATACCACTTGCGTAGAACACACAAGGAGAAAGAAAAAAGGTATCTTCCTTCATGGATAGAATAAGCTTTGTCATTTATCTGTTGCAATATTAAACCTCATTACTGTTATACGCCACAGGTAAGTTTGCTCTCTCTCCTCCTCTCCACTTCCCTAGTCAAACTAAAGGTAGCAAGTAGGATATTTTGATTATTAATTAAACAAAGCCACTCCCAATTGCTCTGGTGCCTCAGAGCAGAGAACCAACACCCAGGGCTACTGCTGTTAGAGATTCCTGCTCGCCAGCTCTGCGAGTCATCCTGGGCGAGACTCACACACAAGGCAGATTTCACTGAAACCCAGCAAACTGGAGAGCAGCCCTGTTCTGGAACTGGTTAGAAGGCTTTACAGAATTCAACTCCAGCACAATTTATCTTCCACTTCAACCAAAGCATTTTATCTAGCAAGGTTTCTATATAAAGCAGTTTGCAAGGCGAGCTGAATTTATCATACCAGCTGATGCAGTCAGAAAAAGCAAAGGGTGCTCAGTTTGAGATTCACTTAAGGGCTGACTTAACATTAACATTATTGTACAAAAATTAAACAATGACCTTTGACAAGTGGCCAAGAATTTACTTAAATTACAATGGCCAAGCTTTACTTAAAAATTTTTAGAAATAGCAGTAACATAGATGCACATAGAATTTGGAAGCTGAAGTGTCTCTGCTGAGTGTGAACCAGACCACTGTATGAACTTACAAAAGGTTTGTTTGCTCACCAAACAGGCCACAGGAAAGAATCATGGCAACATGGTGCATTCTCATGAAGGCTAAACTCTTGAGACTTTCCTGAAGGGGTCCTTGCTAAGAGATTCACCTTGCTAACAGAATCAGGTGCTGCAGAGCAAAAGGAGTCATTTTCTTTGCATGAGCAACATTAGTGACTGGAAGAAAACCTTGTGATTGTGCAGTAAGAGTAACACCCCTGGAACAATTTTGCTTTTCAATTTAAATTACCTGTAAACACAAAGCACCAGTTTCATTTTTTTCAGACCTTTGTGAATTTAACACATCTTTTAAATTACCATCTTTATTCTTTTAATCTGACCATAGAAATATAGAATATGTGAGTTGGAAGGGACCCACAAAGATCATCAAAGTTCAATTCCTGTCCTCAAAGAGGACCCCCCCAAAACTCACACCATGTGCCCCTTTAAGCATCTTTAGTCTTCAAGGCATGTGTCAGTTATCTGAAAAAGATTTTTTAAATTATATTCTTTTTTCTCATTTCCCAAATCCAAAGGAACTAAAAAGCCTGTGGGTAATGCAGACCCAAGCTCTGACAGATAAATGCACATTCAACGACAAATGGCCCCACTAACTTTGCTGGAGTGTCTCACAATGGCATCCCCCAGAAACTCTTACAGCCTGCAACTGAAATAGTTAAAAGGTAGATCTATTTGTATCAGGAGCTTTAAATTCCTACATTTTCTGTATTTAAGAGAAGAAAATGGGGTGGGTTTATTTCAGAACCAATCTGACTGAGTCAAGAAGACAGTTGGAAAATTCTTATTATTATGGTGCATTCATGCTTAAGTTTCACTGACATAGCAGTGTCAATCACCAAAAGGATGGTCTCAAAGTTCAAGATGCAGCTTGCTACTTCTTACAGTACTTATTAGACTTTTATGATGACTCTACTCTTATTTAACAGCTATAAGAATGTTATTTATTTTTTGGGCAGAGCCAGGACAGTTAAGACCAAAACGCAGGACTGGCTCTGTGTAACAGCCACCTGAGAAACACAGTCAAGCAAGCTAGATGCTGATCTCATGCACACATCAACCAGGAAGCTGGCAAGGAAATACAGGTGTGACAATCCTACTGGTCAATAGAAAGAAGAAATAGAAGTGTAAGGAACACCTCTCAAAGCTATGAAGGCATCCTTAGCTGAACCCACTGTCTGATAGATTCTTTTTCTTCTAAAAGAAGAGGAAAAAATAAATATTTTATAGGAGATCATGCCAAAGGTCTCAGCTCCTAACCATAGAGAACAGCTCTGCACACACACAGTGTGACGTTTGCAATATCCAAGTGCCCACATGAAGCTCATCCAAAACTGCAAATAATTTTTAGCTTTTTAGAATCTTTAGTTAGAAAGTACAGAGAGCTAGAACAGATAACAGAGCTTATAAGCTGTCTACAGTTTATTATTCAATCCTCATATGAACCAGGTGAAGGCAGTGCCTACCACACAAACCTGTAATGAAAATAACAGCAATAATTAGTGACTCCCATGCCTGTGGTCTTTTGGCATGTTGCAGCCACATGAATATAGCATTGAATAATTGCTTCTCTCCAAATAACTGACATCATCTACATGACTGCTACCCACTACCTTCAGTTTGTTTTTTAACTTTTTGATATTTGACATTTAAAACTTAGGATCACTGGAAGGATCAACACTGTGTCCTGAACCAGCAACTTGGATTCAGCCCTGCTAGCCAACCCACCAAAGCAGCAAACAGCAGAGCTCCACAACAGCCAAACAAAGACAGGCACTTCCTCCATTCTTCCTGTGCTGCTGATTTATATTCCCTCCACTCATTCCAGAAAGGAGGTGGGTGCTACCAGCTGGTCTCTGGTTACTTCTGCCCAGCAACACCTGCAGAATGTGGGAGGCTGCTGGTTGCAGGCAGCTCTGCACCAGCTGCCTGTTTGCTCTGCAGCTCCACAGCTGCACGATACAGAATAGGAGGGCAGGAACTGAAATCCCAGCCTGCTGGTGTTTGTAATGAGTCAATACATCCAGCTCTGAAATCCTAGCAGGATAGCTACAAGTCTCTCAACACAAAACTAGAAATTACACCTTATTTTTTCTTCTCATTCAGACATGTTAAAAGCAGAAACGGCTCCTAACAGATAGTTGACACTGGAACTCTAGTATATGCATTTTTACTTATCTATGGCTCCCCATGTAGTGGTCTACTTTTAAGTGATCTGCTTTCAGATCACACTCACATCTCCATCTTTTTCCACACAATTTTTTTGGCACACAGATTAGACTACCTTTGACTTGACTATGTGGGAATTCCCTGCCTCCCGGGGAACCTCCAAGCGACACAGCTAGATACAGAGAACAGCTGGATGCAGAAAGACCACACTGCTTAACCTTGCTTCTATTTCAGTCATTGTCAGCTGCTGGAATGATCTTGTGGAGAGGGAGGGCAAATGAGACAAGGCTGCTCTGTCCCAGCTCCAGCACCTCTGCGCCAAGCATTGCTGAAACACACATCAGCCTTTTGACCACTAAGCATTTCACAAGATTTGGGATAGGATTGCCTATGCTACCTCCAGAAAAAAAAAAAAAATTAAAAGAGCAATTTTAAATTAGTATTTTGCGTTTGAAAGGATAGAGCTAATTGCCTAGATAGAGCCACGTTATCATCAAGCCATCAGCTGGAGCTGTGCCAGCAGGAGAATGGGAACACCCATCCTCTATCAGCTCCCTGTGACTGATACTGCTTGTTTAGTGTCACCACCTGTGGGGGTGTGCTCACCATTTCCAGGCCATGACGTTTAAACAGAAATTTAAGGACACGTTGCCTAAAGTCACTCCAACTGGCTTGAACAGCCAGCTAGCAATCCTGATGGAGACATTACAACTGTGTTTGTACAGTGTATGACCCACACCATGCTGAAACATGAGCACCTCATGGGTAAAAGTTAATAACCATTCATTACTGTTCCAGCAATAATATTCTAACCTGTGACCATAGTATGGCATTTTTCCATTAATTTAGCTTATACTGGGCAATAGACCAAGTGCAGCTGACAGTAGGATATGTGTGGGTTCAGTTATAAGATCACCTTTGTACTGTTTAACATTTCTTTTATACATACTACATATGTAGATTCACCAGATAACAGAATTGTTGCATTTGGCAGGCACTTTTGGAGACTGTCTTGTCCAAGGCCTCTGCTCAAAGCAGGGTCACCTACAGCAGGTTGCTCAGGGCTACACCCAGTTGAGTTTTGAATATGTCCAAGGATGGGGATTCCACAATTTTTCTGGACAGCCTGTTCCAGTCTTCAATCATCCTCACATTACAAAAGGAACAAAATTCTACTTTATATTTGCATGCAATTTCCTGAATTTCAATTTACTCTCATCCTGACGCTTGATGTTACAGAAGAGTCTGGCTTTCCTGTCTTTACTTAGAGTCAAAGAATCATGAAATGGTTTGGGTTGGAAGGGACCTTAAAGACTTTCTAGTTCCAACCCTCCTGACATGGGCAGGGACACCTTCAACTACGCCAGGGTGCTCAAAGCCCCATCCAACCTGGCCTTGAACACTTCCAGGGATGAGGCATCTACAGCTTCTCTGGACAACATGTCCCATAGCTTTACCACCCTTTTAAAGGATTTCTTTCTAATATCTAATCTGGATCTACTCTCATTGATTTTAAGGCCATTACCCCTTGTCCTATTCCCACATGCTCTTGAGAGAAGTCCCTCTCCAGCTTTTTTGTAGCCCCCCCACTTTAGGTACTAGCAGATGCTGTAAGGTCTCCCCAGAGTTTTCTCCAGGCTAAAAGCCCAAATCAGTCTCTTGAAGACATGGTCCAGCCTTCTGATCCTCTCTGTGGCCTTCTTCCGAACAAGGAGGTCTCCACTATCAGGTATTGACACAATCAGGTGTGAGATCCCCCTGAGCCATCTCTTCTGCAGCTGAACACTCCTAGCTCTCTCAGCCCCTCCTCAAATGACAGACATTCCATCTTTTCACCACCTTTGAACCCTTTTGGTGCACCTGTTCCAGTATGAGCATATCTCCTTCACTGGGGAGCTCAGAACTGGGCCCAACACAGTGGATGTGCCCTCACTTTCTTTGTCCTGTAACACAGTGGTCTGCAACACGTCATTAGAATACTGTGTAACAAAAGGAATTAAATTATGTCAATATTTGAAGACAAGGATTGTAGTGAGAAGCTTTCAGAAGCATGCTCAACATTCTGCATTAGGAAGCACCTCACAGCATGAGCAGCTGGAAGTGGGTGCTGTCTTATTTCAAAGTTCATCTTACAAACAGTTGAAGGTCAGGCAGGATAAAAGTATTCTTTCCAACCCTGTCCCTATGCATGAGCACTGAATAATGGCATTAATAATCAAACAACAGGTTCGTTGAACAAATCTTTGAAACCCGACTGAAGAGTTATCCCAGCACTTCTCTGGGTAACTTGTGGTAAACTATTCTCCTGGCAAAGATGAAAAAACAATCCCCATACTCCCCCCACAGAAAAGAAAGTAAGGGGGGGAAGAAAGAAGTAAAATAAGAAGGTGAAACCATTGAGGATTTTATACCTGGTCTATATTTGGACAGTTAGTTTTACAACTTTGTAGCTGAGACATAGATAAAAATATAATATTCAGGATCTGGAAAATCCAGCTCAGAAATGAGACTGCTGAATACCAGATTTAACCTTGACAAGGCAAGTAGAACTGCCCAAGCAAAGATGCCCACCCAGTTCAGACTGAAGCAGAGAGAAAAATGGTACCATGGCATGGACACAGTGAGGATGCGGTGGAACATCTGAAACATGGCAGCTGTGAGAGCTGCCACAGAAAGGACTCAGCTCTGGAATCCTCTAAAACTGTGCAGTCTGTGTGGTTGACTAAACCTGCACACTCTGTGATGAGTACACAAGCCAAGGCAATGTCAAGAACCTGGGAGAAGATGGAGGGTTCTGTGGAGCACATCATGCAGGCTGAGAGTGTCAACACCATGAGGGTCTGCACAGCTTGGAGAAAAAGCCCAACACTACCAGGAAAGAGAGAAACTCAGCAGAACAAATGCATACACTCCATTGCAGAGCTCATGCTGATTGGGATATTGGCCCCAAAGCAAAAGCAATGTTAAAAAAAAAGACATTAGCACACAAGGAACAGCGGGGCTAAGAAAACAGTTGTGTCAGTGGTTTCAGCTGGAATTTCACTGAGATGTGTTTAATGCTCATTGAAAAAAAAAATAAAAAACAGGATGGAATCCTTCATCTTTATCTTCACAAACTTTCAGGCAAGTTCACAAGAATAAGGGGAATAGAGACCCATCCATTATTACTTAAAGACCATAAATTCTGGAGTCAGATCTGGGAGATCACATCACTGATACTCACTAGTATCTGATCTTTGAGGCAAAGCATTAGGAAAACTAAGAGGATCTGGGTTACAGATATACAGACATACATTCAAAATAAGAACAATGAATACAAAGGAGGCCTACAGGGAGAGCACAGCAAGGTGGCAGCTCTGGGAGACAGGCTGAATTATGAATATTGTGGCTCAGCTACTTGCCTGTAATAGAGTTTAGCATCCAAGGACCAAGGCAGGCCAGAAACAGAAGGGGGCTGGATTAATAGAAAGAGGCTTGTTAAAAAATGCCCATGTGATACTAAGTACAAAAATAAGCCATTCAAAACATAATTTTCCCCCACCTTTCTCAATTACATTATAAAAAAATAGGAAACTGTGGGCTCACAGATTTCAAGTTGCACTGAAAATTGGGTATCAGTTATTCAGACAGGGAAGGAGTCATTTGCTTTAATTTTCTAGTACAGCAAATTTTCTGGTTTTAGACAGAGCTAGTAATTTCAATTTATTAAAATGCATTTACTTCAGTATAAGAATTTCAGACATGAGGCATTGCTGATCATAACTGACTTGCCCAGTTAAGATGACCAGATAAAAGTCTCTTTCTCAGGCTGTGGTACAACCCCAGCTTTCCAATCCCCCTCATCAAAGAATTCCTCTTCACTCATTCACTGCTCCCCCGTGAGATAGAAAAAAAACATTTCAAAGTTAAATCTAAATCCTACCAGGATCAGGCTTTCTCTTATCAAACAAAACTGAGCAATTAAGTTCCACATATGCTGAAAACTCCTTGGTGTAATAGACCATGACAGTTTCCTTATGGTTGTGAAAAGGGCATTAAACAATACAAGATCAAGAATATTTAATATGGGTCTTCAAATGACTTAGTGATTTTAAAATGTGTCATTCAGCAATGCCTTCCAGACATCTCATCCCATCAAGGCTCAAAACAAAGTATGGGATAAGAACTGGCTACATGACAAACCCACATCTTTATCTAAAACCATGTAAGGGATGCTCCATGCTTTTCGTGACAACTTGTGTCATGTGCTGGTGATTTGTATTACAAACATCCACACGCAATTGGAAAGAAATGGCTCCAGAGTTATCAAAATCCTCACAGATTGCTCTTTTGTTTTGCAAGCAGTAATTAAAGATTATCTTATTTTAAATCCGTAGCATCTCTTCTGCTAGCTAATTTGAAAAATTTTACCAATAAACTGTAGATAGTGCAAATTTATTGAGTAATAAAAAGAGGAAAATGTTGGGCTGAGGTATTTTGGAAAACCATCATTCTTCAGGACAAATCATCAGATTCCTAGCAAAAATTTATCTGAGCTCCAGTTACCAGCTTTAAATGTTTAGCAATAGAAATCTACTGAACTTTTTTCTTTCCAGGCATAGATTGAAATGTGGCTTTGTAATGAAAATAAAGTAGACAGGAGATGGTTGAACCGTGGCCTTCCAACTCTCTCGAGAATGTCTGGACCACTTCTAAGACATCAGCTCTCCTTTAGTAATGCATTTGCAAGTGTTAGCAAATAGTTCCTGAGCTAATGTGAGAAAAATCACTTTCTTACCTAACAGAGCAGGCCTGGGAACCAGTGCCTGCTCCAGCATAAATGCCTATTACCCAAATAAACAGTCTTGGCATGCATGACCAGGGACATCAATCATCAGGGCATATCCCAACCCAGACAGCACCTACCTACAATAGCCATGAAAAGGGTTTGAACTATTTCAGGGCAGGAAGGAAACAAAATGGAACCTGCACCTGTCATAAGTGTAAGAGGGTGTCTCAGCTCCTAAATTTTGGGGTACAAGGCTTTCTTGAAAATTTTAGTCTAATTTCATCCAAAGAGCTTTCAGGTTATAAAAAACCTGTATGTGGTTAAAGCACTGACAACAGAAATTTGACCAGTTCTCAAATAAATTTTGTTTGCTTTCAACCACTGTATCTTACAATACATTTCAACTTTAAGGGCACTGGAAGATTGATGATTTCCAGATCTGTCTGTCTTTGGCATTTTCTCAGAGCATTGCTAGACTGGGACTGAGTACACATCTCCTTCATTACTTCTCATTCCTCCCATGTAAATTTCTGATATTTATTCTATTTATTGTAAGACTTGGAAACGTGTTTATTATGAGATTAGGAGAAATGCCTGAATTCTAAAACTTACGTATTACAAAATACAAGCGAAAACAAAGCAAAAACATCAGAGAATGTTTTCAGAACAGATGTAACATCAGCCACCTGAACCTGTGCAAATTTCTGTATAACATAATGAACAAAGGCACCTCAAAACAGGGGAAACAAAAATATATTAAAAATCTGATGACTAGCTTTGTAAAGCTGTTAAATATTAACAGTAACAGGGTCAACCAGATCTTTATAGGAAAAGAGGAAAAACGTTCTGGAACAGCCCTATTTGATTTGAAGCTCTCTGGGCAGGTCCTGCAGGGTTTGGTCACTGAGGCAGAGAAAGTAGCCCATTATAAAAGGCCAGAAGAAAGCTTGGCAGCTGGGTACTGCTCAGTCCAAGGGCCCAAGCAGGGAGCTATGGGAAGGACTGAGCTCCCCTCTCTTCCATGGCAAGGCACAAAGCTGGTCTGGAGACAAGTGTAACTGTCTGCATCGAGTCACTGGGGTTGAGGTGGCAGGGAAGCCCCTGTGAGTGGCTGAATTTGAGTTACTGGGACTCCCACAGGAAACTGTTCTGTCAGAGCAGAACAAGGCTATGTGGAAACAGCTAAGATAAATCCATCCCCTGAAAACAGGAGAAAGCAAAGGTGCAAGTGAAATGGAGATACATCTAAGGTGCCAGGGGCAGGTAGGGGCTTAGCTTTGGGGATGCATTTTTAGACAAAACACAATTTTATTTGTAAGGTGTGTGAGTGAGAACCCACCAGCCTATTATCTCTTCACAGCACCAAAGAGCAATTACAACTTCTTTTATGGGCTTTAAAACTACCAAATGCACACATGACCTGAGCAGACAGTCAGCAAGAGTGTGTTAAATTACAATTCTGAATTGTCTAAGCTGAGACCGAAACAGGTACCCAAGGTAAACTTCTACATCTGGACTAAACTGGATTTAGAATTTAACCTAAGTTGTCCAAAGCGAGTGGTCCAAATAAGGACCTTGGAGTCTTCTTTTGGTGTAGGTTTTGGAAAAAAGACTGAGTGGATGTAGCTTGGATAGACAATACAGGAGCAAACAAATTACATCTGTAAATCTTCAGGGACAAGTCCTGGAGGAGAAGAAGAAATTCATATGCAAATTCTCTCAGGAAAACATACTTATTTCATGAAACACAGAAAAGGGCAGTTATTTAAAATGACTGATATGCCTGCGAGCTTTGGTTTCAGCCTCCTAATTCATCAAGCAGCTAAGAAAAGCGTGGTAGAACTCAATACATTGTTTTGCTTGAGTTCACCATCTTGCTTCTGCACTTTGTTTTCCTAATTACTATTCATTAAAAAAACAAACAAACAAACAAACAAAAAAAACAAATCCACACTAAGATCCAAAGCTCTTAATTCTCTCAAGTATATTTGTAACAATTGGGTGCTTTTAGCAGCCATCAGGCAGCACTGTGAATTTCAAACAGGAAAATCCATATCTGATGGATTTCATCTACCCAGCTAAGAAATGTTAAGCATTCACTGCCCATGAAGACATGATTTCAATCTCACTGAAATACATGAGGCATGCAGCAAGGAGAACATACCATAGTTTCAGCATTTATTGCTGAGAACAGACTTGCACTGACCTCTGTGGAAGGACTGTGTGCAGTCAGTGCAGCAGTGGGAATGAGCATCCACATCTCATTTTCCTGAGCATTGCACTGTATTATAGGTGCATCTGAAACTTAAGATGATTAGGGTTCATGTTGTAGTTAAAAAATAAATATCTACACAACTAATTAATTTTAGAATTTCAATTAAATGTGGGCTTGGATGTCTGCTCATGAACAGAGTCTTTTAGTATAGCTACCAAATACATTTTGTGGACACCTTTAAAATTATTTTTTTTTTTAGGTTTGATTACAATTCTATGTGCTATTACATGTGCATGTGTGCACACATATCTGTATAATGTGCACAGTTATTTATCTAATTAACATTCACAGTTCTGAGTCATCAATTTAACTTTTTCTAAGGACTAAAAGAACAGGAACCCATACAGACTTTCCAACCAATCAAAAAAAGACAAATCACTCTTCAGGCAAATCAGGAGTCTTGACTTAAGCTTACCTGTACTTGGATCTTTGCCAATTGTTTAAAATCACCTTTCTAGAAATACCCCAAAAGTCTACAGAAATGTCTCTGAGCTTTAGACACAGTATCTGACAGCAGACAGTAATGTTATTTCATTACAAAATTAACTCTGAACATTTTGGTGGGGAAAAACTAGAAAGTTTAGCTCTTTGAAAGTAGTATTGAAATTCAAAGCTTGTGGGTGGAGTTGGGGTGTGAAGGTGCATAAATAGGCAGTAGGAACAGCAGCATTCACACTGGAACCAGGAACACCTTCACATCCTGGCAGAGCAAACAAGGTAAGGCACTGCTCAGTCCCTGCCTCAGCAGCACCCAGGGGAGCTGTGAGCCCCAGCCAGCCGGGATGGGCAACCTGAGCAGCCTAAAGGAAAGGCTGCAGCAAAGCAGGCACAGTCCGGAACAGCTTGTTGGGAAGGGAAATCACTAGGGAAAGATTGGCTTTGCAGGTTTAAAAAAAAAAAAATACAGGAGAAGAGGAGTTCTTTTGGAAAGCTTTTAAAAAGTGCACATAGTCTTCCAGAGGCAAAGTTTTTAGGAGCAAGTTTAATGTTCCTCTGTCTTTGCTTTCTGCATGCTGCCTCCACAACAGCCTAGTGTGCCTGATCTTCAGTTTCCTGGTTGTCCCTTACTTTTTTATTTTATTATTTTTCTTTTTAAAGGAGCATTGCTTCCACCATACAATTCTCTAGCCAAAACAATTCTTGAGGCAACCCTGACAATCCAGAGTTTAACTGAACTTCATGCAATTTTCCTCTCTGCCAAGGAGGCTTTTCTTGGGGCAGAAATGCAGTCTGCTGCAAAAGTTGTATTTCATACCCATGAAAAAGGGACTCTTTGGATGTTTGAGCTCTATTGGATATCCCAGTAGCAAAGAGCATTGTATCACTCATGGAAATGCAGCTAATGTCTCCTCCTGCAGTTCCTACCTGGAAAAACACTTCTGTTAGTTTTCATTGTCTGAACTTTACAAACAATCAGCCTGTTGGGGTGGGGTTGTTATGTAGGCTTGGTTTTCCTTTTTTCTTTTTTCTTTTTTTTTTTTTTGTTAATGAATCTTTTCAATGTTCTGTACTTCTTTTAGAACATCTTAAACTTTCTTTTTGAGCCCATTATATTGGTTCTAGTTTCTAGGAGGAAATGTAATGAGAAAACAGAGGGTCATGTTGCTGCAATGATTTTCCCCTTCAGCTGAAAGGCTGAAATGAGGAGCTTTCCTTTAGACCTGTCTCATCTCCAGGTCCCAGCCTGGCTCAGGAAAAGCTCTCTGCTTTGTGCTGCTTCCACCCCCAAGCTCCATTTCAGCTTTCACTGGGCAGCACATCAACTCCTCCCAACTCCTTTTGTTATACGTTCTGCTGGGTTTAAGGATTAGGTGATATTTTTAAGGAAAAAAAAAACAGGATTGGAAGCATCAAAAACACCATTAACCTATGTCTATGCTAATGTTCATTGTAAAGCCTAGCTTAAACATTCTGACTTCTCATTTGAGTGACTCACAGCAAAATCGGGGAAGAGCTGAGACAAATTAACTTTTCAGCACCTGAAATTAACTTTCAGCTGGGTTACTCTAGCACTGGGAGATCCAGGTAGAACTGTGAACTTATTAGAACTTTTGGAATTGCTGTAACTCTGTTATTTTACTGAGCATATTCAATATATGTAACAAGAAGAGAGAGAAATTAGCACAGACACAACGCACATCCTAAAAGGGCCATGGCCCAACCCTTCTGGGCGTTTGCTGAGCAAACCTCACCCCATGCCCTGAGGCTCCTGCCTGGAGCTGCTCCTTCCAGCCCAGCCTCACCCCGTTTGTTCATATTTGTGACCTGAGTCTTCAGCAGCTTCAGCCACCCTGCCTGTCCCCACCTGCGGCACCGCGGTGACCAGAGCTTCTCTCTCCTGTTCCAGGGGCAGCCATGGAGAGGAGTTACGTGTCTGTGCTCTTGCTGCTCATCGTCATCTCCTGTGCTCTGGCAAAGGATGTGGGCAAGAAGGATTCAAAGGACACTACCACTAAGCCAAAACTGCCCCAGACACTCTCCAGAGGTAAAAAACACACAACTGAACAAAAACCTCCACCAAATTTTTAAACAAGTGCAATCTTGTGAACATTTCCTCTACCGTGCTGTTCTAAAAAATTTTCTTGCAACTCGTTCTGCAAAACCTTTTCTAGTATTTCCTAGCTCCCTCTCCTCCTTCACTCCTGATGCGAAGCCCTCTGGCAGGGGTTTGTTCCAAGGGCTTCACATCAGGAGGTGCAGCACCCGCACCCGGGGTCCCCAGCCCCTTTGTGAGGCGCTGTCTGAGGGGGTGTCTGTGTGTCTGTCCCTCCTGCAGGCTGGGGAGACCAGCTCATCTGGACGCAGACCTACGAGGAAGCGCTTTTCCGCTCCAAGCACAGGTACTCACCCTGCCGCGCCCACCCCGAGCCCCCCGCGCCTCCCCGCTCCTAACGAGGGCTCTTCTTTTCCAGCCAGAAACCCCTGATGATCATCCACCACTTGGAAGACTGCCCACACAGCCAAGGTAATCTTTTTGCACTCGGGAGGGGGAGAAAAAAAAGAAAAAAGTTGTTTTAATTTTCTGAAAAAACTCTGCTTGACAAAAAATAATCAGCCTCCATTCTGCTTAAACCATAGTGAAGTACTATCTTGCATAAGCATGGTAAGAGTTTTTGAAGTTACTGTACCACAAAGGTGTTTTCCAATGTGTAGAAATAAAATAAAAATAAAATTCAGTATTGCATGATACCGAATGGATATGGAAATGAGTACAGGTCAGTAGGGTTTGACCTCTGACAAATCTGAATTTGGTTCACAGCACAATCAGCCAAAATCAATAGCAAGACCAGTAGCAAGAAATAACAATTTGTCAGAAAGACCATATTCCAACCATATCATCAGTGATTGAGACTGAATCCAGCTGGGTACTAAATCAATCCAGGCTGAAACTGAGCTCTTCCAGGGTTTCTGGTACCTGGGACTACTCTTTTCCCAGTGTCTTTGAATTTATCTGAGGGCCTTCCATTCCTGCAAATCAATCTACATGGCAAGATCTTTGCAACCACCCATAGCTCCAGTAACTGCACAAGGGTCTTTGTACAATGATTTGCATCCTTCCAAAGATTTGACTCTGAAGCCCTACATGCTGTATTATCAAGTACCTTAAGATCTGTAGAAAGAAATCACAGTAGTACAACAGGAGGTTTGAAGAGTCAAATGCTCAAATTCAAACCTAAGCAGAGAATTTGAGAGCCAGCCGTACTCTCCAAAGGAAGATGGGACATTTTGCACTATTGTAATTACTCTTTAAGGCAGAATAAGAATTAATGGATCACGTTCCAATGGAATGAACTGAAAATGTTTGTTTGCTGCAGTTGTAAAGTGGAAATTCTCATTTGTTTCATCAGTTTGTTTGAATTTCTTTTTTGAGGACAATATATTTCAAGGTCATCTTTTTCATTTTCTTTCCCATTGTTTTCTACTTTAGCCCTCAAGAAGGTCTTTGCTGAACACAAAGACATACAGAAACTGGCTGAAAAATTCATTCTCCTCAACCTTGTGGTAAGTTTCCCAATTACACTTAATTAAGTGAAAGCTACAAAGTTCTGATTTTAATCATGGCTTCTCTAACTTGAGTTTAATAGCTAGGGTTGGCTAGGAAAATGGCCATTGCTGTAGCCATAACAGATTTCATAAGTAAGTCTTTTTCATTTGTAGCTATCATAAACTCAGAATGTGGGGGAATGTGAAGTTTAATAATAACATAAACTTACCACTTTGCAATCCCAGCTGTTAAAAAACTGCCTCCCAGACAGTGAATCTTAGACTGCAAAATGTATTATTTGAGCTGTATTTCATAGTACAAAGTGTGGTGAAGGAAAAAAATATTCATGTAATGTGCCCTCCTTGACTAGGAACCTTCTCTGTTTTCTTTAAGTATGAAACCACAGACAAGAACCTTGCCCCTGATGGCCAGTACGTCCCTCGGGTTTTGTTCATAGGTGAGTACCTCAAGCACCAAAGCTGATCTCAGAACAGAGCCCCTGCTGCACCATGCATCTCAAATCCTCGGGCTGATTAACAGGAATGTATTTCATGACAAATACAAAGGTTCAAGTTGGTTTTGTGGATCAAATATTGACTCGATATCACCCATCTTCACAAGTCCAGCATTCCTCCCTCAATGGCTGATGCCACATTCACTGGAATGGGTAGCTCATCCTGTTCCTAATAAACCTGCAAACACAACACTTAAAACTGAAATGTCAGTGACCCTTTTTAGAACAATCTCTTAGTCAGCAGAAGCAGACATGTCTCACAGAAACATTCAGGAAGCAAGCAGGGGTGCAGAAAGCTTTATTTCCTTTTATTTCCTTCTGCTTGAAGGTTAACCTCTACAAATTCTCTCACCCTTTTTCCCCCAGATCCTTCCCTGACTGTGAGAGCAGATATTACAGGAAGATACTCAAACCGTCTCTATGCATATGAGCCCTCTGACATTTCGCTGTGTAAGTAGAGTGTTCTGACACATTCTGGAAATATTCTGAAAGTGGCATTTTTCATGTGTCAAGGAATAACACCAGGCATTACAGATTCTTGCAGTCAGTACTTGCTGAAAGACATTTAACCAGGATTAAAATTAAACAGGATGCTAGACTTAAACTCAATGAGGTGAAGAAAATGATGGCAGAGCCCTGGAGCTTTACACATCCATCTGTTTTAAAAGCAAGGATACGTCAGTAGGAACTTGCATAATTCAGCAGCGCTCACTGCAAGCAACGGTGAGAACCCACACACCAGTCCCAACAGGCCAGGTCAGGCACCCTTCTGGGAGCAGGGAAAGATGTTTGCTACAGCCATCCCTCACGGCTGCACAGCTCCAGCCTCTGCCCGTGTGTTGGCATTAATGAATGTTCTCACCAGTAAAAATTAAAGCCATGATGTTCACAAATTGCCTGGAAGAGTTAAGTGCATCTGAATCCCTACAGCAATAGGCATGTGATTAAAATCTTTAATAATAATTACATTTTCTCTGCAGCATTTTTGGTTGCTGGCAGAGGAAGTTGCAGCAAAAATAACATGCATGAATATTTTATTTCTAGTGTTTTCAAATATGCAGAAAGCGCTGAAGCTCCTGAAGACTGAACTGTAAGGGGAAGAAGAAAGCCCTTAAATATTATGAAGTCTTATCTTCCATGTCTTCTCCACACCTTGATACTGGTGAAGAGACTATTTAGAGTGATATTTAGTGATGTGTAGTGATGGTTTCTAGCACTTTTGTACTGGGAAGCGTTTTTAAAAGCTGAAGGCTTTTATTTTAAGGCATACAGAAGAATACTGTATGATTCAACTGTAAAAATGATTTTTTTTTAAATAAATTCATTTCAAGTGTTTACATACAAAACATTGCTGTGTTTTCATTTTTTTCCTCTTATCTTCATCTATCATTATTAGAAATAGTAAAATCACCATTTTGCTTTAGACCACAGCTTGCATTTCACATTCAAGGAATTTGGGAAGAAAAAGGCTGCTGTGGATCAATCCCAGCCAGCAGCCCAGCCCCACACAGCCACTTGCCCTCTCACTCCACTGCAGTGGGATTATTCTCCAGGGAGAATCAGAAGATTAAAAGTGAGAAAACTCATGGCTTCAGATAAAGACAGTTCAATAGGTAAAACAAAAGCTGTGTGCACAAGCAGAGCAAAACACAGGATTAATTCACTGCTTCACACAGGCAGGCAGGTGTTCAGCCACCTCCAGAGCCCCACCAAATGTAATGGTGACTTGGGAAGACAAACACACTCACTCCAAATGTGCCCCCCTTCCTGCTTCTTCCCCCAGTTTGTATGGTGAGCGTGGTGCATCCCCTTATTCAGCTGGAATCAGCTGTCTCAGCTCTGCCCCACTTCTCCTGCAGCCCAGGTCTACTTGCTTGGCAGGGCAGTGTGAGGGAGCAGCAAAGACCTCGACTCTGTATCAGCAACCACAGAAAACAACCTGTCTTATCAGCACTGTTGTGGCTGCAAATCCAAAGCTGCAAATCCAAATTCACAACACAAGCTGCTGTGAAGAGAATCAACTTTACTCAGCCAAACCCAGCAGAGGAGAGCAGCTTTTTATCTCCAGTTCCAGAAGCTAGCTAAGCTCTCTATTACTCAGCCTACTTTGTCTCAAATTATTTTCTAGTAGCACCAGCCTATGTGGAACTTTCAATATCAGCCCTCTCTTTACAGCTATGATAGCAAGAAGTAAAAATGTTTCACAGGAAAGTACTTGAGACTAGAGAATGGCATTGTTTGCATACAGAGCTTGTTTTTCTTTTGAACTGGCTGTATTCTGAAGTGATTTAAGATATGACTGCTTCCCTTAAAATGTTCCTGCTTACATCAGATTTCAGTAAAGCCTTGAGACGATTAAGAAAGGGATACCACACTGACTATTGGCTGGTTTCATGATCGCTTATTTATAAGCCCAAAAGGGACAAGAGAAATCAGAACTAAAATGAACGCTGCAGATGAACACCATGAGAGTATACATTTCATAAAGACTTACACAAAAAGACTTTCCAGCCCCAAATATCTACTAACTCTGAACTCAGGAGCAGGATCAGTGAGAAACACTTTGGCCAGGACCATACCTTCATTATTTTCTCAGCTCTTTGGCAGTGACAGCATTCTTACCACTTCTATTACCATTACTGCCACAACTACAAGAGGAAAACACTTGGGAGGGCAGGACAGGTGAGAGAAGCAAGGCTTTCAGCTCGAGGGAATCTCTCAGCAAAATCAGAAGGGAGGTACTTGCTAATAGGTCTTTGGCAAGCTGTGTGAACCCGGCCTACCAGAAAACCTCAAGGAGGCACCTCGAAAGGGTCCCAGACATGGAATTCAGCATTCCTTCAGCACTTCAGTAAGATGCTACTTTCTATTGCAGCATCCAGAAGACAGAGAAAAAAGAGATGCAGTGGGGTGCAGAAATAGTCTTTAGAATCACTTATCAGTCAGAAAAAATGTGGTCATATCACATAGCAGAGGAACAACACCGAGGGAGGCCAGAGCAGCTGGTTATCAGAATCATCTTCACCTACTTAACCCAAAGTACTCTTGCTAGAGCTATGTGACATAAAACAAGGGCTGCCTGTGCCATCATGTTTTACAAAACTGTTTTTATAACACTATGGAAGCAGCATCATTTTTTTAAGCAGAGGTGCTGATACTATGTATAACATTCAGTAAATGGATATGAGGCACACAGAGACCCTACAAGGGTCTACTAATGTACATGCCTAGATGCAAACACAAATTAGTCCAGCCTGCAAGTATCAATGAATGTTTTTGAAACTGAAATTCTTTATTACACTCAAGGCTATGCTTTTTTCATCTACTTTTCACCACAACCAAATCTGCAAGAATCTTAATAAATAAATGGCCAACTTAATCCTGCTCTTTTAATCCTTTCCTCTAAATACCTATTTTTTGGGGGGCTTAAAAAGGCATTGAGCCAAGCTGAGATACCTAAAAAAGCCTCTTTCAATTTCTTTGGAAAACCTGGCTATCATTACTAAAATACATATGATTGTTAGATGTCCCAAAGTACACAGGATGGGGGTTTTAAGAATTCCACTAGCATGCAGACAATCTTCTAATTAATTAGGTCTAAAATAATAATGCAAGTTAAGAACACTAACTCATTCCTATTCACTTGTCAGCTATAGTTTAAGGTATATTTTTACAGGTATCACTTCAAGTTACACAACCTTCCCTTTTGTAATAGTTACTTTCATGTGAAAGGTGTGCAGTAGTATCAGGATGTTAATCATTATCTGGATTCACTTTCTCACAAATGGTGAAGAATTAGATTTCTTTATAGCCAATTGTTTTTATATGATAAAAATCCGTGTGCATTTTGAAAGAAGATATCTTTCTACATTTTTCCAGAATAACCAACTTGAAGAAAGCATTTCAGTAAACTGAAGCCAAAAGACATCTAATGAAAGCAGTAAGAATGCTCCAAGTTAAATCACTCCATTACTTTGACAGTGCTGCTGTAAACAGCTTCTAGAAAATCTGATTAAAATGAAGTCCAAATCTCAAGCAGTCAGATGAAAATTAAAATGCATCTCTAAAAAACAACAAAATCTTTGAGTGGTGGAAACGTTTTTCAAGAAGAGAAAGCAATGAAGTTCCATGACAAAACCCACGAAGAATAGGTATAAATAACTTTTTTAAGTGCTCTAGTTTGGCATGTCAGAATAGTACGGCATTTCTTGGATACTCAAACGAGTCAGACTTCCTCTGAGAGGCAACACTCTTCACCTTCCAAAAACAAAGTCAGACTCATTGTGTTTTACTCTCCCCCTTCAGAATCAGGTTTGGAAAGCAAAATCACACCTCTGGGAATTTCAAGGTTTGTGTGGATGGATGGGTTTGTTCAACCAAAATCCTGAAGAGACAATGTATTTTTAATACAATAGAAAAACTTTTAATCATTCCATACTATCTACTGATATATCTTCTGACTACTAAAACAAATTCACATTATGAGAACATGAGAGTTTTGGAAGTGGTAATATTTTCAGTATTTTTGCATTGGTGCACATTTACACTCCAGTATAATCTACCATATTTATGAAACCAGATCCACCCAAAACTAAGCACTACAAAAACAATTAGGAAAAAAGTCAACATTGAAGCAGCAAGATGGTATTATTTTAAGCTTCATTAACCCTCTCCATATGACAACTCCTTGGATTTATTACTGTAATGCACAAAACACAGAGCCTGTGTAGACCAGGAAAATTAACTGCTCCTAAAGGCAGCCATGAGATCATCACTGTCCTCTTGGCACGTTTTGGGAATGGCTGGAGAGAAACTGAGGGCAACAGCACAGCAACCTGGAGAAGAAAAGCACTGTGTACATTTCATTAGACTTCAGCGCTCCCAGAGCAGCTCCAGGAGAAGGTGCTGACCACCGATGCTGAAAATTCAGCCACATCTGAAGAGGAGCAGTTCTATAGCAAGTTCTTGACATCCCTCTGCTTTCAGTTTCTGCTCTCCCCCTTCAAAACCTCAAGATAATTCCTCTTTCAGAAGCACTCAGCTCATGAAAGTTTGAAAGTGCTTTGATGGGCATGTGTTTCAACTTTTTGCCTCCTCTGCAGGAGTAAGCAGGGATTTCTCCAGTAAAGGGCAACTGACTGTATGAGAATCTACTTCTGTCTGCCTCCAGATTTCCTCTCCACCTTGCTCAGGTGCTGTATTCTTTGGCAGAGGGCCTTAATACTCTTCCCCTTTCCTTTCTGTAGATTTGTCTTTCGAGCTACAGCAACTGCCTCCCCTGACAGCAGCAGCAACTGAGTGAAGAATGAATGAAGAAAAGGTGCAGCGCAGATCTGCAATTCAGTGTGGTTAGAAACAAATGGGACATTATGCACCTAGGGTGTTTAGATGTCTGCTGTTTCAGCTGATGCACCACTTCCTTCACAGGCAGCAAGAGGGACCACGCTTCCCTTCAGCTCAGACAACACTTTCTACATGAGTAACACACCATTCTAACTTGAATTCTTTGTTTTCAGAAAAGAAACTACTTGAAAGCATTTTTGGTTTTGTTGCCGTTTTTCTTTCTTGTTTTTTTTTTTACATGTCATTCAATCTCTCATGAAATCAAGACTATTATCTGGATGACACAGAACTATAGAACACTGCTGAGTTATTACAACAATGACTTAACACCGTCTAAAAAAAATAGCTGTACAACAACTTTCCAGACATCAAGTTTCTTATATCAGAGATGACAGACATTGATTGTGCAAATACCAAACCTCATTCATTGTCAAGGGAAAAAAGTTTCAAGTTAATCAGCTGCAGATTACATTCTCGTGCTTTTCTTCAGTCATTGTTCTCATAATGACAATATTCATTAACATTGTTTTTATTCTCAACAAAATTCTAAAGCTACCAGAAAACCAAAACAATCAGGAAAGGGGAGGGGTGAAGACTACAGTAGTCATTAACATACACTTTTGTGCACTACAGAAAATAACATCTCTAGCTATAATTTTTACCTTAACAGGAAAGTGGGAGACAAAAAAGTTTACTAGAGTACATCCTAAAACCTAAGTAAATCATACCCAACCATCCACCGTAAATTTTTATCATTTTAATGAGAATTCACATGAATTTCTGTAATCAATGAATACAGCAGAAAATACCTCTAGGGTTTTTTTTACAGCAGATAACCCAGTAGTGCTATAAAACTCATTGTACAGAGTTTACCATAACAATTAACAAAGTCTTAATCAGCAGTTCAACTCTGCCCAGCTACTGATTGCACCCATCTACTTTAAGATAGAGATTCTTAGAAGAAAAATAGTAGAAATTAAATATGAAAACTACACATTTCTTACAGAACTTGTGTTTTATTTTATATGTAGAATACCTATTATGGAGAAATACCAAACTATGGAGAATCAGTATTTTTAAGCAGATGGTGCAGAGAGAAGATTTAGTCCTTTATAAACTCATCAAATAAATGCACTAGGGTTTGCACGGGGATCCTTTTGGTTCCTGTATCTGTAAGTCAGCCAAACTCCCAGAATCTGAAAATAAAAAACAAAGATATTATTAAGCAGAGAGTTTCCATCTCATCTTCTAGTTTTACAAAATTTATTTTAAACATAAAATCATGACAAAGAATTTTCAGTGTAGGATACAAGTTTAGGATATTTTACTGTTGCTAAAATTGTACAGCCACACTCCATCTTTCTTAATTAGAAAAAAGAATGCATCCTCTCTCTCTAAGAAAAATCATACCCTAGCAACAGAGAGAAAAACAAAACCAACCCCACAAAACTATGAACAACAAAAGCCAAATTCATATTCACAATGCAATAAAAAATTTCCCATTGTTTTTATAACCAAAGTTAAATTATTCTTCCCCCTTCCCAAATCATAAATATTCATAAAGCTGCTTTTAATATAATGATAAAAAAACCCTCTGAACTGTTTCATTTTACCATTACCACCTAACTATATAGCTATTCTTGTGCATTTTCAAATCCTGTCATTCCCCCCAGCACCTTCACATTTTTAGCCGAGATGGCTGAGATCAGTGTGATACTGTTTAAGTTGCTGTATCTCTCTTCTTGTTGTCTTATTCACAAACCTTCTCAAAAGTGCACTAAGCAGCAGGAAGAGCATTTTCACATGCTCTTCTCTGGGATTAGAAAAGGCCTACTCTGAGGATTTTTATGCTCCAATCAATAAAGCAAATTATGCATCATCATGGTACTACAGCAAAGAACCAAAAGACCTTCTTAATTTTAACCTACTGTTTAAAATACAGTTCACTCTTGTGCAACTCTATCTTTGCTCTACAGGTGGCACCAAAAAAAAAATCCTCAAAGACCTAATGTGTGCTAGAGTGGGGAACAGATGGGAAAAAAAGGGAACAAGGTAAAGCAACAGCATTCTTTTAATACTGATGGAGAATGGTAGACTTGAACAGCTAAGTTTCTGAAAAGCTTGAACTTTACAGCACCACATTTTAATGCTGAGGTTTGTTGTCTAAATAACAAAGCTGCAAGAAAAGCCTTCCTTCTGACAGACACAGGTCTGTCATCAAGGCCTAGCTTTGAAAAATTGGGCCTAATTAATTATCTAATTCCTGAGACTGCACTGAGGTTTCCTGTAATAAACCCCCTAAAAATGTGTTTCACAAAGTAAAGCATTAAAAGTGGGGGAAAAGCACTCAATTTTCCAACCACTCACTCACCTCTGTGAAGCTGAAGAAGAGTCCTATTCCACCAACAAATCTCAGCACCATTCCAGCATATTCTTCCATTATTGGTGCACATGGCCTACAGTGGAGATTTCTAAGACAATCCTGCAACAGATACAGAGAATTGCTTTCCATTTGCTGATGACACTTTGTTGTTTGAAAGCATCTAGTTTGTTCTAGAAGAGACTGCTACCCATGGACAAAATTACAGCAGTTTTAAAAGACTTCAAGAGCTCATGTGTATAAATAAATGACAGTACAAACTTTGCAGGGTGCCCTGAAATTGTCTTTCCAGTAAATTAAGAGCTTAGTGTCACTGTAACAACTACATTACACGCCTGTTAAAATGCTGCTTGCTGTAACTATGGAAACATTTTTGAACAAACACAGTGTGAATAAGTTATGGCTTTTCCCACTTGAAGAACTTACAGCGGCGCAGGTTTCATTGGGATAAAAAACTCTGAATCCACAACAATTCAGATTTCTCTCGATATCTGTTCTTGCGCTGTTGGTGTTACTCCATCCCACCTCTAGAAGTTCACTCTAGAAGCCATAAGCAAATACATATTATATTCATTTTTTAACTGTTTTACATTGCAGCCCACATACAAAATCTAGTTGATAATGTCCTAACTAAAGCCTTCAGATCTTGATGCTTAACAGGAGAATATAAATATATTAAAAACAACTGGAGTGTCCAAAGAGACTGTGTAGCTAAAGAAAGAACATCACCTAACACCAGCACATTCACGGGTATAATTACTTTCCTTCCTTTGTTTTTGCTAAACCCAACAAGATCACTAGTAAAGGGAAATGTGACTAATCTAGCTGGGACTGCCCAGGCTATACACAAAAAGCACCTTCACATGCAGAAACCTATTGTTTAGTCACTGTGCCCTTACCCACCTCTTATGCACTAAGAACTGATCTCCATACCACATGGAAGACTCTTTTACTTTCACATGTAACTGCCTAATGTAGTTATGACTCTTCCAGTTACACACTAACAATTCAACCCTGATTACTGCATATTTCAGACAAGATTTCATCAGTTTATCTGAAATTGCTGAGCACAAGATATAATCAAGATATCATGCTGCTACACCTGTGACAATAAACCTAGAAAGGAAGCTTAAAAACAAATTAAATTAAAAAAAAAAAGTAATTTTAGGACCCAAATGTATTCTTTTCTATCTACCAGAGCCAAACATTGACCAAGGTCGACTCTTTAATAAATAGGACAATGCTGATTTTTTTTTTAAATATGCTCTCCTCATTTTATGGAGCACTACATACAAATACATGTGCCTGTGTACATATATATTTATAGTGTTATGCTATGGATTAACTTAGAAGGCAGGAAACTTTTCTTACCTGCTGTTCCTCATTTAGTGCCAAACAGGCACAGGAGACAGAAAACTGGACAATAAAGACTAGCAGAAGAATAATCATGTACTGGAAACAATCAATAGTTAAGGATACACTCGCAAATTAATTTTGCTTTTATAACATATGCACCTAATGGTATTCCTTATTTCACCAGGTAACAGTAAGTCCTCTAAAACAAAAGAACTGTGGAAGCAAATTCTGACTCCATGTGGAAAAGATGACCTAAACAATGTTCCCAAAACCCAATCATCATGCATTATCCCTTTTGGCTACTACTATACATTGGTGGCATTTCCTTGTAAGGTATTTCTTGCCTAGCAAGAAAACATGAGCAGAGAGGTCAATAAAAGGAGCTTGAGAGCAAGATCTCCAGCCATCTGCTCCAGCTTTAGGGACTCATGTAATTTCATCATACTTCACTTAAATAAAGCAGTAGAGAAGATATTTTTGGGGGTATTGCATATTCAGGTTGCTTTTTTTTTAATGACAAAGTCCTGTAATTAATTACCAAAAAAAACTTTAGTGTAGATTAAAAATAAAAAAAGATAAGAGTTGCTCTTGGAACACAGCCTCACACACTTTTGGACTACTGCATCTGAAGATGGCATAAAACAAAAAGAATAAACTTTGATACAAAAGATCGAAGATTGAAAATCGGCGAGTACTTTCAAAATGTGGCTGTTGTGTTCAGAGGCAAATACTTCACACAATTGAGCTGTTTGTAAAGTGGAAGTCAGTTCTTATTCACAGACCACAAAAGTTAAACATTAATAGTTCACCTACTTTAGCCCCATGTAGTACACAGTAAGAGGCACCTGTGACAAAGTGAGCTACCATAAAAAGCTCTCAAAGAATTAAAAGACCCTTATTTATAAAAAGAGATGTGAATACTTCTATCTTCAGAGCACAAACAATGGAAGGGAAAAAGGGAAACTGAAATAAAGTTAAATGGGAAGGAAGTCTAATTTAGACTGCGCTTGACCAAAGCAAGATCGCAAATTCCTGTTCTGTTCCTGAAGCCCTCCCCCAGCAGTCTCAGCTGACACAGGACACTGTTTACACAGCTCGAACCACGCTGCCATCAAACACTGCAGTGCATCACAAGGATACAAAGAATAGCAATACTTGATGATGTTTCACTGCACCGATCAATCCAACTAAGGCAATAAAGAAGAGGAAGACTCCTACTGCGATTACCACTCCAACAACTCTGAAACTAGAGATGAGGCCAAAGCCAATTCCCCATGCTGCAATTCCAATCAGCAGCAGGCTCACCAGCTGGAGGGAAGAGAAAACACAAAGTTAGACTGCATATTAAAACAGGCTCCCACACACAGGTAATTTTTTTGCATTTAAGTTGTTTTTAAAAAGGTACAATTTTTCTTGCTAGTGGGAAGAGAGGAAACACAACCCTAAACAAACCAATCCTCCACATAATTGTATAAGTAATTTCAGTTCCAGATGTTTTAAGGCATACATATTCTTCCACACTGTCAATGTAGAACTGTTACAACTCAAATCACCTGTAAATCAAGCCATGTTGTACTATCAGTGACTGACTAGAGACACTAAACTGTAGATCATTACATAACTGACAAATAAGCTAAAAATCATCAGCTTTAATTCAGAGTGGAGTAAGAACCAAAATTTCAGATCTTTTGTGAAACTGTGGCAGTATATTTAAAGAAAACAGAATATACAGCTATAGAGCTCTGAATGTGTAAAAAAGGGCACTTTGCCAAAACTTACTCTAATCAGCTGTATTAATTCATTAAAGAAGTTTCTACATACTTGATAATGTAACGCAATAGTTAACATGGTCACAAAAACCACATTTCAGATCTGAATTGCAAGGACTTTATACAGCACTAAAACAACAAAGGTGTCCTGCCTGCTCGGCATATTTTTTCAAGAAAATAGCTCTACTAATAAGTGAATCCTATTTTAATACCCAAAACACTTATGCTGTTTCCTTCCTTTTAAACATGGTATTCAGGGAAGGCAGGCAGGAATCTGTCCCAGTTACTTCACAGAGATTTATTGTTTATATGGGCAGGAAGCTCCAGCCTTTCCTGTTTCCACACCAAAAAAACACAACCCCAAGAAAAAAGAAATTCCAACATGAAAAGCTGCAGAGAAATCTGTAATGAAGTCCAGCAGGAGGGAAGCAGCAGACAAAGCCAATCCAGATGTGCAAGGCACAAGATGCCTAAGACTCTCTGGCTTGAAACAGACCTATGTGTAACATTGCTCATTACATTTTCTGTTAAATGACACCAATTCCACATGCAAGTGTTACCTTTCCAAAACTCTGATCTCACCAAAAAATACTCAGCTTTATAGCTATTTTAAAATAATCCAAACCAACAATATAAAAGAGTAGGCACTTAGTCTAGTTCAACTACTTGGATTTGCTTAACAACAGGTATAGAGCAAGCACTTACACTTGCTCACCGTTTCCATTCAAACAGGGCACATTCTCATGAAGCACATTTTACTGCTTACCCAGAGGCAGGAAGAATTAAAAAAAAAAAAAAAAAAGGTAATTTGATAATTTCCAACTTATCACTTTAGTATACTTACCCTACATCTGGGAATTCTTGTTGGTATTAATGCCAAATACATCTGTATATTTTTTCCATTTCAGTACATTTTAGAGAACTACCTAAGTAATGCAGCTTTTGAAACATGGAAATCTAAGATAACATCAAGAAAGCTACTAAAACAACTAGAGATGCTCATCAAGATCTAAACACAGCAGGTGGAATTTTTTTTGTGTTCACACAGGAATATATCTCAAAAAACTTTTTACCAAAAGCCAGTAATCCATACAAAAAATTCAAGAGCCTGCAAGAACAAAAGGAGGGTATTTGTCATACCTACACTTCTCTCTTAACACATAAAGATAAAAAAAAACCCAATATAAAACTCAAAGGAATTGTTCGGTACCAGCAGAGTTTAGCATGATTTCACATTTGTCTTTGTTTCTCTTAAACAAAAAGCCTAAATTACCACATTTATTTAAAACCAAAATAACAGGCCAAGGTGTCATGAATCAAAATTACAGAGAGGACTGAAGAAAAAACTAAAATAAAACACCTTGGCTCTTACACAGACAAATTTTCTGAATCCATGCTGCACAAGGCTATAAATTTCCTTATACCAGTATATTAAAAATTAGCCTGACTAATCAAACAGTTTATTGCAAGATGTACCTTTTCTGATCTATGCCCACTTACTTTTTTCACTGTCTCATTCCACTGGAAAGATTGAGTCTTCCATGTAAGTACCAGAAGCAAGTAACTAAAGAAACCCCACAGCCCAATTTCCAATCAAAAAGTGCTGTCTGACATCCCATGCTCTGCATCAGCTCCTAAATACTGAACTCACACTTCCACTACATATGTCTTTAAAAAACAAATCTCACAAGCAATGACAAAGCTCATTTCACAAAGAAGAGCAGATGAAACTTTGTTCCTAATAGTTTTCACTGATACTTTTCTGTCTGAGGGCAAATCTTCCACCAATCTGCCTCCAGGATACCAAAATACATGTTTGCTCAGCTCTTTGCACAGTTCATAACAGGTCCAAAAGCATTAGATGAAATTAGTTCATTCTTAAAATACTGAAATCAAAACAAGAGACAAAATCTGTGCCTCTAAGATCTCCTGGATAAACACAGTCTGTGAAGTGCAGGGTACCAGTTGCTTCTTGATGCCATTACTGATCTCATCTTACATTACTCTGATGATGCATGCATAAAATTATCTGCATGACACCAGAACTGTCCTGACACCCTGGCACAAAAAGCTTTCCTGGTAGAAACAGCCACATTTTGAATCTAGAAAAGGTCTGGTTTTCGATCAAGTGAGGAAAAGAAGTCTCTCTGGATTTTAAACCCATTACTGAGCTCAAGTTTTAGAGCTATCAATCTCATTTTTAACTGTTACCTCCATAATACCAAGGCTCTATTTTCCTTGACAAAGTTAGGAATTGTCCAATTCCTTAAAACATCTGGAAATTCAGTGTGATCACAGATCCATGCTACTGGGCTCTGGCTGACAAGCTATAAGAAAATGCTGTATCCAGTCAGGCAGATCAATGATTTTGATCTACATCAAAATCTGATGTGGATCAAAATCATTACTGGCCACTCCTTTCTTGCCACTTGAAATTGTGGAAAATTGACTGTTTCAAAACTGAAATGGAGAGTACAGATTTACTAAACAGTCCAGAAATTGATTTAATATTAAGTTTCTGTCTCCTCCACATGTTTACCGAAAGATGAAATTGTGGTTGTTCCTTTATATTCAGGTTTGGCACAGACCATCTAAATGAGAGGAATAACTTTCTCTATGTAGTTTTATAGTGCCATAATGTAAAAAACTACAGTAAAAGCATACTACTACAAAAAGGAAAAATAGCTGCTTTGAAAAGAGATTTTTAAAGTCTGTAAAACAATACAACACTCACAGTGCTACATACTGTTTAGCCACTAGAAATAACCACTCAGCAGTGCTTATTCCAGTGTTTTGAGATGAAAGGATTTAAATGCAACATATCTAAAATTGAAGCTGCTATCGCTTTATAGTATGAAAATCAGTGACCCTAACCACTTCAAATGAGTAACACATACATTCTAAACCAACAAGCTTTACCTACATGCAAAAAGGCCAAGTATTTCTGTTCAATGAAGGAGGAAGGACTCTCTATGGAGCTTCTGAATGTCACATTTTATTTAACTGAGATCACATTTCACAGCAGCGGAAGCCTCCCAAAGTAAACAGTACCATCCTTGGAAGACTAAATTATCTGTGAAACGTCATTTTACCTATATGAATTTACTTAGACAAAGCAAGCTTTGGTTAGTAACACTTAAAATATCTGCTTGATGTATTTACCAGAAATATCTGAAATCACAGACCAGTTTTTAGTGATTAGGGCTAATCCAATTGCCCACAGGAAGGCTGGAGAAATGACTTGTTAGGACTGAACAGTCACAGGCCGGAGTGCTGAACTTGAAGAGCAGCAATTGATGGCCCAGCATGCTGCTAGCAGCAGGTAAGCACCACCACAAAGGCTGGAGCCAATATCACACGGTATCTTCATCAACAACCTGAATATAACACAAAATTAATTTTCAGAGAACATGGGGATGATACTAAACAAGGAGTGGTTGACTCTCCAAAAAGAGATTTAACTCAGATATACCCTGAAAAACGTGAGGAATAAGCCAACCTCAGGAACCTTGCAAAGTAAAAAATTGTGCTCCTGGGTGCTCCAGTGTTGCCTGGGATCAGACCAGCTGAACAACAGCCTTAATGAGACAGATCTAGAGATCAGATTGTTTGTCAGGTTGAACACAAGCCAGGAGTCAGCTCTCACTGCAAACAGGGAAACCAAGAAGAGTGCAATCAAAGGAAACACAATGCTGGTGAGACTGAAGCTGTGTTCTATTTCAAGTCCCCCAGGCAGAAAAGGAATTTGAGAACCTGGCAGGAGTCAGTAAAATAGCATGGAGCCTTGCTAATGAGAGGTGTGAGAAGAGGGGATGGAGCTGGCTTTCTTTAGTACAACAGAGGCTGCCTGGGCTAATCACATACTAACTAAAGCTGAAGGCACATCACATAAACGTGGAAGCAAACTCTTCTGGGTATCATAAGTAGCAGCTTGGGAGGTTCACTGGACATGAGGAAACACACCTGCAAGGTGGTCTGGGGATGATCTCAGGGGTGTCCAAGACTCCACAGGCTAAGCCACAGACAGCAAGCTACTGCTACTCATAATCCTGATCAGGATCATGGACTGGTGAGCCCCAAAAATGCCTTCCAACCAACACTGCCACACACCACAGCCAGCACTTTGACCATGCCACTCTCTCCAAACCAAAAAACCAAAGTTTTAACAGATAGATAAGAGGTGGATTCAGCACTGACCAAGGACTATCTTCTCTACCAGTTCAAACCCTAGCTACATTACTTAAAGGCACACACACAAATATAGGCTTAGCACAATTCAATATATAAACTAGTAATTCTGAAATTTAAGTAAATACTTTACCGGAATAAACCTTTAGGTAGCACAAATTCTAGGTGAAGATCAGTGGTTTTCCCTATGAGATTAGAGTATTTCTACTTTGGTGTAAAACAAATGGAAAAAAAATTCAAGCATATTGTCAGTAGACAAAACATTATTCCAATGTCAGTATCTGCATAGGGAAAACTTTAGGGAGGATTGAAGTTCAAGATCAGTGGAAGAGATCAGACCTCAGTTTAGGCAACTTCCCTTTATTTAATACACATACATACACACATTTCAACTTCAGAGCTGTTCCAAATATAACAGTTTCCCTAATAAATCTCCAAATTTGCTCTCTTCTTTAAATCCAAGTTCTCCTGTAGACACAGCTGCTCATTTCCCTCCTTCCTGTACTGGAAAAAACCTATTTCTTTCCACAAATGCCCCTCCTGTACTTATGTGGAATTTTATAGTCTGTGTTACAAAAAAGAGACAAAGATACTGACAAACTATTTCTCTATACAATGCCATGAGAAACAATTCAAATGCTAAAACCACTTCCTCCTTCCTACAACAGCAAGCCATCAGCAAATCTGCTGTCTTGACTAACTGGCAACTTTTTGGTATTTCAACTAGCTTGGACTAGTATTTCAACTTCCTTGGCTAGGAAGGAAGTCATATGCAGAAGCTGGTATTCCCCCTGCTTCCTTACCACCTCAGTGCTAACAGGAGATGGTAAAAACCACATTTCAGAATTTAAATTTTACAAACTACTGACTCGCCCTTCCTAGGTAAAGAGATTATGTATCATTTATTCTCATATCAGCAAGGGTAATATTTACAGAATAGCTGTCAAAGTGAATATGAAACAGGAACTAAAACCAGAGAGATTACACAAATGATGAAATACATCCTCCCTAACCTCTCTCCCCACATACAAGTTCATATTCTACTACTTTAAAGGGTGATTTAAAATTTAAATGTCAAATGACATATATACTTAAGCTAGAGGCTTTTACTACTCTCCCCTTCCACTTGGGTAACCATTTCTGCACAGCCACAAAGAATCTACAAGACAATTCTGATTCCTGGCACTTAATTTAAAAACACCACGTTAAAACAACAGGCAGTGCATAGTGGTGTAACCATAACCTTTACCAAGTTAAAATGAAGATAAATTGGTTTCTCTCATAGCTGTAAGTTACTCCACCTGTAAGCAACTTTATTTCCTAACAGTACTACTTCAGCTTTTCCGAGAGCAAAGGAAAGCTCTGGGTATCTCCAAAGGACTTCTAACAGATAGCAAAATCCTCCACCTTTATGAGACTTACTTAAATGAAGAGTGATCAGCAGTCTGATTACTGAACAGCCTTGAGACACATAGTGTGGAACAAGCAATTTATGTGAAAGACAGCATTCCTGGCTCCTATCACAAAAGCCTGTTCTTTAAGTTTCAGGCCTTGTAAAGAGTTATTCACTTTATTGGTCATGTAACAAAGCTATTTACACACTAAAATGTCAGTTAGATTTAACCCCTGCTTAATACCCTCTGGTCTTTGGAAATGGAAGCTTTCTGCTGTGCAGCAGGAACAATTATGTTCTAAAATGTTTACTTTTACTTGTGTGTTTGTTCATTGTTTAAGAGGTTACAAAATGTTTTCATAAAGCCTGGTGAGCCCACAGATCCTTCTTCCACACATCATATCTCCTTCAACACAAAACCAGGAGTACAAAACCCCACAACTAATGATATAAGCTACAAGGCTTCTGCAGGACACTCAAAGGGGTTCACAATAATTGTGCTGGTTTTAAAGAGCCGTCCTGCACCACCAGGATGGCTGAAAAGGCCAGCAGTACCAAAACACCCCGTGTTCCATATACCCTTCTCCTCTGTGCCCTGTCATTCTCCTCTCTCCCTAAGGACAGGCTGCCTTCTTAGCTCCTCATGCCACTGCACACTCTGCAAAGGACAATGGAAAAGCAAAACTCTCTCCTGGCTGTCTGTGGACCAAGCACACGTCTAGATTCTGACCCACCACCACAGACCTCTGTCACTTTGGCTATAAACTGACACACAGCATAGCCCAGGGCCTTTCCAAACCCTGGAAAAACATCTTTAAATATCTGTACTATTGCTGTGTTCTTGTGTGTTCTCAAGCGTGAGCATAGAAACCTTCCCAAAATGCCAATGAAAACAAAGAGGCCACAAGACTGACATGACCAACATTAGCTTCCTTGACCAATACCTGGCAGCTTCTGCACCACTTTTACTTACATGTCAAGACTAGACAGCCCAGCTTATACTGCCATCTTCAAAATGCTCTTGAGAACAACAGAAATGCCTCCAAGGCAACCTGTCCCATTTGCTGAGCATCCAGGTGTGACAGTGAGGGAGACCAGCACAGAACAGGCTGGTGCTGGGGCAAACTCTGGATGCTGCACACCTAAATGCTGACCAGAGCCCATCAGACAGGGCAAGCAGTGGGTATTTTATCTTATTTATCTTACAGCTGAAAACAAACTTAGGAAAATCAAAACGGAGCTGCACTCAGAGACTGCAGGTTCACTAATAAATGTGAAAGAAATTGCCACCTGAGGCAAGAACTGTGCTTCTCTAACTCCTGTCTGCTTGTACCTGGCTCTGTGTAGCCACTACACCAGTCAGGAAATATCAGAGAACACAAAGACACATTCCCTTTCCTGAGGAAAATCCAGATGTTCACACTGCCTCGGACACTAAGTTTCCCTATGCAGCAAAAAGATGAGGCAGACAGATTTGCATGGAAGATGATCCTGATTTCTCTGCATCAGGAACTCTGAAAGCAAGACAAACATTATTATAAAATACCTTAGTAATTAAAAACCCTCTTAAAATCTTCAAGGCCATGTTGGATGAGGCTTTGAACAACCTGGTCTAGTGGTAGGTGTCCCTGTCCATGGCAGATGGGTTGGACTATCAAGATTTTGAAGGTCCCTTCCAACCCAAATCATTCTATGATACCAAACACACACTGTCCAAATCTGAGAATTTCTATATTTATCTTTGCTATTTCCATAATACAGGGAAACCAAGTTTGATAAAGAGGGCAGAAAGCCCAAATGCAACTTCAATAATTAAAGCACCCAGAGAGCAAGCGACAGTGATAGGAAAAACAAAACAAACAAGCCCAAAAACTCTTTAAAACACAATGCTTTGAAAATGGATGCAAAAACCACTTAACAGGCAATTAAAAAAGAGGTTCAAAGAATGACATAACACAAAAAGTGAATTATTTTGATATGGTACTTTCTAGTGTTACAAGTAAATGTGGATGCTTTTATTGAATAAGCTTTGTGCTACTAAAAATACACACTTCTAATGGAAAAGGTACTGTATGGTTTAATTGAAATCAAATGGCTAAGTGTAAGAAAACATAAAGCCTGCTCATCAAAATGTGAGATGCTTGCATACTGCCAACAAACATTTCATGTTTCCTGCTGCAGCAATAACTAAGTAGCTGCTTGGGTGACAAAACCAGCACACAACACCCAAATGAACTCTAAGTACTGCTTTTTTATTTGAATATTTGATCTTGTGGCTCCCCTACCACTTCAGCCTTTCACCACTAGTTAGGAACTTCCCTTTCTTCTCCAAAAATCAGATACGAATAAAGATATTGACTGTTTGCACTTCAACACAAACATTGAAGACTTCCTTGGAAGCTTAAGTTTTAAGCTACAAACATATCCCTGAATTAGGATTAATTCTGTGAACAGGCACTTTAAAGTTTGTATAGACCTGCCATTTGATGGGAAATGTAAATATGACTGACTGAATAAAAACTAAATAGGCCAGATACCCAAAATTAGTATTTTAAAGGTTCTTGTATTCAGTTCTTCCATGTAGGTCTTTATTCTGACAATATACATCATCATGTACTCAGAGTCAATAAAGAGTCTCAATTATTTTTTCCTACACTTCCTCTACCCATAAGGAACCATACTGAGGTCAGCAAGACTAAGCATAGATGCCAGAATTACTCATATAAAATAGACTGAAAAATAGAATCAGGGCCTAAGGACCCTGACTTAGTCAGGAGAAGAACCAAAAGTCATTGGCAAAGTAACATCTGAAAGGAGATCAAGTGAGCAGTTTGGTTGGTGGTATTCTGGTCTCTTGCCTTAAACCAGTAACTGATTTATTACTGCCAGGACATATATTTTTCTTGGCGTACTACTACAAAAAAAAAAAAAAAAAGCAACAACAACAAAAAAAAACAGTACTAAAAAAATTAAAAATAAGTTAAACTCCAATATAATATTTTACCTAGAGTGTTTTAATGAAGGGCAGAATGTAAATTGAAACCTCCAATATACAGTTTTCAAGGTTAATTCATGACATACAGACACATCAATGCTGACTACAAAAACATCCAAGAAGTGTCACCTATCCCTTCTTACTACCACTACTCCCTTCTCACCATTTATTAGTGAATCAATACTATTTCAAAGAGACAATCATTATGTTATTGCTCTGACTGTCTTCTCTATTTTTTTCCAGCTGGGAAAAAATAAGTCCATCATTCAAAGGGTTGCTGCTTCAACCCTTTATTTTAGGTTTCTGTCTAACCAAGGAACAGAGAAGCCCACACACTTTACAACTCTACCAGGCCAAGTGAGCACATTAAGTGTTATTTCCCCAACTAGGAATTTAAAAGCATTAAGTCTTGTAACTTGTTTTATTAATAAACAATACTAGCAATAGCAATTGGACATTCTTGTAACTATGATTTAAAGAAGTCATTCCTTCCCTTCAGCAAAAACAGATGTTTTGTATAAGTCAAGTGACAGAAGACAAAGTGACACCCACAAAGTAAAGTCTACTCGAGCATTCATCACAGCAGAGATTAAAGTGGTAAATACACTGTACAGGTACCACAGACAGAACTACAGAAGTCCAAAAGTTCAACCCACCCTTGCTATGGCCAGATATGCCCAAAAGCAAAAGACCTATCAGACTCATTACAGCTGGTTAATATATGGCTATATGACTGTAGAATTAATGATGCAGTCATCAGGAAAAAACACCTGCCGTCCTCATGACATTACAGTATTACTTGTGCATCCCTCTGAGAATGATCCAGATTTCTCTCACTCCTCTGTCACACAAGGAATAATAGCAGTAATAACAAAAGAAGTGTTGCATTAACTGAAAAGCAAAATTGGGATGGGATAATGCACCCATAAACCACCTTCTGGCACAGGAAAATCTCATGAAAAGTTGACCACAATGATCTTCTGGGGACCCTTTCAACCTCAGCTATTTTATGATTCTAACTTAGTTCAATTGTGACACTCTACATCCATTAAACTTACCTTCAACTACAGATATCAAACATCTATCTGCTCCCCTCTGTTCTAAGTGTAGCCCAACAACAGGAGGCACCACAGGGATCCAAGCTAACTTTTACAGTGGGTAGGCTGGGCTGCCTTAGCGTGCTCCAGACTTTTTTGGGGACGTATTTCACTCCTAAAGCTCCTCCAAGGATGGAGGCCAAGTAATTATGCAGCCTCTTCCTACATAAAGGTTTCTCTTCTGCTCTTTTCTGAGGAAAGGGGGGGTTGGGTCACCTTGCACACCCAAGAACATCAACCAGCTCTGGATTCAGCACATTCCTTTGCGCTTCATCAGGTCCAGTTACTGCCAGGTACTGTTTGTTCTGATGAACAGTGGTGACCTGCTTGTTCTCTAGTCTTGTTCTCAGCCCAGATCAGGCATTGCTCTTGGAAGAGCACAGATACACTGTCCAAAAGCACTGGGTGACCCCAATTTCAGTCTGCTCAAAGTCACTCCCAAGCACAGTTGTTAAACTTGAAACATTAGAGGACAGTCTACCTCTCCAGATGTTCTGTGAGAGGAAGCCATTACCCTTAGTCCCGTTTCGTGTTATTTCTGAGCCCTTTAAAAATAGATATCGAGGAAAAAAATTCCTGTAGCTACACCACAATTGGAGATTTTTTCTTCTCTGTTTAAAACAGGCCCTCCAATACTCTGGAACAGAACCAGGCACCTGCCTGCACCTCCCCAGCAAAGTCATTTATTTCACTTTAACATCCCACTTCTCCCCCTCCTCACGTATCTTCCCCGCACCGCAGGCAGCCCGACTTGGTGACTCTCTGGTTTATCCCAGGAACACCGGGGTGCCGGGGCCTCATCACTGACCCGACTGCACTCCTTTGAGCGCTGATGCTTGGCTGAGGAACAACAGAACAAACCCTCCCTGCTTCACGCCTGGATTGGTGCAGCGCCCTTTGCAGCCGGACAAAAAGGGCAGCACCGGCGGGCCGGGCCCCGGAGCCGCTCCCCGCAGGAGACGAGCCAGCCGCCGCCGCCGCCCCGGGCAAGCAGCGCTCCCGGGCCTCGCTGGATTTTGATCCCGAGCAGCCACGTCCGCGCGGTGACAAAGCCCGGCCTAACCGCTGCTGTCACCTCCTCATCCCTCCCTCCCCATCCTCCCGAGCCGGAAGCCGCGACCGCCCAGCGGCCGCAGCGCGGACCCCCCCGGCCCCTGCGGCCACATCCCGCCGGCAGAAGCGCAGCGAGCCCCGCCGCGCCACCTCCCCTCCCTATCCCAGCCCAGCCGAGCTGGCGGCGGGAGCAGCGGGACGAGGCAGAGCCCGCGGCGGCGGGCGGGCCCCGAGCGCAGCGCGGCGGGCACGCACCGTGTAGAGCAGGTTGAGGGCGCACAGGCAGTTCTTGGAGCAGGCGAAGCCCCCGCACGCCATCGCTCCGCCGCCACCGCCGCCCCGCGCGGCCGCCGCTCCGCCAGGAGGCCGCGGCCCCGCCCCCGGCCGCGCGCGGGTGCGGCCGCAGCAGGTGAGCGGCGCCCGCTGATTGGCCGCCGCGGGGCGCAAAGGTAAATGTATGCAAATGAGGCCTGTGACGTCGGCGCCGTCACCCGCTATCCGGCGGCTCGCGCCGCACGGGCGGGGCCCGTCCCCTGTCCCCGCTGCTGTGAGGATACCAGCCCCGGTCCCCTGTTCTCGTAGCCCGTGATGTGACTACACGAGTCCCGCTCCCCTATCCCTGTTCCCCCTTGTTGCGACGACACCAGCCCCGGTCCCGGTTGCTCTGACGACAGCAGCCACGGTCCCCGTTCCCCGTGGCTGTGACGACACCAGCCCCGGTCCCCGTTCCCCGTTTCCCGCTGCTGTGACGGCAGGAGCTCGGGCCTGGCCCCCGCCCGCCGGAGCCGCCGCGGCCCCGTCCTGTTCCCCTCACGAGCGGGGGCGCCTCGCTGGTGCCGGCGCACCCCTATAGTCCATGGCCTGTGTGATCCCAAGGAAAACATGCAGGGATTTGCCTGTACGGACCGTGAAAGTGTTCGGAGTGCTGGTAGTTCTGCCAGCGCTTCATAGAATCATCAAGGCTGGAAAGGGCCATCAAGTCCAACCGTCAGCCCAGCACTGCTGCTGTCATTTCTATTTTAACATATTCTATTTATCTATTTATTTATTTTTACTAAGTCATCTTTCTACTGCACCTCCTTACATACTTGTATATTTCCTTAGTTTGAGGGTTAAATATTTTCAATTACGTTCATTCTACTTTACAAAACCTTCCACCTGTACTGATAATTTCCTGCTATTCAGTAGCTAGTTTTTGTTAAATGTTCGTACTTGGCTTCAGTGGTGTCCTGGTTCACTCCAACCATCCAAAATCCTGTCTTCACAGTCCTCGTGGGCTGCAGCCTGCTGAGTGATGCTTTATAATCAATACAACAGATCTGATATCTGCCAGCTCTTCCAGTGTGGACATGTGTTGCAGGATTAGTGTCCAAGATAGCTTCTTGTCTTTTTTTCTGGGCTTCACAAAGAGACAAGGACATGCTTGTTTCTCCCTCGGGATGTCCGTAAGGGTACGTGGCACAGCAGTTTCACTTTATCAGGTTTTGGTGCCACAGAACTTGTGATGGTCAGTTCCTGGTAAGCAAAGGAAGCTGCATCTACTTTCTGATGAATTCACAGCAATTCTTAGTAGGAACTTGTCATCAAAACAGTTCAGGGAGGAAATTCCAAAAGTGGGGGTTTTTTTCCGTAATTTGGCTGCCCTTCATCTGCTAAGGAAGCCCCAGCAGGCAAATAATCCTTGCCAGCAGTGAGACATTGAACAACAGCACACTTTGTCTTTCCTAGTCTATTGCTCAGATCTTTTATTTTTAGTTTTAAACATCTTTTTTTACATGCTCTTTGGTATTTTGCTCGACTTCTCCATTTAAATACGATACACATTTTTTTTCTCATGCAGTAACAAAGACTTGTTGCTTTTCTATTCATATAGATCAATCTTTCAGCTGCTAGATGGACATCAAATTCAAATTCTGCAATATTTGTGACCACAAATTAAATCTGAATGCTCAACAGCCTTCTGGAGCTTTATCTTTCTTTAGTTCTAAACTTGACATCCCTGCTGCTGAAGCTTTGTGAAGTGACAGGAAGCGTTAAAAATCTGTGGAGGTTTTTTTTTCTCTGATAATTAAACTGACTTAATGTTGTGGCTAATTTGGCCTATTGGGAATGCAGATTTACTGACTGGAGCTACTGGATTACTGGGCCATGCTTCTGATCCTTTGGGCCCAACTCTGGCAGAGCATAAATCCAGTATAAGAATCACTTGTTTCAGTGTAACTTTGCTAGCAGCTTTACCAACCAGTAAAGACTGGTTTCAGAAATTGTCCACGTGATAGAAAAGTGTATTTTGGATGTATGCCCTTTCCTGAACACAAGCAGCCATCAGCATATCAAATGTTTTTGTTGGATTTTGTTGCAAATGCTAACATCTAAAGTTACTGTGCCATTGTTGCTTTGGTTATAGTGCTGAATTATTCAATACCATCATCCACTGCCCTTCATTTTAGAAGATCTCTTTCACTATTAATTATTAAAAGCTGTGCCTCCACTTTCTTAATTAATGCAGGTGTTTGTTATTAAAGGACCCAGCTCCTGCAGCCTGTCATGGGTGGGAGGAACCTTTTACACGTTCCCTGCTTCGTGTTCAGGTAGGCATCTGACCATGTGTGATGCAATGTGTTCATACCCACCTCTGACCATAAACTCTGGGGCACAGTTCAGCTGATGTAAGCACTCAAAGGCTCCAATTAAGAGATAAAATACATCTCTTAAACAGATCTATGACAAATGTAGCAGGGGTCCTTCCTCCATCCCCCTTCCAATTTTGTTCACAGGCTATAGTACAAGCTTGGACTAATATGGTTTGGATTTAAAATAACACTCCTCGTGATACAGTAGCTGGCTGTGCTGATGTCTGTAATTTCTGATGGTGGTCAGCAGTGTGTCTGTGCTCCCATTTCACATCAGGCTTCAGCACTCAGCTTGTATTCTGGCTAGAACTAAATTGGCTCAATTCTCTTAAATGGCTAATTAGGACTTGCTAGCTGTGAAAAGACTCTCCTGCAGTTGGAGGGAAATCTGTCATTTTTGTAGGGAAATATAGATAGCAATACTTTGATATTTTTTAAGCTTGTTAAAGTACCTGGTCCAAGTGAGGATTCTACGTATTTGTCTTCTCTGCTGTTGTCTTTACGGGGGATAAATCCTGCACTCCCATCTGTTACACAAATCTTGAGCTGTCTGACATAACCAAGAGCAGAATTTGCCTTTTCCTTTTCTTTCCTCACTTTTTGGTCTTTCTGGTGCTTATTCTCTGCTTCCTTGCACAGTCTTTGTTCTCCTGCCCTTCTATGGTGTGTTTCAATGGCAGTGCTGGCAGCAGGAGGAGCTACAGTGTGGATTAGTTTTTCTTTCATGGGAAACTGTAGTGGGGGGAAACTGCACTGGGCACTTGTAATGCTGCTGACGTGCACTTACAAGACAGTACAAACAGTAGATGCTTCTGCAAAGGGAGAGGGGAGTGGAAACAACAGAATTACTGAGGCTCAATGCTGGTACACTCCTTACTAGTCCAAAAAGCTTAAACTGAAGCTGTTTGGGTGGTTTACTCTTCATTTCCCAGTAAACTCACATCAGCTGGATTGTTTTCTGAAGGATTGCTGCATGAAGCCTTTTACTGTAACACACTGAAAGAAAACTCAGCTTATAGCCAAATATGTTCTGTGTCTGTAGGCTGTGGATCATGTGGTACTGCTGGTTTCTGTTACCTATTATGTGCCTGAAATCTAAAGGCCTGTGCCACTTCTGAGGCACAAATTTGAAAAGTGAAGGCTCAAGTATATACAAAGTGCTCCTAAAGTGTATGCTATTGTCTTAAAATTAAGACAGTATGAACTTTTTGGTTACTCTCTACTATTAAGGAGTGTCTAAAATGTTGTGAGTGAAGCGTTGTTTGCAGAAATTGATTTTTATCACTTTATTTTTCCCGGGTTTACAATAAGTCATTGACAGCACTTTAGGTATTTCATTTCACTCTTTGTCTTGTAAAGTAATTTTTCTCCCCTTCATTTGTATAAAGTCTCTCATGCACATCAAAATCAGGGAGGGGGAAAATAGGGTTTAAGAAAGCCAGGTGTTTCCAGGAATATATTTATTGTGTACAGTTGACACATTTAGATGTTAGTCTTGAGGTGAATAGTGTACACGCACAACAAGACAGGGTTTCAGCTGGCTTTACTTGGAATAAATAAAGTGCTTTTCCTGCCTTGGCAGTTGACCATTAAAGCATGTTCCTGTGCCAGTCAAGTATGCCTGAAGCTTGGTCATGACTACAGAATCTCTCAAAAATGGCTGTGAAGTAAAATGCTGCTTATCATCACCCGTTTTTCTCCATGGATGTAGAATTTCCAGTGTCCAGTCATTTCTTGTGTCACTGGGCAGGAAAATCTGAGTCATCTCAGTCACCTGAACTGCCTCAGTTATTGAGTCATGTCAGTTAGTCGCCTTAGCTGTAACCTATGACTGAACATATGGAATCAATTAAATATACATTTGAAACGTTATCTGCTGTAACAATCAAGTTTATTTTTTCTCAAATTCAGTGCAAATGTCCTGTGGACATACCCCAGTTATTTCCTGAGGTGTTAGTAATGAATTGGCTGTGCTGTGGTGTTTGCTTGCAGCCATGAAATTCTCCCTGCTTCCTGGAACAAAACCAGTTCCCAGCAGTGCTACTGCACTTGTGCCATTCCATCAGCAGCCTTGAAGAAGCCTTTTCTGGCACCAGGCAGTGAGGAGCAGCGTGAGTAGGCGTAGCTGTTGCAGGGATCTTTGCTGTCTTACAGGTTGACACACAAGGTGTTGTGGTGCTGTGTCTTGTCAATGATCATTACGAGCCAGACACGGTGGAGAGGTGAGCCTGGCATACAGAATAAATTTGTCTGTGTTCTTTGGAATCTTCTCTGCAGAGAAAAATTGTACAAAACTGTTTGGCATTTTTATTTATTTCTTTAGTGAAGTGGAGCATTGTAGATTGAGAAAGGGAAATTAGGACAGGAAAATAGGCCATTTAAGTAGTGTGGCTAGAGAAACCCACAACTAGGTCAGAAATTAGCTCCTCCAAAAGCACAAAGACATAGCTCCTGTTCAGTTTAATAAATCTAACAAGTGGTTACAAAGGAAGTAATGGTTTGTTCATCTTTGCTCTTGGAGAGACAGATAATGAGTGTATTCTTTGACAAACTTCTGACCAAAATCCAAATGGCATAAAGCTCTTGGATCAAGCCTAGGAAGTTAAATTGTTATTGGGAAGCTACCTAGAAGGGAGACTTACTCAAGCAGAAGCAGCTACAGGCAAGTGCAAAACTGTTGTCCTGGATGGAGTGGCTGTATGCCCAGCTTTGCTTTTTGAGCCATTCCTTACCATTCCCACCAGATACACTGTGCAATGGTGGAAAATAACAGTGGAGTGTAACAATGGTATGTCTCCTTGTTAACTCAGTTGTTGCCTGTGTCTTTTGAATTGTCTCATGGGTAGTGCTTGCCAGGGAAGACAGGCTTGGTGAAGTTTGTCCCTCTAAAGATTGTGGACAGATGAGGGTGAAAAAAAGCAAAACTACAAAACAAAGAACTAAAATAGCCTCAGGACACAGACTTTAAAGGCAAAGTGTATTTCAGAGACCAGCCTGCTAAAATAGTAAAAGAGGCAAATACTTATAAGTTCAGAAGCTATGCCTTGGGATTGCTAAAGATCTTAACTGTAAGAATTGTCTTTCATCACATTTAAGATCCATTCTGAATTAAGCTGATAAAGGATTAGGATAAGGACAGTTTGTTACACCCAATGTATTAAAGAAACAACCAGAAGCTGAAAATAGCAGTATAATGGTATTTTGAATAGTAGTATATAAAATACTTGACTGAAAACCCAGTCCTTCTATTCAGGAGCAGGATTCAGAAATGTTCTGAAATTGCTTTTAGTTAAGCCTGGAAGAGAGAAAAGCAGAATTCTAGATCCTGGAAGTGAAGTGGTCTGGGCTTCCTTCAGACAAATCCAAACTTACTTGGCCTGTTACATGTCAGGCACTTGTGTGTCTCTCTGGAGAGGTGGATAACTAGCAGGAAAGTGGCCTCTGGGAGACTGTGTGTATCATACTTTATTTCCATGGGAAGGGATCATGGCAATGTGCTGGTACCTGACCCACTGCCACATCTCTTCTTCAGGTCTGAAATAAACCCAGCAAACTTCAATGGCAAATATAAGTTAACAACTCTGTGATTAACAGGACATTTTAATGCTTGTGGACTAACACTGGGGTGTAAGCTGTGAGAGAGTAAATAGCTTTCAGATTAATTGCAGGTGTTATTGGGTTTATGCTATGTCTGCTGTGGGTTCTCATTACCATTGCATCCTGAGGAGTTCCCATTTATCACATTCAGGTGGAAACTATAACTTCATCAAGGGAAAATGGATGCCATCTGCTGAATGCCCTTCCAGGTGATTCCCTGGGAGAAATTCTTAGAAGCAGAGATCCTAACTCTTTATAAGTACATAGCAGAACAGAAGAGGATGGTTTGACCAGGACCTTGTATGGTGGAAGTGTAAGGGTAGGGAGAAAAGCTGCACAAAGGAAATTTGAGCACCAAGGTTCTGATGTAAGTTGATTTGCTAAGTGATCATCACTAGGTGTGTGTGTGTTGGCTGTGTCACTTCCTCCTGTGCATGTGAGCTGTGTGATAAGAGCTGTGTTGTGCCTGTCACAGAACCATGGAGAACACAGGTTGGAGGGGACTCCTGGGGACCATCTAATCCAACATTCAGCTTGAAAGCCAAAGCACTTTTCCCAGAGAGGCATTCAGTCAAATTTTGAATGATTCTAAGGATGAAGGGCAGCCCCACCTTGTTCCAGTGGTTAAGTACTTTCACTGTGAAAACCTTTCCATTATCAGGATTAACCTTGTTGCAACTTGTGCCCACTGTCTTGCTCTTCTGCTGTATCAAATGAGAAGCTTGGCTCTGTCTTCATTTTAAGTCCTTTCTGGAGTTAGAAGAGTCTTTCATTTTCTGGAGTGAAAGACTGCAGTAAAATTTACCCCCAGCCTTATTCATTGTAGGCTAAATAAACTCAGTTCCATTTTCATTCCTACGTCATTTGTCCAGGAGCCAGAACAGTGATTTTTTTTTTTCCGTGATACCACAACTGGTACTTTCCTTTAATATCTTGCTAAAGAACAGAAGAGAAATAGAGACATTTCATCCAAATCAGCAATACCCCAGTGAAACAAATTCACAGGGCAAAGAGAAACACCAGAACTTGGTATTCTGTCTATCTGTTATATCTTTCTGTGGTTTCTGTAAAGCACAGTCAGTGTTCTCACCCTGCTCTATTAGCATGGCTTAACTGTGGTAAAGGTGAGCTGCTGTGCTCCTTTGGTGAGGTAAGAACTTTACAGAAATAGATTATTTGGTTATGAGCAAAACCTTGAAATCGTGAACACTAAATGGCTCAAAATTCAGAAGTTAAATTTAAAGAACCCAATTTCTTTCCTAATATCAAATCTTAAACCAGTGTCATTAGTAATTTAGACACCTGACATACATTATGAAGCAGTTGGTTCAGTGATAATGCTATATGCCTCTAGCAAGTCATCTTTCTTTAAAATATCTCATTAGAATAGCCTGGCTTCTTTTCTTGCAAACAGAATACCTATAGCTGTGAGCTGCCAGTAATGTGAGTTCAGCCCTTCTGAGCGTGCATGAGGAGCCTGTAGAAAAAGCCACGGCCCTTTAGTTAGGAATCGACCTGCTGCTGCTGCCAGCTCTGCTGCATCATCACCATCATCTGTGTGCAAGCTGGGGACAAGCTGGGAAGCAATTTCCTCGTCTGGTCTTTTCCCTTGACGGCACTAAAAGCGTACCAGGTCCTCAAATAAAAATTTAAAGCAACAAGAGAGCTCAGGAGTATGTTCATCTATAAGAACAGCTCTTTATTTTCCAGTAGTCTTCTTGTAAGCAGATGACACTAACAGCAGAATGGGTATCTAGTAACATGGAAATAGAAGAAACAAACCTTGTTTGTTACTGGAAGTGTCAGATGGTAGCCCAGGGTTTGACAGTGAAACCCTGGATTCTCATGCTTATTCTGAATTCTCTGCTTTGCTGTTGAGCTATATAAATTCAGCTCCAGTACAGTGGCAGACATATCACTGTGAAAATCAGCCCATTTGTATTGGTGTGGAGTGCATTTCTGGCTTTATGTAAGCTAAGCAGTATATAGGCTTACACATTTAAACTTAGCTTCCTATTTTATCTTACAAGTTAGCTGCTTATGGAGTCTACTGCCAATGCTTTTTGCTATCAGTGCCCAAACATCTGCATTAGGGACATTACCCAAGCTGACAGTCAGATACTGGTATCTGCAATAAGTAATTAATCCCTTAAACACACAGGAATTTTCTGTCAGTCGAATTGTCTTGGTACAATTTCTCTAAAATAAAGATAAAGCTGATAGGTCATGGCTTATCTTTCACCAAAGTTTCTTCTTGGCATCACAAGATTTGTCTCTTTTTACCATCTGCCTTCCCGGTTTAGGGTTTGCCCTTTTGAAACTGTGGGTTTGTGTCAGTGCTAATCAAGACAGCCATCAGTTGAAATGGTTTTATATTAATTAGCCAGCTATTAACTTTGGTTTGTTCTTTTTTTTTGATATGCAGTTGTTTTTACTATAGTTTACACAAAGAGAATTGTTCTGCAATGTGGTAATACAGTTTCCATTTAATTGTGTATTTCACAGAGGTCAAGAACCCCTCTGCAAGTGGGTAGGAGAAGCAAACAGTTAGGAATGAAGGAAGAATAAAGTGGGTTTGATACTGTTCTGTTTTTTTTTAATGTAAGTGAAGAATCCTAAAATAGAGTATTTACAGTTACTGTGCTTTACAGAATGTACACTGAAATCTAAAGGTGAATCTAAACTTAATTCTGCAGGCAATTTTAAGTGATGGTGGAATTTCAAGTTTAAAATAATTAGTTTACTTCCTAGTATCAGTTGGAAAGTAGTTTTGACACCATCTTGTGTTTTATTTACACCTTCTACATATGAGTGAGAGATGGCAGCTTGGGAAGCTGCCAGTCTGTTGCCACAGGGGTGGCTTTTCTCCTAGAGAAAAGTTGATGGCACAGTTTCTCTGGAGCAGTCCAAGTCCTGGCAGCTGGCAGTGCACTTGGTGCTGCTTCCTTGTTGATGCCCCTGGGACAGACACAGACACTGACAAAGCAATAACCTGGGTGCTGATGGGAAACAAGGCTGCTTCAGCAGTAGGAAACCATTTTAAATATGAACCAATCTTTTTAGAGGACTCAGCCTTAAATTAATACATACTCTGAATAAAGTGCTCTTGAAGGCTGCTTTTCCCCAGGAAATGTTTCTTCCAGTGATTTAGGGAGAGCAAGCAGTCAGTCATGTTAGGAGGGGAGAGATCTGGAGCACTGGCACCTCTGGGTGCACTGTGGGGCTGCCTTGCACCCATTCAGTGGGATTGCTGGCATGAGGGATAAAGGATTGCTATTAGGTAATACAAGTGGTAATAGAAACATGCTGACAAAAGTGGGACAGACTTTATGGTCCTCTTGTCAACAGCAGCAGGCCAGGGTTTGTTTCTAGTCTCAGTTCTGGCTATGGGTGCAAAGAAGCTTTTCTTTGAGAAAGAAAGGAATGGAGCTCAGGTCTCTTACCTGCTTCTCATTGCTGTACCTGTGCTGGGGCTAGACAGCGCCACATCACCCTGCTAAGTCTGTGCTGTCAGAATTCATCCAGCATTTACAGGCACCTTAATGTCTTTCTTAAGTGTCATCTCCATTTCTGAGTCAAAGGGCAGTAAGGTCACAGCTAAGATCCTTTAAAGGATTTACTCCAAATGCTGGATAAATCCTTAATTGCTAAGACAATTCTTCATTTCAGTATTTTATTTGACACTGTGTCAAAGGCATGTACCCTTCACTAACCAAACACTGCACTAACCAAAGCACCTCTGCATTTGGGGTAGAGTACACCCGATATTTTTATTCAGCAGTCAATTTTTTTCCACAGTGCTTTATCACTTTATCTGTTTAATATCATTTTCCTGAGCTGGATGATTTCTTGGGGATTTTTTGCCTCTGAAGAACATATTTCTCTCTACTGCAGACTAGCACAGCAGTAAAAAGTGATTGGTGAGAAGTGGCTGAGTAATATAATGATCTGTCTCCAAACACCTTCTCCAAATAGGAAGGTGTCTCTGGCTGTGATGAGAGAATCTTGTTCATCTTGAGGGGGTTATCTGGATTCTTCCATTTTATGGGCTGGACTAAAACTCCTTGGGAATTCAGAATATCTCTGAGTTCCTGATATTTTAAGTGACTTCTGGTGAGAAAAGTTAATATTAATTTCAGTATGGAAACAAATTTCCAGCTTAAAGGTCATCTACAGCATGATTCAGACCTCCCACTGTTGCAGGACAGGCAAGTTGTTGCTCTGCTGTCTGTTATGCTTGTAGAAGGCCATGCTTGTGTGCTTTTCCTCTAGTTTACATTTATGTTCCTATCTATACAATTAAAATTGTCCCTAGTGGATTCTTCCTTTGATATGGGAAGCTGCTGTCCTTTTGCTTCCTCTCTGAGGATTAGTGTTCCCCAGAAGACCACACTTTTCCTCTGTGCTTTTTTCATGTTAAAACTGCAGGGTTGCTTTGCAGCATCAGCACCACCATGTGTTTCTCTTCAGTCAGTTGCCCATACAGCTTTCAGACCTCTCCCACATCCTGTTAAAGCCATTTGGAGTTTGGGGTCATGAGAACCAGTTGCTTTAGGACTTTTTTTAGCAAATATATCCTTGTCTTTGATTTATCCATGCTGATTCTTCTTGCCTACATCTGATTCTTGCATTTCATCCATCCTAGTGAAGTTTAGTAATGCAAGTTTAGTAAGGTGAAGTTGCACACAGGCAGAGCATAAACAAACATTTGGGTTTTTAGTACTTGAAGGGAGGATAGTTCTATTCTGTTTAAATAAATCATCCAGATGGATGCCTGTATCATCTGAGCTGCATTTTGTCTGAAGAATCTTTCAGTTTAAAGGATTAACATGAGCTGCTGTTTCAAGAAAGTTTCTTAAAAATAAATTAGTTGCTGTTACAGCAACTAAATTATAGCATAAATATGACACAAATGCTACAAAAATCACAAAATTATAGCCAGTTATTATAAAAATACTAAAACTCACCTCCACAAGAAAAAAAAAAAAGTAAGGAGAACTGTGGATGTGATTATGCATAAAATGCTGTTAAAAGCTGAAATAGGAAAAAAAAGTAGAAATAAAGCAGTCTCTGTTCATCAGTAACAGGGATCTGGTGTGACTTTAAGAGGAGCAACGCATGGGAGTGTTACATAAATGCTGTTTAGTGCAAGAAGGGACAACACATGACCTTGAATGATGCAGGTATCCTCAATTATCTTTCTGTCCTGATTTTTGTGTCCTATACTTGTATTGGGATTGCTACCTCTCTCTTTCTCGCTCTGTCTCTGGCTTTGGAGTGCTTGCTGGCATTTCCCCTGACAAGCTGCTGGCCTATTTGGGATCCCTAGGGACTGCATCCCTACAACTCTGGCTGCTGTGATATTTTAGTACCATCGCACATATCCCTGCGGAGCAGCGGAGCTGTGCCAGATGTGGTTCATGTGCTTTGCTTCCCCTGGGCTGGGCAGGGAGGCTGTGTGCCAGCTGGAGGGACACCCAGAGGGGGCTGAAGCCATGGCTTTGGTGCCTGCCTCAGCCCCTGGGAAAGGGGGATCCCCTTTCCTTCCTCCAGGTGAGGGACTCAGGATGTCTCTCTCCACAGGCTCAGAGCAGACAGCTCTGATTGCAGGTCCAGAAGTTCAACTGAGTGTGACAAAATGCTTTCCCAGTCTTTCTGGAAATTTGGGCCAGCCTATGAGGTTGAGGGAAGGTAAGAAATCACAGTAAGTGAGAGGTGATCTGTCTGGGAGCAGAAGATATTTCCATGGTGGATTTATTGAGTTATGTGTGGTTTGTGATGGGAGAGAGAAATCAGGACTTTCTCAGCTGGAAACAGGATGAGATACCCTTTGATTAGAAGTCAGCATTAATGGGTTCTTCTGGAAAAGCTTAACAGGTTTGATTTTCTGGATCCATTAATTTCCTAAAGCAAAATGCAGAAGATACAAAGTGTGATAACAAGAAGGAAAAAACAAAAGGTTGTTTCTATTAATCCCATTGTCTTGATAAAACCACAGAAAACTGGGGTTTGTTTTCAAAAGGTGGGAGAAGTATAATCTTCTAGATCTTCCACTGCTTCCATTTCTTGATACCAGAAAAATTTCTGTTTGTGGAGTAGAGTGTCTCCAGGCTCTTTCAGATGTATTTGCATTGCTGTTATCCCATGGGCCTGGATCGTAGGGACTGCAGGGAACAGAGTTGATGTAGGAATGGGCAGCAAGCCTCATGATAAATTCACCTTCTTTATCTATATCATCAATAAAAGAGAAAGATTCTGTGACAATTTTTTACCTTTTCTTTCACTGACTGTCCTACTTACTCCACAAATTGTAAATTATCTGCCTTCTCATTTCCCTTTAGAATCTCCTTTAGTGTCACAGAAACCATCTATTTTCTCTTGGGTGGTCTTACTGATACAAATCTAACTAAATTTTAGATCAGTTTTTCACAGTCAGTTTTTATTTTTTCAAGGCTGCTGCTTCTATTTTGGACCTGGGCAAGGAAGTATAGTTGAAAGCTTATTGATTTTTCCCAGCTAGACTAGTGGGTTTAATAACATAGGTCTGGCTAAAAACCCTATTTTGATAATATCCTGGGATACATCAACAATACTGTTTTGTTATTTCTTCTAGCATAATTTATGGCTGTCAGTGCTATGCAAATATCCCAGCAGTAAGTAGTAATGATATGGAGAGTGCTATGTTAGCCCATTTCATCAGGGAAAAATAAACAGAAAAATCTCAGGCAATCGATGCACTTTGAGATGCACTGCAAAACAAATGTACCTTCTTGTTATGAAGTTGCCATGATACAGTCTTTTGTTCACTGTGGATTGAATCAATTTATTTTTTTATTCATGTGTGTTCCTAAATCAGTGAAATTTGGTGTTCAGGGTGTGTTTCTCCCTGCTGGTGATGTTCCAGAACAGTTTGCAGTTTCCTGCAGTCCTGTGGGGTGAAGGGTGCTGAGTAGCACTTGAATCTTGTAACACCATCAGTAGAAGAGCTGTGGTGAGTGCAGGGCACAGCAGGCACAGCAAGCAGTTGTTAACACTGAACTCTTATCTGAGACACTTGGGCTGAGACTATTGAGTTTCTGGCAGCCACGGGAGAGACAGATCCAGGTACCCAAATGTTACCTGTCAGCCTGCAGCTGGGTCATATTAGCAGCTCCAGCCCTGGCCTCTTCCCTCTATACTGTCCAGCAAAGCCTGTCCATGGGTGGGGGACACATCCTGTATGTCTGGAACAGAGCCACACGTGGGTGCTGCTTGCTGATGGCTGACAGTGACAAGTGCAATTCTGTCCTGCCCCCGTGTGGGCCAGGCAGCAGGAAAACAAGCCCGTCCCCTTCACTCGCTAATCCTCATCTCCTGCCATGAGCACTCAGGGCACTGCTCTCCCAGCATGGCCCCTGGGGCCCCAGGGCAGAAGTGCTGAGGTGAGCCTGAACCTGCACAGCTCCTGCTGAGCTTTTGTAAGCTCAGGACTTCTTTCTCATCAGGGAATAACGTTGGGAAACTGGAAAGGAGCATCTGAACCCCCTGCTAGTGTGTGGCGTGATGTGAGCTGCCAGTCCTCTGTGGAAGGAACCTGAGGCTGTCACCGTGGTGTTAATCAGATTCCTGCCAGAAAAAATAGCAAGTGAGCTATTTTAGTCATCCAGGACAGCAGTGCAGTGGCTCTGTGACATGTACCAAATATAGATTACATGCACAGCCCAGGAGGGCTCGCCTGCCTGAATCATGTCTTCTGCAGGTGTTGGCATAACTTCCCCACCTGGGATTTGTTTTCATTTACATGAAGCTATAAAGGCCCATGGGGCTGGTAAGGAGCAAGAACTTTTACTTAAAATACCATAGCAAAAACAAAACCAAAAGTCGAGTGGAAAAGTGGAAGAAGTCAACTCTTGGGGTCTTGGGGTTTTTTTCCCCCCCTTCAAAGTCAAAAGATGTGGCTTTTTTTGGAAAATATATACTTATGTAATTTGTCCTAATTTTGGTTCTCAATAACCAGCATAGCTCAGTGAGAGCTGAATGGTTGCTGCAATTAACCCGTGTAATGTTATTTGTAGCTCTTTTTGAGAAAGGACTGGTTTGTCCCAGCCCACAAGACTTATTTTAGATAATCACCATTTTTAAGTGCAAATGTGATTTTAAAGGTAGTTATTCTTGTCCACGAACATGACAGGAGCTTAAAAGCCTGAGGCTTAACTGAGCTTAAAAGCCTCAGTTTACCAGTGCCTCAGTTAAGGGCATGCTTGGGAGCAACAGGTTGTGTTCTCCAAATGCTGTTCAGACAAACCTAGCACAACTGATTCACCACTTGGCCCCATTGCAGCCACTCTAGGCTGAACCCACTGGTTCTGCTAGGTCACATTTTGAGGAAGGGGTTCAAAGCAGAAATCAGAGTTCACATTAGTGAACACACTGACAATAGTGAACATAAAGGATTGGGCCAAATTTTCTCGCCCCTTGCTTGCCTTGAAGTGCTTGTCTGCCCCTGCTGAAGTGCACAAGCTGCCCTGAAATACAGCTGTGCTGCTCAAATACAGACACAAAGCAGTTTGTTTTGTGCTGCTAATGAAACACCAAAGCTGCTTGTCAGTGCCCTGACCCAGGCATCACTCCTGGGGAGCTGTGCTGGGAGAGGGAGCCCCACAAAGAGCTGCAGCAGCCACCCTCAGCCCAAGTGTAACCTGGAGTGGGGAGGAAGGGCCTCCAACACTCCCTGGTCCATCAGCCCCTCAGTGCATGGGTGTGGAGGGATAAAATGTAAGAAAACAAAGATAGTGCAGAAGGTAATCTCACCCCTGAGGAGTTGCAGCTGTGCCAATCACCAAAGATTAGGAACAGCCCTGCCCTTAACAGGCTACAGCTGTGTCCAATAAGGAGAATAGTGCTACAGAAGAATGGGTGAGCTGGTTGACAAGGGAGCTGCAGTTCATTGGTTGGGCTGTGAAGAGCTGGAGTTTGTTGGTAGTGCTGTGGAGAGAGTTGCAGTTTGTTGGTTGCTTTGTGAAGAAGGAGGAGTCAGTGCTGTGAGGAGCTGTCTATGAGAAATTGCTGAGAAGGTATGGAACTTTCACAGTAAGATGACAACACATGGGTGCTTGTTCTATCAGAGTTCTGCCTGTTAAACTGGGGATTATGGCAGCACTAAAGGAAAACACGACTCCCACATCCATTTATGAGGCATTGTTTAATGCTACCTTGTCACTAAATGGACTGGGGAGGGAAGGCTTTTAAAGACTTGAGAAAATGGCTCCATATTGCTTGAAGTGCCACTTTTGTGGAAAAAACTGTGTACGCACACAAGACCACCTACATATCCCTTCCTCTCTCAGGTGTGGTCATGGAGTGGACCCTGGGATCTGTAGGGGTTCTCACCTGGCAGATGCTGGTTTCCCTGGGTGTTAAATGCTCAGCCAGCCTGCAGCTCCCATAGGGATGAGCTGGAGAGGTTTCCATCACTCCTTTTGGCATGGGTCTGACTGTTGGGTTTGGGATGTGCTGGCCAAGCAGAAAAGGGGGATGCTAGCACAGCAGGTCATTGCTTTCCTGGGGGTAAATCTCTATCAGCCAAAGCATGCTAAGGGTGAAGCAGGATTGCTGTTGAAAACAATGATTGTTTGTGATCTGTGGGGTTACTGACTGCAGTGGGCTGAAAACTCCCTTCGCACAGGGCTTGACATAGTTGGACAAGCCTGCAATGCAATAAGGTAGCTGGAGCAGCAAGAAATAGGAACTTTGTCAGATTCATAACCAGTGCTTTAAACAAGCTCACTGTTGCATCATCCCAAGGAGGATGTGGTCTCTCTCCTGGAGAGCATTTGTACACCAGAGGAATGTTTTGAAGCAATGTAATTGGCTTTCTTAGTTAAAACCTCAGGGAGAGGCCAGAATAGAAGAATCACCTTCAAATTCAGCACTCCCCATTTTAAAGTGCACTCTATTGCAATTTATTGTAAAGTAAAATATGTCTAGTTCTGACCTTAAAATTGCAGTTTCAAAATTGAATGTAATATGTTATGTGAGGCACATTTTCTATGAAGTATCTTTAATTTTGCAAGACAACTGATTCCATATTTAAAACATGTATTTGGTGCTGACTGTAGCTTTGATTTCTCCAGCAGAGAAACACTTATTCAAGAGCTGTGTTGAAGAAATGCCTTGGGTTGGGAATATTTTTAACTGAAATGCAGCCTCTCTGAAGGCTTCAAGGGATGGGCACTTTGCCTGAAGGGAGTCACATCAAAAGTTCTGCCCAGCTTCTAATGTACAGGTTTCCTGGAAAACCGTATCATTACACACTTTTGTACTGATACTCAGTCTGATGCAAACCAGATCTATTTGTGCCCCTACCTAGCTCAGTTACCAGCATATATGTGAAATGCTGGATGAAAAAATACACATGTAAGTTCCCATCTGATATCAGAGATTAAGTGGGAAAAAGTCCTGAAAACTAGATGGAGAAACTGTTAGTGCCTAATAATTTTCCTGCAGGAGGCAAGCTGAGAGGGGCTCCCAGGAACCACACATTAGGCATGATATGAATACAGAAGATGCAGGGTTTTGGGCAGCGTGACTGAAAAGTGAACAACTCCTGTCAGCCAAGAGTGCAACTCCTCACCATGCTCTAAATCACAAGTCTCAACTTGGCCAGCAGCCCTGTGCTAAAAACACCCATTTCTCTCCAACACAATGTCTATAAATGGAGCTAGGACAACTGTGTCAGCAATCACAGAGTATCTCAACTCGGCAGGGACCTGAAAGCATCATCGGGTGCATGGCTTGGAGGCACCTGACCTTCAGCGCAGTGACCCACCCAGCTCTGCTTGCAGCTGCAGTGTGCTGGGGCACAGGCACACAGAGCCTCTTGCACAGATGATTTGTGTCGCCAGCAGATGGCCCAGCCAGCCCACAGCCAGCCCTGCCTGGCTCTCCCTGGCAATCTAAGAGCAGGGAAAGGGGACTGTGACCTCTGCACACTACTCCAGACTGGCACCTTCAAAATCAGCCCAAGTTTAAGATTATACAGAAAAGTGGTTTTATGTACACCAAACTAAATATTCATTAGTACCTTAGGAAACAGCAAATTTGAATTTAAGATGATTTTAGCAATAGTGGCTGCATATCAGTGACTCAGTACTACCACGTCACAGCTGCAGCATTTTGTGCATGTGTTTTCATGCCCAGCAAATTTATTTTCTGTAATAACAAGGACCAAAATGGAAAGTATGCAGCTAATGCATCAGTTCTGCTTTTTAATGTGACTGGCTCTGGTCTTCTCAAACTTACTGGAAACATCACCATGACATTTTTCCCCCTCCAAAGATCAATGCCTGTTGGGAAATAAATGCTGTACTGGATGGAAAGCTGGCACTCAACAGCACTTGATTTCCACTTGCTAACTGCTGTTTACAGTAAAGCTAGATACATACTGAGAATCATCTGTGGTTTATATGAAGTGTTGACTTTCCCTCAGAAAGATCTGTACTATCTGTTAGCTTACTGGTTTCTAATGACAAAATACAACACTCCATTAATTGATTATGCCCTGTCATGCTTTTCCCCTGTAAGAATACAAGCCTGGCTTTTCTAAACCTGATGTAAAAAAATTTCAGATTTCACATGTAATGACTTCTAGTCACGCATGTTTTAAAGCTAATTCTTCTAAAATGAGACAACTTCACTCTCTAAATTCAGCAATCACCAATAACTGACCGTAGTTTGAAAGGAGCACAACATATTATTCTATATATCATTTGCATAAACTGTATCTGAAAAATTGGGACTCCACAGATTTGTTCCTGTATATCTTCTCTGAATTAAGGAAAAGAATTGATCAATATCTGCTATGCAACATGGTTAATCTGTCCAAAAGTGAATGTAAAGATGGGAATAAATATTTGGCAGTGATTCCCTACACCAGTTAACTACAGCTGCTGATTTTTTGAGGAAGAAGTATGAAAATGGCCTCTTGGCATTCTTGGGTAATTTTTACTTGAAGAATCATAAAAACTGTGGCAAGCCAGAACTTTACATACACACTAATACCACAAAACTAAGATATAAAAGCCATTTATTCAAAAAAATGTGGTGGTGTCAAATCACATACACAAGCCAATATTGAGCTACAAACACAGACCAAACAGTTCTATAAACAGAAACTGGAGTGTTCATATACCATAGTACCTGAAAAAGACCGTTAATAAAAAGGAGTCCATAAGTATTTCATTTCACTTTTTCTATATGGCTCCTTGCTGAATGTCTTTGCCTAAGTTAGTGTACACTGAGCCAGAGGTAGAGTCCCAAGTAAAGCATCTAATGCCTCAGGGCTCCATTAAAAACCTTTATTCTTCTAAACAAAAGGAAAGTCTAGTCTATAGTTTTCTGTATGACACTGAAGTAAAGCCTCTTTGCTTGAACAGTACGGCATTCCCAAGCGCATTTGGCATTAACCTAGATTGAGACTGTGCTGTGGAACCACCTCAGTTCTCCTCCCCTTCAGACTCCGACTCTGGAAGAGAAGAGAGTGAAACACTTCATGTAGGTTGCACAAGGACACTGATGTGACTAATTATATAAAAATAACAAGATATCCTTCCAAAACATAAATGAAAATTTTCACCACACCTAGTACTTCCTAGGAAAGGCTGGTAGATCAAACAGAGAAAACAAGAAAGAAACAGCTTCAGGAGATGAAGGTTTACTCTGCTGCCCCCCATGGTGGAGCTCTTCATTTACAGATCTGTTACTAAATTTTCAACATGTTGCTATGAATGATTCTGGTCCTCATCTACGGAGCCCCAATGTGTACTGGAGCTGAGTTTAATAAAGGATCAGCATTATCTGCTCACTCTGCTAATCTCTATGAGTAGACTGTACTACTCTCACCCAGGAAGCACCCTTGAAACTATTTGCTTTGCAAATATCAATCAGCATCACCATCCAGCTTATCTAGAAAGGCTACCCTACAGGAAGTATGAAACATGTACAAATCAGTTTTTTAAATTATTTTTATGGCACAAGATAAAGTTCATTTAGTAACAGAAGCAGAAGAAGTAGAAGTAACCTAGAAGCAGGAGTACACATGCTTGTTTTGTAACCTAAAGCTACTTTGCATCATATTATATTTCTGTGCTCACCTGACAGGAAAGGGCTCACTGCCAGCAAACATTACACCACAGATCAGATTTCTGAGGGCAAACATGGGCTGCGTGTTTTTACAGAAACATTTTGTCTCCGTTTGTACTGGACTTTGTAATTAAGGACATCTGACAGAGGGGACATGCAGGAAAGGATAAAAATAAAGAGCAGCTGAGGCATACAAGCAAAAAATTTTTTAGAAAAGTTTAATTAGACCAAGCTTGCCCATCCAAAATCTAAGTGTGAAAGCAGCTGCCATTTTTATACTGCCACCTGAACATGTGAATTGCTGCTAAGTTTTATCTGTTCCTGCATATTTCCTCCAAGTTTATAAAATAAATTACATTAAATGGATGCAAATGGACCCTAATAATTCTATCCATATCTATTACACATGGATTTATCCTCCCAACTGATGGGGAATTTTTTTTTTTCTATGCAAAAAAAGGTAACTTATTCAGTAGAAGTATTTTTCTATCAACATGAGGAAAACCAAGTTAGGGACAAAAGAAACTAGTTCCCCTTCTAAACAACCATTTTAAAGCAGCAAATACAGACCACATAATGTTAACCTGACCATTCAGCTGAAGCCAGTTGCAAGAGTCAGGGTGCAGGCAAGCTCATGCTCTGTGCCATTAAGCATGACAAGAGCAAAAAAGGCACTGAGACAGAAAACTGCTTGGCTGCAGGTGTTAGCACCAAGGTACTCGATGCTGTCAGCAGTGCAGAGTTCCTCCCTGCAGAAGCTGAAAGAGTTTATAGACAAGTGGTACTCAATGAATAAAGGACTTCACAGGGACACCACAATCACTGAAAAAGCAGCAAGTGGTGTTAGGCTTAGCCATGACTGGAAACAATTGAGATGGTCGTGCCTGCTGTTTTGTATTTTGAGTCCTGAATACTTCGTATCCTGGTACAACTAAAATGTGAAAAAATAATCATTTGTTCTGCAAAGAAACTACTATAGTTCTTCAAATGAACCCATACCTTCTTCAGCATTTTGCAGCCACTCCACAAATTTCTTCATCTGGTCAAGAAAAACACTTTTGCCTTTAGCAACGTGTGCTTCTTTATACCACTTGAGGATAGCTTCTTCACTCAGAACATCAGCTGAAATACAGATCAGTGTTTGTAAAAAAAATGTATTTTTTAGAGATCAGCAGATTTTGAACATGAGAGGACAAAGATTTTTTATAAGGCAGCATACAGCTAATATGATTGCAGTGGAACAAGCTTTGCATCATCTATATTAGGCTTCAAATACAGAATATTTGATGCATATAATGGGTTCCAGATGCAATAAAATGTGTAATGTATTAGGCTTAAAATAAAGTATCAAATACTGTGCTTCTGTCAAGAAGAGTTCTTTCTTCATCTGTTTTAAATATACCACATAAGATTGCTGGATAAAAGAAATATAATAATCAGCCTGCACATCTTGGAAGTTACCACAATAAGAATTACCATGCTTTTTCTTGCTGTTGTATCACAGAATTGTGCATGTTTCTAGAAGTCTGAAGTGACAGATTCTTCCTGACTGAACACTTAAGAGACAGCCAGTAGGGATTTTTTGCAATTATTTTCCCCTAAAGGTCTTACATTGTCTTTAGCAAATAAGTTTTAAGGTCACTATTCTGACTACCCATTTTAAGGGACTGGCTTGGAGGGACAGCACAGCTGACATTTTTATGTCAAGAATCAGGAACAAAACAGCTGTCAGTGAGGAGATGTGAGGCTGAGTACAATTCAGAATAAAGAAATACTAATAAATAGCAAGGACACTTATTGTTACCAACATATGCAAATTTAGGTCTAGCAGCAGACCTCTAGCCCCAGGACAAAGCTCCTGTGATCCAGCCAAGCCAAGTAGCTCAGTAATTGATGGCTGTAAAGGCAAAATCTGGGATCCACAATGGCATTTTGGCAGTTATGTAATACAAGAGGCAAGAACAAACAACATCATCAACAAGAACAAAAAAATCAAACTGTATTTGTTCTATAAAAAGACTAAAGACAGCTTTCTACACCTCATTAAAATTTCCATTCTTTTTGTCTTTGAACAAACTACCCTCCCTGCCCAAAATCAACACATTTATGTACTTCACTGCTTCCCTGAGCATCTAGGGGCTGTCCCACCCCCTGGGTATTTGCTTGCCAAGGCACCAACCCTCACCTTCTGCTTCAGCCTAAAGTTAGAGCAGATGTGGCAGGGAAGGGAAGGAGACAAACTGAAATAAATGACACTAAAACCCCAAAGCATCTGATCAAATGAGACAGAGGAGACACATTTCACATATGCTGCTGAATAATAAACAGATGGAAGCAACCAGGGATACATTTGAACTTAATCAAAACTATTCCAAGACATTCAACAGTAACTGAATGTGAATTCTCCTTGAAAATTAGGAATTTAGTAAGACTGTGTGACTGGAAATTACCTTGTCTCTCAGGAACTTTTCCAAAATAAAACCTCTTCTGCAGCTTACTGCAGCTGACAGTAATACTGAGAAAATGCAGGGAAAAGGGGGACTGAGCTGGCTCTAGGCTTTTTTCCATATATAAAAATTGTGCTTGGTGAACCTACAAGAGGGACCAAAAATTTCCACCATCTTCCTGAAATCACAACCTGCTACAAGGAACTTTTTCTCCAACGTTACAGAAATACTGGAGAGAAGAAAGATGTTTTGAACATGTTGCATTAACTACTTGCTGGTAGTCCTTAGTAGCAGCTCAAAGGCATTACAGTATTTCATTAATCTGGATTTTAGTTTAGCAAACCTGAAAATATTTCACATGGACTCATAAACCTGAAGTTTAATGTAAAAGTGCATGTGAAAAGATCACATTTACCTCAGAGTCCTGAGGTTCACACAACTATATCTGCAAAATTACTCAGGGTATGGCACACAGGACAGGCAAAGAAAATCAGGAGAGATTTCAGAAAAAAAAGCAACAACCAAAAAAACCTAAAGTAGAGCAACCCTGTCCTGAGCTCAAGCTCTGGGGCGCTGTGGACATTCACAAGTATGAAGCTGTTGTATAGAAGTGCTGAATCCCATTGCTTCATGACAGGTGACATTTTGATACTGTGCAAGGAAGCACCTTCAGGTAGGAACATAGCTCAGTTCAAAAGTAACAGGACTCAAGTCTGGTTTTTGTCTTTATTTTGATTTGAAGCCTGTAAGCTCAATGGTTTTGTGGCCAAAAGGGAGAGTGGAATTTCTCCCTCCCTTCCCAAAACCCCCATCTGATAAAAGCAGCATGCACTCTCACTGTGTGCCTCAAAGATTAAAACATTCTCAAGTCTGGAAGATGAAAAATTTGCCTGTATTTAACTCCATGGCAATAAACCTCCTACCCTAACAGAGAAGAACAAAATGTCCTGAACTACAAAAAGGGCAACTGCAATGCTCCTTTAATTTCTAAGAAATGTTATGTGTAATACATTCATGCCTCCAGTGCTCATAAGGGATGGCATTCTCCCACCTGCACAAAGATGCTCAATTCAACAATCATGCAGGACAGGGTATAGTTAATCATACCTCTAAGTTGCTTTGAAGCAGTGGGAAGGGAAAATGGAAGGAGGAGGAAGGGAAAATGGAAGGAGGATGAAGGGAATGACTCATTTTGTATATATATAGTTATTCCTAATTAAAGTTGATTATAGATATACTTTAATGGCTGAAGCTGAGCACTGCAGTTTGTGGGCGTGTGCACATCATTCTCACTGCAGTGCCAGGTGATGTCAGCCCCACAGAGCTGCTTTTCCTGCAGGTGCAGCCAACTGCCACTCAAACCACCCACGAGCAGAGCCTCCAGGGATGTCCCTCATGAAAGGGAGAAGCTGCAGAGCACAGACTGAACAGCCCAGTCTCTTTTCTTCAGGGTTAACTGGAAAGTTACTTGAAGTTCAGGTCTCAGCTTTGCACTCAATCACCCGGTTCAAATGAATTCCTGCTTTTAACTCAAACCACATAGCCACAGGCAGTAAAGGGAAAAGCACACCCTGGCAGCTGCCAACACAGTCAATCAATCTGCAAAATGCAACTCTATTGCAGCTAACTCAGCTGGGAGAACAGAGCCTTCACACAAGGCTTCTTTCAATGCAAGGAATGTCACCCACACTACAGTTAAGGCCCTTCTGGTTTGTTTTGGGTTTTTCCCAGGAAAATTTTGCATCAAGTACCACAAAAAGTACTTGAATAATTAAGATATTTAAAGATAATTGTAATCCATCAAAAAAATACCCCCTGTATGAAGTGAAACTTGAAGATTCCTTTCTTCTAAGTGTTCCCTGCAGAACTTGAGAATCTCTGTCAGTCTGCATCATTTGGTTGCTGTATCTCTGTACTGCAAAAGAATATCTCTGAGGTCTAATTATGCCTCAAACCAGAGTCCTACTTCATATGCACTTGCAATCAGTTATTTCTTGTATTTTGCAAATGTTGTCTTGAATTCTAATGAAAAAGTACAGAGGCTTTGTGTTTGCCATTCAAAGGGTGAAATTCTGATCTTCATGAAAGGGACGATCATTAATTTCAACAGTGTCAAGATTTCACATTTGAAATTTCAAGGATATAAACAAACTAAAGGAAAGGGACCAACAGGTGATTATGATATATAGCACGTATTCCAATAACAACAGTGCTTATTTTACCAACAGTGAAGGGACACACTGCAACACAGAAGGAACTAGCAAACAACACACATCTTGCAATGCAAGCAAGGAAGCCAGCAAACTTACTGAGTGCCACTCAGAATTCAGCAATTCTTATTCTGCAGCTGGCTTTTAGATCTTGGTCAAAATGCAGCTGTTTGATAAACAATTGTACCGGCTTAAAGTGAAAACCAGAGAAGCAACATCATAGCTGGGGATCAGTACAGAACTGCACAGGTTATTTTTGTCCATACTGTCATAGGAACATAAGGGTAGAGTAGTAATAATAATGTTAACAAGCTTTAACCAACTACAGAACTGTAGCTTCTGCAAATTATACCTACAAGCCAGTAAGAAGCTGCTGTTACTTAAAGGAAAATAGGGCTTGGGTTTACATTGGGGAAAAAATGGATGCTCCATCTTGTTTAGAGACAGAATAAGGAATTTTAAAAAATCAACACCACAGACTTTCAAGATCTTCTAGGTGCTAATGAGCCCCAGCTGTCAACATGTTTAGGTATTATCAGGTAATTCACAGGAAAGTAATCCAAGGGCTATTTCATGATGGAAATATGGAAAGCATGGAGATGCAAGATGTTGGACATCCTGATGAGAGTAGTCATAGCACTAAATTAGTCAAAGCGTGACTGGCATTAGGTGCCTATCATCACTGCTGGCTATTTTTATGCCCAGGAAGCACTCCCACCTCATAATGAGTAACAAGCAACAAACTGAATGTGGATTCATGCTGGTACAAAGCTGCATTTTTATCTGCCCATTCAGATATTCAGATACCTTTATTTGTCACTAGATGAAGTTCATTAGGGACCCTGAAACCTCTCCAGACCTTGTGCATGTTACACTTAAGAACAACAGGAAGGGGAAGAGGGGTGTCTGCTGCTCCCTCAGCACTGACACAGCCAGTACCAGCTTTAGAGGCTTTTTTCCTCGGCTATTAGGAAACAGAAGATACATTGTAACTGGGAAGTTAACTAAATAAAGCACGTGTCTACAAAAAGACTCGATGGCTTGTTTTTAGTGGATAGATACGAACTGGGCAGCAGGAGAGGGTGAAATCTACCAGCACCGAAACAAGAGGAGGCAGACAGCATAGCACTGCACAAACCACACCATGAGCCACTAAAGCTCGACAGAGTCAGGTAGAAGAAACAGGAATTGAAGGCCTAGTGCTCCCAGAATCTTCCCTGGTTGACAAAGTAGCATGTCCTCACCTAATGGACACTGTTAACTGCAAAGCTGCCAAAACCATTTGGAACTGATGCTCCCTGCATCCAGCACCCAGCAGGGCCCTATGGCAGTGGCTGTAGGGTCAGGCAAACAGTTACCAGCAGGCAGCAGGTCTGTCAAACAGGGCAGATCCAGCTTCAGCCTAAACAGGGCCAGGAAGGGCTGGCAGCTGTGCTTCCACATGACTGCATCAGATGGCAGAGGCAGCAGGTGCTTCCACATGCCTGCCCTAGGTATTCCAGGCAGGAATACAGGCACAGCACATATTGGACAGACCGTACGGTAGCTCCAAACACTCCTCGAGACATCATGTGAATACTAAACAGTGTTGAGGCACCTGTATGCTGAGGCTGAAGTCTTCTCAGCCCTCCAAACAAGCCTGCCCAAGTAATCTCCTGAGTCAGGACAAGAGCACATGGGGTGAGCAGAGTAGATGGGAACTAGGCTCTTCAAGCATATGAAGTTTAATATTCAATTCAGTGATTTATTTTCTTTTTGATTTTAGAATGCTTTGGAATTTCAGGACTGCTCTTGCAGGCTAACACAGTAATGAATCTACAAAAATTCTGAAAGCAATCCTACACAAGCCTATTTCTGGCTTGACCATCAGTTATGCTTTGAGTGAATAGCAATTACGCCTCTCATTCACCATGTCCAAAGCAAATGTTCTTTTCCAAGGAAAACTGAATCCAGTGACTGCTGCAGCTTGCAGGTTCAAGTTGTTCTACGGTCATTAATAGTATTTACAAATTGTAGGATTTGAGGGCAGAAGGACAAGGGGCATTGCTTTTTCATTTATCATGGAGGCCACACTATATTGAAAGAAGGATAGAAATAAATCCACATGACTCACTTCCTTCTACCTTCTGAAACCATGAAATGATTGTAACAACTGGAACTCATTTGCCTTGAACATGTACCTGGACTCAACAGGGTGAACAAAGATCAACATCAGGTTTCTACTCCTGCTGACTTTTCTCCTCCAACTATTTATACCAAGAACAAACTGTTTGGCACCCACCCATCACACGCGGTGCAAGACCATTAGTCTCTATGACAACCCGATCAGAATAAACTTGTGAAGAAGTCAATTTCACAATAAAAATGAAATCCATCAAAACTATAGCATCTGCAAAAAATTGGCAGGAAAAGAAGAATAAGAAAAGCTCCTTCTGGTAGGGAGTGAATAAAAAAAACCTCCAACTCCAAACCCCTGAAAAATCTTCCTGCTAGAAGGGTCTGCACTCTCAGCGTTTCTTAAAACCAAGCTCTGATCTACTGTTCAAATCTGCCAGAAATTTATAGAAATATCTTCCTAGAACTGATTATATACAAGGACTAAACTGCACTTGAAAAGACTGGACAGTGCTTGATCCTGCTCACACTTCTTGAACGGGATGAAAGCAACAGAGGGAGACAAGGGCTTGTTTTCGCTTTTCCTGCTGCACACACTCTTTTGAATGCTCAAAGCACAAAGTATTCCAGAATTCAACATCAACACAGCCTTCTCATATGCACTGCTTGGTTCAACATCATAAGAGAGTGGTTGACACTGAGAATCCAAGCACAGAGTACAACAGTGGATTCCACACTTTTACCTTTATAAAAGAGTACCACTATCTTCTGAAAGGCTTTCATGAAGTGGATGTTGTCATAACAGTACTCCTGCACCTTCTGGAGTAGGATCAACTCTGACTGGCCTTGAGTGCTGAACACAGCAAGCAGGGGGGCATATTGCTGAAAGCAAGAGAGGGTAAAAAATAAAATGCATGTCAGTATACTTAAAAATAGATAAACTTTTTTAGAATAAACATCATGAATTTCATCCCTGAAAATGTTTCACTGAAACCTCAGATTTACTTGTACACTGCATTTTCTAAAACACATACAATGCATATACACAAACATCCATGGTTTTGTGTAGCATGTCCTGCATGCTTAAAGCTAAAATTCAGTACCAGATAGTAACTGGATTCTGTAAAATCAATTTATAAAGCCCACAATCTGGCATTACTTCTGTCATACATTTCACAATGCAACATTCTGTTCATTCAGGAGTGATGCTTTACAGATGTTCACAATGTAAGACATCCCAGGATGAAATACATGAAAAAAAGTCTCTAGTTTCACAGGGGTTTTAGAAGTCCCAAGAAACTGAAATAAAGTAAATTATTCCAAGTTAACTATGATCAACTGTCTTTATTTTTTCTCATTACCGCAATCAAGAATATCATGACAGCCCTTGGTAAACAGCAACATTTTCCAAGCACAGTATTAACTGCTTATGTTACTCTGACAAGACAGTAATGGTACATTTCATAGTCTTTTTTTGGTGTTTGTTAATATCATTAAAAAAACCCAAAAACTTGTTTTGCAATTTTCCCCTCTTATTTCAGAACTTAAAACTAAAAATTACACTGAAGGACCCTATCTTTCCTTAAAAGCTAGTGTTTATATCCATATCTCTCCAATTTTCTGCCATCTTAGCCTCTGATGAGTTCAGCTAAGACCACAATCTTAAAATTAAGATAATTTTAAGAGCATTTTTCAGAGATTAAGTTTAATTACTTTTGATTTTCAGAGACCTTAGCCAAATATACATTGCATATTATTATTTCATCTGCTCTTGTACTAATCAGCCTTTCTTCCAAGTTTTCAATAACCCCCAGTTTGGCATTTTCCAGCTGGACTTGCAATAGCCTGAGGTCACAGAATTGTGGTCTAGGTGACCAGGGCTGCTGCTGGTCTTAGGTGACAAACCACCCATCACCCACAGCACTGATGGGCATATTTAAAAGTACACTTCAGCACCCCTCCAAAAAGGGCTAATCCTGAAGGTTTTCTCCAAAATGGTCCATGGAAATAATTAGTAAAACACATGAAAATCAACTGAAATTTGAAAGGTTGTTCCAAAATGGGTTTTGCAATAATTATCAGCTGTTTAAGAGAGCATGAAATCACAACAGCCACAAGCAGCTCAGCAGGCTGACAGTATTTATTACTCTTGGAAGGAACTGCCTTAAAATGGCCAGATATAGCTAATGCCAGAGGCCAGGTTTTTCCACTCCTGGCAGGTACAGCCACATCTTTAGAAACAATGTCAGTGCTTTGGTTAGAGCACTGAAAAACTTGTGCAGGCTGTGAGTAGCTCTTTTTCCCCTTTTAGCTCTTGTAGCATTGAGCTAATCCAAATTGTAGGAAGGCAGGGCAATATACAGTGCATTTGGGTTTATTTAATACCTCAGCAGAACTCACCCCCATCCACTCGTTTGTGAAGTGCTGCTGTCTATAAACATTAATAACTTCGAATAAAAATCCTAGGTTTTCAGTTTGGAAGTAAATTGTCTTCATTTTGCCACATCTGACTTTAGCCCCTCCACATTCCTCCCTCACTTCTCAACTGGTACAGGCTCACAGTTATGAGTTTTACAGATGTCTAAATGACTAAGGAACCTTCTTATTGCTGGCTGAGCAAGTGGCAGTACTATCTATTTGTGTCATGTTAAGGAGCAGGGGCTCAGCACCCACTTTGCTGTGAAGTTCACCAGAACCTTGCCTGCAGTGAGAATTGTCTGGAAGATTCTCCTCACCTATGGAGAACATCTCTTCTCTGCACTTGAGGAGGCCAAGGCAATAAGCCCCTCCAGTGTCACAGTGAGGTTACTGGGACAATGAGGAGCTTATTCTGTGACATCCAGGGTTGAACAGCTTGCCCTGTCTCCTCCTGAGGTCAGCTCCTGCTGGTCCTGCCATATGGATGGCACACATGGCTTTAACTGCACTGCCCAAGTATGCTCGTCCATGGCTGCCCACCTCAACCCTGCTGTTAGGTAGCCACCCATCCAGCACGGCTTTCAAAGACCTGTGAACTAAGTCAATAATACTCTGTGCTCTGACCCATCTCATCTTTTCACCAGGGGTGCCTTGTGTACAACTGATTGAAAGAATCTGGTGAGTTAGAGACTGGTTAGAGACAGATATGAAAGCTCTGGCAACGTGGTTTGTGAAAGTCACCTGTCATACAAGAATGGAGCCACACAAGAATAAACCCCACCATCTGACATGTCACACATCAAGTATGTATTCACACACATCCCAATCACAGCACCAGGTCAAAGCAACTCCCTGTTTCCTGGGACATGGACACACAGCAAGGCACAGAACTGAGCTCTGTACCATCCTAACAGTGCTATTCCACTTTCTGGGGTTGGCTCAGACACTGAGGTAGGTGAGAGCCCTAAGAGAAGGATCCAGGATCTGTCTCCACCTATCCTAAGAGGAAGGATGTGAAAAATGATGTTTCATTTTCAAAGACTGAACTGTAAAGAATCAGCTATCAAAGTCTTTATTTCTGTTTTTCTTGCTTCTATTAAAATCTTACTCCTGAGTCCAAATAGTAAATAACCCAAACAAATTTTCCTCAGTTTTTAGAAAGTGGATGCACCTAGAAAGATTCCTATCTTATGCAGGCAAGATGCCTTGCCTAATTCATTGGGGTGATGCATAGGACTAAACATCCAGTCAGCAAGATTTGTACAAAGCCAGCTATGTTTCTCTTTTCCCAGAGTTCAAATATTCCAGAAAGTGTTTGTTAATTTGCCCTGCAGTACTAGACAATAAATCTCAATGGAAACTTTGTTACAACTCAAAGAGAGATAATCAAATTTTACATCAAAGGAACAAGAAAAACAATGTCTCTCCTCCTTCTGGAAACTATCTTGTCTTTCTCCTGCTATTTGAGCAGATATTACTTGAGAAAACTTGAAGGCATTCATTCTTACCATCAAAGACTACACAGTATCCCAAGAGACTGCATTTCTAGGATTACTGATTGGGAAACCAAATTCAGACAAAAGGACAGCAGTAGTAGGAGCTAAACCAACATGGGAACACCCAAGTACAGAGACATCCAATATGAAGAAAGATCTATTTTACCATAAAGAATAAATCCTGGATTGCTTCTGTTCCAAGGCAAACCTTTGAAGCCCTGGCTATGAGGGAGCATTCTCCTGGTCACAGATTACCTGCTTCAAAGACTAAGTTTGCTGAAAAGCTTCTGCTCTCACATCCAGTGTCTTGCACTGCACAATTACTTCAGACTTAGATGAGGAATACCAACGATGGCAGTGATTGATGCTTCTGCATTGGTTTGGTGTTTCTTTTCCATCATAAGGTCTTCAGAGTTTTTGTACCAACATGGAGTGGTGGTACTGCAATACTGCAGCCTGTCTTTCTAAGTATACAGTTCCCTCATCCTCAAGGACAGTAGCTGGATCAGAGATAACCACACTGTATGTACACACAGTCCAAGCCAGCTCACCTGACAAGTCACTGAGCATCCAGCTACCACAGCCAAAATTGGCAACAACCAATTCACAGATTCTGGCCTTGGCATTCCTGCCTGGATCTACCCAGCCCTCTGCACAGCCAGCACAGGTGCTGCCTCACCATGCTCCCAGAATGTCTTTGCTCCTGGCAAAGACATTGCAAAGGCAGTTCCTGCAGGTTTACTAGTCAGGTCTGAGCAGGCTGAGTCCCAGCAATCACTTAGCCCTGCCCCAGTGCAAGGAGCCTCTCAGGGCCCTGGCACCCTGGGAAAGCACAAGGAAGAGAGGCTCAGGCTGTGACCACCTTGGCTTGCCCTGGCACTGTGGGACTCAGGGCACTCAATGATCTGAAATACCTCAGCCCTCAGCATGTATTTGACAGAAGTCAGACTATACACAATGCTTGGTATGCTCAGCATCAGCCTTCAAAAATCTAAATCTCCTGGATTTAAACAGGTAAAAAACTTTGATAGCCCAAGAATGTGTTCTGTAAATTCTTCCCCTCTTCACCCATGCACGCACCTTTAGATGTTTGAGGGCCTGCTCTGCCACCAGCTCTTCTTTCTTGTTCCATTCCACAGCATTCATGACACAGGTCCAAAGGAGACCAATCACTGCTGGCTCTGGCAGCTCATTTCTTTTCATTTCCTCTTTCACATAGAGCACTACCTGGGGAAGGAAATAAGGGACATTTCCAATGAACCAGAAATGATGCTGACTTTCCAAACACTTGTAGTCTTTTTCAACATCATGGTGTAGAAGCATTAAGAAACAAAATTAGAACAAGATTTTGACCCTTCCCTCCAACCTAACAGTTAATGCAGTTAAAGGAAATACATTCTCAAGGATAAGTGAAGGAAAACCACCCCCATCCCACAGACAACCACATTTGGAAATATAGAGAATATTTGGTTGCTTTAGTCTTAAGCACAGAGTGAACGGATGAATAAATTAAAATAGTTTAAAGAAAAACAGAGGAAATCTGTTCCTCTCTACCTAATGTTGATTTAAGTCCTTGATTATTATTATATAAACAGAAAGTTTTTACCTCCTTAATTGGGCATTCCTGAGAGAGACGTTCTTGCAGTTCTTTTTGAAGTTCTTTACGAGTCCCCAGTGACTGCTGAACTCTAAGGAAATCTGAGAGCTCTTTCAGACCTGCTTCAGTAAAATACTTGGCAAAATGGTCCACATTTTGCCTGTTGGCTGGAAATAGTTCCTAAAAAGACAGGAATGCTGTCTGTTAAATAACCATCTATGACTCTTTACAGAATGGAAAGAACATTTTTTTAAGAATGAACAGTGGGAATAACCTGTTACTTCACTTAAAACACTGCTTGTATGCACACTTGAAAAGTCAACACTTCATTCATATTGCAGTGTTTCACTGTAGTGGAGGGAAAAAATGATGTCCAGTTACACAAATAAGCTAACACCCACTCCATGTGAAGTGCATGTACTTATAAACAGCCATGAGCCAAACATGTTGCTCAAAGCAGTCCTAAGAGGAACCATATTTTTTCCAGATTCCAAGAGTCTTGTAGGGAAAGTACAAAGGAATAGATGGCAAAGCACATTTATCATTCTCTCCCAGTGCATCCACACATTTATCTCTTAAGAAAAATACATACTGAACAATACATAAGTGGCCCAGGCATCCTGACCTACCACTAATGCATCATTTAACAAAAATCACAAAATCCACTATGCACTGTTAACATTAACTCCTGTAAGCATTTCTAATTAAAAAGCACTGTCAATTTATTAAAGCCCAGCTACTTAGAAAAGTTAAAATTATTCTTAAAAATCACTACAGCAAATGCACCATCATGGGAAGCATTTAATGGCATTTGCTCACCATCCATTCTTGGTGTCTTAACAATGATCTGTGGGATGGATAACACTTTTTTTAACAAAGAAGCTGGAGACTTTCCATCTATTTACTTACTGACTAATTAAATTAAGAAACTTTCATGAAGGCATCTATGCTAGGCAACATCATCTGATACTTTCCAGTTGTTTAACTGAGCAGAGTAATGAGAGCCAACAACTGAAAATTTGTCAGTCAAGCCTGAAATAGAAATAAGATGCAGTTTTCTTCCCTGCCCTCTCCACACAAAAACCAGTGTAATTAGCCCCTTTCCCAGTTAATGGCAAATTATTTAAGACTTGGACACTTAAAATCAAGAACAAATTGAAGAGATGGAGGAGCATGGGAGGCTCCTTACTTAGGATACTTGCTTAATTACATATTACTGAGGTAGAAACAGGAAATACTGCTGAGTATCCAGGCACTGCTACACAGGATGTGTATTTGCTGCATTATCATAGCAGCAATCTTTCTGAAGGATTAAAAAACCCCAAATGCTCTTCAGAAAGACGCTGAGAGAAAAAGGCACATGAAATTGCTACATATTCATCTATTCTCTGAATATCTTGCTACAAACCCAGAACACAGGTTTTGAGTCCTAAGGCTGAAAGCCTTCTGCACTGTACCTACTAGGTCTGCTGCCACCACTGCAGGACCATTTATGCTCCCTAGATGGCTACTGCTGCAGAAAATGAGCTTACTATTCATTTACTATACCATTTAAACACTGCTGCTTCAGAAAGCTACATTCAAATCTAACTCCTTCTACTTTATATACCATTTGCAAAAGGAAAACATGTTTCAAGAAATAGAGCTTCTCATGCCCATATGCTGGTATGTTTAGTTAGCAGTGGTTAGGAAAAAACCACCATTTATTTAATTCCCAAGCCCCATATATACAGTCTCTCAGAAGGCATCTGACTACAGGAAAAACAGAGACAGAATGTAAAACCATGTGATACTTAATATTCCTGAACCTGTATCAGTGCTACAGCCATAACAATATTGCTGTGTTTCAAAACATTTTAGAAATGCTAACAGAGTCTGAGGGGGAGTTAACATGCTTACAGCAAACTACCATCTGCATTTCATTTCCTTCTTTCTCCCTGGGAGAGATAAAGATTATTGAAAATATATTGTACTTACTAGCAATCTCTTATCGAGGTTGGCTTTTCTTAAAGCAGAGGTAACAGAATTGGCATCTTTCTCTGCCATCCATGCTTTAAAAAGCTTTACAGCAAAAGAGGCTGCAATCCCTATCAGAGAAAAGCACAAAACCTGTTTCAGTAATTTTCAACATAAATTAGAGCTGACTATAAGAAGTTCAAGGTTACAAAAAAGCTACAAGACTGGGGAATGAAAATACATTTTTGACAACAGAAACAAACATATAGAGCTGAAATGCCTATTTTCTTCTTTAATGCAAAATTCGTTTTCTGAATTATGCTAGATTGTTTGAAAATCTTTTCATTTGGTATTGCCCATCTCCATTTAGTTGTTCAAAGCTTTTCCTTGCAATTGTTTTTCCTACATTCCAATTCACAGACTAACCACAATGCAAGAGGAAAAATTATGCATTAAATGGACAGGAAACAAAGGCATAAAGCAATAAAGAATAATCAAGAACAAGAACTAAAAAAACATATATTCATATTTTTTCTTAGCAAATCCTGGAATAGGGTTAAATAACTTTGCATTTTAAGGTGACTGATTGTACAATGTTCTCCTAGGAGGCATTTAGTAGCCAGTTTTACCAGGCACAAACACTAGTTCAAGTGAAAAAATTCCTTCCTCGAGGCAAAAGTTAGTATTTTGTGTATTAAATCAAACTAACTCTACCTCCACTAGCTGTGGATTTCCCAGGGGAGTTAATAAACCATTAAGCCCACATGTCCCATTTCCTAGAGCAGCAGCACCACCACAACTGCTCCAGGTTCTCCATTGCAAGGGCAGGGAGCTGAAGGAAGCTGAAAGGTCTGGGAGATGGAGCTCATCCGTGAAGAATGCTGCCTGTAGGTCAGTTATGATTCTCCATCCTACACTCACACCAACACCAGGGCTACTGAAGGCAGTGGTAATGGTAATGCATAACCAATAGCACTATCCTAGGCTACAGCTGCCCACTGTGGTTTTCTGTCTCACCTCCAGATAGTCCAGAAGCTCTCAGAGCTACATGGGACCTACTGGTGAGAAGGAGCTTCATCACTCTTAGCCACTTTATAGATAGATATTCATTATTTTTATTTCTAGGATAGTTTGACTAAATGATTCACTGAACAAGAACAGAAAAGACTATTCCCAGACCCTGTGAAGTTCACTGACTTTACACATCTTGACTGTGTAAGTTTTGGCAAGCTTATTTCAGGAGCTTAGCGGTCAGACATGATCCTTAGAGAAATATTGTACAGAACCAGGGATGCACCATGCCAGACCAAGAGAGGCCTCAAAATACTTCCTGGGATTGGTTTACATGTTGGACATGATGCAGCAATCCTAAGTGCTGCAAGCTGACTAACCAAGACTAACAAAGCCTGGTCAGCCAGTAGGTGACCTAGGCACCTACTGCAAACACCCTTCAGCCTATCCATGAGCTTACGTGCCCAGTACCAAACTTGAATGGAATGGTCTCTGTCACCAAGCATTGTCCCAATACACATATCCTACATATTTCTGCTAGTTTTAGCTTAAAACAAAATAAGTTTTATGCCAGTATCAGTATTAGAGGGAGTGCTGTTTTCAGCTGGGGTAGAGTTAATTTTTTTCACAGTGGCTGTATGGGGCTTTATTTTGGATTTATGCTGAACACTGGATTGACAATACAGATACATTTTTGTTATTCCTGAGCAGGGCTTACAAAGAGCCAAGACCTTTTCTGCTTTTCCATCTGCCATGCTGGCTAGGAAGCTGGGAGGAGACACAGCTGGGACAGATGGCCCCAACTGACCACAGGGATATTCCAGACCATGTGACATCATGCTCAGTATATGAAGTAGGGAAAAGAAGCAAAAAGGGAGGAACATTTTACCCATTACATGTGATGGCGCCCTGCTCTCCTGGAGGTGGCTGAACACCTGTCCACGGGAGGCAGTGAACTAATTCCTTGTTTTGCTTTCCCTGTGTGTGCAACTTTTGCTTTCCCCATTAAACTTTATTTCAACCCATACGTTCTCCAGATTTTACCCCTCCCATTCTCTTCTTGATCCCGATGGTGTGGGAGTCAGCAAGCAGCTGTGTGGGGCTTGACTGCTGGCTGGGATTACACCAAAACAGGTATGGTGGTTTGACCAGGAAGAAGTGGGAATTCTGGGATGCTGTGGTCAAACCAATGGGTGCTTGGATTTTGATACTGGCACCTGGTGTAGCCAGTGGGTTTTTGGACACACCTCTGAGAACACCCAGGGGTTAAAAGCAGAGCTTCGGCCCTGGGAGGCTCTCTTGGGACTTCGAGGGGCAGAGGTCGGATCTCCCTTCCCCCATCCAGCCGCTGCTGCTGGGCGGGGGAGGGGCAGCCATGCGGTAGGCCTGGGCCTGGACAGACATGGGAGTGAGGAGGCCTTGGAGGATGGAAGGGTGGAGGAGCCCCAAGAGACATCGGGCAGCCATTCCCCCCCCCCCTTGGAGACAGACAGAGAGAGAGGGAGTGCAGCCTGTGTCGTTATCTTGAAACTCAGTAAACATGTGCTGGCAGCAGGCAGCCCGGCTGAGGAGATGGGGGGTGTACAGCCAGGAGTCCAGCCGCCTGGAGGAGTTTTTAATCCTTCTTGGACAATGAAAACCTTACAGAACATTAACCCTTCCTAGACGAGAGATAGGAGTGGAGGAGGACGAAGGAAATGAGCGAGTGATGAAGGTCTGGACCAGAGAGAGAGAGAGTGAGAGATGTTGGAAAGATGGAGAAGATGGAGTGGCATTTTATGCTGGACTCTTTTGTGTAGCCATGGACAGAGCCATGTTTCTGTGTGATACAGAGACTGAGTCCAGGGGGAGAAATGTCCCAGAGCCAAAGAAGATTCAGTGTGGGTCCCCCTCGGCCCCAGGGGGTATATAAAATATGGGGGGGACAGATGTCCCAAAGGTGAGATACTGTGCTTTTCTGGAACTGGACAAAGCATCCTTAAAAAGACAACCCTGGGAGCAGCCCTGATTCTTGTTTGGTGGTGAGAGCACCGGAACAAGGACGGAAAAGGCCACCACGACACACGGAAGGACTCCCTCTCCTCTTGAGGAACTGAAAGTTGAGCATGCTAAAGGGTGGTGCTGGACCCAGAACTGATGATTTTGGAAGATGTATTGTATTGGGAATTTAGGGGGGAGGAGGAGAGTGTTTTTTGTGAGGTTTTCATTTTCCTTGTGTTTTCTTTTTCTTTTGTGTGTAGTTTAGTAATTGTTTGTGTAGTTTAGTTAATAAACTTTTCTCTGTGTTTAAGCTGGAGCCTGCTTTGCTTATTCCTGGTCACATCTCACAGCAGACACCAGGGAAAGTGTATTTTCATGGGGGCATTTGGCCTTGTGCCAGTGTCTAACCATGACAACAGGGGAAGGCTGTTCTAGGGCTTCACTACCCACACATTTTCAAACTTACTTCTCATTTACAGCCCAAATTTATCACTAGCCTGCCCCTATACTCTGTGCATGTGCTGCCACTCTTTTCCTTTAAATAGCTCTTCTCTTTATGTTTGCTTCATTGTTTTCCCCCTTATTTGGAGAAAGCAATTTCAGTCATTTATTTTATTGACTAGCCCCATTAGCTGCTCTTTGCATTTGCATTACTTTGCCAGCACAGGGGACAAGAAGGGTACACTTAACCTTGGCAAGATTCCACCACCACCTAGACCTTTCTCTGTCTCTACTACAAGTATGTCAGCAATCCACAAAAGTATATTTTGTTTTCCATCTATATATAACAGTAAAAGTAGTCACAACACTGAAATAAGGTAATCTAAAAATAAATTAGCTATTTGCACTCAAACTTGACAGACCTCCTGTCCAATCTACCCTTATCTCACTTTCAGCCATTTCTTAGCCAATGTTACAAGTCCCATGCTGATCAACAAGTCCCTCTGCTCACCTGTTTCCTTGTGCATTTTAACCTCACCTGCCTGCAGCATTGTTTTTTTGTAAATCAAAGAAATCTTTGAGTTTATTCATGTATGATCTACTTGTTTTGCCTTGCTTTGATCCCCATTTTTAAACTAACTTTGCATCTTCAATTATTCTTGCATAAAATATCTACCCCAGGATACTGACTGAACAATCTTTCCTCAAATGCTGTCATGGATGCATTTTTAGTATATACAAACCAAGAACTAAAAGTATATGTAAGCTCTAACAAAAGTTTAAGGCTCCTAGAAACTTAAGTTTCTAATGCAAATAAGAACTGTATTCTTAATATACTAAATTTAAAATATAACAATTTCCATGATTTTTAAAAATTTGGGTTTTCCAATGCCTCTTGTCTTCCCATAAATAGGAAGATTTTCATTTAAATGTATTGCAGATAATCATCCTAAACACATGGATTAGTGCTTTTGTTTGAGATTTTCCCTAGTTTAATTCTGATTTCAAAAGCCATGAGTGATGACAAAGCAAAGCTGCAGCTGTGGCTTTTTTTTCTGCAGCATTTAGAAAACAAATGTAATGGTTAGCATGCTGCAAATGAGAACATGAAGTTAGAATAATTTTTTTAAATGAAAATTAGAATACATTTTAGCTTATACATAACTCTTTAACAAAACAAAAAAAGGTCATGAAAACTGTTCAACACAACCAGTACATTTGCAATTGTGCCAGGTAGTCAGAACTGTGAGAGAAAGAAATTGCTGAGCCAGCAGTTTAAAATCAGGTCTCCAAGGTATGTCCTATAAATATACAACAAAATCCTTAAATAAAGTAATCTCTAAAAGGCTTTGTACCCTAAGACTGAGAGAACTCACTTACTCATCATGTCATAAACAAAAATTCATAAGAAAGTTTATCAATTACTGATCACTACTAGTATGAAGGTAAAATGAGGGATTGATTTTTCTTCTGCAATATCCCATTGGCCTACATGGGATCTGTCTCACTTCTCACTCACAAGGTATTAGCAACACTTGAAGAAATGCGAGATCTATCTCAGGAACAGATATTGTACTTCACAACTTTATAGTACCACACTAACACATAAATTCTACAGCTTTGCATACACAAGTATGACTTCCAAAAAACCATAAATCCTCTGGGGTTTGTTTTTGTTTTGTGGCTTTTTTCTGTCTGATTGGCCTCTTACAAGATTTCAAAAAGTATGCTGGGCACTGCTGCCTGTGTGTGCTTCTGCTTTAAAATTCTGATTCTGTTGTACATTCACAAGTTTCCAACTTCCATTTTATTGCAACATATATAATATATTGCAATAAAATACATCTCCTATAAGAAAGCTAAGATAAGAAAATATATGGAACATTACCTTCTTTGACTATATTGTCAGTGAAGAGGCTTGTTAAAATTGTAGCAGGAAGAGTCCCATTGGCTAACAGGATGCCAGAAAGCATTGCCAGTTTTGTCTGCTCTGTCTCAGTAAAGGCTTTAAGAAACAACAGGAGCTGGGGGCCAGACAAGAAAAAAAAAGTATTTATTTGAGGCACAGATAGACAACAGGCAGTAATTAACAGCTTTATTTCTTATTTCTTGAGAGGTCTCAATACAAATCACAGCAATCACATCAAAATCTACCCAGAAGCATGACAGTGTCATTTCACTGATCTCTTGTAGTTTCACTTTCTCTAAGAACACAAGACAGTACCTGAAGGGAGCCTACAAAAAAGATGTAGAGAGACTATTTACAAGAGCAGGTACTCACAGGAGAAGGGGGAGTGGCTTCAAACAGAAAGAAAGCTGGTTTAGATTAGATATTAGAAAGAAATCTTTACAGTGAGGGTGGCAAGGCTTTGGGATAGGTTGCCAGAGAAGTTGTAGATGCCCCATCCCTGGCAGTGTTCAAGGCAGGTTGGACAGAGCTCTGAGCAACCTGGTCTAGTAAAACATGACCCTGCCCATAGCAGTTTGGCCCATCTAGTTTGGAGCTAGATGGTCTTTAAGGTCCAAAGCCATTCCATGATTCTTTAAGGTCCAGCCTAAACCATTCTATGATTCTGTGAAGGATACAGCCTTAGATATAAAACACCTGTGTTCTCCAAATATATGTGCATGTGTAAAGACAAAAGTACCTGCCACAGGCTTGAGACACACAGCAATTACAGGATCACAGACAGGACCCTGCCTATTCATATTTTCAGACTTCCAGCTAAGCCATGCAGAGTTACAATTTGTTTTCTAGCTTTCGAAAACTATTGCTCATGGAAACAATGAAAGGATGGGAAAATTTCCTGGTTTTCTTTTAGGGAACACAGCACAATACCTTGCCATTCCCAGTACTAATTACAAGAGAAAACAAATAGCTTGAGAAAAAAATTACAAATCTCAATCTTGGAAGATCTGAGCTATATATACACCTTTTAATTCTAAAATTGGCAATTAAGTCTATTTTTAAAATCTTAATTTCATATGTTAAAATTACTGCCTTGAGAGTACATTGATGAAGTACTTTATGCCCTTTTTCCTTTATAGCAGAAAAAAAAAGCCATGCAGAATCAGATTTTGTCAATGGCATTACTGTTAACAAAAATGTTTTCTTAATGTGTTGTTAGTTACCACAATATGGGTGAGGGGAAAAAAAGAGCAGAGATAATAAAGGACAGCTTCATTCAATGCAAAAAGCTGCTGACTCCATCAGATGCTAGCTTACAAATTTACCATTGCCACAGAAGAAGGGGAAAAAAAAAAGTACGGAAGATATAATTTTCTGCAGTTAAAAAGAATACTCATTTTTTTTCTTCACAAGGAAGAACAAATGGCACCCCTCCAAAAGGATGTCCTGACCTTCTGCTGTCAGGACACCCTTTTTTCTTTTCTACATGACCAACAAATGCAATTAAAGCAAAACAGTCTGTTTTGATAGAAAATTCTCACCACGTTTCCACATTAGGGTATTTCTTAATTATCAGATTCTATCCATACAAAGGGACAGAATATGATACATGTCCCTGAACTTGTTTATTACCACGGACAGTGAGAGATCTTCTCTGAGATATCCAAACAGTTTATCAACAAATGTAAAACTTTCTGAATGCAGTGATGTTTTAAAAATTCAGGTAACTAACGAAGTTATTAAATCTCATGCAGTGTTTTATGAATAGTTCTGCTCTGCATCAGTGAACAGAACTGAAAAAAACCCTCATTCATACAGTACTTACATAATAACATCAGCTTTAAATTACAGCTTACACAGGACTGAATGACTCAGCCACAGACAAATCACTGGGAATTTTTATTTTTTCCAGTGGGCTTCAGCCAAATGACTGCAACACACACTTTTAGCTTAAAAGAACAATTATGAAACTACCAAATCTCAAGGTGTAATTTTATTTCAGCAAACTGTGGCTCAACCACAAAATGCATGAAAATTTGGGATGCAGAAGAATGGAGTTATTGTTTCTAAATATATGCCTGAGAAACAAATGGTGTGCTGTATTTCCAAATGCAGCAACTAACTGGTGTGCATAATGGTGTAGGCAAAGGAACTCCAGGGCCACATTTAATGGAAAACAGAACGTTCTTACAGAATTTCAATATAATCCTAGTGTAAACTGGAAGCCTGTGGATTTAAAGCTCTCTTTATACAAGCTTTATCAGTAATAATGTACTAAAATGAGATCTGCACAAGAAAAAAAAATGAGAATTAGATCTCTTTCCTGGAAGTACTGAGACTGTTAATAAAGAGGAAACAGCTTCAGATTTCTCTATACCCCACTTAAATCTTTTTTCTTTTGCTTCTAAATAACCAATGGATGAGGATTTTGATTAGAAAGTGGTCACACTGACCCCTTTAATGTAACAGACCAGGTTTTGATATACTTCTGAGCTCCAACCTCCATCCCTTTATCAGTAACGTGTAGATCATGAACAGTTATATCCATTCATGTAAAATTCTGTTTTAAACAGAACCTTTATCTTCTACACATCCCTTGCTACTTAAAGTATTGTTGGTGCTACTTGCCTAATTTTTGTTTTACTAATATTTTTCTAAAGCTGTTCAAACCTAGACTTGTCCTTTTCTGCTGATTAAGGATGCTATTCTATATTTTCTAGCAGTTGTGAAACAGTTTAGGGGGAGACTGGGTGATAGGAAAACCCAAATCTTTCATAAACCCATTTTAAAAAACTTGAAACAGAACCTAAATTTCAGTGCAAAGTTGCTACTTCAGATTTTTATTGCTGATTAATTTAAGCACTTTTCTTTTAGCGTCACAATTACAAACCTCAGTAGGAAAGTCACAAAATGTCCAAGACACTTCAGAATAGTTCCCAACCACCCACAGAACATTCTCCAAGCTAATGCTTCCCTGCTGCTAGCCAAGCACAGACATTACTGCTTTCCTTAGATACAAACTCATTCCAGGCATAAAAAGGGCAGCTCTGCCTCATTATTTTGTATTTCTGTGATATCTCTAAGAACTCCCAACCACATAAACAGAAATTCAGAATACCTAATAAGCACAAGACCAGGCATCATGTGATGTTCCATGTTGTTTTTGTCATTAAAGAAAAAGTCTTTTAAGCACAATTTCTGGGTATAGAAGATGTGCCCAAGCAAACACATTCATGCAACATTAAAAAGCACACAAGAAAAACAAGTGCTTCTGATCACCTCTTGTGATCCAGACATCTTAAATGGTGAAAATTAAGGAACTCTACCCAACAGGGAGCATGGTGTCATTTTATGTCTTCATTATCTGGTCTGCTGCTGACAGTTTATCACATCTGCAGACAGCACTGAACTGTCAGCAATGGAGAAGGCAGCTAATACAGCAACAGACACCTGCTGACTGAGTCTTGCCTTTCATCTGGCTAGCTTAAAGCATTTCTGCTCACTCCCTATCCAATCTCAGAATGTTATTCTCCTCTTATTTCCTAATTCCTAGCTTAATTTACAGTTCTTTCCTTGGGAAACTAGGAACACAAATAGGGGATGTCACAACATCTCCCAGCACTTCAAACATCCTGTTATGACTCGGTAACACTTATCACTGTTAAGACAAAAAAATAAAACTGCACCTTACCCCAATCTGGTATAAAAAAGTTTATATAGAAAATTGCCTAAACATGCAAACATCCTAAATAGACAGAAAATAACTGCATTCTTTATCCAAGGAAATACCTATGTAGAGAAAGAAGAACACAAGTTTTTAACTTAGAATTTTACTGAAATTATTGCAAAATGTCATGGTCTATACCAGTACACTGGGCCATGCTCGTATGAATTTAAGGTGCCTACATCAAAACACAGCAAGTGAGCAATGCATCTAAACAACATCTGTTGAAATTGCTTGCACAAAATAATTTAGACGTAAAACTTGGATATATGGTTTGCTAATGCCTTTAGAAAAATGAGTAACTGGCAATTTTGGGGAGACAGTAAAGAAATAAAATAACTGAAGGCTAGAAGCAGACAAAAAGGGGAAAGATGGTAGAAAACAATGTCCTAATGAGGAAGTTGTGATATAGAAGACATAAAGCAAATACTTGTGCAAATACTGCTATCTAAGATAATCTCCCTTGAAAGAAAAGTCCCACTGACAGCATCTGCTTCTTTAGCTGAAACTGCTGGTATTGCCTTGTTTTTTTTTTGGCATGCCTTTTTCTATGAGAAGAGCTAATTATCCCCCAAGTGCTCTATCTGCCTAATGACTCTGCCAGAAACACCACTTTCATTGCTGGGACAACGACCCTCAAAAAAAAGGTCAACGAGTCATTCTCTTACATATTAAACCACTGACTAACTGCAGCCATCTTTGGTCTAGCAGAAACACCTTCTGGAAATGAAAATGTATCTATTTGCTGGACCTCCATGGGCAGCTGCTCCTGTAGAAATTTCACCATGCAGGGATTAAAGGATTAAGTGGTTAAAAACCCTGCAGCCTCCTAAATGAGAAAACAGCCACTTTGTGGATTCACACAAGCAGGGGGAGGGAGAAGGTAAGCAAAAGCACCTACAAGTAGTCCTCAAGGGTTTTAAAGGCAATGGCAGTGGAGGTGCCATAGTCTCATCTTGTCACTAAGAGTGCAAAGTGAATTTTTGGAAGCTGAAGAGGATGCAAAGCCAAGCAAGTTGCAGCAATGAGCAGAGGCGGCTTGAATTGACATGGCATTTACTTAATATGCTGAGCACTCTCTGAAACTTGAATGCTGTGAGTCAGCGCTTCTCATGTCAGTGATTACAGTAATTAACAGCAGGAACATTAGATTTGTGTGGGGATAGAGGTAAATTTAGGTCTTTAGAATGATGTACTGAGTAATCAGCATCAGTTGATAGGCATGCTGGCCACAAGTGTAAAAATAATTTCCTGTATGAGCAAGAACGTATAAATCAAAGCCAAATTAATTCAGGCACAAGAAGTGCTGGTGAGGTACCAAGCTCCAAATGTGCCCTCATTTGACCCTTGCAGCAACCTTTCTAATGTTTAAATAATATGGAAACACATTTTTATGTTTAACAAACATGACACTTTAGTCATGGGACAAGTTTTGCCACTACCAGCATGCCTGTTAAGTTACAGAACAGTACAGTGTTTATTACTTATTCAGGCCATTAGAAAAGATATTTACATCTGTTACTAGGAACTCAACACAGACAAAATAAATCTGTATGTTGTTTTTCAAACATTTTTACCCTGGCTTTTCCTGTCTCCTTAGAGTTCAGCATCACAAAACAAAACAGTATCCACAAATAGCCACTACAGTCTAAGAGACAAATCCTGAGCACTCTGCCACTGGTGAGGACTCTCTCTTACACATACCTGTGGTCTCAAATACAAAAAACTTGTGGTTATGGAATGGAAAACTTCATTTCACAGTGCAGGAGTGGTTTAATATTCATATGCCAAGAGACATGCTGCAAAGCAGATTGGCATTCATTTTTTGGAAAAAAACCAGAAAGATGTTCTATTTGCATGACAGTAATACCACTTCTCATTAAGAGGTATATTCCAAAGTGTATCAAACTTTTGCACAAAAAAGTCTGGAATAAGAAAGTGAGTTTGGTCACAGCAACCAAAGGACTCATTAATTCAGAAATATGATACATCAAGTGCTTCCTGCAGTATTCCCACAGAGCTGAATTTGTAGAATAAAGCTGCCTCCTGTAGATTCCATCCTCTTTTCCAGCACAGCCAAATAAAACACCTAGCAGCATCACATTTGTAGATATACAATTATATTAGAAATATAGTAAAAATATTATCATTGCAGTAAAGACTGCCATCAACATTACCTTTTTGATTTCATCTTCAAATGCTTTCTCCAGATATTTGTATCTCCTGATAAGTTTATTGAAGACCTAGAGATAAACACAGATTAACTTAAAAAGTGTTTAACAATTACAGCCATCTTTCTTTACAAAAAAAAGTGAAGGGAAATAAGCAGCTTGCAGAATGATTTCTCTAGTGTTGTCTGCCACATGGAGAGTAGAAAACATCCTTCTCTGAATTTTGTTATTCTTGCTTCATAGAGCAATGCTTGAATGGGAGAATTTATTGCAGTTTGAGTATTTTCATGTTTTTCAAACTTTTTTTCCTTCTCTGCTTTTCACCTTATCCATAGATAAAAGCAAGGGAGAGAAGGAAGAGGGTAACTGCACCCTTCCTCCAATAATGCAGCCCTGGGGAAGCTCTCAGTTGATGCAGTAAGGGTGGTGGGCATCTTCAAAAGATGCAATATCTTGGCAAATCGACTAACATGAATGTTTACAGCAAAACACACTACTGTCACAGAAAGAGGAAGAACATTTGCCAAAGCTTCTAAAACCATTATGTTATTGGAACCACTTGTTCTCCAGTTTTCACCATTTGTTTCCCATCATGTGACCACAGACTATGAAACCAGAAACAGCACAGGTGCAGAGTTCATTCAAGGTGACAAAGGAAAAGATAAGAAATTAAATGAACAAATCACCACTTGCACTGCTGTACGAAGGCACAAAGCATATGACTCACTGTCACAGGTAAAAAGGCTTATGTGGGGAACAAATGACATTATAGCCACATTGGATGGGGGAGGAAGGAAAATTAGGTTTAGAAAGCTTCAATTCAGTTTTCATAATATAAAACACATCCCTACATCCTAACTGGTAGTATTTTGCCTCAGAAAAAGTGGAAAATCAAATGTGGCCATGCTGCAAAGTAGACACACACAGAATCGTAATGAAATAAGATAAAGATGAAAAAGTAATATTCTTGTTAGTATTTCCAAACAAAATTCTGCATATTTTTTAAGTCTCTGTAAATGACAGAAGCATGACTTCATATGCAAATAATCAGCTAAAATATCAATACTAACTTCAGTTTTTTGAGTTGAAGACTTTTCACTTTTAATCGTTTCCATAATAAATCCATAAAAAACTAGCCATACTACTTGGGACACAGAGTAAGAAATTACCTTCTAGGTATCTTCTAGATTAAAGAAAGATCTTAACACTATTTTAGACTAACTCCACATTTTTATAATACAGTAAGAGCTCTATTTTTCATGATGTACAAAAAAATGGCAAGGTCAATAAAAGGACACAACTCTTCAGGCATTAATTACAAAATGCTGATTTATTTTGGTGGCTTTTGGTTTGAAGTGCAGAGAATCCATTGAAAATTCCACTCCTTCAAATCCTGAGGTGAAGCCTTCCTTTCCATTTTTCAATATGCAATCTTTCACTTTAAATTTCTCCTTGGAGGACTGGAACTGCCAATTTTTGTTCAAAAGATCGTTAAAATATTAAAATTCAAGAAGACAGAATCAATGCATTTACTGATAACAGAGATTTTCCTGAAGCAGCATACCCTGTTTTCAAGAGATGATAAAGCTGATGCGTAAGAAATATTGACTCCCTTTCCAAAAATAAGTATATTTCACTGATTTAGATTATTAATTAGATGTTTTTTAAAGGAGCTTTCTGCTATTAAGCAAACATTTTTTACCAATGCAGATTTTGACCTCAGCACTCTTTAAATCAGCTATGCACCTTTCCAGGAACTTATCACCCTAAAGACCTTAGCAGGGACAGCAGCTTTTATTCTTTTAGTCACTGTCTCCAGCATTCCAATAATATCCAGTGATTTAAAAAGATAAATACATAAATAATTAACAGTAAGGGTTTTGACATAGGGGAGTTGCAAGGGTATTGCATTTCATGCAATCCTACTGGTATCCAGAATTGCATAGTGGCTTTGAACTTTCCATAGAATTCTTACTGTAATTTCTCATATAATTACTACCTTCCATTAAGGAGTTGTGCAAAGTTAGTTTCTATTCAAGAATCTTTTAGGGTTCACTGGCTTTTTGTATTAATTTCACATAGGCCTATTTATGCAAGCCTTATTCCTGCAGGAAGAAATTAGACATCACATATGCAGGAGAAATGAAAGCTCTTGGAATATATGCCTAACTCCTAACAAGTTATGCAACTAAAGGTTGGAGGCGTGAGCTTCATAGTTTTTGTCATTCATGCACTTCATAGAATTGTTTAGGTTGGAAAAAACCTTGAAGACCACAGAGTCCAACTGTTATCCCAGCCAAGTGCCACTAAACCATGGCCCTAGGCTACCATGTCTACAGATCTCTTAAATATCTCTGAGACTGGTGACTTCATTTCCCTAGGCAGTCTAATACAATGTTTTCAACTCTCAGTGAATAAATTTTTCCTAATAGTCATCTAAACCTCACCTGGCACAACTTGAAGCCATTTCCTCTCATCCTGTCACTTGTTACGTGGGAGAAGAGACCGACCCCTTCCTGGCTACAGCCTCCTTTCAGGGAATTGTAGAGAGTGATAAGGTTTCCACTGAGCCTCCTTTCCTCCAGGCTAAACACCCCCAGCTCCCTCAGCTGCTCTTCACAGGGCTTGTGGTCCAGACCTTCTCCAGCTCCACTGGCCTTCTCTGGACACTCTCCAGCACCTCAATGTCTTTCTTGTAGTGAGGGCCCAAAACAGATTTGAGGTGTGGCCTCACCAGTGCTGAGTACAGGGAGATGTACACTGCCCTGATCCTGCTGGCCACACCATTGCTTATAAAAGCTGAATTTCTGATACAGTGCATGTGTTTCTTTAAATATGGTCATATAAATATTTCAGTCTGCACACAGAAAAGGTCAACAAAATTAGTAAGGGCGGTGTCTAGAAATAGCCTCAACCAATGGTAGACTGTGATAAGCAAGACTGCTTTTTGTAAAGAAAGCATTGCCAGCTGTGATCAGATTATCTCAAACATCCTATTTTCTTACCTAAAACGTCTGTGTTAGGGCAGATTAATGATTAACGGGATTTTCAATTGGTCTGCAGCTAGCCTAGTGCAGCCGAGGCAGTCTGCAGATGTTTCACTTTAATCCCTTTTGACACATAAATGGAAAACAGTAATCAGCTCTGCCTTTACTGACCTGAGCATAATTTCGGATGGCATCATGATCTTCATCTGCAAAAAATACACAGTGGTTGGTCATCTTGGTCTTGTCATTGTCGTCTATGCGTGTTCCTCCAGGAGCTGTGAGAAAGGAGAAAAAAAAGGCAAGGAATCATTTCTTACTTTAAAGAATGTAAGATTTAGTAAGACTAGTAAGTCTTATGTTAATATCACACAGGCAAAGGGCCACAGCAACAGTTAGCAGGGGAGAGGAAGAAACAGAGACAGACCTAACTTTGCTAAGATGTGGGGGCACCTGACAGAAGGAACACCTGGCTGATATGCTGCACTGCAGAACACACAGTCCTCACAGAGCTGAGTGATTCAGCTCACCCTAAGGAATCTCAGCTGGTCTTGAGAACACAGAGTGATCAAACAACTATGGGTTGGAGCATAACCCTTACACATTATTTTAATTCTTTAAACACCACAATAATGTAAATCCTTCCCAAAGAGGAAAGTATTAGCACTGTGTTAGCAATCTGAGTACTTGGAGTACCCTGCTAACTCCCTCTAATGCTTACCAAGCTCATGTAAACATTCCAAACACTGGCTTATTTCATCGAGAGTTTTTCCCTAGGCATTTTCTAAGAATATAGCTGCTGTTTCCTGCACTACCTCAAATCTTACAAAAATGTATTTTCTTCTTGCATACCAAAGAGCAGGAAGCAGGAGTCAAAGCAATGTGACCAGTAAAAGGAGACAACTTACTCAAAATAAAGAGGAAAGTGAAAAGTATGGTTTTTGCCAGAAGCTGCCACTGATACCGGTAGAAAAGTCCCATGAACATCCACAAGGCACACCTCATTATCCTTCACTTCTCTGAGCTACCTTTTGTTGCACCATCTACAAAGCAAGATTTGCAGCAGCTCTTAACCTGGAATGCACCTTTTTATGCTAATAAATCCTTCTGTTTCCCCTAGTTAGCATGTCTCATTCTCTTTGCTGTTGCAATTATATGCTGGTTTAGCTCAGACTGAAGGCTTCTCAGAGCAATATCCAGAAAGTACCGAGGTATTACTGCACGACAAACAACAAACAGTGCTATGATACGAGATGCAAGCACTGAACTTGTAATACAGGCTATAATTTCCACTGTAGAGGAAGACAGCATCTCAAAAGAAGCAAGCAAGGTTGATCATCAACATTCTCTGTCAGATATTCTGCAGGTTACCTAACATGCTGCCAGCTACCAAAATATCAAAGAGTGTGTCAGCATAGCGGCGATAATCAAGTCGGGAGCCCGCTGCATCCAGAAACTTGGCTATAGCCTCCAGGTCATTCCCAGCTTCATTGAGGCCTTGGACAATTGTATCCCTGAAGACTGTGGGTTCAAATTTCTCCTTTTCATCTGAAACAGAGAGAAAGAAGGAGAAGGAAAGAGAGAGGGTGTCAGTTTTAAAACTTGTTAAAATCCTGTATCAGTCAGCAATTGAAAGGACTGTGGCACCTAAAATACTCTTCTCATTCTGGTCAACACACCAGAAGTTTGTTTGGCTTGTATAATTTCTGGAAATTCTGTAGTGTTTACCCTTGCTTCCCCTCTCCTCATCATCTCCCAACACCAAAACACACATAAACATATGGGAACATAAATAAAGGAAAAGCAACTATTGTTTTCTAACTTCACACTCTTCTCTTGTTCTGAGAGCAGAATAATGGGAATGCCAAGGTATGAGTACATAATCTCAAGGTATGAACACTTCACTTTTCATCTCCTGCTAGTTTTCTTCTAATAACTATGGTCACATAACTAAAACGTTTTCAAAAAGAGTCTTCAGGAAAAACAGGAGACTGAGTTATTAATAAAACTAGTTTTTGAATAAACATTTAAAGCAACACAATACAACCAAGAATTTATCCTTTATATTCACAGACTTAAGCAGCACTATGAACACAGCACTCACATTGCTTTTTCCACAGCTGTCCCTTGCTGAATTCAGTTAAGGCACAGCCTGACCCCCAAAGTCCCTGTGTCAAGGTCATTACTCACAACAGAAACAACTGCAGCCTCCAGGTAACTCTTATGTAGATTTACCCATACCTCCTGTTGCCTTTTTGCCCACGCAGTTAACAGCTTACTGTGGCCACTTGAAGCTTCTTAAGAAAACCTGCCCTGCCTTTACAAAAGGGCACAAATGAAATGCTTGTTACTGTTAAAATAACTTGAACTTCAGAAACAAAATTGCAAGCTGTTCTGTGCACTCATACCCAGGGCTGTTATCACCTGCTGACACAAACACTGATACAAGTTCTTGAAAGATTGGAAAATATCCAGAGGATCAATTCACAGATTTTTACTCACAAAGATAATTGAGGATTGGTTAAATTTCTGTCAAAACATATGTTAATGCAGTCTGAAATATGCCAGCTGCAATGCTTGCAGACTTTCTGTGAGAGACTTTATGCATCCTCTGGCTGCAGGCTTCTGTTCCCTGCTACTCATAGAGCAGCTTTTCATCCCAGGCCTTAAACAAGAGACCTTGCTTTTTAACAGCCTCTCTTCCCTAATCTCTTCCTTCCACAGTACTTTCATGGCATTGAATAACTGTTTCACAGACAATTCCTACTTTTGATAGCTTTTCTATTTCTCATACAGCAAAGTTATCTCTCCTCTGCTGCATGTACGTGGGGAGCACTCATTCTAGCACCTTCAGTACCTCACTTGCACATTCTCTTCCACTTCCAATGCATCCCTTTCTTCCACAGCAATTGTACCTGGAAGGCACAAAGCAGTCCCTTCCACTCAGTGTCCCAGCCACTGGGAAGCTCAGGGGATGAGTCCACTTGTCCTTTCAATGAGCCAGCTGCAGTTCAAGGGCTGCCTCTCAAGCACTAAGCACTGGAAGACTGTAAGATCCCCTTTTTCCCAAGCTTTTCATGACTGAGTCTACAACCCATCTCCACATGGATTGCTTCTCCATCCCCCAAACCTGACCTCAGACCAAAACTGAGACAACTCCATGGACACCCATACATATGCTCAAGCAACCATCTACTCCCAACTCTGGCTCCCCATGAAGTGATGCACACAAACACAGGGCCAACCCAGACTCTCCACCACCACGCTCTCAGCACCCAATACACTCACTACTCAATAATGCCCCTTTTCTGGACTTCTTCCCAGGCTTTTACTTCACACCAGACCTTGGAGATGTTCAGTCTCTCAGCCACGTTATCTTCACTTTGGCTGTGATGAAACCCTGGAGTCTGTGTTTTGAGGAACCACCTCTCCTATCTGCAGGGCACAGCCATCAGGGACAAACCAGGAGGTTGAGAGGAGAATTCAAGTATGTGCCTTTGCTCCAAGGAAAAAACGCCCAGAGAGAAGCATGCTACTGGAATCCCTTCCAAGCCATCAGACCTGTTACCAAACACTCAGTTGCAGCTCTCTTCCAACTTGAAGTACAAAACCCAACCCAAACCAAAGAACAAAGCAGCCAACCAACCAAGAAACAAACCAATCTTTTACTGAAATAAGTACTTCAGTATGTGTACTTCAGGCAGTTTTACTTGTGCACAAGAAACACAGTTCCACCCATAAACAAGCATCTGAGTGCAATTATTCTCTTTGGGATTGCCAAGTAAGTATTATTTGAAGAGTAAAAAAAAATTTAAAATGCTTGATGACACATAAAGCAGCAAGAAGACAGACCTTTGTTTTAAGAACTGAAAAAAAAATCCTGGTTTACTTTTTAAAATGTATTTTATGTAAAAATTTAAGATGTTTTCATCTAAACTAGAAGGTATTATATGCTTGGTATCATGGGTACACAGTGCTCAGTACAAACACAAATACCATGATTAACATTTCTTAGTTATTTAAAATAGATTCTTTCCCTGCCCCAGAAGTCTTCCTTGTATCTGTAGTACCCTATTATTTTCTTGCCTATCACAATCTAAAAATTTACACAGCAACAAGAGGTGAATTCATTGCATGAAAAATGATTTATAATTTTATTGAAACATTTTCCTACCAAGCTAATGTACTGAAGAGGAATATGCTGATGTATTACAAGAGGGTGAGTAAGAAGCCATCACCAACAAGTGGTGACAGTCTGTTGAGCTGTCAAGTGCACAATTACTAAACAAGCACAGATCAAATCATTGGCTGGCAGAGGCAGGTGTAGCTTGCAGATGTGATGCACACAATATCCACTGCATCAGTGCTATACACAGCTTTTCATTTTCAGCATGTTCCTAGATCCTGATTTCCTATCTTTTGCTTCTAAGAAAATCACCAAGTATATTCATAGCTTGTCCTTAATTAATTTTATCACTTCAACAGAAGGCCCACAACTGTAATTCTGTGGAAGAAAAAAGATAACATGAAGTAAGAAGAGGGGCCAAACACGGTAACATAAAGGTGTTAATATTGACTTTTTATTAGATAATTTTCTTATCTCCACAAATACAGCTCCATAAACACAAGTACTCGCCAGACACCAACTACTGCTGACCCTCACTGAAAAAGGAATATTCAACAGATACAGAGATTATACCAAGAACTGACCAAACTATTTTATTTTCCTAGATTGATAGGAACTGTGAGATGCCTCCCTCCCTTGGAAGGTTCTTCCCTTAACAGCATAATTTTTCTTCCTTCAAATCTTTTTAAAGTGATTTGAATGTCTGCCACTATATATGCTGCATGCAAGGCTTATTTCTTTCATTTGGTTAATCAATATAACTAGAGAGAGATTTACAAGCTCCTCTTCCATGGTTCTCTCTCAAAGATATTTTACACACTAAGCATACACTCAAACTTTAAATCGAAAACATTGTATTATTCTTTTTTGATTTCTGAAAGCTCAGAAGTTTTTTACAACCTGAGATTAGTTGCAGCTAGCTGACCAGTGGTAAGAGCTCACATATGCATTAATTTTATTGGATGCCTGACTGCAGTGTCACACCTTGCTGAGATGGCAGTGCTCCAGGGATATGCAGAAGGGAAAAAGGAGTACCATGGGACACAAGTGGGTAAAAATAAGCAGCTCACTGTCCCCAGCATGTGCATGTTTCAGACCCCCTACCTGTCTGCCTGTTACATGCCACATTACAGTCTCCAAACACCAAAATGTCACGGTCAAACCACAGCTACTGCACTCTGTCCTGCCTGGGTGACATTTCAGGACTCCCTGATATACTGAAACTCAGCATAAAAAACCCCAATAGTATCATCTAGTCTTAAGCCAAAGACCTAACAACCTGTGGCACTGCTGAGACACAAAAGTATTTGAAAACCTAATGGAATAAACATACTTGGAAGCCATTTCTTTTCCTTAAACACTCTGCCTCTAGAAAGAACTAAGTACCAACAAATTTCCAAGCAGGCTATTAAAATCTTAAGGCAACAAGGATGACACCCCTTTTGAAGAAGAGATTTTATGCTTTGAGTACAAAAAGTGTTTGCATGTTAAAATTTCTATATTAAAGCCATTTAATATCCACAATCCCATTTAAGAAACCTCTCTCAAAAGAAAAACCCCAACCAATCTTTCAGACGACCCCCCCGTGTTTTTTCTTTCTTCCATGTAATCAGTGAGTTATCTAGGGTTACCTCCAACCACTCTAAACAGTAATCCAAGGGATAGGCACAGAATTGCAAATCAAGTATCTTTATTTATTCTAATTATTGCTGGCATTAAATAGGAGTGAAAGACCAAATCTGTACTATGACAGATTATGTCAAACTCAGTGGAAAACAAAGTGAAAGTCTCTGAGAGAGAGAATATTTTTCTAAGACAAGTTTATCAAAAAACATATTTACCACAACTGACTGGCCTAGACTGAAAAATACATGGGATCAATCCAGCAGTGTGCATGTCTGAGTGCTTCTACTGGCTGATCTGACAGACAGATTTCTTTAGGGGTTGCTAATTCCACTCCTCTGGCCACATCTATATGGCTGTGAATTACTGCAGTGTACAGCTCCCACTGCATAATGCCCTCGAGCACACTGATAGAAAGGTAATCCCACTAATTACTGGAGCACCATGATATTTAATTACAAACAACACTGGTTTCTTTTTTAATTAGTTATCCTTACAAACGTTGCATATGTACCATAGGAAAGACATTTTGCATTTAAGAGACTGTACTAGTGAAACAAACTGAAGTGCTGGGTGCAAGGCAGGAAAGATGAGAGAAAGCTGGCACTGCTTTTTAACATGACTAAACTATTTTGCAATTCCTACCTAAGCTTCATGATCATCCTAGATCTCTAGACACTCATCATTCAGCTCTTCAGAGCTGTGACAGAATTTGAAATTTTCTGAGAAAGGTTACCAACTCTCTTTGTTTCTCTCATCCACACTAAGAAAATGCTCATATTTACATTTTCTGTCACAAGACGTTTAAATAAGCTTTTAAGACTTGTTAGCTTTTGATCAGAAACAGGAAAGTCAAGATGGAAAATGTCTGTTTCATGACAGACAGGAACCCCACCTGTCTGCTGCAATAATCTACTATTATACCACCAAAAATCTAATCCTTCTTTTCACAAACCAGACTTGGATTTTTGGTGGGGGAGCAGGAACGGAATAAAATAAACAATTAGATGTATTTTGTCACTCTGCCTCAGACTGTTGGGCATTCATCCCAGCCACCTAAACTGCAACAAATGAGTTCTGAGTATGGTATAAGCAAGCATGTTAGGATGATATCTGCTGTGCCAGATACCTGGATGGTACAATCAGCACCACTCAGCTTTCTTTAAAAATTGATGCTCTACTGTACTTAAACTGTTGGTCATGTTTACAGAAAATCAGTATCACAATGAGTAAATTGAGACTCACAAAATTGTTTTATTTAAACAATTAAAAAAAAAAAAAAGACTACACTAACACAGGAGGAATAAATATTTGTGAAAGAGGAAGTTCCTGATCTCCTTCTGACCTGAAAGCAGGGCCAGTGAGATGATCTGACCATCTCATGGAGAAGGAAGGTGAGAAAATTCCTTTTTTTAGATAAGAAAGGTTCACTTACAGACATGGCATTCGTATGAGTCAATGAAGTAAAAACGAAAATCAGACCAAAAAAGCCCAGGTAGTTTTCTTTAAACTTTTAAAAAAAAGCTCATATTTTGCTTTCTTAGTTGAAAAGGACATTTTAAGAAACACCCAAACCAAACATCTAACAAGTTTTCTTTATCATATGCAAATATATTATAAATTCATTTAGCATCTAATCTTTAACTGAAGCCTCCACAAGACTTCATATCTCATAAACTCAAATTTACATCAAGTCCTAGGGTATATAGTGAAAATAATACAATTCATAGAGCTTAGTTCAAAGTAACATCTTCAATCTTAACATGGCTGAAAAGAAGGGGAGAAAAATCCTTCAGCTGAACTTTCAACCATTCCACCTGCTCTGTTTCTAGTCATTTTAACAAAGAAAATAAAGCAAAAATTGTAATGCAACTTACCCCTCTTCCTAGTTTTGAACCGCTGGCCTGTTAGCACCGGCTTCTGATTCTTATTCATAAAATTTCTGGAGAAAGAAAGAAAGAAAGAAAGGGAAAAATATTTATACTCTATCATTTACAGCAACAATTTAATCTAAAGGCAAAATAAGGACTCAGGGTAGCAAAATCCCAACATATGACAGGTAAAGAAAATTCTTAACACATTTTCCAAGAGTAATTCACATTATCTTTAAGATGAAGAGCACTACAATCCAAGGATAACTTCAATAAGATGTGTTTTTCTTAAAACCTGGCTGTTGGCATCTCTGCAAAAAACTGTGAAGATTCAGAACTGACTGGGAAGGTGATGTAGTCACTGCCCTTACTCCTGGGGCAGGGGTACACAGCCACTGCCCATGCAGCCTGTGGGGATGCTGGGGGCACAGAAGCCACTAAGGCAGAGGGCTGGGAGCCAACCTGGTGAGGCTCAGCATGGCACAGGGCCCACCCTCTGGCACAGCCACCAGGCAGATGCATGCCCAGGGTTATGCACTGTCCAGCTCAAGACAAGATTTTGTGTTCTAACCATAAAGACAGTGTTTTAATCGTCAAATTCTAATCAAACATTTCTTACAAGCATCACTGTATCTTAGCAACTTTCAGTTCTGAAAAGCATGTGGGTGTTGTAAAAATAATAGAAGATAAACAAATCCCTCACCCCATCAACTTTGAGCATACATACAGAGTTAAGGACCTACATGGCACATCATACAACAGTAAAAAATACTGAGCTTTTATTACTTCAGACCTTTACAGCAAACCTTAACACACAATGTCAAAAAAATTGGGAAGTGATAATATATTAATGTATTACTTCAGACCTTTACAACAAATCTCAACACACAATGTCAAAATAATCAGGAAGTGATAATATATTAATGTCACTTTATCTAAAGAAAACAAAACTATTTTTAAGCTTTGGATACAATCAGTTTCATCGCACAAAACTTAGCTTATGCAAAGAGCAGCTGAACCAAGAGCTGAATGCAAACAGCAGCAATTAAAAGGAAGCTTTGCAGCACTAGGAATCACCACAGGCCATCATCCTGTCCTGCCCACAGTACCTGCCAGCCCTGACACTTAGAGGCCACCTACTCCACACCCTGCAGGCCATTTGGTCACTGTTACATATGAGTTTCTTGTCCAGAATTAAACCTTCTCGTGAAAGACTTTGAGCATGTTCTTCTAATAACTGCAGTTTTACATAAATCTGTATTATTTGTATTTCTTCATTGTGGACTCTGCAGGTCTAGTTCAGAAGTACACAGATTTGCCGACATGCTTCCTACCACAAATGAAAAGAAATTCAAGCTCCATGGCTGAGAAAGCCATCAATCACATGTTACTATCCAAGTAGTGTTTTCTCTACCCCTGAAAGTTCATTTAACTCTCTTAACAATGCTCCAGCTATACAATGTATTCCCTTTCACCAGACTTGTAGTGGCAGCTTCCCTAGCTGGCCACTTTTGCAGCATTTCAAATATTTTACTTGGCAAATCACTTCCTTCTAGTCTAGGTTTACCACTTATCCAGTCAAAAACTCTGCATGCAGGCACATGAACTGGAAATAGCCAGTGGAGTTCAGAGTAAAGGTTTGCATCCTGTAAGTCACAAAACCACAAACACACAACAAGCAGTTCAACTGAGATTCACACATCACTGAGACTTCAAGCTGCAGTTCTAACAGACCAAGGAACATTTCAAAACAACTGCAACACTTAACAGCCCTCTGGAAAAACGTTCTGGTAATCTGCAAAGAGTTAAACATGGCCAGGCAGGTAACATGGGATCTTTCAAAGTGCTGTAGGATCCAGGAGTGCCTTCACAGCACAGCTCCAAAGGCTCTTTCCCCTGATGAGACAGCTCGGTGTTAGAGGAACAGGAGGTGCTTTATAAATTAATTAGGCAGATAATCCAGCAATCTACAGGGATGAGCAACAGCCCAGCCTCCAGCCAGGGACTGCCTAGATTTGACATACTTATCTGCTCTGTCTTTCTGTCCTTCAGTTATTTGTAAAGAGAATGATCTATAACATTCACCTAGGTATTTTTGACTTGTTTTTATGTTTTGCCTGGACACCTTACACCTTATTCCAAAAACATTAATTTCAAGAGATGGCAAGAGGAACCCAAAAGGTTTGCAAAAAAAATGTCAAGCAAGGCACACAGCAGGTAAGAACTCCACTTTTCACAGCTCTTCCAGAGCACAAACATGCTGTCAGGCTGGGGTCACAGTGCCCACTTCCTTAAGCAACACACAAAAGCCTTCAACCCAGCACACTTGGACAGTTTCCCAGTTTCTATGAAAGACAGAAATGCATACACTGAATTTCTAACACCAGACTTCTTTCCTTGGATGCAGTGTATTTTTAAGTTGCAAAAACACTTGCATGCACCTGAAGCTTGACTATGGATTTTAACGGTTGCCTGTGAACAAAATGTATGTCCTTTAAGACAGCTGGGAAAAAGATTTTAAAAAAAAGCAGTTAAAGCAGGACTCCCAACTTGTGGCAGATTTAATGACTAAAGGTTCAGTGCACTAGAAGAGACTCTTGAATAGTTAATTACCAAGAACACAGGATATGCATTCTTCTATATTTAGCTTTAAATGTGCTGTGCTCTAATCTGCTCGAGTGAGGGTCTGGCTTTATAAGGCACTGCCTCAAGCAATGGCCCAGGATCCTTCATTAAGAAACACAATCTTGAGAGTGAGCAAAACCAACCCAGTGATCTATACAAGGATTGAGAATGGCATCAAGTCCTGAAAACGAGATTTTAAAGTGCTGTTGCTACCACAACAGATGCCTGAATAATAAAATTTACAAAAGTGAATGCAATGCAAACTTTTTTTTTCATCAATAAGAAACCAACAACAGTATCAAAGTGGTGCCTGAAGGCTGTAAATTCAGGGTGGAAGCATATAAACTTGCACAGCACATTTGATTGCATCAGAGAGTGCAGCCTGCCTCCCAGGTGTCAGATAGCTGTAAAACCTTGAAATCATTCAAGACCTTGAACTATTACATATATTCTCCATTTTGAAAGGTACAGCACCTGGGCTCAAAGCCAACGGCCAATTTTGAAATGGCAGCTAAACAGTCATAGTGGTTTCAGTGGAGCAAGGATCTTAAGGACAGATGTGGGTAGGAAGGGAATTGCCTCCAAAGAAAACCCAAACCACCAGCCAAACTTTTATCTTGCAGCCAAACATCCTCCACAATTTACATGAATTGTCAGCAGGAGAGCAAGTAAGAGATATGGAAATGTCAGCTTTCTCCTTTCACAGACTCCACTCTTCAGCAAAAGATGGGAGAGGCTCAGCAATAGAAGCTTTCCTCTCAATTTACTGCTCAGTACTCAAGCAGATGTCAGGGCAGTACAGAACCTGGCACTACGCTCCACAACGGGTCCATTTTTCATACAAACAAAAAATATCTAAGCCTGCTAATTACTAACTTGCAGCTACAAAATTAATCAGAAAAACAAAAAAATGCATGACTTTAAAGTTTACCAAATTCCACTCCCACTCTTGTTAAGACGCTTGTACAAAACAGATCCATACTTTAAAAATTCATAAATTGGTGAGTTGGCACATTCTCCTGAGACTGCTTGAAATCCAGGAGCTAACTAAGCTTTCTCTACAGCTGCTCCTCATTTTCATGCTGAAGACCCTAAATAGTTAAAATAAAACTTAGGGGCATATACAGCTGTAGATATGCAGATACATATTATAAAGCAGTTACTCCAATCAAGCAATCCTTCTCACACAACTAATAAAAATTGTAACAGTTTTAATTAATAAATCCAGCATTAATTAATAAAATACATTTATAAAACCTGCAACAGACAAAGTAAAAGTTTTTTCACCACTTCAGCAAGTATGAACTCACTTAATAGGTTAGTAAAATGTAGTCTTTTATCCACACCACAGGGAAATTCTTATGATGATTAACTCCTCAATTATTTAAAGCCTTGGTAAGGCTGAAGTTTCTACCATTTGTTCTTGGAAACATTTTGCTCAAATTGAAAAAAAAATACTGAAAACCTTTATTCAAAGCAACACTATTTTTCTAAGCATCATTTTGCACTTCCTTTGACCAAAATATCAGAATCATCTGAGATTCTCCCAACATTAACATGCTCAGATGAATCTGGGAACAGTTGCTTCACAGCAGCAAAACTTCACTGCCCTAGTTACAGAGAGAAGGGAATCAATGCCAGGCAGCATAAGGAAAAGAACAACATTTTAATAAAAACGACCAGCATTTTATGGCTCTTGGTGTGCAGGGCACAAAGTACAGCCCAAGGGCAGGCAGTGACCCTCTGGGCAGCCCAGGGGATTGGGGAGGCAAGGGGGGCACAGCTGCACAGGATGCTGCGCTGCTGCTGTGGGCACTGGCGCCGATGGCGTCTGACTGACAGGGCGATGGAGAGAGCTGCCAGAACACCAACACTGCACCACCAGCCTGCACAGCAACACAGGCTTGGCAGCAGCTATTTCCATCTCCTTCCCCTGCTCAGATATCGTGTAAGACAGGGGCAGAACTCATCACAAAGGCAAATAAAATAGAAGCATAGAGTTGCTACGAAGGAAACATCCCAACCCACATATCAAAGGCAATCTTTTCTTTCCCACCAAAGAATATCCAGGACATTAAAAAGCTTTACTGGGTCTTTTTTATCCAGCAATGTTATTGGGTGTTTTCATTGTCTCACAGTTACAGTTCCAGGCTTGGGGTAAAGAGAGTTTTCCACCCCTTTCAGGAGCAAGCCAAGAAGTTACATTAAATGCAAATTACTGAACTTGAGCAGCATAGAGAAAAAGCTGCCCTTGCACTTTTGCCAGAGAGGAAACGTGTCAGCATGCAGCCAGCAACTGTCTCTGCTCTCTGAAAAGCAGCAGACAGCTAGATCATAAGCTAACAAAATCTGTAGGTGGAAAACTTATAAATCATTACCAGTAGGGAGAACAGAGCAATGTGAGGGGACAAGAAGACAGAGCAGATGCAATCCAGACACAGGTTCTCAACAAATCCTCATCAGGCTTCCTGCCTTCCACTGGGACACTGTGCCTTTTGTTCCTAAAACACTGGGATTTTTTAAGAAGTGACTAACAAGCTGGAGGTCCATAAATTCAACCATGGCACAAATCACCAGGAAGTGCAGCACCAGCAACCAGGTTTCTCTTGCAGACTTGCCACAGAGGCACCAGCACAGCTGCCATGTTTATGAAACCTTTAACCCAAAGGGGCTGTTCATCAGGAACGATAAAGCCAGAGCCAGGCTCCTGCCACATTAAAATCCCTTCCCTGGTTTTATAGCCTCAGCAGCAACATGCAGGGACAAAACAGTAACATAAGAATCTGCAGGGTAAACACAATTCACATGGGGGTTTAATGTTTACATGAAATACGAATATTGCTGAACCACATGCCCTGCCTTTCCCTAAAGAGCCTCCCAGAAGCTCTCAAGGCACTTAAATATTTAAAAAATGTTTATTTTTTAATCACAGAACAGTATTGGTCTGCAGTAAAAAGTGTATCTACTTCAATAAAAATATTTCTCTTATTAGCATGCTTAGTGGGAGAGAGAAAACAAGGAGATGAAGCAGAAGGAATTGATTTAATTCTGCAGCAAAATGAATACCTGAAGAGAATGAAACTTACCACATGGTAAATAATAAATAAAAACCTGTGCTCATGCAAGGTTTTCCAGGAACGAACTGGGCGTGCAGCTTGTGAAGAGTTATCCTAAGAAGGAGGGAGAAGACCTTACTGCTCTTTGCAGCCACCTGAAAGGGGCCAGAGCCAGATGGAGCTGGTCACTTCCCAGTGAGGAGCAGCAAGACAAGAGGAAATGGCCTCACCTTACATCAGGAGAGGTTTAAATTGGGTGGCAGAAAAATTTTCTTCACTGAAAGCATTGTGAGGCACTGGAATAGGCTGCCCAGGGAAGCGGTAGAGTCACTGTCACTATTTAAAACACATGTAGATGGACTTGGTAGACATGCAGATGGCACTTAAGAACATGATAAACCCAGAAAAAATGAGAAGACAGACTCACTGAAGTCTGCACCATAAACCACACCACCTAACAGCTAAACTGGGATGTTTATTGAAAAACAGTCAGAAAAAGCCCCCGTTTCCACTGCCACCAATAAATGTACAACCACACACGGCATTAGAGAGCCACCTCACTGCACTTATTTCAGGACAGCAGGTATTTCTTAGGTCACTAACCAGGAATTCCTACAGAAGTGGCTAAGATGAGTAACACCACTGAAGCACTTTCAAATGCACTTCATGGTGTCAAGAGAACTGTAAACTGAGCACTGAGACAATGGACTTCTCTGTCATGTCATCAGGAATCATAAAAAGTGCATGAGTCATGGCACAGTCAGTGAAAGAAAAGGAAAAAAAAGAGTAAAAAATTCCTAATAACTGGCAGGTAGACATACAAGTTAAGAAAATTCAATCACATACTCAGGGTGACACACAAAAAATGTTGTCATTCAGTAACAAGATTTCTTCCAGGAACTAAAGAGGAGGAATTAGATGTAATTCTTTAAGAACAAGGTATTAGCAGGAGCTTTTCTCACTGTTGAAAGCTCTCTTAGGTGCTATACTCTTAACTGGAATAGGCTGTGATAATGGAGATGGTGTATTGCTACAAATCAAGTCATATCCAATTAACATTCATTTGAAGGTAAAATACCAATTCCAAGCTTGCATACCTTGCCAATAGAAAAACCTCTTAGAAAAAGAAGGGGATAAACAGCATCAGGCAGAGATCGGGGTGAGGTGAACTGATAAAACAATGGAAGAGAGAACTCTTCCAAAGCTAACAAAGTTTTCTCCTCACACAAGACACCACTTTCAATGGATTGTGTAAATGCTAAAACAGGGCTCTCAAATTTGGAGACATTACATGTCCTGATCATCCTGAAAAATTCAACTGTCTTAGCAACTGCTATAGAGATGATTTTGTTACAGGAAAATGGTGTAGCTGAAATTCTGCAAAAGCATGACTGTAAAGATACTGCAGCAATTTTGTTCAATCCTTCATTAATGTTTGGGGGAGAACTACAGAAGCCACTGCTCACAGTATATTTGCAAGAAATCATTAATGGAGTTACTTTATAGGGTTCCTTTGAACCAGCTCTCTAATAAACCAATAAACACAGGTATTTGGAAGAAAACATGTTCAAAAAGTACCAGAGAGGCTTCATTGCCAAAAACAAAGCCTGTTGAGACACAAGAAAACACAGTAACAGTTTTGTAATGAAGGCAGGAAGATCAGATTTCTCATATAGAGTACCACTCCTCTGTTCAAGTCCATCTTGCTTCTGTTTTTTTTTAATGTATCAGCCCACTGGAAGTTTTTATAATGTTGATGCTACTCATACAACTTCAGTGTCAACAAAAAAATCAGAAGATGTGCCTCTTCCATTATTCTTGCGACCTCAAAGCTCTGAGAAGCAGCAAAAGCACTGGAGATCACTTCTGCCTCCAGGACACAGCACTGCAACACTTGAAAACTGATAAACTAAGGGGCTAAGGTTAAAAATAAATAAATACAATCTGTGTCTTCTCCAGAAAGAAATGCTCCCCAGATGCTAGCAGCTCATTATTTCATGAACTAAATACAGTAATGGGAGGAGGGATGTATTAATAGTCAGCACCTCCTACACACCTGCAATTGGTGAAGGCCTTGATTTTAATAGAGCAACTGCTTTAAGCAATAAAGCAAGTTTCAATTCAGAACTCCCTAATTATTTCTTCAAAGCATGTGCAAAGAGTTCACCAAGACAATGCATGGGGTTTTTTTTTTTACCTGAGGGAAAATGAATCAGCTGCCAGGTATCTGAATTCTGATCTTTTTGGCACAAAGGGCCAGTAGTGAAAACATACAACACTTTTCACCATATCTACTACTCCAAACATACCAGCTAACATTGGTTATGCTGTTAGCAGTATTCACTTGGAGAAAAAAAAGGAATCTGTAACTGACTTGTGTCACTCTGCATCCCAAAAGCAGTCCCATATTCCCTGAGGCTGCTTCTTCCTCCTCAGAGCAGGTGAACATTTTGACAGAACACACCAGTTTTGGTAAATAAAATCCTGGAGTGGGGAATAGAAGCAATCAATGCTTGGACTATTTCAACCTGCAAGCAGTTACTTTCTAGGCAACGGTGGGTACAACTCCTCTGAGATCAAGCTAAGATAATCCCATGGCAATAGATACCAATTCCCATCCAAGTTGTGTGTTGGGGCAAAAAAAGAAATAAAGGCCAGCCATGGGGTGCCTACACAGTCAACTGTTATGCTAGGTGAGTCAGAAAACCAGCAATTACAGACTGAGCAGACACTTGCTATCATACCCACTGCTGGGCAGCTCCCATACCAGCACTCTCAGCCTTACTTCAGAACAGCATCTCTTCACCTCTGTGTGGAAACCTGAGAAATTGCTATGAGTTTGACAGGACATGAAAGAGAAATGTAGCACTCACTCTATCTACACTGGTTTTGTGTGTTGGCTTTTTTTTTGGTTTTGTTTTGTTCTCTTTGTTTTTCACCTACCAACACTACAGGCTACTTCCAGAGATAAGATTACAGACCCAAGGCAAATTTCTCCCAGTAAACCAGGCTTTGGTATGAGAAGGCTGTCTCTTAGATCCACAAACACACAAGGCATTACTCACATTACTCACCCATGACACCAAATTCCACCCAGGAGTACTAGGACAACAGCATTGAGAGTTGGGTGGCACCTGAGTAAGGTCAGGTTAGGAGAAGTAAACAAAAATCCCAAGAGGACTATCCTGGGTCAGCTTACTAATTTTGCAGGAGGACTTTAGTTGCTTTTTGTAAGATGAGGGAATACATTCAAACCAGTTTTCTTCAGAGAGCAAAAATCTTTGAGACATGTTGTGATTCAAGCCACATATTTCTTCCCAAAAACGGGGGTGCCCAGAGAGAATATTGTCAAGACTGGTAATGTGAATCACATTGGTATTGTGACTGAAATGTGTGATTGCAACTGCTTTACTTTGTTATGTGTCATTTACATTTGTATGACATTCTCAGTATAATTTGTGTTACTCTACTAAATGAGAAATCCCACATAATCTCAACTATCCTCAGGTGGGGAAATTAAGATATTAAACATCATACCCTCCACATGTGGAATATCTAAAAGATGCTGATCTTAGAGTATTGGACTCTGACACTTTGCACATATCAGAAATGGGAGATCAGTTTTGGTTTGGTAACCCAAAGCTCAAATACCAAGAATCATATATGCCAAAGTTTCCTTCATTTTGGAATATCATACACAGACACAGAAAATTCTCAAAGTGCTGCATCTTCTCTCAATTTTGACAGTTTAACTTTGCTTTTCTTGATCTTCTTCCATCCTGTATTTAAACATAAATGATATTAAACGTAAGACTTATCTGAAAATTTAAATGCCTAAAACCAAGAATATGTCCTTGATGGTAATCTATATTCATGAGACTTTGCAATACATCAAACTGAACCCAAAGAATTCACAGTTGTCTATAAACACAGCACTGCAAGCAACGGCTATTATGAATGCTTCTTAAGTTTTGCTTCTCAAAAAGTGGTAATTATATGCAATTTTGATCATAATTGCAATCAGACGAAAATTCAGTTCTCAAAACCACATTTATATATACAGGTGGCCAAAATTACAGAACTAAGAAACACTGCCACAAAAGGAAGTCAAATAAAGCAACAATATAAATCACTTGAAGAAGAAAAAAATAGAGCAACTAGCCTGTTGTGTCAGTAATTTCTATCTGTTTTCCTGTATTAGCATCATCTCCTAACAGCTTAATCACATTACAAGAAGCTAGTAGAAGTTAGTGAGACATCTGTTTCACCCAGATGTAGATCAGAGCAGGTACAGAATATTTTGCCCCGCTCCACCACAGAGGCAGCACACAGTGCTGAATACACTGCACTGCTTTGTGCCCACCCACTGGTAATGGAAGCACAGATGCCGTCAGTCAGCTCAGCCCAATGCCAAACCCAGCAATTTAATTGAAACTACTGGTGGTGAGCACCACTCCCTGTTTCGCTGTCAATCACTCTAGAAGGCAATCAGATAAACCAAAACACCTATTGACTTTTCTTGACTGAACAGCCAACTGGCATAACCCAAATATGGGGTGTATTTGACTTGCCTTTAAAAATTAATTATGACACCTAGTGTAACCCTGCAATTCTTGCATATTTTCACCATAAGAAAAAACACAAACACTTCCAGAAAATAGCTTATCTGAAATGTTCTGCTTGCCCATCTTAGAGTGAGATGGATGAACAGCTTCATAGCTTCAGATTTAAGTCACTTTTTATGTATCTGAATCAGATCAAACTTCACACCTGCAGATCAGCCATCTGTGTGAAAGTCTATAGCTCAGTGATACCTACAAACATCTCAGGCAGAGCTGGGAATTTAGTTCCCTACCCAAAATTAACTATAAGGCAATTACTATTTGTATCCTATTCAGTTCTGTAGTTAATTCATTAGACCTGCTTGTTCATCTTTCTGAAATAATTCACAGAACTTTCATTGTTGGCTGAGAAGTTTCAAAATGCAGCATACCACAAATAAGTCGACAGCACAGCCTCAGTATCAGACCACAGCCATCCACCCACTCCCAACCCAGTTTCTGAAGCCAAGCACTGCTGCAGGAGTTATGGATTTCTAACCAGAATATGTTTAGTATCTTTTTTAAAGGGCATAAAGCATCACTATGCCAGACAGCCTTGCTTCCTTCAGAGACAGCATGCATCCACTTTGTGGTGTTTGGCCGATGTCAACGTCAGCTTGGCACAATGATATTTGACACTATTAATAGGGAAATCTATTTTCTTGTTTACAACATCACTGTTCATGCACTGGGAAGACCAGTATCAGCAACCTACTTCTGCAGATAACATAATAAGGGCTCCATGGAATGTGTATCTGTAGGTGTATGCATACATACATTTGTATAAGAGAGCAAAAACACCAGTAAAAGCTACATTAGATTTCTACAACCCACCTCCTATGAAGATACAAACTATGAATAATTTAAAAGGTTTACTAATGAGACAGCTAGAGGATTTTTTTTTTGCTGGACTGAGAAACCACAAGGAAAGGCTTGGCTGGTCCCTCTGAGGCTTCAGAAAGACATGGCAGTTAAATCCTAGAATGCAGAACCATTGAGTGACTGGATACAGTCAAACTCTCCGAGTCAGAGAACTGACTGCTGAAGGCCATGCAAACCAGCACATTTGTATCCCACCTCAAACGTTGCTCTGCATAGTTTGATACACTCTGTAGAGCTGAAGAACTAATAAAGTTAGCATATGTTCTTTGCTAAGGGAGGATAAAATTACAAAGGTAGGAGTGACAACCTAAATTAATTTTTTTTCAATTCTAAAACTATGTGCATCCTTTCCTTTTTCTAATTCAGGAAGCCTTTTAACAAGGCCCCACAAAACAGGGCAGCCAAAGTCAAAACTTGGCAAAAGACCTCATGTGTGTGCTTGAGCATAGAAGTAGGTGTTTCCTCATGCTGGGAAAGCAGCTGAGACCCATGGGCAGGATGATAAATTTGAAGGGCAGAGCCAAGGATTCACATGGCCCAGGGGGCACACTGACTGGCGCTTCTTCTCATACAAAATGTCGAGAAAGAAAGCCACAAACATCTTGGCAGAATATGGTATTCAACAGCACAACACTGGGTTTTCATAGCACTGGCTGATGATTTGGGGATTCTCAGGTCACAGTCACAAGAAATTACACATTAAGAAAATAGCCAAAGCAGACCTAAGACAAAAAAGATTTAACGCGGGCTTCAGAAAGGTGCAGAGACATAGAGAGAACTAGCAACCAGACTCAAACCAAACTCACACCAATATTGGTGCATACAGGCAAGGTTGTAAATTGAAAAGAAACTCACCAACCCCTCTTCTAAAGGGCTGACTTCTCTCAAGCACTTAAAAGAAGTAACATACTTTGTTTTTCTAGTTTTCTGTTGCTCAAGGCATGAAATGGCAGTGAAAATAAATTACAAGCCCTATATCTAACGCTTAGTAATATCTTCCCAAGATTTCACCATGTCTTATCAGAAGAAAATGACTAATATATAACTTGAATGCACTGAATGTATCTTCCCTCTTAAAAACATTTCTAGAGAACTAGAGGACTTTATTTATGGAAACAAAACCTAAAATGAAAGGATCACTTTAGCTTGCAAATTACAAACCGCTGAACTGCTCAGACTTCTTTTCTGCATGAAAACACATCTAAGGAAAACACATGAGAGAGTAGTTATTACAAGCAAGTACAACCCCAAAGTCATATTTAATTGTTCTGCCTGCAGTATCTGAAGGAACTGTAGAAGGGTGTAACTCACTGAGATTCAAGACATCACAGAAGATGCTTCCTTTCCAATGTCCCTGGCCAACCTCTATCCCAGACTGTGTCTAGCATTTCCTTTGCTGATCTGTCTGTCCTCAGTCCTAATTCTCACTAGAGGTAATCCATCATCTTACGGGCTGAATAAAAGCAGTAATCTTTGTCTGCCACTATGAGCCTGCAGAAAATGTAAGTGATCTCTATACAGAACTTCTCCATCCAACCTAAGAATAGCTCAGATTTTGCAGAGGAAATCCTTATGCAGAATGACAAAACATACTGATGTATGAAGGACTTGGTGAATTTTAAAATTCTTTCCATAATTTCTGTAGTAGAAAAAAACCTCATTTCTAATTTCAAAAACTCTTAGACACATAGCAACTAAAAGCTCTCACAGAAAAAGTAGAAATTACTACTGATTTACTTCCTGGAAGTATTTTCCTGACTTGCTGCAATTTAAAAACCAAAACAGTGATTATTTGTTTTATACAGCACATGTGAGGAAGACGTTTTTCTTTATTAAAACCAGCTTAGCCAACAAAAATGAATCTAAAGATGGAGAACAGTCCTGCAATTTGATCTACATGAGCCACCACACTTGGGCTTAGCCATCCCTATCACAAATAGTGACCCAAGCTGGAGGTTTTATCAGCAAATTGCTACCAAAATATGAGTTCCCTGTATTGTGCTTGCACTATACAATCACACTTTACAGAAGACCAAAGCTGTTAAACCCTGAAACTCAAGTGTTTCATTCATGCAAGAATGGTAAAGAGCACTTCAGTGCAGTAAAATGGCCACCACACCACTGCACATAGGTACTGAACTCCGCTTGGCTTTTTATTTTGACTTTTGCAGTCTCTTACAAGATCTACAGCTACATTTAAGAACTATGGTACAGTGAGTTCAAAAGGGTTTTCAGGCATGGTAGAAGATTATTGCACTCCACAGACTTTTCTCTAGGGAGAAAAAATAGATTTTTTTTTCCATTTGTCAATCTTCCTCTCACACACCAGCATTACCTCTGAGTGATCCTTGAGTATTTTATTTATCTTTCAACAGACAGTTACTACTTTAATATGTAAGTACTGTTGCAGTTGAGCAGAAGAGTAATTTTTAATCAACACTGAATCACATGGAAAAAGAAACCATTTCAGAAATCAAATCTAAAATTTAATTGGCAACCATCACAGTTCACAGCTGATTTATTGCTCATAAAATATAAAAATGGAATTAATTCACCTGTAAGCTCAAGTAGAGAGACAGATGTGGGTGACTGTCTATTGCCTTATGAGCCAGACAGATATAGGAATTTTTGAATTTGCACAGGAGGAATGAGGACAGAAAATAAGGAATAAAAGATGATGCCTCTTAAAGCAATCTGAATTTAACAGCACACAGCCATTCAATGCAGGATCTAATTCCTCTGTCCTAAACAATAACCTTAAGCCTACAAAGAGGTACATATATCTGCACATGACTGTAAGCAGAGTTTAATAATCCTGTCTGGAGGTTAAAAAAATTACTCACTAATTAGATCTAATTAAATGTTTAACCCAAGTGCCTCCACCATTCTTCACCAAAGAAAGGTCTGATTGTCACTGACTAAATGCTGCTAACGCTGTTTTTCCCAGTACTGCACTCATGAATCCCTAAAACCAGTACAAATTCTGTATGTGCTGTAATTTTTCAATCTTCTCCTACACACAGATATATTTCCCTAGCACCTTTATGCAATTTTATTCGCTTTATATTTCTGAAATTTTGAATTTATTTTAGGAACAGCCATCTGAAAAGCAATTGCAAACCAGCTCTTACAGAAGCTGTGCTAATGAATTACTGGGTTATTGCTACCACCTGCAAAGCATAAGAGAGAAAGAATTTAGTCTTGCAAAGGTGTCCAGGCATACTCTGACACATATTGCTCTGCTGTCACTAAACACATCTCAGTCTTTAACAGCAAAAAGCTGCTTGCACACCATCTGTTCCAAAAAATGCAAGTACCTAACTATGTGGAATTCACAGGTAGGAAACAATATGTTTAAAGCTTAGATTTCTTTTAATTCAATAAAACCACAGTGACTTAGAGCTACATGTGAAAAGCACAAAGCAAGTATTGTCTGAGCAAGCCACTCATACTAGAACCACCTAGAAAAAACAATTAAGAGAATGTGAACTCAATTTGCAAAAGAGCAATTTATTTTTTTTCCTATGCTGGATATATAAAAGAAGAAAGAAGTACACATCTGATTTTGTTGTGAAAGCAATGCTGACTTTTTCAAAGGAAGCTTTTAACCAGGTAGTACAAATGCACATTCATCTAAGGCACTTACATTGCCCATGATCATCATCACAATACCTGAGCGCCTCGAAATTTCTTCTTTGCTGTGTTAATCCTCACTCCCTGTGGGAAGATTCTGGATGCCCTGGCATGATTAGCAGTTAAAGACACACAAAAATAAAAGCATATGCTCAAAAATGCACTTTGCAACATATACAGATAAACAGCTGAACAGTTTTCTTAGAAGAAAATTCCATAGGTGATAGCTATTCTGGATATATTTTAGGTGCAAAACCACCTAAGCTGGCTCTGCTCAATCAGGTCAAGTCTTGGAGTAAACCAACACCCAAGTTAAATCAGACCACTAAACCCAGACAGGAGTACATTACCATTATAGAGACATTCAAGCCCCAAACTGGTATTTTCACACTGCTCTGACCTGTATTTCCTGCTGGAGAACACTGCTCACCTCGACCATGCTCATCCTACAGTGTGCACCAGACAATCTTCTGGAAAATACTTTGGTGTCCTTCTGTCCCATATATGTAAGAATCCTTCAAGTCAGGATTGAAGAGAAGATGAAAGCAGCATAAACCTCATCTTGCCAGACTTTGGATACAGCTGGAGTCAAGTTCTAAGATTTGCTTCTGAAGGTCAAAGTGAAGAGAAAGCCTAACTTTGTGCAAGGTCTCACAAGGAATCAGTAACAGGTGGAGATCTCTATTGAGGTCTCAGATTAGCATTTTATCCACAGGAATACCTTGTGTGTAGCTATTGTGGATACACCAGTTGTGCTCAAAAACATGTATCAGTGCTCACCAGTTTCAGTTATTTTTCCATGGTTTTACAGTCTACCCTCTGGTATAAAACAGGCCTTAGCAACGTTGACAGATCATAACAAAGATGAGTGGCTGCCCTGAGATCCAGAAACAGATAAAAATTGAAAAACATCCCTTACAATATAATAAAAGCACTTCAAGAAATCTGAGTTATACAATGCAAATCAACTGGGCTGGGGGGGCCAAGGAAGTAACTTATCCACAGATTACTATTTGTGAGATCTGAGAGGAAAAAACAGAGGATGTTTCTAGCAATAAAAACCCCTTGAACTTGCATGAACTTGAATTGATCTAAATGAATAATCCTATTAGATCCTCTTAACTTTGGCCAGGATATAATTATAAGGATTGGAGACAGCAGAACCAAAACCCAGTGGGGGTCTGTCTGCAAGGCTCAACTGCACTTGAAGGAGATTTCCTATTGCCCAGGGTATGCAGGGAGACAGAGCTAGTTTACAAAAATGCACTTGGCAACAATATGTAAGGGATTTTACATACACCCAACACTTCAGCTCAGCAAAACGACAATGGCAGGGGACACCACAGGTCTGTCAAGGCTGAACAGGAACCAATTCCTCATCGGCTCCCAAAACAGGAACTGGGGGCTGGGGACTGAACAAAACCATGAAGCAGCAGGTTCACAAACAGGAAGGAAGCAGTCCTCTTTCAAGCAGTCATGGAAGTTATAATCATGGGTTGCTGCATACACACAATTTATCTAAATTTAAAAAGCCTACCAGCCTGCTTTAGGCTGTCAAACATAAAGGTAAACACAAAGACACCACTTCTTGCTGAGGAAATCCCTAGCTGAACCAGTGACATGGGAGCTAGGAACTAAGTAATAGAAATATGCATACTTGTTTGACCTATTATTTTATTTTCCCCTAGACAAAATGGAGTGGGTCAGACAGGTTTCTGACCCTGCCAGGCCCAGGCACTGACTATGGGATCTTTGACCTCTGCAGAGTACACGCCCAGAATTCAGGCAACCCTCCAAGACAGAAGTGAAGGTAGGTCATTTGAGAGAAAACAGTGAAACCAGTTCATCATTTCCTCTCCCTCTCTTCCTTGTCCAAAGACTGAGAGCTTCATGGTGCACTCTCCAAGGCACAGGGCAGTCTCTTCCCCCCAAACTGTCCTGAGAAAAAGGTTATTGCTCTGTACATTCTTCCAAAATGAATGTTACTTAAAGAAATCCTTGTTATCTTCTTGCAGGAATCTTACCCCTGACAATTGCACAGGGCACTGAGGATCAGCTACACACTGGTAACAATAGCTATCACAAATCCTTGTGAGCACACCTCCATGCAGTAAAACCAGCAAACTGCTGGGGAAAAATGTCACCACTGGCTCCTGCTTCACAAATCACAAGTACCAGATGTATCACCTGATGAGGAAATAGGGAATTTTTAATATGTAAACATATTATTTAAAATCAGGAAAATATTCTGAATCACAGTGAGGTTAACATTTCTTCTCCCTCTGTAATACCCAAAATATATATTATTAATTACCAAGCAGTAATGCACATGTCTTAAATATGTGAAACAGATACAGCAGATAAAAGAAAATGCTTTAGAGGGAAAGACACAAAGGCACAGAACCTACATTTCATGTTCCAGTGCTCTGCTGAGACAATGACTCCCTACATTGCCTTAAAAAAAAAATCACTTGTTGCCTCCATGCTTCAAATTATGTTCATAAAATGGAGGCAATGCCACTTCCTCACACTTTCACAAGGATAATCTGAAGATTGTGAAATATCTGCACATTACAAGACTGAAAGTCACACAGAAGCCAGCTAAGAGTGAGAAACATGTTTTAACCAGCACTGAAAGTATTTTATTACCCTTGCAGATGGAACACTTCTGTAGCCTTAATCACCAAGTGAGATCCAGTGAGGCTGCCAAGGAAAAACTGTCTGTTCACTCTGTGAACAAGGGCAGGATGGCAATAATGACATTCTCATATTAAATAAAAGGAATGTCATACGCATACTTTTCTGTGCTGAATGCATGACAGTTTTTGTGGGTTTTTTTCAAATGCAAAAGGAAGCTTGAAGGCTGTTATTTAATAGTGCCACGGAGATTATTGGGGCACTGTAGTATCACAAAATTTGTTCACAGCAGGTAAAATTCGCACCCTGCAGTGAACCAACAAAAGACCACTTAAATCCTAATTTCAGCCTTCATGGTTGAGCCAGTGACATACTTCTGTTAGCACTACATGGGGATCGTTCTCTGGATCAGAATATTAAAAGCACTTGTGCTTCAATGGCATTTCCTTCAAGACATTTTTGGTTTCCCACAAAAAACGTCAAGGGAATCTGTTATAATCTAAAGTCCAAGCCAATTTCTTTTATTTACACTTGTTGACGCAAGTAAAACTAGATGGTGGTACACCCCTGTATTTCCATGATTTTTAACATCATGGCAACCTACACAATTTGGTTGTTTAGTTAAAATAAAATTGTATCACATTTTGGTTTTTTTTACTCAAATAGTTACAAAGATACACTATATTCAGAGAGCACGCTCTTCTATGAGAGAGATTTCACCATTTCTGAAAGTCAGTCAAAAAGTCACCTACAGGTATCAAAATACAGAACAAAATCAGTATTAGAAAGAGAAATTCCAAAACGTAATTAAATATTTCAGTACGAGACCTGCAAGTACTAAGGAACAGAAAAATTCGGCTGGCTGATAAAGCCATGCCTTCAAAAATTACAGGAAAAGACGGGTTCCTTAAAAGGAAGGATACAAAAAATACACATTTAAGAGTAGAACAAAAGAGGGTAAAAGTCAGCATCAAGTATCAAGGTCCTGCTCTTTTCTCTGGTATAAACACAGCCAAAAATCAAAGATGTTAAACCTCAGTCTCTGTCCCTTGGAGGGGACCTGTGCCTAGGGAGCTTCCACTGGAATAGTGGAAAGTTGGATCTGTAACAAAGATTATTTTTCCACCAACAGTTTAATTTTAGAAAGGCGCCAACAAAAGGCACCGCTCTGATCACGCTGAGCGCGTTCCTTCCCCTCCCGGTCCATCAGCGCCCGCTTCCTCCTGCGGACACGATGCCGTGGCACCGCCACGGCTCCATGCGGCCGCTCTAGCCGAACAAAACGCTCTTCCTGCCTGGGAAAAACGACACAACAAAAAGCCCAACCACCCGACCAACCGCTGCCATAAAAAGGCAGGAAAGCAGGAGCACGGCAGGAAGGGCCGGCGTGCACCAGAGCCCGCACCGCCGCCCTCCCGCAGCGGACCCGGCGCCGCCGGTGCTCCGCAAACCCGCGAAAGGCGGCATTTCCGAAGCCGGGCTCCAGCACCCACACCGGGGCTGTGCCGCCGCCGCCCGCCCTGCCCTGCCCCGCCATGGCCGCCGCGCCCGCCCGCCCGGCCGGAGCTGCCCCACAGCAGCCCCCGTGGCCTGGGCAGCGCGGCCGCGGGGCTCCGGCGGGGTCCGGCACGGCTCCCGCCCGGCGCTCTCCCCATCCCGGCCGCACCTGTCCGGTGGTTGCGCGGTCCGGGGCGGGGAGGGCGAGCGAGCGCGACGGCAGCGGCGACGGCGGGAGACAATGGAGGAGTGAAGGACGGACACATTGACACACGGGCGCCTCCGCCCGCCCAAACCACTGCCGGCACCTCCCCGGGGAGGAGAAACGAACGAGCCGCGGAGAAGTCAAAAAGGGGACAAAAAAGAAAAGCGTAACGCGTTTCTCGACTTGAAAACAAGGGATAAAAGCGGACAGGCTCCTTCTCTCTGGCAGCACCGCGCGGGAAGCTGGCGGAGGGCGAGAGGCTGGCACGCAGTGCCCCCCATCCCTGGACAGGAATGGTTCGCCCCGCAGTCGGCCCCGGCAGGGCGGGGCTGCGGGCGGAAGGCTCCGTGAGGAGCAGGGCGGGGGCGGTGCCGCGGGCGGGGGCGCTTCGGGCGCCGTCCCGGGCTGATCCCGCCTTACCCTGCGCGGGGGTCGCGATGGCTCCCCCCAGGAAAGGCGACCTGAGCGCGGAGGAGAAGGACTTGCTGGCAGTGATCGCCACAGGTGAGCCCTCCCGGCCCACGCCGCTCGCGGCCCCGGGCCGCAGCTCCCACGGGCCCCGCTGGCCGTGCCCCGGGAGGGGTTTCGTGTGCCCGCACGTTGGGGGCGGCGGGTGCGGCGCCGTTACCGGCCGCTCGCCGCGGGCTCCCTCGCCCCCACCGCGCTGCTCGGGTCACGGCGCTGAGGGCCGCTGCCTCCCCGGCCCGCCTGCGGGCCGTCACCCTTCTCCTTCTCCCGGCCGGGGAGAGCGGCGCTCCCCTCCCGGCAGGCCCGCGACACCCGGGCAGTGCAGCGGGGGGCGCGCTGCGGGGCTGGGGAAGATCCGCTGGGCGGGTCTAACTTTGCCAGGGAAAGCTTGCATCTTACCGGCAGTGTCTGTTGATGTTTGCCTCATTATTGGTGTTAATGTCCACTGCCAAAAAAAAAAAAAAGAAAGTTTTCTTGGGGGTAATCTAGTCTTCTAGCGTGCTGTGAGGTTTTTCCCATGTGCTGTTGTCAGACCAGGGCGTCTCTGCAGACACATTATTCTCATATTTCCAGCACTTGAGCTTGTTTGGGGTGTTGTGCACCTCTCATCCCTTATAATGTTCTATTTTACTATTCCTTATAGTATCTTGTCCTCTTAGAGAGAGGAGAGGAGAGGGCATCAATGTCTCTCTGAACGAAGAGTGTCAAGATGATAGAGCCTGGTGCTTCCTGGTGGTGCCAAGCAGCAGGACATGAGGCAAGGGGCAGAAACTGATGCACAGAAAATTCCACTTGATTAAGAGGAAGGATTTCTTTACTGTGTAGTTGGCCACGCACTGGAACAGATTAACCAGAGAAGTTGTGGAGTCTCCCTCACTGGAGATACTCAGAACTGTCTGGAATTCTGGCAATTCTGTGCCATGTGCTCTGGGCCTGCTTGAGCAGGGAGGTTGGAGCGCATACCAGGCTACTGTGGTCCCTTCTAACCTGACCCATTCTGTGGTTTTACATTTCGTGTGAGTGTCAAAGTTTCATTGCACTGTCACACATGTTTGTTGCCAGAGTACTTTCTGTCATTTGGGTTCCCTGGTCCAGCAACATGGATTTCATAACCCCAACTAAATAGTTACCCTCCAACTGGTATTTTGAAAATCATGAGCAACGTTCATTAGTTGTAAGCAAACTACAACTGCTTTGTGTTCCGTGCATTTCTAGATGTAGTTTCCAGGCAATTTGAACCCATGAAAGTTTTACTGCAATTCTGGTGCTTCACTCTCAGTTGTATTAAAATGTTCCTTTGTGTCAGAGACACAGGCATAGGACAAGGACAATGGGCAGTGAATTTATTGTGGACCAGAACCAGTTTGATTGACTCACTTTAATAAGAGTTTCAGACCTTGGTCTTGCAGAAACCTCTGTCTAACTCAGTTGATGCTTCTGATAAGGGTGATGGGATAATTCAGGTTGGGAGAGGCTGCAGGAGTTCTCTAGGCCAACCTCCTGCTGAAAACACATCAGCTGTGAGGTCAGGTGTGATCACTCAGGGCTTTATCCTGTCAGACCTTGAAAACTTCCAAGGAGGAATGCTGTACAATGTCTCTGGGCAATCTCTTTGCCTTACTGGGCTCATAATCAAAGTGGTTTTCCTTGTCTCCAGTCTGAAGCATCCTTTCATTTCAGCTGCTGCCTGTTATCTCTTGTGTTCCTACCATGCCACCACTATGAGGAGCCTGGCTCCAGCTTTCACCTCTGGCCAGTTCTAGAAATCTGACTTCCATCAGTTTAGTGTCTTGTTTGAAAATCCTTCAGTGTTTTGTCATACAGAACTCTGAGTTTGTAAATGCAACTTTGCTTTGCTTGTATTAAAATTTGCTTGGAGATCAGCCCTTGAAGACTTTCTCTTACTGATGTTTGTTCTTTGGCTGGGATGTTCTTCTGAAAACTGATCCAGTTCTTAAGAAGCTTCTAACATGTTTAGAATATATGTATGTTACTGGGGGGAGTAAGTTAGTTGATGGTTCCCTGACTGCCAGTCAGGAATCTTTATTAAGTGTGTGAGATGACTTGGGTAATTGTCTTTTTTTCCTGAAATTAATGAATTAAAAGAAAAATGGTAAAAGCCCATGTAGTGTAGTTAAAACACATCAAAAAGCCTTATGAAAATAAATTATTTCTAGTATTTCAATGGGATTTTTTTAGCCAAAACTGAAGTTGCAAGAGCTGTTTTGCTGAAACATTGGTGGATGACTTCTGAAAGAGTGAAGATAAACATGAAAATAATTAAAATAAGTGTTGCAGTGCTTATTTTTATTAAGCACATCACTGCTGAAAGAGCTTTGCTGATGATTGAATCAGTAATTAGAAGTTTCTGTTAATTTGCAATAATATTCTCCAAACTCAGACTCTTGGAATGTTCTTTTATTTCTTTGTGCCTGTAGAAGCTGTGTTGGCAATATCTGAATTGTCCTCCAATGGGCTTTAAATCATGTTCTTAGACCTGTGGCTTAGCCAAAAGGATTTTGGTAGGGAATTGAAAAATAGTAGTGTGGTAGAATTGAAAATCAGGTGCAGCCTGTTTTTCCTGGCACACTTTTTTTTCAGATTTCAGTCTTCTTATGCATTTGTCAATTTTTAGAAATGTCAATGATCAAGCTACCTGGGTCCTTGTCCTTTCTATCTCTATTCTCTATTAGCAAAAAGCAAATTCATTCCACTTTTGTGAATGTGTTAGATTGCAAATTTCAAATTGAAACAGGAAAAATGATGTGAGTAAATGATGAAGCATGTTTCATTCAAACCAAAAAGTCTTTTAAAGTGAGGTATTTTCTTTTTTTGAGAATGTAGACTGCTCTTTTAGACAAAAGAGGCCCCAGAAGAGATGAAAGCACAACATTTATTAAAATGTTCAGTATCATGATGCTCATTTGGAGCTGTTCATGTGCTGTTTATGTGAGTGTCCCATTTTTGTGTGTGTAGGTCAGTTACTGCACAAAAAATGGATGTTTACTTGTAGTTCATGCTTTCCAGCTGCTCTTTGATGTTGTGAGTTCTTGGCTTTTACCTTCTAAAACATAACACTGTTCATTCCTAAGCTTCTTCACTAAGTGCAGTTAATTTATTGGTGGTTAATCTACGTCCTAAGCAGGTAACATACAAAGATTTTGATTCTAATGAGAAATGGAAATGACCATTTTCCTCCAGATTCTCAGTTTATTCTGTTTCTCATCTCCTTTTCTCTTTGTGTCTTTTTATTTGAAGGAAACACTGAGGAGGCTGGAAGGCTACTGGGGAGCAAGAATGTCCGTGTCAATTGCCTGGATGAGGTACTGCAAACCTGTGCAAGCATTATGCTGAGTTTAATAAGGAGAATGCTAGCTGTGAAGGCCTTCCTGTTGTTAAATAACATTTCTCTAACAGCAGTTGCTATAGCCCTGAAAATCAGAGTTACTCTCAAGATATTTCCAGCATGCAGCTGAGTAATGAACCTTTGAATAGTTCTTACTGTGTTTTAAAGAAAGGTTAAAGATTAATGTTACTTAAAGTACCACGCTGTATTTTGTCTCAAGTTCCAGCCTGAGCTTTTTCTGTAAGGTAAGATAAATGCTGCAGCGAAACACGTGGGGTGCTCCCTGACTTCTTGTCACCTTCACAAGCAGTGAAGTCCCTGTGCTTGTCCCTCTGTGGCAGGCACAGCACCTGTCCAGTCCCCATCCCATGCTTGGGTCTCGTGGGCATACTTGGAGGGTGAGTAGCTCAATCAGAAATGGAACCACAGCCTTTTATACAAATGGGTGTGGTAAACATGTACCAGATTAAATCCTGAAGTGCTACCTGGACGTGGGAATAAGGTTGTGGAGAAAGGAACCTTATGTGATGTTCATGTTTCCTCTTATTTTTCTTTTTACAATGCTTTTTAAAGCATGCAACATTAATATGAAATGTAGCATGCAAGCAAAACTAATTCCCCATCATGCATATTAAATCTACGTGTAATTTATCCATTTAAATGTTAATCTGTGGTTTTCACAGCTTTATAATTTCATAGGTGTCACTGGGAAATTCTGGGAATGTGTCTAGTTCGGCCTCTGACTCAAAGCAGCTTCAGCTCCAGGGTCAGATGAGATTGCTCTGAGTTTTGACATGTCTGGCCTTGTAAATCTCTAAGGATGGAGGCTGTAAAATATTACTGGGCAACTTGTTCTACTCTCCTACTGTGATTTCGGTGAAACAGTGTTTCACTTGTGTCTGAACCTCAGCTCAGGCTCTGTGTCTCTTGCCCTCCTACCACCATAAGTGAAGAGTTTGTCTTCTCCCTGTCAGCTCTGGCAGGCTGCTGTTGGGTCCCACAAAAGCCATTTCTTCTCCAGGCTGTGCAAGCCCCTCCTGCAGCCTCTCCTCACTGCACAAGTGCTCAGGTTCCTACTGTGTAGTGGTGGTACTGCATTGATTTTGTTGTGGTTTATCCATGTCTTTATTGCACTGGAAGGCTCAAAATGGGACAGGGTATAGTGTAGATGTGGCCTCATAAATGCTGAATGGAGAAAAATTGCCACTTCTTCTACCAGGTATCTTCATGGCATGTTGTTAGCCTTTTTTTTCTCCCAACAGATCAATTTTCTGATTGTTCTTAAGTTAAATACTAAACCTGAATTTCTATTGTATGAATTTCAAAACTAGTCAAGCTTTACACTGAACTTTAGGAACCCAAGACACAATATAAGTCTGGTTGTAAGTGTGCATTATTGTATGGACATCAAAAGGTTTTCCTTAAGTGTAGTTGCTGGTTGTGCTCAATGATGGCAGCATTGCTGCAGTATTAGTGCAACATCCAGGATTAGTGTTAAAAGGATGTGGCTTATTCAAAAAAACATGTCTGAGTTATGCCTCAGGCTACTGTTGTAGAAGAAATAGTATTAACAGTATTTACCTATGGCTCCTATCTGACTAAATACAAATAAGGCCCATAAAACTTTATGCAATGGACTTCTTGCAGACTCTTTTTTTACTCCCAAGAATGGTGTGTAATCATGCTCATTAAAGAGGAGAGGGTTCAGGTTTCTTAAATCCATCAGCTATTTTAGTGTTACAATTTTTCTTTTATAACCCATTTGTGCTCCAATGTGTTATTCTAATATCCATACATAAGTTTGTGTGAAATCCCTGTTAAACATCAGCTCAGTCTTTTATTCATTGTTGCCACAACTGGAGACTGTTCTCAGTGCATCAGGTCTTTTTTTTTTTTTCTGTTGCCTTAGTTGCTTATCTTGAAATTCACATTTACATTACTACTGTTACTTACTTTGTTAATGTTAAGAAGTAAGGAAGCCCTGAAGATGGAATGCTTAGGTATTAAAGTGGGAGCTCAATTCAGTAGGAGTTCATTTCCATCCTTGAGGACTTTTTTTACATGAAGAATTCACAGAATGAGCCCAGGTTGAATGTAATTCTGTCTTCCAGCTGTGGTACAGCAAGCATGCAATCACAATTTAGTAATTTTGGACTGAAGAACTCTCAGCATCAGAAGCAGGTTGTTGTATGGTGAACTTCCTAATTTAAAAAGAACCCACACATAAGCTGTTCCTTTCATTTTTTGTTTGACTGTATATTCTAATTGCTTGGATCCACTTTCTTGTAGATTAAAAGCTACTAACAATCAGCTGTCTTCTCTCTATGTACCTTTAGACAAGGACCAAGTCACATTTTAACATCTTTCAGATGCAGTGACCTTTTAAGTATCTTGCCTAAAGTTATGTTTCTGCAGCAAGTGAGCTATAATAGTGGCTCTTTTTCAAATCCTTTCCAGTTGTTTTGGCTTCTTTCTTCAAAAATGTTCATAGGAGCTGAATGCAGTATTTCAGCATTGCTTCTGCTGTTGGTACATGTATTTAAAAATAAAAAAAAATACTTTCTAAGTCTGCTTGCTTTTCCTGCCCTTGTTCCAAGACTCCCTCATACCCTTCACCTCCTGCTGTCTGCTGAGCTCTGCTGGGAGTGTCAGCACAGAGTAAGATCCCTTCACTCAGACAAGTTTCCCAGATGCCCATCTTCCAGAAGGTTGGAGATATCCAGCAGATACAATCTGTTTTTTCTCACCACCCTTTCTGACCAAATCAATTGTTTTGTTGTGTCTTAATCACTGTCTTTATGAAAACAAGTGCAATGGCTTTTCTGCAAAACTGGTCTTTAATAGTTTGGCAGCTTTAAAACTTCAGGGACATTTAAGTTCAGGTGTCCTCAAACATTGGAACAAATAGATGGGCTGTAGAAATGGATGTAAAATAAAATCAAATATATTTAACTTAAATGCACACTTCTTAGTAATTTTTTAATGGAGTGGTTGATAATTTGGAAACTTAGTATTGAAGAAAGTGTTCAGAACTTTTCTTTGCTCTGAGAGCACAGAGCTTGTAAATACTGTGACTTTTTGTCAGCATTTTGCTGACTTGAACTCCATCTGCAGCATGTGGCTAAAATATTTCAGATTGATATAGAAAGGCAGGCTCAAGGAAGCACATGAGCTTCCCAGCTGTGGAAGTTTCCTCTGGTCATGTTGGTAGTTAAGGTTGCAAGGGAGTAGTGGAGTACTATATCCCCTGTTTTCTACAGATCAAGCCAACAGACTTGACCTGAAAAATACATCATTTTTCTCTATTTAAAATAACTGTAAGGTTGTTCATAATCTTCTTACAGAACTATCATCTGGGATTAGCAGCATTAATTTTTTCCTCTAGTTTGGTAATTGAGCTGTTCAGTTTGGTAATAGATAATTTAGAAACAGACTGCTTCTCTATGCTACAGAACCAAACATTTCCTGGGAATTCCAGCAGCAGCCTGCTTATTCTTGGCTGAGATGTGAGTAGCTTCACTCATGGTGAGTGTGTTCAATGGAGGGGTCCTCAGGTAATCTGCCTTGCTATCCTAGTGTGAAAATCCTATGCTAGCAGAAAATGCCAGATCCTTGGCCCTTATTGAGGAGGAAGGGCTTTGTCTTTTGATGTTTTTTACATAATACTTCAAAATACACAAACCAAAGAAAATTCCACTGCCAGTAAGAATTATCTGGTTTCAGTTCAGGTTGCTGATTGATGTAGGCTTTAACTTTTCATCACTGCAGATGAACTGAAAGATCATCAGAGGAATCTAATGTGTTACATGTGTGAAACCAAGAGCTGAGGGGATGACTGTAAAGGAGAACTATAGCTGTGATCGACACTTAGTGAACAGTATTTCATATTCTAATTAGTCCATACTTAGCTACAGCTAAAATTATTTGTGCATGTAGCTGTTGACCTCCTTCCAAATCCTGCTTTTAGGAAATTTGAGATGTGTAAGGGCAATCTTATTCAAAAGCTTGAAGGGTGAGATTTCTAGAGGCTTTCATCCAGTGAAGAATCAAGTTGTATTTCTAGACTAACAGCATTCAGTACAAGAGAGTTGATTTTTGAAGAGATACATCAACAAGTATTTTTGCCTTGTAGCACCTGTTCTTTTTGCATCATTTTTAACCATTCCCCAAATACTGTCTCAAGTAAAAGTCAAACCCAGAGTTATGTGTTTTGTTTGTAATTTTCTGACTTGAACTGTTGCCTGAACCTGAAGGGTAAAATAAGACACTCTTCTGTGTTAATGTGGGACTGCATTTCTCATTGGAGGAATTATTCTAATTCTCCCTGGAGAAGGGAGAGGTGGATGCTTTAATATTGCTGGCATACAGGTGTCTACAGCACGTTTTCAGCTAGGGTTTGGACAGCCCTTTCACTTTGCTTTTTTTTTTTTTTTACTTTTCCCACTCTATTTAAATAGCTGGTGCTCACATGTGCAATGCCTTAGTGTACCCCAGTAGCTGCTGAGGGACTGCTGCAGTGTCATCCAGCCTGTATGCCACATCTTGGCAAGGTTCCATGCTTGAGAAGAAGGGTGAAGTGAGCATGGGAATGTTGGGAGCACTTGGATTGCACTGTTTGCTTGAGTAACACAGGTTTATGGGCTACTTCAGTGGTGGATTGTCATCGTGTTAGCCACAAAACAATACACTCATGATGTCTGTTCTTAACACATAATGAGTGTTTAAATGTTCACAGAATTGAGAGGTTTTGTGCCAAATATGCACATGTCACTGGAGTGGGAGATAAGTGTGTATTTTTTGTTTGTTTGTCCCACTTCCTGTTCCCTACTTGTCCTATGTTTCTCCGTTCCTCTGGTTGATGAAGGTTGAGCAGGAGTTTTGTTGGAAACTTCCTTTGTAGTTCCTAGGAGGCAGAAGGTTGCTTTTCCATTTTATTATCTTCATGAATTTGTTTTTATTCATCCTGTTGAAGCACACCTCAGCTGGATGCTGAAGAGAGATTGATCTGCTTTCTTCTTCCTTTGTGCTGGTGGTGGAGTGCAGCCCGTCCCTGGTTCTGGTACTCATCTGTCTGCCCCTCCACTGACCCCATAGTTTGTTGTTTGGGGTTTTTTTAGTCAACTGACTTCCCCCCCATGGCAGCAGTTCTTGGAATCCCATTCCTCAGTCTGCTTTTGGGCTATTTTCAGCATGAGGAACTGGGAAGAATGGTCTGTAATGGCCAGGCTGGCTGAGCCCTGTTGTGCCAGCAGGGCCTTGTTGGTTGGTGAGCTGGAGAACCCAGTCAAGAGAAGTGCCAGGTAATTTTTAGAGGCACTAAAAATACCTCTGAAATGCCTCTAAAAATGCCTCTCCAGCAAACTCTATTCCTCTTGAATGGTGAGACATACAGTAAATACTTGCAGCCCTGCAGAAGAGAAGTTACCATGTAACATACCTACCAAAAAAAGAAAGCTGGGAAGGATTTACTTTTGTCCTGGGGAGTAAGATTAAAAAGTTTGATTTTTTTTGGTCAGAAAAATGTTGCATGGTAACAGCTAGAAAAAGGATCCTTCATCTGATGTTTTGTAGTGGAAAAAAAATTTGTTTCATCTGTATGCTTAATAAACTATCTGCAAGTTTTGTCTTTTATGTACGTTGTACTGACAATCCAGATGTCATCTGTGAGAAAACAGAGTGTTGCTGGACCTGTCTTTGACATTCAGGCTGAGAAAAGTATTTGCAGTCAATCCAGTTTCAGTGTAGGGACATGATACAGGACACTCAGCATTTCCAGATAAATTTGTGTCTTGCCTGACCCTCTTGTTTGCTGTGAATGTGAAAAACTGATATTAATGTGACTTCTAATCCAATTTTATAGCAACCATCCACATATTTTCTGCCTGATACGTTTTTTTGATTCACACCACAGCCTGACACTTCCAAAATTAAATCAAAGGATTTTAAAAAACAGTTTTCTGGGAGGAGAGGATAAAACAATCCCAGTTCTTTACTTTGTCATATAGTCTTCAGATCTTAATTGAAACAACTGGCTTTCAAGATATAACCAAACTAAAAAGTCATTGTTTTTTAAAGATCTTTCTCCCATCAAAAACTGTGCTGTGTTTGTATTCTCTTACTGCAGTACCTTTCTGTGCTGCTAAGGGAGACAAATCCCTACTGTGACTCCAGGCTGGGATTGGCCTGTAAAGTTGCTTTTGATGTAACATTATGAAATGTAATATAATAAAATACATTTTATAGTAGGACAGAAAGTATTTATTCAACATTTGAGACACCCCAAATGAAATCTAGGAAAAGCAGTCTGTTTCATATTCATGAAGGGATCTCTTTAGGTATTTTGGATCTTCAATGTCATTTTATATTGCAGTTTACCAAAATTTGTGGGTTACTAAAATATAATGCATCAAGTAAGTACTTTGTGTTATTTTCAGTTAGGATGGAGAGTAATGAAACTGTAATACCTTAAAATTATTATACTTTTAACTTTTCCAACTTCCCTCACCTTTAGAAATTTTTTGAAAATTATACTGGTAAATTAAACTTACTTGGGTTTCACTCAGTCATAAATTGAAACAAGAAATACATTAAGGTTCAAACTGACAATTACATTATTTCAGAGTATCACATTACCATGCATTTACAGAGATGCAGTAATGTTGTACATGAGTGTGCTCAAGCCCACAGCCTTGACTGGCAGATAAAGGAACAGAACACCATTTTGATTTTCTTGAGGGACAGACTAAAGCACTCTCCTGACATGCAGTGCTGGAGTGTGTTCTTGGACAGTTGAAGTGTCTTGGCTGATAACATGAATTCTGACCTGATGTTAAGTGAAAACAAACAGCATATTGGAAAAAGCATACTATATTCTGAAAATGGAGTATCATGCAGTTTTATCAACCAGCAGCATGTTTCTCCCTGCCCTGGAAGAGAGATAGAGAGAGAGCCTGCACTAACAGTTCACCCTAGTTCTGAAAATTTCCTCAGGGGTTTGCCCAGCTTTACCTTTATAATCCCACCTCAGTCCTCCTGTGCTGAAGTGAACATTTTTGTACTGGGGCAGTTGAGCAAACCAGCCAGGTTTGTCCAAGTCTGACAAGAGCTGTGTGTCCTTCTGAGGGCTGTCAGAGCTCTGGCTGATCATGGACACAGTGCCAGGATGGCAAAACTATCAGTAATCATGACTAAAAATGAGCAAGATGGGTTTCAGAGACTGAAAGTCTTTGTAATGTTTAAAACAACAAGAGCCTATGTCTAATTTTCTTGCTGCTTATCATATAAGCCACAGCAGGGGAGAAAAGAGTAACATAGGAAGCTAAGAAATTTTCTAAACCAAGCTTTTCCAACTGGCAGAAACATTAGCTGTCTTCAACACTAATGTCTTTCATGAAAGGACAATGATAAATTGACTGTAAATGGTTTTCATTTGTTAAACCATGCTCTGTTTTCAGATCTATAGCACAGCATAATAAGAAAACTGACATGGAAATCTGCTGCATGTTAGTAACCATATTTTTTCATGAAGATTTTGTGAGGGTTTTTGGTAAATAAAATACTACGTGAGGCTTTGGTAGTTATATTGAATATGTATGGCCAAGTAAAAATGATCAGCGGTATGAAGATCAAGAGATGTAACATTGTTTTTTGTATGCTACTTGCTTCTCCTTCCTTTTGCCAGCATGGCATGACCCCTCTGATGCATGCAGCCTACAAAGGGAAGGTGGACATGTGCAGGTTGCTGTTGAGACACGGAGCTGATGTAAACTGCAATGAACATGAGCATGGATACACTGCCTTGATGTTTGCTGGACTTTCAGGTAACTTCTTACTACACTCAGATCACTGATTTTTATGACATTAATGGGTACAATTTGCCATCAGTTAGTAATTTAAAAGTGTTGGCATGCTTTTATTTTTCAGGTTTGCTGTTATTTATATGAACCATGCAGCTACATTATGTTAAATAAAACCCTGTGGGCAGTGCAACAGGAGAGCCTCTGTTCAGACACATATGAAAATTTATTTTGTTCAGCATTTTGAGGCATGCAGTCTACTTGTCCTGTACCTACTTTGTCCTGTTTGTTTGAGATCTCAGCATTCACTTTCCTGGGACAGTTTTCTTACTTAGAAAAGAAAACTGTGCAGTCTTCTTACTTAGACTGTGTTACACTGAAAATGATGCTGCACCAGTAGCTTTTGGTAATATATAAGACTTCTCAATCCAGTATTTTTCAAATTTTGTCTTTCTCCTACATTATTTTTTCAACTATTGTGTGGGCTTTTAAAAATGTATTTAGTAAATTTTAAAACCACACTTTCCCAAAATAATTTTCACTCTCCTCTTACATTATTATTTTTTTTTTCTTGGGCATGTTTATAGCTGTATATATCTTCTCCTGTCTCAAGTGGTGGTTTGCAGTTTTCCTCTTGCTATTCTTTTCCCCTGATGGCTGGTAAAGTAATTTCCTTGAGTGAGAAAACGACACTACATTAAAACATTGTTCCTTTTGGAGAATATATTTGATTTGGGAATATTAGGTTATTTTAAGTATTTTCTTTACTAGGCCACTTATGTCTTACCAAAAATTAAATTCTAGGGGAGTCAGGGTTCTTAGCAGGTAGAGTTTAAACTGCCTTCATTCATCATAACTATTAAAAAGGCTTATGTGTGTGCATGAACCTTAACTAGATCATCAGATTGTTTTTCAGCTACAATGTTGGTAAAAAGATTTGTGAAATTCCAGTGTCCTGTGGTATTGAGCAATATCACAGCTGCAGCAGATAGATGAGGACAAACTCTTAGAGGCTGTTAAATGACTGCAATTTTATAGAAAATGCTGTATTTTTACCATTTTCTCACAGCTGAGCTTTTAGCCTGTCATCCTGGGTGTGAAAGCTTCTAAGTGTTGACTTTAGAGTCTGTTATTTGTGAGCACAAAAGGTACATGAGCACTACTGACGCAGTGACTTTGTTTTTAAACATTCATTTTCATCCACCATCCCCTTTTTGTATTCACTTTTCTGTACTTAGCATCTGCACAAAAATGGATAAAGTAAGAATACCTTTGAAAGCAGAACCAGCAGGAGTGGTGACAAGTGTCCTTTTTTAGTCTCTGAAGGGCACCAATTAAGTAATCTAATCTTCCCATCAAATTTTAGCTCCATTTTCCTTGGTATTTAGCCCAGTCTGAACACCCAGTTCCCACTGGAGACAGGAACAATCTGTTCTGTTCTCTGTGTTCCTGCTACATCATAGTCCTGAATGTGTTTTTCTTCTTAGAATAGCAAATGTAGTTGAACTGTTAAACTAGATTAGTAGAATTTCCTTCTATACTGCTGTCCTGAGGGACCAACCTCCAGTGTAGCTACATGAGTAGGACTCCCATAAGCTCCACAGGAAGCTGAATGTGCATTACAGAGAGCAGAGTTGCACTTGCTGGAACTCTAAATAAGCACATGCCTTTCTCTTAATTCATGCTTAAAATAGTGACATTAAGAGCATTCATTTTCCTCAGTGTTGTTCCTGGTCTTCAAGAAATTTAGTACATCTTTTTCTGAAGCATAGAGAATTACAGGTTCTGATTTGTCCTTGCTCATTCCCCATATCTTTCCTGCAAATTCAGGAAACAAAGAAATCACCTGGATGATGTTAGAGGCTGGAGCAGAAACTGATGTTGTCAACTCTGTGGGAAGGACAGCTGCTCAGATGGCTGCTTTTGTGGGTAAGATGAAAATTATTATCATTTTCTGAACTCCTAAAGAAGTGAAGTGTTAGAGTCTAATGCTTTTTCTTGGAGAAACATCATTTAATGACTTATTCTGAACTGACATGTTGTTGATCTTTATTTTCCACATCTCATCCTGTAAGTCAGTTTGTGTCCTATTCCCATGTTTGATTTCCTGAAAACACAGATGATCTTAACTGTGAGAACAGATGCTACACAAGTGTGTACGTTTTTGTAATGCCACTGCTTTGGAAATAGTAAGAGGAAGCTGGTTGCACTGGAGGGATCCAGAGTGCAGCACCAAGTGCTCACTGGAGCTTCTCTTGTGGGAAAGGATGACTGTAGTGCCAGGAGTTAGGAGCTCAGCTGAGCTTTGCAGCTGTGTGCTGGCAGCATGCCACCCCCTGCCCTTCTCCCTGGCTTCTGGGAGAGGGACAAAGTCTTGGAACCTCTTCTGAGGCACTCACTACTTACTGACCTGGACTTCATTGGAATAAGAGAGAGATTTATCATTCCAGCATGTGAAGTAATCCCTGGCAAAACATGCAATAGGCTTTTTTGCTGTTGTTTTTTTCTCTTTTTTTTGCTCTTTTTTTGTTTGTTTTTATAAGCCCTTTTCAATTTTTTTACCCTCCTTGACCATGCTAGGTTTCTGGCTTAATGTCCCACTTCGTCTCTAGCAGGGAGAATTGATAAAATATTATGAGGTTAAGTGGAGTCATTTTCAATGGCACAGCTATTCCAAAAATGAGGACCTGTATTTTCTTTCAAACACAACCTTCTCATGGTATTTGAATGCCTGAGAATCCCCTTTCAAGTCCTTTTGGTGGTGTGAATTCAAGGCTACCTTGCCATTTAGATTTACTTCCTTGAATAGTGATTTAGTGCTGTTTCACTTTCCATTATCTTATTCTGCTGTTTTAAAGAAGAAAAGGCTGACATTGCTCACTTGAAGTTCAAGCAGCCAAACCTTAACTATTCATTTAAGTATCAGAGAAATCTATTCCTATTAATTCTCCTTTGGGTTTGGAGAGTCTTTCCCATGTGATGCTGTATGAAGTGAATGGGGAATATTATCTCCAACAGAATTTTTAAGAATTCTTGTAAAAATCTCATCACATCACCAAGGTAGCATAAATATTTTCAGGCATACTGAGATACACTACTCTGTAAAGGTCTGAACATTGGAATCTATTCCTGTTCCTTTTTTATTCTTTGTCCAATCAACATTAATTCATCTGCCTGTGTGTGGGAATTGAGGATACTTCTTCCCCTGTCATTTGTCTTACACTGTGCTCTATTAGCTCAGAACTGTCTCTTCTAAAACAGTGGAGGATTTTATACGTTGGAATTTGATTGGCTGTGTCTTCTGGTGATTATAGGATTAGTGCCAAGACAAATCAATCAATTTAAAGAATGTGGTCCTGAGCTAGAAAAGATAAGTTTTACTTTCCCTTTAGTCAAGTAATCCGTTGTATTGTCAGATGTAGAAAAAAAGAAGGGTGTAACTTTTCTTATCTTGTTACTTTCATTACAATCCTTTTATTTTTTTGTAAACTTTAAACCTGTTCTGTTCTTATAACTTCTCCCACCTTAGGTTAATACAGTAATACCTGCTTGCAGATCTGAAAGCTTATGAATCTCAATGCAAATGTCATTAATTTCAAAAGTACAAAGTGGAAAAATCTTATCTTCAAAAATTATAGCACCAGTATGAGACTACTAGCATAGTATAAACTGGGGAGAAGTGACTATTCTCCTAGTTGTGGCTTACCAGGGAAAGAATGCAGGAAGCAGACAGGACATTCAAAATTAATTTTCATGAGGCCTTTCCCTGCTGGGAGTCACTAAGTTAATAACACTTACTGAAGGTTAGAGCTACACACAAGAGAATGGCAAGAGTTGCCTCTTTGCAGTGCAAAATATATCATGCAGAGCTCCTTTGCATATGGGTAATTCTCACTTGTATTGCTTATATTACATTTGGGTTTAGGTGGTTTTGGTTTTCTTTTTCTTGTTATTATTTCACTGGTGATTTCTTTTCTTGTGTGCCTTTAGGTCAACATGACTGTGTGACTGTCATCAACAACTTCTTTCCACGTGAAAGGCTGGACTACTACACTAAACCACAAGGCTTAGACAAAGAACCAAAACTGCCAGTAAAATTAGCTGGGCCTCTGCATAAAATTATTACTACTACCAACATGCATCCTGTTAAGGTGGAGTAATATGCAAATTGTATGTATTTGTTGGTGTGGGAGCAGTTTATTTGTGTCAGAAAGCCTTCTGCTCTTCTGCAAGTTCAGCTGAGATCAAAAGTATTATCTGCTAATTCAGCTACTTCTGAAAATGAGAAATAAGCAGGTTCAATGTTCAGATGTGATTAAAAAATTATTTCAGTGTTTGTATACACCAGAATCTTGAACTAACACCTTTGATTGGAGAGATTCTTACTTCTTATATCAGTAACCATAAATAGCTGTCTTTTTTGGCTTTATTACTCAGCCCCACTTGAAGTGGAAACATACAACAATTTCCAATCTTAACAAAATCTCATTGTTCTCTCAGTGCTTTTCTCAGCATCTATCTTCCTACCTTCATCACTGGTTTGCCACAGTAACATCTACCCCTGCTGCTGTTTCTGAAAGTATGTGCAAGAGAATGTTTATTTTACTTCCCTGGACATTGCTGACAATAATGTCTTTTATGGTTTGCTCCTCCAGTGTAGTTCAGAGAAATGAATACAACTAAATTGAAAAGCAAATTCCTTGGGCTTGCCAGTCAAAGCCCAGCATTTGTTAACAGTTTCCAGCCAGGTATCTACAATACACAGAGACAGTAGTGCACCAGTGGCAGCTAATTGAGTGAGTAGAGCACACAGTTTCCTCTTAGACTGTTTTATCCAGTGCTTTACTAGGCTACAGGAAGTACTCTACAATTATGTGAGGTTGATGTGTTCTGTGCAACTGCTTACATCATACAAGTCCTTAAACCATACAAGACTGCAGTGTTCAAAAGGAAAGAGATTTTAGGATAGTGTATGTAGTTTCTGTAACTTTCTTTAGAAGTAGTTTTGATTCTTCAGGTTCTTATTCTAAAAGAAATAAAACAAACTTGCTATTTTTAATACTAGTTTTAGTTGTAAATGTTTTCTTGTATGGGAACTGTGATTACAATATGTTGAATAAAAATGGTTAATAATGACTGGGAAAAGAGAGGGAAGACTGCATAAGAAGGAAGTAGAAGAATATTAGAAATTCCACTGAAATTTAGCTGCAATGAGCTATATAAGCTTTAATACCAATGCACAAGTCTTTACTGGATTACATTTTCTTCAATCTTCTAGATCGTGTTGCTGGTGAAAGAGAACCCTCTGTTGGCTGAAGTAGAAGCACTGCAGAAATGTTACAGGGTTCTGGATCTCATTTGTGAGAAATGCATGAAGCAGAAAGACATGAATGAAGTTCTTGCTATGAAAATGCACTATATCAGTTGCATCTTCCAGAAATGTATCACATTTTTAAAAGAGCGAGAGGATAAACTAGATGGGTTTATCAAAAGGTGAGTGTTTCTACAGAGAAGTCTCAAAGCACATGTATGCCCTGGAAAAAGACAACTGAAGGAATAGATTGGATTGGTTTGGATAAAGGCTATGGCAAATAACTTGTTAAGTAATCCCAGCTGCATTTAGTTCAGGGTGGCACTGTCTGCCTTTTTTTTGTGTCTGAAGTGACACTGTCCTTTCCTGGGTAGAAAGGAAACATTCCTGGAATTTCAGTTCTGCTTTAACTGGTTAGAACTTGGCATTTACATATGCATTATGAAGCAGCAATGTGTGATTGAACAAAAGGGGAGTGATAGGCTTGAAAAAAGAACAACTCAGTGTCCAGTATGGTTCATCTGGGAACATTTCTTGTGCCATTTTGCTCTCCAGCAATCATGCAGGTTGAGATTTTTTTTCAAAAACACCTAAAGAAGTGAGAATTGTAAATCCCACAGACCCTGGATGAAACTTATCCTCTTAAATAACTTAGATAGATCTTCAGAATCTACTAAGTTACCAACCAGCTGCCTGATCGTACATATCAAAGCGACCTGACTTCTTAGAAGGACTACATTCCCCATACACCACTGTGGAATTTTACTGAAATCCTCTGTGAGACTGAAAATAAATTATGAAGTCAGCTTTCACATATTGAAATCAAATAGTTTATCAGTGATCCATACAAAAAAACAGTAGCCAAAGAGGCGTAAGGATTATAACATGTTATTATAATGAAGTGGAATTTGCATTTGAAGGTATTGTTCATTTATCAGTGTTTATTATGACAATGATAATTTTTAAACAGCACAAAGCATTTTGATATTTTAATCAGATGTAGATAGTATACTTATAGATTATTATTTTTCTCTGTGGCTTATTTGGTAAGTCCTGCTTTCAGAGCATTTATATATTGTGTATTTAATAATGACTGTGCATTAGAATAAAAACACTTCCATTTGCATTTTAACATATGAACTTAACATATAAAGTTGCCAAATTATTATGAATTCTTCTCTATAATCTGAAAGGGGACGGAGTATAGCATGCTGTATGTATTTGTTCTTGAATATTTACCATGTGATTTCTGATTTTACATGCATTTTAAAAAATTTAGCCTCTTGAAAGGGAGAGATAAAGATGGTTTCCCTGTGTATCAAGAGAAGCTAATTCGAGAAAGTATCCGGAAGTTTCCTTACTGTGAAGCCACGTTGCTCCAGCAGCTTGTGAGAAGTATTGCTCCTGTTGAAATAGTAAGTAGTTTGAGTAGGGACCTTTTCCTGTCAAGAAAATCCTTTCTCAGTGACTTGCATAGTAAATCCAGATTGAGACGTCTTTCTGTCCTCAGCTTTTGCAACATATTACAACCCTGCAACCCTTAAGCAAAGGGTTTGATGTCCCTAAACTCTCTGTATCTGGATTTCACTTTTTATATTGCAGGAAAATGGTCTAAATTACTTCAATTAGTATTCTTTTCATGTGCCCATAACAAATGCATAAACATCTCTGCTTTTAAAGAAAACTGATCAATTTTATCTTGTCTCTGAGCTTTCTTTTCCTCCTCTGGTATGTCTGTTCAGTTTTTCTATGCCAGTTCACTTATTGAAATGGTAGATTCAGATAAAAATGCAACTTAATTTGCACTCTGTTCTCACAATGGCTAAATTCAATTTAAGATTGAATAATTTCCTAGATTTAATGCATTCATTTGTTTTATTGTACACAAGAAGTTGGTAATATATGATGGTAGAAACGTTCAGTGGGGTTCCTTTTATCACAGAGAGGGAGAGCCAAGATGATGCAATGTGCAGCATAATTTATATCTCAATTAGGCAATCAAAATTACAAGTTAAAAATCTAACCTCAGTTGTCCTCTTAGGTCTTTGCTAGCACACTCTTCATTTTAGGACTCTTTATTGCTTCATAATAAATTTTACACAAGAGTGGCTGTTCTTTTTTAAGCATGTTCCCTCTGGTCTCTGAGAGCGAGATGTTGTACGCACAAACACTGGGGAATTGGAACAATCTTGTGACGTGTTTGGATTATTCAGAGCCAATTAAAAATAGCCTCCATTTTAAGTGGCTCCAGGTCTGCTAAAATGTCCTGAGGCTTAGTGCAATCTCTACTGTTTGCCTAAGCCAGGAAGATAAACACAGTGTGAAAACATAAGCCATTGTGATGCATTACAACTTGCTTTAGATTAAACATTTTCTTTCCTGTTGCTTTTTTCTTGGGAGAGCCTGCAGTCTTTCATGCCTTTAAAGCAATGATGGTTTATTCCATTTGATTTCTGTCCATTATGCAGAGCTGGAAAGAAGGACATACTATAATTTTTATTTATGTGTAAGCCTTTGACCTTTGTCATTGCACAATTACTTGGATTCAGTCTGGGCATCTCAGTGTTGTCATAGTAGTTATGACTGTGCATATTCCATGGTAGTCTGACAGTTGAAGGAATTACTTAGAGCCAGAACAACTTGGCACTGTTCCTCAAATATTTACATCATTGCCCAAAAGAATAGTTTTAATGTATGGTTACTTAAACCTTACTGCTTGCATTGCATGAGAAGGATGCTGCAAATAACATCTAAATAGTAATACGCAAATAATTGAAAGTTTCAAGTTCTGACCATTTGGTCTGTAGCACCTGTGTGCACTGAGCACAACAGTGACAAATGAAACATTTATTTTGTGTGCCAGCACAGAGACTGAGCTGCAAAAATCTGCTGCATAGGATCTACAGATGTAAAGAATGTGGAGTTTATGAATGACTTACAGAGGAAATACTAGAGAAGCTCAGGGCTTACATTAACTTCACATACAAAAGTTTATCTAAAGACAGATATTAAGTTGTGCATGTTAGTTGAAGATCTCTGATTTGGTTTTATGTTTTTTACTGCTGCAGCAGCTTCAGTGAGACCAACACTCGTGTTCATCGTTTCTGGTCTTCCCTTGCACGTCCCTCTCTGCAGCAATGCTGCCTTTTAATCTCATTTCCACTCCTGTCTTTCAGGGCTCTGACCCCACAGCTTTTTCTGTGCTTACACAAGCGATTACTGGCCAAGTGGGTTTTGTGGATGCTGAATTCTGTACAACCTGTGGGGGAAAGGGAGCAGACAAAAGATGCTCAGTTTGTAAAATGGTAAGAATAAAAAAAAATACTTGCACTGAGGTGCTGAGGATTTTGAATGCTTCTCTATTCACTGTATGTGTAGGCTTAGGAAGAATGACATGCATGCCTGCACTGAAGACATTCAGGCCATCTACTTCTGGGAAAGATGCCTGGAATTCACAATTAGGAAGGAGTACTTGGATTTCCAAGTGTGAACACTTAAGAATGAAGAAGAAGCAAAAATTCTCTATGTTTAGAGTTAATAAAAAACTGCTCTTTATAGATTCTTATATAGGTTAGAGCCACTCCATATAACCTTAAAAATTGCTTAAAAATAACATTAAGTACTATACATAGACATTTAACTTGTTGCACTAAGAAATGCGAAGAAATTCTTTTCATACGTGAAAATTAATTGGTAACTCTGGTAACTTTTAGGTGATGTACTGTGACCAGAACTGCCAGAAAATACACTGGTTTACCCACAAAAAGGTCTGCAAGACCCTGAAGGAAATTCATGAGAAACAAGAACTAGAAGCTGCCAAAGAGAAAAGGAAACAAGAAAAGAAGCAAAAGAAAGGTTAGGATCTGTTGTTCCCTTGCTGAAACTAATGCTGTGTTAACTGCATCACAAAGAGCAATTTAACAGGTCTTAAAACTGTAACAGCTGAGGTTGGGAGAAAAATCTTTGATGAAACATAACAGCAAAGCTGAGTTTGTTGGGATTCTGGCCTTGAAATTTACAAATGCTGTATACTTTCCAAATGTAGTTTTTAATTATGCAGTTACACAGATTTCTACAATGGAAGCCTTTTGATTCACACTGCACTGTTTCAAAATCCAGATCTTTAATGAAGCTAGTGCAGAACTTTAATGCTGCTCTATGTTTTGTTGGAGGTGTTAAGACAAGTTGGATAATAAGCAAGCAGCCTGCTCCTTCCAGTTGCAAAGGTTAACATAGATGTTAAATCTCCCATAATACTTCTCTTCATAATCACAGTATCAAGTTAATTGTGTTGTGTGCTTCGAGTGTGAGTAAAGCAAGCAGTAGTCTTTAAACTGCTCATGGTGGTTTTCCCCCTTTGAGAAACAAGTAATTAAAACATAATAACCTAATAAACACTGTATTGCCCCTTCCCATGTTTCTCCAAGTGAAATAATAGGAAAGTAGGGGATGAAATCACTTTTTCTCTTTTACAACTTACTGGATTTCCGTTCCTTTGTTTTAAGGATTGTAGAAGTGCACTGCACAAATCATGTTGCCTTACAATGGTAATGTTCACTTCAGCTGTACTCAAAATAGTAGGATATAAATCAGTAATGAATCAGTAATAATTAAAGTTTTCAACAGTTTCCTCAGTTGATCGTGTTATGAGAGCTGCTGTTGCATGAGATCAGGATGACTGTGGAAATTGGAGACAAGGATATTAGAAATCCCTGGATATATTGCATAACAGTACATCAAAACATAATGGGCTGTGAGCAGTGATGCCTCACGGGCTGTCCTTTTCAGAGGGAGGGGCAGGATCTTGGTGGATGGCTCTTCTCCCTTCCTGCCTAAAAAGGGAAGCTGACATTTTGTGTTATGCTTCTCCTCCTCCATTATCTACATGTTAATCTTCATTAACTGATTCAAGTAGACAGCCAGCACATTACAGACCTTATCCAATTATGCACTGTTAGTAAGACACTGAAGTCATCTGAGCTTCAGGTCACCTTGTGAATGGTGGTGTATCAGAGCATTTCATATCAACAGCAGTTTTATTTCAGAAAGTTAGTAATACCCCCTACAAATCCTGTACATCAGGAAACTAATAATCAAAAAGAAACAAATTCAACAGCTGCAACTACAAGCAAACCCATGAGTTTAAGTGTTTCTGCTGTACAGGGGTGAGTGTCAAGAAAGTCCCCGTTTCAGCCTGTGCTGAAGGCTCTGAGCTCACTGCCACGTAAGGCTTTGGCAGGGCTGTGGCTAGCTGGCTGTGACTGTTCTTGGCTGGCTATCAATCACAGCACCGAACAATAAACCAAGATATAACTACTTCTCCCAATTAGGCTTTCCCCTCCTTCTTTTCAGAAGTCCTAGCATGCAAGCCCTACTTAGTCGAATCAGGTGAAAAAAGTTATTCAACACTTATTTTTTTTTCAGAAAACATTGCTTGAAGAGTAAAGGTGCAATAGCTTATTCTGTTCCATGCAGTCATGTTATGAATTTTAGGATGACTCATTTCAACCAAAGTTCAATGTTTTTAAGCACATAATTTCTTCAGTCTGTTTTATGCAGAAATGCTTCCTATATAGTTGTGTCCATGTCTTTTTGATTTAAAACAAACCCCACCTGTACTCAGTGTTTAACTGCCTTGCAGCCATTCTTTGAGAAGCTGGTGATAAGTATAGTGTCAATAAAGCATGTTTGAATTGAAAGTTAAAAGAATATAGTATCTTACTTTGCTCCTCTCTATAGCATCACGTTGGGTGCCAAAATATTGGAATATGATCCCCATATTAGCAGGTAGATTGTGCCTGGCCCTGTCTGACCCTTGCTTCTGGGCCAAAGGTGGCAACTGTGGTGTTTCACCTCAGAGACACTTTTGGCTGGCTGGATGTTGCAGCTGGGCGCTGAAACAAGTCCAGGCTTGTAGAACCTCAGTTTACCTTTGGTGGAAAGGCTTCAGGCTAGGGTGAAGAGGAAAAGGAGACGGATTCTGCCGGAGGGTTTATATCCAGAGTTTATTCCATGGACACAGACGTCTGAATCTTGGTTACAGCTCTAACAGAATCCCAATGACATGGACCTGGCTGAATTGAAGCCCAGGGACAGGGGGAGGAGAAGAGACAGGTGAGGCACCAGCCAGGTGGGAGGAGGAGGGTCTCAGGGACGAGGGACACCGAGACAGGCCAATGACCCCAGGCCTGAAGGGCATCCTTTGAACTTGACCAACCACAGGAGGCCTTGCTGGAATGTTAAGCCTGATTGACAGAACTCACTCAGCAAGGGGGCGAGGGGGAAGGGAGAGAGGTATTGCCACACCTGGGAAGGGACTGGGAAGTAAAACAGGAAATTGCAACACACTGCAACACTTTATAATAAAAAAAAGGTAGTCTGGCAAAAATGGAAGATAAATTAATGAGAGCTTTGTATAGGGTTAGTTCCAGAGTAACCTTATGACAACTTAAGTAAAGTTTTAGTGTTTTGGGTTTTTTCAATTAAGATTTTCTAATTAAATAACTTCTGTAATTGATGCAAAGTATCCTAGTGTTATTGTTTCTCAACAATAAAAATGTTTGCTTTTAAAGGAATTCAGTGTTTATTAATTGTGTGATTTCTCTTTTGTTCAGATGAAATGCAACAAGTAGAGGGTAGTTCTACAAGTGAACAACAGTCAGATCCTGGTCCAGATCCTACAAAAAACGAGGATCCAAATCATCCTACTGATGGAACAGAAGAACCTGAACTTACCAAAGAGATGGAGGCACTAGCCCTGCAACCCGAAAGTCCACTGGAGAGTGAAACTGCCTTAGATGACATTGATCTTCAAAAAATTCAAGATTCTGAGGAGTAAGAAGAGGGTAGGAAGGGACTGAGAGCTCTCAAGGGTACTAAAGAATTTTTAATGCTGACCATGTCTGAGTTTTTGGAGCTTGGCTTATGCAAGACTTCTTTTAAAATACAGAATGTCTCTGTTCATCAAGAGATAGAATACTGACTACTTTATCTCTAAATACTCCAGGTTTTGTTGTAAATTGTCAAGATAGGTATTTGTTATCTGCTAAAAATTAGTGGCATAGATCCATCTGTATGTATACCAACATAAGCCCAGTGAAACTCTTGAGTTTCTGTGGTTAATGAGCCACATAGTGAAAAATGAACAGCATTTGATTTGGATTATTCATGTTTTCCAAACTTAAAACTTACTTTAATTGTAATTTAATTTTTTTTTCTGCAAGTGCATAGACCTGTAGATAAAAGCACTGGAGGGCCAACTATTAAATTGCTTTTTTTTTCAGCACTTTATGAAGCTTTATCTGAAGGAATTCAGTAGCAATTAAGTTTCTGAAGATACTCATCTGAACTCCCAGTTTTTCATGACATTATTGTAAATATTTTTGACTAGTCAGAGCACAAAAATAATGTCTATTTTGTGGCAATTGTAGTAAATGAAACTGCTGTTCCAGGTGTCTCAAGCTGATGGTGAAATGTGTATTTCACTATTGGTTTGGTTAGAAATATTCCAAAGTTTAATGAAGGGAAGACCAGAATGACTCAAAATATTTTGACTGACAAGAATAATACATTCTAAATTTTTCAGGTAAAGATGCCTTAGAGCACAGTGGGATGTTGCTTGTGAATTATTTCATAAACAAAAAATGCTAAGTATTTTTCTTGCTGAACTGGTCACAGTGAATTAGATAAGAAAATTCATGTGTCCATTGAAACAACTGGGATTTCACTTTGGCTTTCAGATCTAGAAAATAGCTCCCCTCAACTTCGTTTTTCACTCAGATTTATTTCTGTGTCTCATTAAATCAATGGGAATGCCACAACTGAAAATATCACTTGCTGCATAGGGATGGCAAAATTGGAGACTTACTGTCAGCTGAATCAGTGGTGTTTTAAAAATAGCAGTATTCTTCTAATTAGAGGAGTAAGGACCATCCTCAAAACAGAGAAAACACTCTTAATTTTTTTTACTATTTAATATGTTGAAAGTTTTTGTTTAATATTCTGAAAACTGTAAGAATGAGGATACATAAATCCACCTGTGGAGGGAATGTACTTCTGTTTTAATTTCAAGGATTAGTAGATTGTGATGAATAAAGGGAATTTTTTTAAAAGAAAGGGGCTATGTGGCAATTATGTTCCTGTGTCTGTAACATGGTGACATTCTCCTGTGACATGCAGGGGACTCCTGTAGCTTGAGTATACAAATTTAACTTCTGGACAATTGGCAGGCAAGAAATGCCTGCCTGGAACTCAGATGTGTAGTCATGCTGTAGTCACCCTCCACTCTGGGGTCTGGGAATGCAGAAGTGCTGCTGCCTCCCTGTTCCATTCACAGCCTTTGGAGCTCTCAGGGGTGTTGCTGTTCAAGGATTCTCTGAAATCCATCCCTTCAGGGCAAAAGGGTCAGGGTTTTGGAAGTGTGCTAAATCCCCAGCACCAATCCTGCTTTCATTCTCCCAGTGGTGGAGCCTTGCTCACTGGAAATCTTTGATTCCCCATCAGACCTCATCTCCACCCTGGTTCCTGCAGGAAAGCTGGACTAGATAAGCTCCAGAGATCCCTGCCAACAGAGACTGTCCTGTGGCTCTGGGCTAACTTAGGAGAGAAGGAAGGAACTCAGCAGACAAGCTACAGCCTGAAAGAAGGACTTGGAAATGTTTAGAAAGCATCATTGACCTTAGGCCTTGACAGAATGGAAGAAGTATGTGAGGAAGTGTATTATAAGAAATAAAAGAATTTATCCTTAGTTTCCTAAAAATTAGTGAGCAGTTAAGTACTTTTGGATGACAAAATTATGGTAAGGATTCCATTTCAAGCAACTTTTATTATAATATTGCCACTGTTTATCATATCTTAATTTCTTCACTCTCTATACAACATATGATAAAAGAAATGTTACACTAACATTTTTTTTCTGGAATTTCACTCAATTCGATGTGTATTGTTGTGTACTTGTTTTATGTTAACCTACTTATGGGGTTAACATTAGAGAGAAAAGTAGGGTTTTTTTCATCTAAACTGGACTGTCAGCTTCTCAGGGGGCTCTTCTGCTTTGTTTTCAAGCCGCCTTTCTGGACAGGTGGTTACTTTGTTCCAGTCCACAGAGGAAAATTCCATTAGAGATCTTGTCATTGCCCGCACTAAAACTGCATCTTCAGGGTCCTCAAATGGTACTCTGCCAAAAGAACAAAGAAAGTCCATTACCTGAACATTCCCAAACCCCTTCAGAACTAATTCACAAGACACACTCTCTGGAAAATGAAAGTAGCAGTCATGATGACACTAAAGAGGGAGGATTTAAAAATTTTTCATTTTCAGTAGGTTTTCTTCTACCAAATTTAATAAAGCAGAACAAAATGAAAAAAGGTCAGAGTCATGAGATTCTATTTGAAAAAATCATGCTATAAATTATTTTTAAAACATTTATAGTAGACTTAAAAATGTTTCTTTGTTTTCAGTTTTTTCCCTCACAAAAGTTGTATACTTTTAATGCTCTGATTCAATGGACATGATTGAAGTGATTTGGTACCCATTACTGGAAATGCACATTTATTTCACTGTGGATCTCTTAACTAGCCCACAGGCAAATATCCATTCTCCAACCTGTGAGCTGGTGTTGGTGTATCCTGCCACAGCTGCTGTCTGGGAGAGAAAAGCAGCAGATTCACACCATCACAGCAGCACTGACAGGGAACCAAAACCTTCCAACTCACATACAATGTTAAAACTTTGTCTTACAAGAACTTATTTCTTAAAGATGTCCCTGTACTAACACACCTCATAGGAGCCACAGGACTGTCTCACTGAGTGTCATGCACTGTCATGGAAAGACACCTTGCAAAGCCTCAGCATTTCCATAAATGACTCCAGGCAGCTGTACATCCATTCTAGCAATGAGGACAGCCTGCTGCACTGAAGGCAGGTAAGACTTAATTGTTCAACAGAAATAACTTGATTTTTAAAGACCTCTGCTCAGAATACTGTTAAAGGATATTATATGTAGGCTTTTATTATTTACTTCAATGCCTTTTTCAAATCTTCTCATGTGTAAAGCTAGAAAGTAAAGCCAAGCCTGATACCTAATGTTTGCTCTTTGATACCTAAATCTGCTCTTACAAAGTTTGCATCTAAAATATCATCACATTAAAATGCAACTTTTCTCCTGTCTCAATCCAGACACAGAGATAAAACTTTTACATTTATTTCTATGATTTTGAAACTGAACAGAATAAAATTAACATCACATACAGAATAAAACAATTTCATTCTACAAGTCATAATATTTTCCAGAGAGTGTGTTTTTGAACAGCCAGTCAGGAGAACATTTTCTGGGACATAATACAGAACAGCTATTCTGATGCTCTAATACTTTGAGCATGCTTTTTCTAGTGATCAGTGTTTGATCTTACAAATAAATGGCATTTTTATGTACCCATTCCCAAATGTGGAATACCTTTCAATACTAAAATTTAGACAACAAACCTAGGGTAGAGTTGCACCGATATTGAATACAAAGACCTGAAACTGTTTCAAATGCTCATTTTTACTAGACATTTTCTCTAGTTAGGAAGAGGAAGAGGAACTTAAATGCTTCAGAGATGCAAAAGGAAGAAGACACTGAAAACATCACTTACCTATTAGTGTTATTTCCAAATTCATGACCTATAAGAGAAGGTTCAAATTATGATGTTAATGTCTGTACAGCAATTTGAGTAGCTGAGAATTGATTGCTATCCTGATCCTAAATTGCTTGTTCAAATTAATTGAAAACTAGCACATGATTTCAAATGTTTAAGATAATATTTTATTAAATTACTATGGAAGCAAGTATTTGCTGGGTTTTAAGTGTAGGTAGTTTTAATGTTTTTGTATTTTATTTCCTGTAGACAGACACATCCAGGCTTTTTTTTCTTTTACAGAAAATGATGCCACTGTAGATGTGTAAGATTGCAGGGTAGAGATAAACAGCTGTCTGCCTGCTTTGATAATCATCAGCAAAACAAATGATAAATATGCTTAAACTATCCTCCTTTCCCCAACCTCTTCAAAATCATTGTTAAATACACTGCTTTCAGTTTTACTATTGTGATATATACATTAAAAAAAACTTGCAGTATTTGATTACTTTCTAAACTTTCATCTACGCTATTTAAAGTGCTACAATTTCAGTTATCTATGCACAATGTTGGGGTTTTTATCTTTAAAACATCAAAAGCTGACAAGGTTGTGTGGGATTTCAAAGTTGGTTCTGGATTGTGATACAAGTCTCATGGTTCCAGCTGGTATTTCACCTGCTTTCATGCTGCCTTCAAGATCTGAATGGTTTAAGAACTCTAAAAATTGCTTTATATGCTGTTATAAGACATCATTAAAATATTCCTAGCTTGGAAAACATAAAGAGGAATCTGCTTACAAAACAGATACATAAAATTTAGAACACTAGAAGAAAATATTTTCTTCAGGAGATGATCTTGTAAAAGCACTAGAGGGCATCAAAACTCTTATGATGCTGAGCACTGAGAGTCAGAAGTCGATTGAGATGTTTTAAATAAAAGTAAAACTAAACACAAGACTCTTACTGACAGAAATTTTTCAGTTCTCTTTAAGGACAATTCTGTAACTACAGGGTATGACTAGAATTTATCTGCCACAATACTCTCAGTAGAAGGATTCATTTGTTGCCTGCTGCTGCCACGACTACTTACTTTATGAAGCAAAGCAGCTGAGTTCTTGATGCATTTATGTTTTATTACTAAAACCAATAATGTTTTATCAGGTGAATGAAAAAAAACATTTCTAATTCAAATGACCTAAAAATGCATGCCTTCCTTCGAGCACTATAAATACCTGAGGGCATTATTGGTCTTCTGGCTGGTTGAGTGCATCTGCCAGATCCCACTGTTGTCCCCAGGGATGTGTCTGCTCTCTTCTCAAAAGCCACTGACTGCATCATCCAAGCCTTTTTGGGGTTATAGAGATTAAGTGCTGACTCCCTTTCTTTTTGGGTAACTACTGTTAAAAGGGATATGAAAAAATTAATTTTATTTCTATCAGTTGAAAAGGCAGCATACAAAAGGTGATTCATACATTTTCTGTCCAGTTTTTTTAACAACAATAATAATAATAATTACACAATTTCATGGCAATTCAAAATGGGAACATGGAGTGACACTTTCTAAGGCTTTAGGGTGAAGCCTTATACAGTAAAGTATTTTCTTCTGAGTGCAGTAGGATCAGAAGTTTTAAATGAAGATGCTGGAAAGCAAGATTTTTCGTGCTGCTTAAATGAGATCTCCTGCAGAAGTAAGTAAAGAATTGAAAGTGTCTTTATGAATAGCAAAAACAAGTCTTGGTTTAAGACCAGTTCAATTCCCATTGGTCAATTACAGGGAAAACCCTAGGAGTGCAATCAGAAGAAAAATTTAAGTTTTTCGTGTTTTCCACTTTAAGAGAAATAACTTTAATTTTTAAACAAATGGTTTGAGGCTGTTAAATCAAATTGGGGATGGTGGCTTAATTTTATGAATCTCATACTAATCTAGTACTTCAGCTATGGAACAGAAGTCAGCTAAACTTTTAGAACAAGTAACTGGCAGAAGGATTTTCAGTTCAGGGAAGTTTTGGAGTCATGGTGTCTAGGGGACCAATTAGGAAGGAACTGCAGTAGTCATGCCTGAAGGTAGTGGAACATGAGCACATGTCTTGTGTGAAGGAGACAGCCAGGACTATGCTGGTAATGTTCTACAGATGGTGAAGAAGCTTTGTAATGTTTTAGAGAAATATTTCACTAAAGAGAAAGTCCAGGATACAGCTTGATACAAATTACTGCCTTGAGTCTTAATCCAGGACTGATTACAGTAGAACTGTAGTTAGGAGATGAAGTCCAGGAAGTTTTAAGGAAGTGTTTCTAGACATGTAAATGCAACATGGATTTTTCAGCACATTAAGCTTCAGTCATCGCTCCCCAGTCAAAAAGTGATATTTTAGTAACAGGCTGGCAGATGTGCTAAGCACAAGTGTAACACCAGAGCAAGTGCTCAGGAGAGTGGGGGTACCTGTGCAGAATGATGACTGTGAGCAAATGGGCACCTGGTCAGATCCAGCAACTCCTCATCAGCCCCTGGCACCTGCTGGGGCCCATCCAGCAGCTTTCCTGCACAACAGCTGCACAGCTCCCCAGCACCTGCACAGGTCCTGCACCTGCCTTGCTCAGTCCCTTTTCAAGGTGCTGGATTTTCCTTACTGCTTTCTCACAGAGCTGAGGTAGGAATCAGCTACTTTCTCAGTGCTCTCCAGTAATTTTCAGTCCTGTCAGTCACACAGTTCTCCTTATACCAGAGATAAAAATCACCAAAGGTGATTTTCTGGGTACATTGTGGCATGTTTATGGATTCACTGATTTAAAATTTGGCTATTCTTAAGAACTTTTTTTTCTGTAGAATTTTCAGTAGGCAAGCTATGAAAGATCTCTTGATAACTTGTGGACATGTATTATATTTGAAAGCTTGTTCTGCATTTACCTTGTCAAAAATGTGCATATATGTACTTAAACTGTACAGAAACATGTACAAACCTAAGTAAGCACACTCACCCATGTGAATATACCAGTGAATGCACAGAGATAGGTACACATTTCTAAGCACGTTTTTATCTTTACTCAAATAAACAAAGATACAAGAAAAACCAACATAATTTAAAAAGAAATAAAAAAAATTTGACAGTGTTTATGCCATGCAAACTCTTTTTTCTTGATAAATCTTACAAAAAACCAGGTATCTGGTTGATTAGTTCTCTTTCTCTATCAACAAATGCATGTGAAACAACAGATAGGGTAATTTCAGCTATGTTTCCAAACTGCTTAGAACCAAAAGCAGCTGACAGTGCTTTGTGAGAGAGGAAAGCAGTCCTTACACTTCCTGTCCAGGAGCTGAACTGAAGGAAGGAAATAAATCACATAGAGCCGGTAGTCTGGATCATATTCCAGAGGGTTATGGAATAGGTCTGCAAAACAAACACAGAAAAAAAGCCCCAATGGCACAAAAAAGCAAATCCAGCAAAACAACAACTTTGCAAGGCAGGACAATTAAAGGTCACTAGGAGCCAAAGATTTTGTACAAAATATCAAATTCATATTGTTCTTAGGCTGCATAAACACTTTACACATGTGAAATTACTCATCTAAACATGGACTGCAGGAACTGACTGCAGAGATGCAAAATACCACTGGCAAGAACTCAGTGAAGGTGTCATCATGCACTCCAAACCTTTATAGCAAAAAATACTGAGGTGTTTGCCTTTGATTTTCTTATGTAGTGTTAGGTAATCCCTATTTTAAATAGCAATGGTCTTTTATGTGTGACAGCTTAAATGTAAGACACAAAATTTGTAGGAGGAAGGAGTTTTTAATATCAGATGATCACCTAGGACACTATCAGAGCTGATAAGAGGCTGTATCCCACAGATACAATATAAAATGTAAATACACAGCCTTCTGATATTTTGACAGATGATGAGTTTGAAAACTCAAGAAACATAAGAGAATAATGTTTCAGAGGGCCTTAATTCCTAAGAACCTGGGTTCTAGTTGCATTCCTTGACACTGGATATACCAAGCTCCAAAAGTTCATTAGCAACTTGGCTAAAATGTTTATGTTCAGGTTCACACTACCGGTCTAACCAAACCTTTGCAACACAGAGACAGGTATCAGCCCTGTGCTGCTGCTTGGCCAGATGAGGAACATGAGCCTAGCTCACATGCCAAATCAGTTTGATAAGTGACAGTGATATCTGAGGCTGATTAAAGTAGAAACTGGCTCATTCACAGATGAGCTAATAAACAAGCAAGTGTTGTAGGGTGGGGCCTCTTTTCTAGATAAAAAACATTATCATGCTTTTTATTTCCTCATACAAATGCTGTTCTTCTAAGACAGTAAAAATAATAGGAGGCTGTCACCTTGACATGAGAGCAGGGTAAAAAATCCTAAATTAATCATCTTTACTACTACTGCTACAGTCTGCAGTCACCTGTTTTTCTGAGGAGAGGCTGTGGCTAATACTTGCTCTAAGGTAAAAAAAAATGTCATTTAGCAGTTAGGGAGAGGAGGATGGTATTACAGAAGCAAGTAAAAGATAGTAGAAGAAAAAAGTCAGAAAATATTCCACCCAGATTTGTAATGTACAAGATGTAATTTCATGTTCTTCAGGGCTGCTGAGAGGGCTCAGTGTTTGATGGGATTTAGCAGGTATTTTAAAGATGCAACAAGGCTGGAATGAGCATTTGTCCTCTCCTTCATAGAAAACACCTGTTCATGTATTCAGAGAACTTTTGATTTTAATTCTTAAACATATTTTTAAAAATTGCTGTACTTAAAATTAGTAAAACACCCACGAGGTGGCAGCAAAAGAAAGTTCTATTTTAACGGAATGAATTTTTTTTCCTAGAAAGTGTTAATCAGAAAGAATATTATGTATGTATCTGATAAGTCTATTCTTGAGTTGAGAAAATATACCACAGCACTCCAAAGAGAAAAATGTTTCAGAAGGATCTCTGAAAGCAGGTATGTTTGGTAGTGGAATAGAATAAAGATTTAAGAGAATATTTTCCAAGGCACAAAACAGGTCTGATATTAAACTTGTGAATCTGGATGCTGCTTGGATTATGTCCCTGCTCAACAACACTGATTTGTAGGTTTGTTTTAGAGAATGTGCACTTTTCTACTACTCATTTTTACAACAAATTCAACCCTTGTACAGATCAAGATGGTTTTGTTTTACAAAACATCTGGGATCAATTTCTGGCTGAGCTATCTACTTTCTTGTCAAGGTCATGCAATTTCAGTTGTACAAATTAGGATAATGCTTTCTTCCTCCACAGTTTTGTCTGTTTTCTCTATTTGGAGTGTAGGAAAACAGTGTGCCTCTGCCACATGGGGCAGAAACATAGTGAACAAGAGAGTTTCCTGAGGTCTAGCAGCAGGATGCTATCAGCTGTGGACAATAAATCAGTGAGGCAATTTACAGAGTACGTAACAAAAATCTGGGATTCCAAAAGGGAGATGTGAGCACAGGGTGAGCCCATAAGGCAGCACTCTGAATCTCCCAAAAGGCTGCAGTTGCAGGCAGCACGTGCAGTAAATCTCCGGAAGCTGAGTGTCTTCCCTAGACACCTGCTGAAGGATGGTTCTTATGCTACACATCCAGTGCAGGGCAGTGGCTAAAATCACAAGAGAGCCTTCAGCAAGAGAAATGCAACATTTTGGCAGCTGGATGCCACTCCTGAAGCAAACAATAATAGTGTGTTTTTTAATAGTTCTATTGTCCCCAAGAGCTACAAAATAATAAAATGTTGTTAAGCATCCAGAAGCTCTATTGAGGGTTAGCAAGTGACTTTTTTTCTTTAAATCAGATTAGCAATAAAAAAGATCTACCTCATAACAGTGAGAAGTCTCACTGGTTTTGTTTTATAAAAGTGAGTTGTGGACACAGCCCTTTGCAAAGCTACACAGTGCAAATTCTGCACCCATTCAATATTTATTAATATTGCAAGAAGGCAGATAAATTATATAGTAATACGATATATAGGATATGACTTTTAGAATTTATTTTGTTCATTTACTAATTTAATTTACTTCAAATATGACAGAGCATTTTATTAACCTAGTAGAGACCTGTTAATTTGAGAATTCATTATTACAAAATCCCCTTGAAGCAAACATGTTGACAATTTTTTTCATGACTGCAAAGATCATGAAGGACTTTAAAGTTATGATTATTAAGGTCATTAAGTTTCTCCCATTGATTACTTTTTATTCTTGTACAAATATTTGAACTAAACAACAATTTTTTTTTAAATTAGGGTAGATCAATATATTATATATATTGTTTGATTGTTCTTTCAGACACTTCTGTGGTGGTGGCTGGTCCAATTTGCATACAATTTTCACTGTGCCTTTGTAACTGCCATTTATAATAACTCAGCAGCACTTTTAACTATCTGCTCTATATTTCCCACAGATGGTTGCAAAAAGTACAACAAACTTCCTGTGCTTGTTGAAGCTCCTTATTAATTTGTAGAGCTAACATTAAATTCAAGTGACTGCACCATTCATACATAGGATGTCTCTCCAGACGCTGCCTAATCACTTCAAACAACTGCATTCTTAAATGGACTCATTTTTCTATCTTGCATATAATGACAAGCATTTCAATAGTTTGGCTGGCATGTTGTCTTCCTAAACACTTGATTTGTTTTTATTAGTTTCAGTTCAGGGTCAAGTTCAATTAAAAGTTTAATTTTTTATTCATATTTTCCTTTCCCACAATCACACATTCAGTTTTCTGAATGCTTAAGGAGGTGTTGTGGCCTGGTGACATTCTGACATTCACCTCCTTAACCATGTCACCAAGGCACAAAACTTGTTTGCTGTCTTCTCCAAGTACTAAGCATTTGGCATGACCTATGTTGACATTCCTTTAAGAATCATGGAAAAACACTGCTTATATTTTCATTTTCAATACCTTATTAGCATATAATCCTACCTTCTTATATTGTAACTTAGTGGCACCAACACTGTCTTGTATGACTTCATTTGAAATTTCAGAGATGGTGCAATTTTCATTTTCAGCCAGTGTATCAGAAAGTATGCTCCTTAACAGACATTGTTATGAATAATACCTAAAGTACATTTATTCTTAGACTCTAGAAATCCAGTCTGCCAAAAAGATGCAGAAAGGAAGTTCTATAAGCAAGAGAATTAATGAGGCAGGAATTTGGGCTCTATAAGCTATCACTCACAGTCTCAACAGCAGTTAACACCCATTTTTCTACTCCTTTCACCTCTATGATAATCTCACCCTACTCCTGGGTTCCATCACAGAGAGGCAGCTGTAAACTGCTTAGACATCATCCAAGCTACTGGCAGCCAGCAGCCAAAAAGTTAACTTCTGAACTCACTTAGCAGTTTTTCCTCAGTTGAGGTACTCTTTGTGGAATTTTCATGTCTTAGAGATCTCTTTCTTCTGTCAAATTTGGCTGAAATTGCTAATTAGCTTCAAAAGCTATAGGCAAATGATGTGGAAATAGACAAGAAACATCCTGATAAGAAACTAAAAAGCTACTACTTGCTATTCTGCAAAATAAAAATAAGGTACTACTTAGAGTCTGCAAGCTTATCATTCCTTTCAATTCCTTCACTGTTTTGCCAAGTTTTCTTAACTCATTGTTGTGAAGAAACAGAATCTGTAAGGAACATAGGTGTTTCAGAGCACCTGAAATAAAATGAAAAAATAATTAATCATTCTCACCACAGCTGCCTTTATTAGAACAATATTTTGCTATGCTGTACACTGAATTTGGTATTTTAGTTATCTATGTATGCCTGTCTTTTAGTAACACATTGCATGAGGTGTTAATTAAGCAACAAATTAAAGATATTTCAATAGTTCAATATTAATTAAACAATAAATTAAAAATATTTCAATATCTTTTTCACCTTTCTAGTCACATCCTTTAAGCACATGACTTTTTTTCATTCCAATTTTTTCCATTTGTCTACATTACCTTGCATCAACAAATCAGCTTCAATTGCAACCTCTCTTCTACCTCCTTTCATTCCTCCTATATCCCTGTAATCTTTGGTTAATTAATTTCCTTTTACCTTGACCTAATATTGCCTTTGCCTGACAAAGAACAGTATATACCTAATACTACCTTTGTCTCACAAGTAGTAAATAGTGCATTCCTTAGAAAATAGTTCTGTCTCAAGTAATTATTGATGTATTAAAAAGCTGTTACAAAATATTGCTTTGACTCAGACTGTGTTCACATCCTCACACATCAAGATATTCCATTTTCCAAATAATATACAGCATTTTATTCACATTTCTTTACTAATGATACCCTTCTGTTTATCCATATTTTGTTATCACCTGTATTGTCTCTTGTATCTATGTTTATGTCTTTCAAAGATAAAGTTTGATTGAAATCTCACAGAAACAAATCAACATCATTTCTCATCCAGCATTTCATAGGGACAGAAAAAAAGATAAATTAATATTTTAAATGTCTAAAATAGTTAGAAATGTATTATGCTTTGGCCTGTTCATTCACAAATTTAGAAGTCTGGTAAAGCCATTTAATCTACAAGGACAAGCAAAACTAAAATAGAAGTATAAGACAGACGCATTTTTAAAATAAATCAAGTTTGGCAGTAACTTTGCAAAATACTTCTGGTTATAAATTCTCAATATTAAATATGATCATGTAAGATCAAAAATATTTCACAATTGCCTGACATAAAGTGAATGACATTTCATTCCTTAAACCAGAATAAACAGATCACCTTATTGTCACTCAAGTATGTTGGAAAAATTAAATATCTAATGATTATAATGTATTAATTATACATACATAGGATCTTTCAACCAGTAAATTACTTGCTGTAATCCAGTTTTTAAAATTTGAATGCCAATACACAAAAAAGAAAGTATAGGCCTCTGCTCAACAACTTAAAAAGGGAGGATTGGTACCTGATATATCTGTCAGCTCATTATTGTTGAGATAGAGTTCAGTCAAGTAATAGTTTTTGATCAAGAAGGTTAAATCTTGGATCTGAAATTAGAGTTAGGCAAACTGTTATATGTCACTCTGAATGTGGTGCTGGAGAATTATAAACATGGCCTCTGGAAAACTGTTTAACCACAGGTAGTTCCTTATATTTCTGTTTAAGACTCTTGGTTTAAGGATTCTCTTGACAACTGAACCTTCATTAGAAGTACTAATTACAAATCAAATATAAGCAGTAGAGCCTTACCTAATTTTTTGAACTACACATTTAACATTTGTATTTGGAAAGAGATTTCTTCAAATGACTGGTCTGCACATTTTCTCTCCTTCTATTCATATTTGAAATAATTTTTATTGTTAAAAGACCCTTGTAGAGCATAATAATTCTATGTTGGTTTAAGAATATTCCTGAAATATGTCATTTGAATAAGCCCAGCATCTTGTTTTTAAATTGCTCTTTTACCAGCAAGCTCAAAGAGCACAAAATGGTTCTTATGGTTCTTATTCATCAGAAATGTCATCTAATCATACTCAGAGAATCAATTAGTTACAGAATAAAAAATCAGTATGAATATGGGTGTATTCCAAATAAAGAGTTGTCTTCAGTTCCTATGGAATCACACCTTGTTTGGAGAGCTCAATTCCAACAAACTTCTGACTCCAGTGCAAGGTAAAGTATCTGCAGTGGGACAGCAAGCTGACCTTTATAATCACTGAGAAATGGGAGTACTAATGGTGCTGAACTTTTTATCTTACAGTTTAAATGCAAGAACAACAAACAGAATTTTATTCCTGATTCTGAATTCTGTGACAAAAAGTAGTTTGTCAGGAAAGGAATTATTTCAGTCCTTGAATTTTGCCACTGACTCTGAAATCAATGTGCTTTGCTCTGTGTATTAACAGCACCTAAAAGCTGGAAGGAAGAACACAAGACAGAAGTTTTTCCACTCCCTTGTACAATGGTTTTCCCTATTTTTGGCAAGTTTTGTTTTCAGAATCATTTGTTTGCTTTTTTTCTGATAAAATCATTAAGTACAGAAAAATATGCTGCTCCTATTGAGGCATTTCAGTGAGACTTCTCCCATGAAAAGCCACTGAGTGACTTCTCCACATAAGTTATATAGAACAACAAAAGAATGTTCTTTGTTACTGCTGAGGTAAGAAAAGTGAGAGTTGTGGAAAACTCCAATTTATTTATTTTTTTGATCAGCAAGATCAGTTCAGCTTAGTCATCAGGCCATTTCTTCTTTAATGTCCTTCTACTATACAAGGAAAAGCCCTATTATACCTGATTTTAGTTTAACATTTTAATATATCTATGCATTTTCTCTTTTCATAAATAGTTAGTAGAGATCTTCTGATGAACTGGTCATAAGATGCCATATAACTGATGTTAGCCTGGGGCATCAGATATACATGTACTCTGAAGTGACAGGCAATGCAAATTTATTCTTTCTGCTGCTTGCAGATCTACTTATTTACCTGAGCAATCAATTCTGGAGATGGAAGAATTTGGGCACACTGTAGAAGTCATGTAAAATACAGTACAGTAAAATATTCATACCCTGTCATCCCTAGACCTGCAGGGCTGCTTCCTGTGCACAGGGTGAAACTCCTTTCACAGAGTTTTATGTCACTCTCATGTGCATGACATCAAAAAGGGGCCTCACCTCAACCACCAGCCTGCCAGGAAATAAACTATGCATGTCTGCCAGAATATAAAAGAAGAGCCTTGCATTTTCTGCAGTCCACTCCTGTCCCACAGCTGCATCACTCCTCAGCCTGTTCCAAGAACTGCCTGGTCCAATTACACTGGGAGCTCAGGAATTAGCACAAAACCTCAGCTCCTTAAATAGAATTTATAAATCTAATGTGAATCTAAAGGAAAATATATTAGCTCTGCAATGTCAAATTAAAAAAAGAGTTTTCTTCAAATCTGTTATATTTGACAGTTAAATTAGCCTGGAAATTGAAAAGAATCTATTTGTTTGACAACAGATATAATACCTTATGCTAGAAAAGACCACAAAATAATAATCAGGGAGTATGGATGCATTGTTCTGCTCTTTAAAGGAATATCTAATTACCTTATTGTTGTTAATCCACAAATACCTTAATCTACGAAACTGGGATAGACTTGGGATACTTCTCAGTCCTCTGATGGGAGAAAAAAAAAAAGAGTAATAAATTTCTTAACATTAATAATGCTTACTAATTTGATAAATATTTTATTTTCCATAAATAATATTAGACAAGAACCAGAAAGGCACACTTCCTTATAATTTATAGTACAGAAAGCCACAAAGAGAAGGTGGCAGAGACAGTGGAAGCACTCTGCACACCTGCAAACATAACAAGGCAGCAGGTGGCAAAGAAACAGGAACAAAATAAGTGATACATTAATTGCTTTTCCATAACAGCATGAGTTATGAGTCTGAGTCACATGTACTTTGCACTTTGTAGAAATCCTGCTCAGAACACAGGAGGAGAGGTTTGGCACCCTGGGGACATGAAGCTAAAGGCAAAACTGCTTTGAAGGTGCAGTGGGGATTGTCCAGCCACAGTGCCAGAGGAGCCAACAGAAGGCAGACATCAAGCATGTCAATGTGCATTTTTTATTATTCTTCCTATTAGTGAATTAGTGAATTCTTCCTATATTGTGAAATTTGCCTTTTTCCCATTCCTGTCCTATTCTCATGGAAACTTAGTACATCCACTGAGGCTGAAATGATCTCCCCTGTGCTAGTATGGTTTTATGTTCCATTGTGTATCTAGCACTTTGAGCTTGCTAGGGTGCTATAAATAAAAAATTGCCTACTGACCAGAAAATATTAGTGAGCTACCAAGTGATTTTAACTAACTGCTCTTCTTTATTTTCATTGCTATAAATAAATGCTCTTAATTTCCACTAGAAAAATTATAATTACTTTTACCTGACAATTTTTAATTGCCATAATAAAAATTTTCTTGTGGATTTTAATGTGTTGCAAGATGAAGGCCAGTGTTTCAGAAGGTAATAGGACTGATAAAAATTCACCTCATATCATTAGGCTAAAAGCATGTTTGTTTTCCAGCTGTATAGTCTGGTCCCTATCTTTCCATGCTGTCTTTTTACTTGTTGGGTTGTTTTTTTTCCAACACACCCTCCAGGTACAGACAATGGGAGGGTGGATGCCTTTACTCATCTTGCAAATGAAAAGTCTGTCAAGAGCAAACCCTACAAAGTTGAGGCACTATACTTTTAGTCCCTTGTACTACTGAAAATCAGATTATCCTTTCATGTTGCTACTTTAAACTGTTTCTTTGTCTTCCTGAGATAAGCCGTAGGAACTAACCCTGCAAACACATACTTAATGTGTCTGCTGTCACAAGTAACAGAAAAAGACATTACTGCAAGTGGCAGGGACAAGCAGATGGCTGATGACAGGACATGCAGAGCTCCTACAGAGCTCTTATCTAATTCTCCTGTGCATCCCTGAACTACATTACTACATTTCAGGTAAAAAAGCCAAAATTTCTTATATTCTTGGTCACTGCCACTCTATAACTAGATTACAGCTTTACATTTAATTGGCTTTACTCCCTGTCTAGTAACAGCCTCATCTTCACTATCTCCAAGCCTCAATCTGCTGTTTTTTTGGTTTTGGTTTGCTGCTTTGCTTTCTTTTTTTTTTTTTTTTCATATTAAGGCATTTAATTTGCCCCAGGTAGAGCTTAATTCCTGTAACATTTTAAAAGAGCCTGTCCTTTTCTACATGCCTTCCAGACTTTGTATATCTTTTATAAACTGATCCTTTTTGGCCTGCAGCACTCTTTTTCTACCTACTGCTAAGTTAATCAGTTTTCCTGGGATGACAGCTTTCAGTGTCCAAAATACGTTGTTTCATGTTCCTTTAATGGTAGTGGTTTAAAAATATAAACTCATTCCCTCTTATTTGATTAACTTTAATTTTTTTTCCATTTTCTTACTTCAGCTATCAGAAAAATATGCCAAACCAACACTAAAGGAGGCATGATCTGATACTGAGCTTGGCTGGGGTTCAAGTTTATATAAACTGATATAGAATAAAAGGAGTTCATTTCTATCCAATCATGAAAGAATCCATCTTGCATCATCTTTACCAAATGGTTTAATGGGAAGACAGATCACTTACTTATCTGCCATGTGAGCATTTCTTTTTATTCTATACCAAAAAAATACTTGAAAGCTAGTGAGGGCACACATTTAAGCATTTAAAAACAGAAAATATGGCAATTAAGATTGTATGCACAGTCTTAATTCTTTACATCTGTGGTATATTAATTGTATTGTTCAGAAAGTATGTATATATGCCCCTTGTAATTTTCTCATTATTGAAACTTCTCCCTTAAATTTTATCTTTTTTCTTCTTTCTAAAATGCACATTTTAAGAAATTTGTTTTACCTCACAAAGCATCAAATACTTTGTTGATGTAAATCAGGAGATGTGATAAGGAATTTAAACATATTAGTGAGCACATTTAGATTTTCAAGACCATATAATTTCCACTAAAAACAGACTAGACAATACTGAAATCCCTTAATCCCTTAAGACTTTTTTTTTCACTCATTGGACCAAGAGACCTTAAAAACCTTGTCCCTGAATTATTAAACTACGTTAGTTTTTCTATATGCCATCAACCATGTGAGCAGTGGATGCAGTTGGGAGGCTGCAGACAGGTATGCAACACTTGGAATTGTGCCCTGGCCAGAAATTCCAAGCACGCTTTCCCAAAACTTTGAAATATGTCCTGTCATGTATACATCCCTATGGCAGCCTCTCAGCACGTTCATGCTGCAGCACACACCTCTATCAACCCAGATCACCCACAGGTTCATGAAAGTTTGCCTTCCTTCACTCAGCATGTCTTCTCCTCATCTGCCCTACATCTCAAGCTGCTTCATTAAGCTCTCAGAGGAGATCAGCTCTCTCATCAGCACTGCCTGCCCAAAAGAAGTGTTCTTGTGCTTGTATTCACTTTATCTTGCCCTGCCCTCCCTTCAGTTCTCAGCAGTACAGATGCAGGTAATTTCAAGGGTGGGACCACTGAGTTTTGCCATTGCAGTAACACATTTCTTCAGGGAGGTCAGAAATTTGGCAGTTCCTAGACTGGGCAGGTCCTGTGTTCTTTCATTTGCCTTCTTGATACTCCTTCCACCCAGCGTTATGTGCCTGTTGGAACAGGCAGAGATCAGCCCATCAGCTCTCCCTCCTCTGCTCCCCATGGCAGAAATTCATGTACAACTCTGGGAACTCACAGACCCTCAAGCAACTCTGGGCTGCTGGAGACAGATTGTGTATCTAGGGATGAGGCTGTTAGCTGTGAGCACAGTGTTGCTGTGTGTCTGTGCACTTTTACCATTTCTTCATTCACAACATGCATGGAATATGTGAGAATATGATTTACTGGTATTTCACATATAAATGATGTTCAGAGTTCCTGGTACAGAAAGCACTGTGAGATTTCCATTTACTGCGTGCTCTACTTTTAGTAAAAGTCAAAACAAGAAACATTTTACTTACTGTCTAGCCAGATACAGTGCCACGACATCCACATTACTCTTATAGCCACAAATCTTCAGCTGCTTTTCTATTGCCTGACAGTACACAGTACATTTGTCAGTATAATATGCTGCATCACTATGGAGTCATTACATTGTAACATATGTGAACTCAGCGTTTAAAGTAACCAAAATTAATACATATATCACAGCACCTTATCACAGCAAACTGTAACATAATCTAAGAGAGATAGAGCGGTATTAAATTTCCAGTCTGTATTTTAAATTGATAAAAATACTCTGGTGATTAGGCTACACTCACACTAATTTTCTTTTCCTGTGGGGAATCATAGATGGTAGACATGAAACGAGAAATTAACATATGTTAACTGGAGAATGGGCTTCTCACTCAGGTCAGCTAGCCCAGTACTTGTGATGAGCAAGGAAACTGCTTACTTTGCACTACAGTTGCAACTTTATTTTATGCAGCTTTACTTTAAACGATGCACTTGAGCTTTTAAAACTACACATCTAGAAAACTCTGCTTGTACATTTAACATTGAAAAATGCAGACACGATTTTTATTTTCAGAGTATATCCCTGTGTCATAACTTGCAAAAGCAACAAAACCCATTATCGTAAGAATTATGGATCTCTCTTACTAGTGGTTGATAGAAACTAAAATGCATATCAGAAAAAATGGGTTTAATACATGAGCTATTGTGCCCAACATCATTATGACCACTATTGTTTAAAACACAAAATTGATACAACCTCACGAGCATAAAATGGCTCGGAATCTCTGACGGGCATGTAGAGAGTGGCCTGTATTGGCTGCACAACCACTGCAGCGTGTTCTGGCTGTGCTAAACCTACACAAAATAATTTGCTAATGAGTGGGACGTGTGGGAGTCTCCGGCCAGAGGCAGCCAGGCACACGCAGGCCGCCTATTCCCCACAGCGCCTGTGGGACCCTGCCTTTTGCCCAGAACTGGGCACAGCCAGCTGCCAACTGCAGGTGTCGGGAAGGGCGAGGGTCTGGAACAAATGGCCATAGTTGTGTTACTACACGTGCACAATGTGCCCATAGAACACCAGGTGATCTCTGGAGAAAAGCAGCTGTGAGACACCCCAAGTCAGGCCCCGGCACTGCGGGACACAGCGATGGGGAGTCCCGACATGACAACGGGGAAAGCACACCTACGGCGGAGAGCACCAACCCGGGGCAGCGTTTCACAGGAAGGCTGTGCTCAAAGATCCGTATTTCGCACACTCCGTTAGGCGACAGCTCATCGTCTCCTCACCCTGGAGCCCCGTCCCTGTCAGCCCCGGCCCTGCGCCGCAGCACCGCGCGGGCCCGGGAAGGACAGGGAAGGCTGCCCGGGCTCTCTCGGAGAATCCCAGCCGCTCGCTGCCGCCCCGTGGGGGAGGACGGAGCGCGCCTCGCCTCGGGGTGCGGTGGCGGTGCCGAGCAGAGCGAGAGGCCGAGGCCTAGGCCGCTGGGACCGGGCGGGTGCGACGGGCCGGGCCGAGCCGGGGCGGCCGCCGTTCCGGGCGGGACCGGGCGGGGAGAGGAGCGGCCAGGGCGGCCCGAGGGGAGAGGAGGGGCCGCGCCCGCTCACCTGCCCGCCGGCCGTGTCGGCCGCCGCCATCTTAGAGCCCCGCTGTGGGCGGCCGCCGGGCAGGATCGCGAGACGCGATCGGGTCACGGCCGGGCCAGGCTGGAGTGGGCTTTCGGGGCCAGGACCCCCAGCACGCACCTGGAATCACGGAATCGGTTTAAGAAAGTACCTCTGAGATAATCAAGTCCAACCTATGACTGATCACCACCTCCTCCACTAGATCGTGCCACTGAGTGCCACATCTAGTCTTTCCTTAAACATCTCCAGGGACGGTGACTCCACCACCTTCCCGGGCAGCTCATTGCAATGTCTAACCGCCCTTTTTGTGAAGAAATTATTTCTTCCTCTGGCACAGCTTGACACTGTCCTCTGGTCCTGTCACTGGTTGCTTGGAAGAAGAGACCAACCCCCACCTGGTCACACCCTCCTTTCAGGAAATTGTAGGGAGCAATAAGGTCGCCCCTGAGCCTCCTTTCCTCCAGGCTAAACAACCCCAGCTCCCTCAGCCACTTCTCACAAGAGTTGTGCTCCAGACTCCACCCAATCTCACTCTGGACATGCTGCATCACCTCAATGTCCTTCCTGAGCTGACAGTCCCAGAAGTGGACCCAGTAGCAATAGTGTGACACTGAAATGAGAGCCCCAGCCTGGGTGTGGATCAAGGCAGGGCTTCTTGATGGGGAAGGAGCTCGATGGCGAGCGAGGGGTGCTCACACTGGGAGCCAGGATTTGGGGAAGGAGCTCGATGGCGAGCGAGGGGTGCCCACACTGGGAGCCAGGATTTGGGGAAGGGTCCTGGGTGGGCCTGTGAGGGACCCCAGTGGGCAGTGGGTAGGGGGAACTGGGAGAGACCTCTGATACCTCTGGGCTGTCTCCTGGATCACATTTGCTCAAAACTCATATTTGTTTTTTTTTTTTTAACTATATTCCTATGGTTTCTTTATTTTTAAGCACAGATCCTATGTCTATGTATGTATATCACAGAATCACAGAATTAATTAGGTTGGGAGAGATCTCTGAGATTATTGAGTCCGACCTATGACCAAAACCCATCATGCCCGCTAGACCACGTGCCACTAAGTGCCACATCTCGTCTTTCCTTGAAAACCTTCAGGGACTGAGACCCCACCACCTCCCCGGGCCGACCATTCCAATGTCTAATCACCCATTCTGTGAAGAAATTCGTCCAGACTACATGTCACTTATAAAGAAAACACTTGTGCATTTAATTTACAGCTAATTCACACCGTATGTATTACTCCCTTGCAACTTGCAAATCACCTTGGTGCTTGAGAGCCCCTCTCCCGTGCTGGCTCCTGGAGTGGGCCCACTGCTGTGACAGTGCTTTGGATTGAGTTTGGCTGTAAAGGAGCACAAAATGTTTATGACATCCACATGTGCAAGCAACTGTTGCCATGTTGCTATTTTTATAACTATTTTACTGCATAACACAAGCTGAAGAATAGAAAAAGCCATTTCCAGTGTGTGTGTGTGCACGCACTCATGTGCAAGTAGGACAAAAGAAAATGTTTGATCAAGCTACAACGAAAATATGTCTGAAAACTTGGAGCTTTATTTAGAATTTAATTTACGCCGAGTACTCAAGTTAGCAGAAATAGTCATTGTAAATTATGTGTAACTGATATACAAAGAACAAGAGTTGTGTGTGCAAATATATGAATAAGCTGTCCCTCATGGAATTAATTATGTGCATGCCTCTGCTTGTTCAGACCACTGAAGCTAGATGTAGTGTGTATGATGGAGGAATGGAACTACAGTACAAGTATTATATTGCAAATATCTAATTTTCATAGAAAAAATTCTGTGGGTGGCTTCCATTTCAGCTAGGTAGCTTTAAACAAATAGAAACCTCAAATAAGAAAACTAGACATGTTAAAGGTATAAAACTGACAAGAGGAATTGCTTTAATCCCTTATTTTAGTTTCTAAAAATATCTCTAGGGTATTTAAAATCATGAAAAGAGGGACTGTAATGGAGAAGAAGAAACTGGTACAAGAGTTCTGTATTTTTTTCATTCTACATTCAAGTTCAGTGTTTTCAATCAACAAGATCAAGCTACCAGTTTAGAATTGTGAAAGGCAAGGTAGCTATTAAGGTCATGTTTAATAATGAAAGTGACTTATCAATTTAGTCCAATTAACATGACAGGACAAGAAAATTCAGTAATTAAATAAGGGAAAAGAGAGAGAGAGAGGGAACTTCTGGAAGGTTTTTTGTTGTGTTCCCTCACAGAGGTGTGATGTACATGAGGTGAGGGGTTCACTTGATAAGCTTTGGGGTTTTGAGGTGCTTGTCTCTATTAGCAACTGGTATTACAGACTTAATCTGGATGATTGCAAAGAGACTGTCTCAAATTCAGTAAAGTTAATATCTATTTCTTTCTGCATTTGCAAACCAACTCTTAAAATTCCCAATGAGTTTAAAGGAATTTGGGCAGAGAATTTTTTTTTTTATTCAGACTGAACTGTGACCATATTTTGCAGTTGCTTGGTATTGGTTTTTTTTCCCCAAAATACGTAGCCTATCACCTATTTATTACTATTCCTGAATTGAATTGCTGTCCATAAGTGAACAATCATTTTTCCTTTGGGTTACTCAGAATAATGGCTAATTTGTTATACATATTTTTTCATATTTATGTAGTAAAAGTATTTTAGGTGCTCATGCATGGATAAGCAGTTGCAACAAGACAACATGACTTTATAGTATGTGGTAACAGAACACAGAAATAGGGGAAAGCACAGGCAGATCTGCTTTTACTGACAAAGGTGATAGGGCAGAACAGGAGGTTGCTGATTTTGTAAATGATCAGGCTACAGGTGCCTTGGGAAATGAACACCCTTTGTTCTCTACTTCAGAGGCCTCCTAGTATGTCCATGCTTTGGCCAAACACCACAGTTATAGGAGGTCGTCATTGTATTTCTTTAAAAACCACGTTACAGAAACACAGATTTGCTAGGGACAATAAAATTCAGATTAAATCTGTTTCTGTTGGATGCTGTCATGTTCTGCCCACATGCTTCACCATCTCTGAGGTAAACTCTTCTGTGGAAGAATTTTATCACTGTCTAGCAACTGACACTTGGACCATAATGATTTGCTAAATCATTCTGCCTTTTTTTTACTTCTCAATGATTTTGACAGTACTTTACTGAAAAGCCAATAGCACAATAGCTCTTTGTAACTTAACCTGTTGTTCAATGGCTGTGAAAGATGAAATATACTAAAACCAATGCCTAATATGTGATATTTTTAATCACCAAAGTTTATAATTTTCAGAATTCAGTCATTCTTTGCCAATGATATTAGAAAAGGTACTGTGCTGTATGGTTTTTTCACAAGGGTATTTTAAAAAACTGCATCTATATGTAATAGACTCACTTAATTTACATTGAAAGGGATTTCTGGAGGTCATCTAGTCCAGCCTCCCAAAGAAAGTAGATTCAGCTAGAGAATTACTTTCCATTTCACATGTTTGTGCAGTTCTGCTACTTACAGAACATCCATCAAAGAATAAAAACACAATCAGGGATTAATTTAAAATTGTCTATGTTATACTAATGATACATAGAAATGAGTACAATTAACTTGTTTTTGAGGTTATTCAATACATTTCACCTGGAAAGTGAAATGCAAAATATTGCAGATAAATGCTGGTTTCATTTTTTTCTTCTTGTAACCGGAAATATGTTATCAGTGTTTATCAGGTGAAAGCCAGAAGCCTGAGGAAAGATGAGTAGGATATCCCACCTGCATTCCAGCTATTGCTGCAGAAGAGTGCAGTAACCCTGTAGGTCCAGTAGCTGCAAGCCCTGTGCAGATGTTTCAAATACTCAGCACTGTCTAAAGCAATCAGGAATTCTCTCACTCATGCTATTAATCTTCCTGATGGCACTGATAGCATCCCAGTGACCCTTTACCAGGTTCAGGAGCAAAATTTTGGGAGGTGTATTTTTTTTTTTCCAATAAATAATACAAGTTGATCCTATATCTAAACAGTTCAGACTATTTTCAGTTTGAAGGTAATGGTTAACTGCAATGGTTAGGCTGCTGCCTGGAAACATTATTAAATTTTTCTAGTATTTTGTGTGATATAAGTTCATATATGATACACAATGATGGGTGTACAGAAAGAAGATAAAACAGTCCAGACGCAACCTATGACAAAATTGTCCCAGTAGACTGCATCATATGGATGAACCACCTTGTTTGAATCCAGCTTCACTCTGACTTGACAACTGAATACTACCCTGGAGAATAAAGACCACCATCACTGATGTGGACAAGCCTTCTGGAGAGGAGGTCCAACAGCTTCATAATAATGTCTTATTGTTCTATCAGCACAATTTGGACATATCTTTAATTTCAATATAGCCAACTCTTGCCTTTGTTCCCTGGCCATTCTGCATGCTGGAGTGTTCCTGCAGTTTGGCTTCCAAGTCTGATCAACAGCTAGAAAAGAAATTATTGTCTGCTGCTGCTATTTTATGGGTGTGTAAACAACATTCTGCAAAGAACATCCTTATGGCAAATGATCCTGTTACTCTAGTCTCCGAAATTTGCATCCTAATCTTTCAAAATGTTGTATGTGCACTTCCACAATGGTTATGGTTTATAACTATTTTAATATTTATATAAATATATATTTATATAAATATTAAATATAAATATATATAGTACTATTGATGGTATTTTTCATAAAACACATTTATGCATGTTTAAAATTTTTAATATGAGTTCCTAATGAAGTTGACTACCTTAACCTCTAAGTAATAACTGTTTTCTAGAAGAATATCTGCAGAGCTCTCTACAAGTTGAAGTCAATACTGTTCTTACTGATGACTGATCTGGTGTCTCTGTTAGTTCAGAGAATTTTCTGTCAGTGAGCTGTTTTGTAACCTCCAGATACTGAAAAAAGCCCTTAACTTTTCATTTTCAAATAATATTTAATTGTGATATCTGCCAATGTAATTATCAGATGTAAACTTTCAGCATTCTGTCTTTTTAATATGCTGACAATGAGACTGTGCTTATGTGGTGCAAGACTGAAACACAGAGAGATGCACAAAAGCAGTTCTGAATCAATTTCCTTGGCTGTTGGAGGCTCCATATCCATTGCTGACCCCTAAACACTCTCTGTGGAGCCAGGTGGGTTTAGAGAAAGTGCTCAGAGACCATAAGTATCCCCAATAACAAGTGTAATAACTTAATTGGTCAGTTAATGCCATGAAGATGATACACGTCCTGTGCTGAATTCATACTGTAATATTAAATAGATACAAATGATTATATGCAATATGAAATAAAACTAAAGTCTGAAGAATAGTTTGAATTTATACATGAAAGAACTTGCATATACATTCATTCAAGGGAAAATGAGTGCAATCTTAGTACCAGGACTCTTAAAATTATTATCTGAATTATTAAAAAAAATTTATTTATATAATAGTGATCATACATCCTTATCTAAATATGGGATACATTGTGTGTCTTGGCTACCTGGCACTGAAATTGGTTCTTCCTGTGTTCTGCCTTGGGAGAAACTCCAACTTGTCTCACTGATTTGAGATTTTGTTATCCTGTGACTGTTGTTTAGTCTATCCAAGCTCTACAGACCTGAACTGTGTGAATGAATTACTTACACACTATGTTACTGCTACTGTTCTTATTCTACAATTCTTGCCATATACTCAGTACTGTACCTAGGCTAAAGCTTTGAAAAAGTAGCTAAACCAAGTAAAAGAGCTAGCAACAAGTGACTTATGGACTCCATAGCAGTGCATCAAAGGCAAGTAATGGATTAATTCTCCATTGTCTCTTAAATTTTTGTACATGGAAAAAGCCACCATTGCAGCACTGTCCTGCACAGAAAATAGGATCTAGACTTGGACCAGATCTTCAGGATCAAGTCCACTGTTTTCCTCTTAGGTTTATGTAATAACCTTAATAAAATTGTCGTATTTTTGTCAATTTGCAGCAGTATAAAAATACCATAATTATGTTTCTGATTTTGTTTCTTCTTTCTTGCATTCACGTTGGAAACAAAGGGAGCAGGTAACATTGAATGGTGAAAAGCTGGAGGAGAGGCTTGAAGAGCAGCTTCATGAATTTCAAGGTTTTTCACAAACTACATAATTGTTACTGATTTAGGAGGTTTTTCTACAGGTGGTAGGCATGATGATTTCCCTGTCACAGAGGAATAAAATTTAGATTAAAATTTTCTTTTGCCCATATTCTCATTTTTCACAGTGATTTTGTGCAATGATATGTAGGAGTATGGTATGTATATTGATATGTATTGGCATTATTTAAGCCCATGACTAACAAAGATACATGCTCAAGTTGACAAAACTGCACTGGGAAGAAAAATACTGAGAGTAATTCTGTTACTTGAGCAAGTAATAGTCTGTGTAGCAAAACACAATTTGAATCCTATATGGACCCTTTAGAAATCTGCAAAACATAGAGGAATTGCTTAAAAAACATCAATTATAAAGAACATTTAGACAATTGGAATTCTAAGTACACTGGCACCTTTGAGAATTTTACTTTTTGTCTGTCAGCATAAATTTGTGATTTCTTTTTAAAAAGACCAGCACAAATTATCAAATCACATATCAATAGATCCCATTTCCACCTCTACAGAAAAGTCTGTGTTTTTAAAAAAATTGTGCTAGATGTGTTCTGTAAGTATGCCAGCAGATCTTAAAAAGAATTGTCATCCTAGACATTTGTTCTACCTTCAAATAGTCTGGTGTATGAACATGGCTTTAATCCATACTACACCTCCTCTCCTCAATGTATCTGATAATTGCTCCAACCCCACAGTAGGCTAACTTTTAAACCCCTCAGTTATAGGAGTTTGTTTTGTTGGAAAAAAGTAGTACTTCATGATTGCACAGTCTCTAAGCACCAGCTGAAGTATTTTTGATACATTTACTCCAGGCTCCAGTTTGATTCCTTCTTAGGTGAATGTTTACAGTAGCTGCAGGTGTCAGAGCTACCTGATTGTTTGCCTTGAAGGAACAGAAGATTTGCTGTTAGTTAAAGGTTATTGATACAAGGGAGCTCCTTGTTTTGTGTGGATTGAGGATTAGAAATATTTTTCCATTAAATAGTATATGTCTCATGCAATAAAAAGAATTCTACTCTCACACACACCACACACACACACACACACACACACAGAGCACTGGCTTTTTTTATTTAAGCTCATTCAAGGTGATATGATTTTTACCTAAAAATACAAACAATAAAATATAAAATATATGAAATGTAAATAAATAAATACATACAAAATATAAACAAATATATTGTTTTGTGAAAAAGGAACATTTTTAGACAGTCCTAGAGACCCAGGAAACATGTAACTTCAGAATGGAAAGGAGAGTTGTAACAGTAGAACTTTCAGATTTCAAAAACACTCCTTTGGAAAAAAAGCATTTCACATGTTTAAAATACTTTGTTCAACAGGGGCAGGAATAAAATACTGCCTAGTCTGTAATCTGATAGTTTTCTACAAGAGTTCCTGTGTCTGTCAGTGCATTGCTGGGAATTTGCTTGAGTTGGATATATATCTGCAAGCTTTTTACACAATATCATCTTAGCTCTCAGAACAGGCTAAGCCATATACCATTAGAACATTATTAACTGCCAGTAATATTTATACTTTTTAGTGCTTATGTTAGGTCACTAGTAAGCAGTGCTGAATATTTAACTCCAGAGTAGATGGGATTGTAGTTAAAGACTGGGTTTTTTCCGAAATAATTGTCAGCAGAAAAATTCACCACAAATAAGAACAAGCTGAACTGCCATTCATTGCAACTGGCTTTCTGGTTTGGGGTTTTTGTTGGGGTTTTTGGTTTTTTCCCCCCTCTCTATTGCTATGCTAACCACATATATAAACAACTCTGGCATACAATGTGCGTGCTAAAATTAAACAGTACATCCTGAACAATTTTGTGTGACGTTTTCCCATACTGCCTAAAAGAACCAAAGGAGTCCCAATTAATATTTTGGAAACAGTGTCAACAAAGGTAGAAGGCAATTCTATAGAATTCTCACAAAATTTCAAAAGTGATTCAAATTAATATTTGGAACTGGCACCTGAGACTTGCCATGGTGAAATAAATGGGTGTTCTGTAACCCCAAAGCATCCTCATCCCCCTCATCAAGGCAGTCTGACCTCATGGCCCCCACAGAACAGCCAGCATGGACAAGTGCCTTTGCAGCCTTCCTGATAACACCATGGTGTGTCACATCTCCAATGTTCTGATGGCCTTCAGAACTTCACTGTGGGGCTTTAAAATTCTTAATTGTGCAGCTTCTCATTATACCCTGACTCTCAGCAATGCATATTCATCAGCAATCCATTATCACTTAAGTTGTACAGCCCATGTCATTTTGTATCACAAGGATATTGGAGAAACAGTAGATAAGAAGAAAGAAAAAAAAATAAAGTAATAGACATAAAAGACAAGATAAAACCTACCAGAAATAAGTGTCCCTGGCTTAATAATCCATTATGAAATGTAATTGTGTGACGACTTTATTCAATACTCACAAGCAGAAGACTTTTATGGAAGGGAAACATAAGAGTTATAAAACTTAGTATTGCCTGACTCATGAAAACTGTCTCACTTACAGAAATTCATAATTTTCTGTGAACTTGCCATGCTGGAAAAATTAGCTGTCCTGAAAGGAATTAATTGAAATCAGTATGCAGTGCAGATTGTACACTGAGTAGCCACCAGAAAATGCAATTTGCAGCTCTGACATCTGCTAGGTGGCCAAAGCACCCCAGCACCCTCTTCCTTGCCTGTCTGGAATGAGAACGTTAAGAGGTAATTTTTGGGCAGTGGCATCAGTTCCCAAAGGGATTTAGTCTCAGAGGCTCTCCAGCATCAGCACAACATGTCAGTTCCATCAGTTCTTCTGTGCGTACTTTCCTCTGAGAAGGAGGAATGTATTATGCCCCAAGTCCAATGCGTGTGGAGGACTCCAAATTGTTCCTCTGTCAGATTTGTGGCAGCAATTTCAGTTCAAGGCTTCCATGAGCAAAATGTAACTGCTTGTTCACTGGATATACTGCAATGGTGAACCTACCCTTACGGCTTTGGTTTGGTTTTAGGTGTCAAATTTGTTCTAGGATATCTAGATAACTTACAGCCTTTCTTGGGAGCCAGCAACCAAAATTAGTCTCATTGGTTTCTGTGAATTGTTATTTCCATCAATAAATCCTGAAGCTTAATAAAGAATTTATTTTTATCAGTGTGAAATTCAAAGCACAAAATAGTAATGGTGGAAACAAAATTAAGATCTACTGACTCTCATCTTGATGCCCAAATAGTAGAAATACCTGCAATTAGAAGGGAGAAAAAAGGAAGTGGATTGAAAGATATTTTAATAAAATAGTTTAAAAAACTTTTAAAGCACTTGAATACATACAGTGAAGTTTGAGCCTGAGAATAATTCTTTGAAGTGCCTGACAATTGGTACGTTATTATAAGTTGGTATGTTATTATTTTTGGTATGTTATATATATATATGTTATTGGTATGTTATTATTATTATTGGTGTGTTATATATATGTTATAACCGATTCAGCATTCTTGACTGGGACATTCACAGGTTATAGTGATGGTTCCCATGTTTTCTCAGAAATGTTTAAATAGCTTTTTATTCCAAATTTTGACTGTGAAGCAGGACATTTTTCAGAAAGAGAACATACTCGTCCCTCAGCTTGTGCTATGGCAAAATGAATGTGAATCACTATTCTTGAAAGATGTCTCTGTATTTAACACTACCTTTGGGACAGAATTTTTAAATGGGAAGATTGCTTTTTTCTCTCGGTTTCACAATGTTAAGAACTTCTTTTATATCTCATTTTATAAGGGCAGACAGCTTACTATAAGAACATTTAAGAAAAACTGGAAATTTAATTGAATCCAAGTCCATACTGTGAGAATGTATTTTCATATTTATATGACAAAGGCACAACTTATACAAACAAGCAATTGTAATTAAAAAATGCTGTCAGAATCCTAACTATTTGGACTGGTTTTGATTTCAGACATAAAAGATCCTTAATTTTATAGAAAAGATGATGGGACCATGTATTATTCAAAGTTCTTAATTGTCAATATAAATATTGTGATCTTGTCCAACAGTGAGGGGATTGTATTCATTTTGGCAATATTCAAAATGCAATCAACCATAGATTATGAATGCCTTTAGACACTGTGCAATGGTGCATAAAACCAATCAATTATCTTTTTTGACTAGGCTTATCTGGCACTGAGACTGGAAACCTGTCTTATTGTGAATTGTATGCACCTCAAAACTTCACAGAAGTTATTTTCTTGTTTCTGTTTGCTTAATTAGTATACATGACATTCCTAGTTGATCTGGGCATGGGAATCTTTACCATCCAATTTTCACATGTGTCCTACTGCTATGAAAGTTATCAAGGAATTAAAGAACCCCAGTGTACCACTCCTTAGAACCTTGTTGTACATATCTTCTTGTCTCAGTCTCATGAGATACCTCACCATATTATTAATCAAAGTAATGCTGCATGGAACTCATGATTGTGTAGCATACTATGAGATTCTTGCAGCATTTTGAACCTCACAGGAAAATAAACAACTAAATGTGTTTGCATTACAGTTTCCTGAATAATTACTTGAATTACTCCACCAATATAGGTCAGTTTGGATCTTTGCCACCATTGCTATTTGTAATTCAGATTAGAAATAGGCAATTGTGCCAAACTGTGCATACTGTCAATGTGCTCATATGAAACTCAGCAGCATCATCAGGGCATTTCCTTGAATGGTATAAAGTGGCCTCCCACAGAGGAATAAAGGAGCCAGAGAAAGATACTGTATTCTCTGAGCTTCCCGCACACCACTCTGCTTTACAACCCCCCTCTTTTCTTGGTTAAATAAACCATTTGTTCAATACTTGATTCCAATCAATATTCCAATTCCCCGTTATATTAAAAATGACACTTGGCATTTTATCACAACTGTAAGGCATGGAAGTTTTCTCCACATTCCTTACTATGTGTTGCATTTAAAGGATGCTCTCTTCAATCATACTATTACTGCCACGACAGTTCAGTCATTGTTATTCATGAGGATTTCTTGATGCTTATCTGCAAGTTGTTCAGAGAAGATCACACAGCGATGACCCTGGAATGAGAATGAATGAGGCCTTTGTGTTCTAGAAATCTCTAACAGCCAGCACAAAGCTTGTATTTTTCTCCTGGGAGGAAAAAAAAGATAGCTACCTGTGGCCATAAGCTTCTGTGCTTGTACATAATACCTGTTACTAATGTAAAATTAACTCTCTAGCAGATAAGGTGGAAAAAAAAACCCCCTCAAATGAAAGTGAAAAGTATTTGGTCCAAGTTGCTAGAGCAGAAGAAATACTGAGTGTCAGAGAAGGCAACGAATATACATGATTCAGAGTCTTTGAGCAACACTTTAAAGACATTCCAGGAGAGCCTAACATAATTAAAAGAGCAGTAGATATAGATAAATGCACTAAAGGAATAAGCAAATAGCACACTGGAGGAAAGTGTAAGTATTACTGAAGCACAGCTAAATATATTAGCCTGCCATAGCAAAAATGAGGTACTGTTTAAATATTAAATTTTAGGTTAATGGATAGCATTACCTATAAAATAGTTGTTGGAAATTAGTAAGGAGGAAAGTCAAACTGTATTCTCCAGAAGTAATTTTTGGACCTCTATGCATAAACAATAGGGAAAAGTTACCTGTCTTGCTAGAAAAGCAAGAATCAAATGGATACAGATGGATAATATGAAAAGCTTCAGTTTTCTTTTTGCCAGTATAGCAGTTGAATCACAAAGTTGATGAGAAGCTGTCAAAAAATTAAAAAAACGTCTTGGCATTCTGTATAAAATGTGTAGCTCTAATGGGAAGTTAAAATAATATGGAATTCAATGATACATTATGTGGAGAGACTAAAAAGATTGAGAATCTTCAGTAGTGAGAGGAGAAAGTGGGGAAGACAAGTGACAATGTCATGAAAATTCTGGATAAGGTAGAAACAAAATTTCTGTTCATTCTATCTTATAATATGAAAACTTGAAAATAAAAGAATATCAGCCTAAAACAAAATTTAAAAAGCATTTATTTAAGGACAAAGAGTGGACTTCTGGCACTTCCTATCACATGGGATTTCAGGACATGAAGAGGTTCCAAAAGGAATTAGACAAATGGATGGACAATATCACAGGGTGACGATGTACCTCTGACAGCCCTGACACAACAGTGGAGTGGTGTGTCATGGAAAGAGAAAGAGGAATGGACCTCTGAGAACTGCTGGGTTTGTTAATCTCTGAATAAGTTGTTTTTTTTTTCCCTATTGCCACTGATGAGGACAGAAAACTTGGCTGGATAGACCATTGGTCTGACCCAGTAAAACCTTTCTTACATTCTTTAAATTAAATTTAGAGCTTTAGGTAAATGCAAGGATCAATCTGTTAAGCATTATTAATCCTAGAAGTGAATGTAAAGCTTGGATAGTTCAGTTGTTAAAATAACTTCAGAAATCCATGTTACTTATTTTGGCCTCATAAAAGTCAAAATTGGGCTTGCCTAATAAAAGTAATTTCAGTAAATTATGTCCTCCCCTTTACAGAAATATTGCTGCTTTCTGAAGAGTAAGAATTTCTGGTTACTTAGTTTTACAGATACAACTTGTGTATTTTAAGATTCTTTAATGTATCATATAATAGGAAAGTATTACATGGTTGAATGTAGTGCTTACAGATTTACTGCCAAGTTTAACTTAGAAACCAGCATAAAAAATGTATGATACCTCTTCAGAATTACAGTGATGTTGATAATATTTCCCAACACTACTGCAATGTGGAAAAATCCAGGCTATTTAACTCATTTGTTGGCACAAAAAGGGGTGATTGTGTGAGGTTTTGCTGAGGATGAGCTCACAATAGATCTGCAAATTTTCAGCACATCAGCTATAATTATACACAGATGCAATTCTGTCTCAATTTTTTTTTTTTTAGTATTAAGAAAGACACTCTATCTCTCTCTTTGCATGCTTCATGAGAAATATAAACACAGCAGACAAAATGCATTTTTCAGGCAAATGCATAACATACATTGTCAATAATGCTGTCTTCAAAATTCTTTTTTTGCTGATAGAAAATTCAGTTGAATACTCTGTTTCTAAGGACATCTCAAAACATTCATCCTATGACATCAAGGGAGGAAAAAAAGCATATTTTAGAAATTAATTGTTCTGCGCTCGACTAAAGAGAAAAGTTTTGATCGAAGGCTTTTTACCTAACACAACTTAAGTATATGCAATGAATCCTCGAGCATAGAAGAGCCTGCCCAAGTTGTGTTTCCATTTTGTAGTTCACTTGGCTGGATGGGCTGAAATATCCGGTCAGATTGGCAAAGCCCATCTTGGTAATCTTTACTCTGCAGGTAGATTGAGGTGAGCCACATGAATGATTATGTCTGCTTTAGTGAGCAGTGCAGGCTAATGGGAAAGCATTTCTGGCATGAGTTAGTGCTGAGAACTTAACAGCCACATCACACAGTTCAGAAAGGTATTTCTGGGATGGACAGATGGATGGATGGGTGGATGGATAGATAGATAGATAGATAGATAGATAGATAGATAGATAGATGATAGATAGATAGATAGATAGATAGATAGATAGATAGATAGATAGATAGATAGATAGATAGCCTGGATCTGTGCTTTTGGAGCATATATTCTAGATTAAATTTATCTAGAAGCTACCTGGTTTCTATGCTTTGAGATTGCTTTGTGATGTGAAAAAAAGCATGATAAATACTGCAGAAGCACAAGCTAAAATTTCAGTGATTAAATGCTGCCTTGGGTATCATCAGCATTTGAACTTTGTTACAATCAATGCTTTAAACACAAAGGTCTGATGGTCTGAGTTACTTAGAGGCCATGCTTGAGAAGGATTTTCATCAGAATACTGCTTCTTACCATTAGAATGAGATTGAATATGGCTACAAACCTGTAAAATACCTGAGCAAAATCATATTTTATAGTACAAAAATATGTATTTGAAAATATAAACATTTAAGTACATTTATCTACCTTATGGATGGCCCACAACAGAGGCCTTGGGATCCACCTGAAAGAAAGAACAGTTTTGTGCATATTTCACAAACACCAACAACAGATTCTTGAAAGTCACAAACATATTTCGACACTTAAATGCTCAAGGACAAATTTTACAGTTTATTAAACTCCCATATCTGGAAAAAACCCCCATGATAAACAGTGCTTTTTATTGCTGCATAACATTTTGTCCATTTTCATCTTTCAACAAGCAATGGAGTCAAGAAGATCTAAAGTGTCCATATTTTATTACAACTGAAGAAATTTTGCATGGTTTAGAGAACATTGACACTAAATTAATCAATTCAAGCTGGTTTAGGAAAAGACCAAGCTTATATAAATATAAAATACTCAACAGTCTACTCAGTGACAAAATTTTGAAAAAGGGAGGCCACTAAAAAGTGGAAAAATAGATCCTTTTGAATAATGACTCAGTTGTGGAAGAATGTTGCCCATACCCATCTGTGTCCCAGACAAAGTGAAGAAGATGGTTTATCTCCTGCCAGGACAAAAGCCAGCACAAAAGGAAGATCTTACAATAGAGCATTCTCTTGAATCTTCACTTATGGTACCCCATGGAGTCTGTAGTAACAATAGAGAAAGGAAATGTGACGGACTGAAAAAATTTCACAGAAAACCACAAGATGAGAATTGAAGGTTTTTTACTGAATGGAGCTGTAGGTATGTATTTGAGTGTAATCTGGTTGTGTTTATGAAAGAATACCGTATCATTTTAAATGCCCTATTCACAAAACAGTAAGTCAGGAAAACCAAATAGAAAATAAAACTGAATCTATGAGTCCTATAGCGTGTCCTTCATTATCTATATGTCAGCTAAACTAAACTGTTGCCAAGGGCAATTTCTTTGTTAGACAAGTAGATACATAAATATGGGTAAAAAGAGATTGACTCCACACCACATAGATCCCACACTCATGGTTGTGATTGATTTAGTTAACCTTGAAGGGCATCAACATTTCTTTTCCTGGTGTACTCTCCAGCATCTGCTCTGGATAAGGAGGTAGGTTCTGGAGCTGTCATGGTTCAGGAGGTGGATTCAGTGTTTCATGGTCTCCCTCTGGCCCTGCTCTGTGCAGTCCTCCCAGCAGAAATTCCCGCAGCACAGCTCTATGCCATGTCCTCATCCATCTTTTAGCCACTTCTCAAGCAGCATGATTTGTGGGGAGTGACGTCCTATGTAGAAAACTGGCCCAGAATGACAGGTAAATAACAGTTACACAAAAAGGAAAAAAAAAAACAACAAAAAAACCAAGGGGGAAGAAAAAAAGGAAAAGCCCAAGAACTCAGGATTCTTTTGTCTTTAAGTCATAAGATTTCTATGAAATGGTTAAGATAGAGCTCATAATTTGGTATGAAGTGCTTAGTGATGATGTGCAGCTACTTGGCACCCCATTTAATAGTATGCCCCATCCTTTTATTCACTATATCCTGTCTCAGATTTTCTAATTAGTTTCCAATCTTTGTGTTAAATCCTTTTTTATTAGTAGAATTTCCAGGGTTTTTACTTCTCAGTGTTTTCTATAGCACTTATGAAGCATGAGGAACAATTACATGTACCCTTGCGTGGTTTAAAATTCAGCATTCACTGCCTTTCTTCCTTGGTATGCTCCTGGACTGTCACACTCCACTGGTATGTGGGGCATCAGTATAATTACTAAGGCCTTCTGCAGATTCATGTGTTTGCCTGATGAAATACAGAAGAAATATAGAAATATACCTCTAGGGGATGGAAATTTTGGTCTGAAACCACAGTGCTCGCCTGAACATGTAACCTTGCTCCCAGTTCACATCAAATGACACCAACTTTCATCCCACAAGTTCTAGGGAGGAATTTATTTCATGTCCATGAAAGCACCAACTTCCCAATTTGTGCACAGCTTTAGAATCTAAGACAATGTCTATAGAACTTATTCATAAACCAGTACAGTTCAATGAGATCAGTCTAATGAATCTGGAATTTACACTGCAAGAGGATTCTAGAGAGAATTGGATTGGATTGTACAAAATTGGATTGTGCAGAGGTACAAATTACCAGCATTCAGTGAAAAATTAGCAGCCAGCCTGAAATAGGCCCAGTTCTGGTTATATGATCTTTTTAAAAAACCCAAGAAATAGAGGCAAGGGGAGTCCACCTCAACAAATTCATTTTCTAGAAGTACCTACCTGAATGATGAAGCAAAGCTTGTAAAAGAACAAGACAGATATAACTATTGTTATTAAGGTATTCTTCACTCTTACACTGCTCAGAATTTGACAGCACTGTTCTTATATTAGGTTTTTGTCATGAATGCCTTGATGTTTTGTACTCTGTGTATAGCATGCCTCATAGCATATTCTTAGAGACAAAAATAACTCCTTTGTGTTCAGCTGAGTAGCTTGGCATTGTCTGAGAGACTGAACAGTGATAAATGAGAGAAATAAAGAAGACTTGGAGATCTCCGAGACCTAGTGTGCTTTTACCTTTACAGGGGAAAGTTCTAGGTAGTATTGTAGTTGAGAAGTCTTTGTGGTCAAAAAATGAAATCCCAAACTTTCAGGCTGCAGATAAGATACATATTCTTAATAACAAGGGAGAAGGTCCAGATTAGCAGAAGGGATAGATCCCATAACTCTGAAGAAATTTTCCTTCACATCTCAATGTCCTTCTGGAACACATGCTTTGGTCAATACAGGTGATGAATTTCAGTACAAAAGAACCTGGATGTATTGTATAAAACCAGCTGGCAATATCCTCTTGCCCTTCAATCTTGAACAAGCCTTGAGAAATGAAATAACATTTGATTTATGTTCTGATTACTCTTCCATTTAAGAAATAACATTTGAATATTTTTTATGTGTATTCATCAAGTATTTTGCCATATCTATAGCCTTTAGAATTAATAATTTACATATATTTCTGTGGCTTTCATAGTCCCAGATTCTTGGGCTGTAATGGAAAACAGTGGTTTAATTACTGTCTTTTTCAGATAAATGTCCAGGTGATAGAAAATAAACCATCCTTGTGAACCAGCTAAAGTGGACAGCTGATTTTCTTAATCTCTTTTAAAGACTTCATCTAAAATCAATTTTCCATTTTTTGTGTTTCTCCTACAAACACAAAATCAGAAACAAGAAAAATTTGCATTTCATACACTTACAAAAAGAGTAATTATCTTCTTTTTCTTAACAGTTATCCCTGAAACAAAGCTATACTGTTAAGGAATTTACAGTTTGTGACACAGAACAACGTACTCAACTTGGCCAGTAGACCATGTGTGGAAAGCTAAAAAAATTTTCATGAATAACAGGTCCCAAAAAGCAACATCAATTGCAATCATTACTTTCTTTTAAAATGAACTTGGCCCAATTTTAAGAGAATTCTTCCAAAAACTTGTTAAAAAAAAAGAAAGAAAAAAGAAAGTATGTAGATTATAATTTACTTTTCGAAAGGGAAGAAAATATATATTTTGAAATATTTTATATACATGTTTATTATCTGTACCATATGAGTTGTGTTTTGTCCCTAAGTGTTCTATTGATAATTTACATTAAATGCTTGGATGAGGATGGGCCCTTTGGCAGGAGTAAGCTAGCATGGAGTACATAAACCAAAAATCTGTTTCATTGGGTGAAATACATCTTTTAGTTTCTTGAGACTTTTGCCTCAATACACAAAAGTGCAGTTTCAATTTGGTTTAGTATTTCTCATGCCATGTAGTAAATCCTTTACTTTTCCAGTCTTAACTAACAGCACTTCAGCATTTCAAGCTACTCTTCAGCAAGCTAGATCCTGCCTTACTTATGCACAATTGCAGTTGAACTGTGTGAGAGTTCTTGCTTCTAAAGAAGCACACATTTCAGTCCTGACTTGTGTCGAGCATTTTTGGATCTTCCAGCATACTGGATGCCAAAATACAATGCTACATGACAGTTCTGCAAGCAAACAGAAAGAGCACTCACTACATCCTCCATTTTAATTCCACTCTCATGAAAAAGCCTATGATTTTAATATATGCATTCACCCAATATTATTACTTGTATTAGTTGCTTGCATGAAGTGCTTATTTTCTTTCAAAGTAACTGTTATTTTTAGTATTTTTTATTTTTAGCAAAACATATCAATCAGGCAAATGAATGCTGGTAATATTCAGTTCACTCTCCTGTGGGAAAGGACTTTTGCTTGTCTGCAGCCTCATGAAGGCTTTGCACTTGACAACAGTCTCAGCAGCATGCAAAACATAGGAATTATTATCCAGATATACCTGTCAAGCAAAGCCTAACACTCTAAGCATTAGCTTTAAGACACACAGACTTTTACTGTTCATATCCCAACCAAATAATTTCACTGCTTCTACACTTCCAGGTACTTAGTGGACCAGTAAAATTTACAATCAACTGAGTATTTTGAAAAATCCAGGGCCCTGGCCATTTCATGTAAATAAAAACTGTAGCATTCATTCAATAGTGGTAGAGTTTTAGTCTCATGTTCATGGCCAAAACTTCTGTAGCCCAAGATATGTGTTGTGCCTCCATGTCTGGTTGCTGCTCCCCATGCAGTTTAGTCATATCTAGGCAATTTTGATTGAATGCAGTTTTCAAAGTCTGTTGTGACTTTTCAGCATAAAAAGTACTTTATAAATGTAAAATATTTTATTATTACAGCTGCCTCCAAGAGAGAAGCTATGTTTAGCTGAACGTTCAGAAAGAAAATTTACAGAAATGTATTAGAAACTTAAATTTTGCTTCCAAACCACACTCACTAGAGATTCAAACTATTTGTCTTGAGTTGTACCTGCCAAATTTTGATGACATGAAATTCCCCCTCCCCATTTAAAAGAGAGGGATTGACCACAGTCATACTGCAGACATTAAAGTAACCTGCATTATTAGGTTTTCTCCACATTCCAATCTATCTGCCTTAGGGTATTAAATCCTGCTTTCATCTCTGTGAGGTTCAGCATTGCCAAATCCAAGCCATAAGGCCATGTCTAGACTACAAACTGAAAAGTGGGTTTGACTGCACATATGGGCACCCTAAGCCACATGTCCCACAATTTTTCCATCTCTACTTTCATACATGGCCCACTCGCAGCTTGGTTTTAAATAATTTACACTGTTACAAAGAAAGCCAACCTCCCAGTACTAGCTGATGAACCATTACTATGATTGATTTTGCCTGGGTGTGGGCCAGGCAGGCTGCCTGAACAAAAGCTTGGCCCACACAAAGCCACTGAGTATAATCAACGTTTCTGAGAGGAGTGAGAGTTTTTCCACCTCCTGGCACTCATCTAAATAACGCCTCGGTATTAGTTTAAGGGTTTGCGGTGTGAGTTATGGGAGAGTTAAGTCTTGAGAATATTCAGAAATCCACACATGCCTGACAGTAGAGAGGCAAATCCTAGACATAAAATGCATCGTAATGGCCCCAAAATCATGAGATTAGATTAATGAAATATTTTCAAGTATGCCGCCATCTTTTGATGCTGGAGCCCAAACCAATTAAGGTTCAGGATACAGTCTGAACTTTTACCATGCAAAGATTATGTGTGCCACAAAGCTGAAGGCTAGATTTGGAGAGCACACTCAGTGTTTCTGGTCCTCACACGGTAATAAGGTAATAAGGCAAACAAGGACTGACTTCAATCCTCTGCAACACCCCCAGCCAAGAGTAATCCTGAAGTATGATTACATTAAGCACCCTCTGTATTCCTGGGACTTTCTTCCTGCCTTTAATCTTTCTGTGTGGGATAATTAAGATATTTTCAAGTTCTTTCAGGTATTATAGCTTCACAAACTGCGGTAAGTCTTATGTGGTGACGTGGCATTAAGTCACTGCTACATTACCTATTGTATCAAAATAAAGAACTGTTAGTGATACAAAAAGGACCAAATGGGAATGGGAGGATTCCCAAACTTCTCTTTCAAGGACAGTCCCAGGTTTTTGTTTTTACATAGTGGCATTACTGCATGTGGCATGAGGTTGAAATTGGAGCCTCAGTGTTGAGTGCCCATGGGAAGCAATGCGTATTGGGGGGATGGATATGATACATTCACTAATGACCTCAAAACAGACTACACTTCTAACAGGAAGAATGAATGAAGTCCTCCCTCAGATGTTTGGAATGAGTACTTGGGAAGGACTGCCATCACATAATTAGCACAAGTGTGCTGACACTAGTAATAAACATAAAGTAATGGAAACAATGAAAAGATGTAAACTATTTAAACAAGTTGGATAAATTAAAAATTTTATAACCATGCTATTCATAAATATGATGAATGTTTCTTTTTAACATGAAAATGTGAATCTAGTGCTAATTGAGCCAAAGCTAGTAAAAAGACCATTCTGATGGCTGCATATAGACAGTTCAAGTTCATATTGGCCTTTAAGTCCAAACTTGTTACCTAAGAGCTTTCTGGGCTGGTGGTGACATATCATAGCTGTATTTACATTTTAGACTATGAAATCTCATGTGCCACCTATTGGAAAGATGTTTTGGGTTATTTTAAAGTGCGCACTCAGAACCTCAGAACACAGATCATCAGAACTTGGCCAGCTACTCCCTTGGTGAGTGTTTTACTGCATGGAGGCTCTAAACACAACTCCTGTGAGATGACTGAAGGATTTCCATTGACTTCGGCAAGGATCCCTAATGCTGAAGCAAAAAGTATTGATGGCTCTTTCTTGTGACAGTTTAGAAAACAAATTATCTAACTTAAACAGTTTATTTTTTAAGTGTTTACTAGAATGTACAATAAAATGCATTTCATGGCCATACATTACTCTGTCCTTAGTAACCATTATATTATTTTGGTTTTGTTTATACTTGTTGATTGAATTAATTGTAATAAAATAACAACTTTCCTCACTTTACAACAGAGAAAGGAATTAATTAATAAGTTCACTCCAGTACTTCAGATCTGGTTCTTTTCTTAACAGACCTTATACTGGTACTATGTCTACAAGAATTATGGATTGGGTTGACCAGAATAAAGAGTTTATTCTGTGTAAGAGATCCTCTTTTTGGTTCTCTATATTATTACAAAGAGCAAAAGACATCTATTCTATGCACAATTTGTAAGAGGCTACATATATAAATGTGGTAAAGTTCAAATAAGAAGCAGTCATGAAACTTTATATCAGCTAGAGAGGGCAAACCCTCAAAGTTCAGGTAGGCATTTGAGCTATAACATTTACTAGCATCCTCTACACCTATAAAATACAAAACTTATGCTATAATTTCTTTTACATATAGAAGTAATTTTTAAGTAGTTTTCCTTTATGTGATTTGCATAAAGTAAGAAATCCATCGTAAATATGTTTCTTCACTGTTGTAAGGAACTCTATAGCAACAGGTACTTCCATAGGATCATAGGAACTTGTAAAATCTCCTCAGAATACCAAATCTATAAAATATGTCTCCAAATTGCCTCCTTTGATTAATCTTGACTTTTAATAGTGGCAGTTCCTAATCAACTGGCTCTTTCCTCCATTGTGCAAGTATGCAGCTTTTATAGGTACTTCAAATGCTTTTCCTTCCTTGAAAATTCAATTGTGAAAAACAAATCTCTGGAGAGAAACACTCCCCGAGTGTATGTGTCTCCTCTTTTGGTTGCTAAATGTGCTTCCCACACAGAGGAACCAGGTGGACAGACACAGGAATGCCAGGCAGTTGTTATCACCCTTCTCATGCTCCAACAGCTTGCCAGAGTTTGCAATGGAAAAAGAAAAGGAGGGAGTCGGTACAGGGCACTAATTCCATTCAGCTGTGCAAGAGGTGGATGGAAATGAGCATCTGTGAGGCAAAACTCTGAAGGGAGGCTGGAAGACAAGATTTCATGATCCTACCCTCCTAAGAGGTAGCAAAGGTACCCTGTAATGAGAAAAAACAAAAATTAAGCAAAATACTGTCTCTTACTGACTGTTTATACCAAGGCGGCTTGGTACATCCAGCCCTACAAAGTAAATGGGCATCTCCAAGACTGACAGGAGGCCAGTCTGGTTATCATCAGGGGAGAATCAGGCCAGGAATTTCCACCTGCAGGATTTTCCATTTACAGTAAATGTTTTGTTGTTCTAATCAGGCAGGCATGAATATGTGAGATGAGAGATACATTTTAGATGAAAACTCCAAGAAGGAAGGCCACTACTCTGGTTTTTTTCAGAGTGAAAATTTATTGGAGATATTCCTCCTGAAAAACAAACTCAGATGTTGACAGTTATGAAAGCTTTATTTGTTAACATTTCCATGCTAGGATACATTTTAGAAAAGCAACCCTTTGAAAAGTTCTGAAGAATTGCAGAAAGACCAAGTGAACAAACAGAATGTTCTGACATTTCCTTTCTTGAATACTGTTTATAAGTCATCTAAACCAGTTTGCCATTCCAACGACTATAGACTGAAGTCCCAAAATAAATGTTGGTCACAACAGCCAGGCTTTGCATTGGAAAAAGCATGTCTTAGTTGCCTGAAGGTTACAGGCATAAATAGAGTCAAGATTTTGAATATTGTATAACATGCGTTGTTGAGCCTGTTTAGTTCCTGGACAGTGATGTGAGGTGCAACAGTGACAAGAACTACTGTTATGGCCAGTTTTGAGCAGAATGGACAAAGTTTAATTTTCAAAGAAGTAGTAATTTTAAAATAATCATTGCGGATTATCTCTGCTGACAGCAGCTTCAGTAAGTTGTTTTGTAACCATATAATTTTAACTACATTTTAATTCAAAGTGCTGATCTATTGTGACCATATAGATGTGTAGAGCATTACATGAAAACTGAAATCCCACTGCACTTCAGGCCAGAGCATTGTTTTGCTTAAAACTCTGTGAAGCAAGTACTGCTAATAATTATTTTTTACCATGAAGGCATACTAAGTGACTTCTAAGCTTAGATAAGATGAGATAAATAATCCTTTAAAATCTAAGGCAAGGATTACCCTATTGCTGGTGAACTGCAACTATTAAAAGTCAAGTTTAATCAAGGAAAAAATAAGAATAGTAACATCTGGCTAGATTTTCTTCTTTCTCTGAATTTTCTTCTGTAAGTAGACTCAGAATGGGAAGATTTTTTTCTGACTTGGATTGAAGAAAAGATTTTGAAATCTTGACATTTATGGCTGCAAAGAATTGCCATTCTTGTTCTTTCCTGAAGTGTTTTGATATTAAATTTTACATAGAACCTGGAGAATGGGTGGAATGTACTGAATATTCATTCCCACCTCTCAACTTCATGTCAAAAACATTTTTCACACTCTTCACCAAACAGACTGTGCATGTGTTTCTATGTGTTATATTTGTGACTGGCATGACTCAACTCCAACAACAAAATGTTTTCACTGTAAAAATGCCTAAAAAACTATTAGGCACTTAGCCCTAGCATTTTGGAAACTTAACTCTCAGTGTGCATTTTTCCACTCTATTAGGTAAGTTTTGGTAGTCAAAATAAGTTTTATTAAGCTTTAGTTCAGTAAAAATGTAATTTTAAGAGATTCGAGAGCATTCCACTGAGATCTCAATCAACTCTTCCTGTTTTATTTTCTTTTTACATGTGAATTCAAGGTAATGAAAAAGAGAAGTCTGGAATGGGCAGTAGTATCTGTGTAGTCAGATGATACTTAGCCTTGTGTCTTAATTTCATTCAGACTGATTCATTAATTTATTGCATGAAACAGTTTGGGACTAAAAAAACAAAACTAGGTGAACTAAAAAAAAATAGGTAAAACTAATTTCTGATAGGAAGGAAATATTCTCAGTAGCCAAGAGTTAAAACCAACACATCAGGATAGATCCTTTAAGAAAGAGACAGATTTCCATTTTAATTAAGGTTCCTTTCCAGTGTTTAAAACTGTGTCTGGGGTGATAATGTGAAAACATTTGCTGGATTGTAGCAGATCCCACATCTGCAAATAAGAAATTCTCAGTACTGTCCAAATGCACCATCATATCTATCAGATGGATTAATTTTAATAAAATAAGCTCTATAGACTTTGATCAACTGTATTGCAGTTCATGGGTGAAACCCTGATACTGAGTGTGTGGTAAACCTGTGAATTTTTTGTGCAGGATGGGCCATTTTTGTCTCTTGGCAGGGAAAGGATTATACAGTATTACAATTATTAAAATTCTAATTTGGGGCCAGGTTTTGCCCTCAGGAGCTTCCTTAATTTCAGCAGGGACTTGTGCATGTTTATCTGATTGAAGAATTTGGACACTATCATTCTTGGTGAAGGTAACTTTTTTCTTTAACAAGAATGTGCACTAGTCAAAACTAAAATCTGAACGCAGCAGGGACAAGTTTCCTACCAGGAGACAAATGTCAGCAAGTGTTCTGTTTTGATAACCTAAAGTGATTTCCTTGTAAAGGGAGTGGGAGATGGAGCAGAAGGAAGGAAAGAGGGATCTTCTTCCACATACCTTGTAGGCTTGTTTTTAAATTGTGACTTTGGATCTAACAACAGGTTTGGCAAGTGTTTGCCTTGGAAATCCTGACACCGTGCCAGATTTTTTTTGCTGGTTTGTAGCAGAGTGTGCATTTTTTAAATACACTGTAATCATTTCAGACCACATAATTAGAAACACAAAGCAGTTTACTGAAACATAGTGATATATTAAGAGTTCAGTTAATTACACATAAAGAAACAAGTCAGACTTCAAAACCTTTACTCAGTTTCTGGTTTATTTGCAACTGGGGCATGCTGATGGGACTTTGCCTGTTTAACACTGAGTAGGAGTTTCAGAATTTTAACCTGAGGGTAAAATTTTCAAAAGCATTTAGGTGACTGGCTCACTGAAAATCAATAGGACTTTCACTCCTTAGGGCAACACTTTACAAAATATGTAGATACCAAAGTCCAGTTCACTTCAGTGTCTATGTGTGGTAAAAAAAAAAATTCCACCTTTCTGCTCCTAAATTTCTTTAAAAGAAAAGTGCTACATTTTAGTGTCATCTAAGAGTTTCTGAAATGTTATCACCAATGAACAGGCTGTTATTCTCATTATTTTTTAATTTGTAAAATGTTTTGGTATTTTTTCTTCTTCAACACATGCAGAAATCATAAAATATGGTTTGGATGATAAGCCACATTGTCTTCAAACTTGTCTTAAAATCTTACTGCAAATGTTCAAGAAGGGTTCTTCACTCTACTGTAAATTTTCCTAGAATAAAAAAAAAATTAAATATCCCCCCTTTCAGTCTATTTAATGTCTTTTTTGATAAAAGTATAATTTACCTCCTTTGAAGCCACAGCCTGACCTAAATTATTTTGTCTACATTATGTATAAAAGCAAGCAGAAAAAAGAAATTGTAATATGGCATTCAGGGAGATGAAGAAGACATAAATCAGAACTAATTAGTAATTCTTATTAATGAGAATATATGTTATGTTTTCCATTGAATCTCTCAAATGTAATTTACTGAGAAAATTAAAAAGTGTCAGTATAGAAAAACCTCAGTATCCAAAAAATCTTTGGTTTCAGAATTTGCAGCATGGGAGGGTATCTTGGTTCTCTAACATGTTTTCTGTATGAGCTTTAAAACTATGCTAACGTTGCAGAACAGCTTACAAGTTCTCAGCAGTTGCATTTATTACAGTTTTACCTCACTTTCAGACAAGTTCTCTTATCAAGCTCCAAATCACATTTTAGGCAGCTTTGAAGTACATTACTAATATACTTATTGCTTAACAGAAAATATCCTGACAGTCCTTTCTGTTTTAAGGTGCAAAGTAATAAATGTCAGCTTATTTTTTGCAATCATTTATCTGAGCCTGGGCTTACTCTCAAAGTATCTGGCTTCAAAACAAGTCAAAAGTGCAGTGGTCTTCTTCTTGGAACTAAGAATAAAAATATAAACACAAATTTTCTTTCCAAGACACCTTCATTCTAATTCGGGCCCTATTCTGTCGTTATTAAAATTGGGCAGGCCTAAGTTTTATGAAAAATTGAGGATTGCTTCTCTTTTTTTTGTGAACATTCTGTGATCATGTGGTTTGCAAGTCTCTCTGGCAGTCATTTGTACTTGTCAGTGCATACTCTTCTACTGCCTGTGGCTGTTTTGTGCTGCTAGACAGGTGTGTGCACTCTGCACAAAACTTTGCCCTTTGGACATCATTAGAGTGTCTAAGAAACATGGAGAATGGGATCCTGACAAATTTATAAATGACCATGAAGAAGGGAATTCTCTTTTGGGATCATTATGGAACGTATGCCTTATAATATTCCACATCCATTGAGAGAGTGTGGTTTCTCCATCACAGAAAATGCAAAAAGCAAGATTTAAGGTGCAGATAACTCTGGATACCATTCTCTCTGAAGAGTGATGGATGGCTTTACCACTCTTTTTAGGTTCACTCAGAAGCAAGGCTGTTAATACAGGAGGAGCAGATAAGTTGAAAAAAGCGTGTAGTTAAATGTAGCACTTTATCCCTGGCTACATGTACAAGCATTTAAATTAATCTGGTTAATGGGTTTCTGCCCTGTGTCTTCCCCACAGTCACTTTTCAAGTACCTGAATAAACAAGGGTCTTTTGCACTATGCCAAGCAGCAGAATGAAGCTCTCTGGTATCCTTGGGAGCAGTGAAACCCAGACTCCTGGACCCTTCACACTGAGCACTCAACCTCTCCAGACACTCAGGTATAGTCAGTATGCCCCAGCTAATCTTAAGCATGATAATGGAAGATAAAGGAGAGGGAATTTACTGCCTAGGACTCAAAGCTCATAGAGTTTTATAGATCAATAAGAACATCCTGAGTTATGCCCAGGGGCAAAAAGGAAGCCAGCACAGACTTCAAAGACCTTGTGTAATATATTCCTTATGGCCAATATTACAGATTAAGCAGAGCAATGTTCGACGCAAGCCATCAAATCTGACTAGAATGGGAACAGACTATACACTGTATGTCTGTTTTGGAGGCTATGAGGATAACTTAGAGTCTTCACTTTTGAGAACTTATCACAACATTTAACTAATGATAGCAAAATGTATTTTAAGTCTAGAAACTCATTCTGACTTAAGAAACACCTTTTTATTCTGAAGTTCACTGAGGAAGAGTAACCAAATTTATCTGATCAGAATTCCTTCAAGCAACTTCTAATCTCTCTCAGGGAGACTCAGAAAAAGTGAAAGACTGCAAGCTCTAGGTTTGATAAAAAAGAATGACAAACTAACTGACAAACTCCTCAGAAGCCTGCTTATCTTTCAAAGCAGGGAAGCTGACAGTACTGACCAAGAAACTAAAATCACAATATTTTCATGCAATATATGTAACAAGTGGAAAACATAAATAAAATTAAAACAATGTCTACTCTGTGTCTAGTGCACAGAAAAATGAGGTAATCTGCATTATCTTTCTGTGGCAAGTTCAGGGCCAAACTTTTCCTTTAAAAAGGCAGTAAGAGGCTTTTCTTGAGATCTTCCTTCTCTAAGTGACAAGACCAAGAGATGTACCTGACAAACCTAATGGTTTAATCTAGACTAAATTTGAAAGGATGCTGTCATTGAAAGCTTTCATTGAAAGTTGAAAAGATTGAGGCCCAGCAAGCTCCTTGTAGACCCAGCCCTATAACGACCCCAAAGTCCCATTCATTTCCCTGTGAGAAGATTATATAACTTATTTCAAAGAAAACAGCTCTCAAGGTAACCTCTGACTTTTTAAAGACTTGTCTAATGTGGGAAAATCTCTCTACTAGAGATATCCTGACTGGTATACACAGGTACTGTGGATAACTGGAAAACTGGTTCCATGCTTTTAATTACAGTGGCTCAGTTCAGCACAGAGACTGCCTTCAGAGTAGGTGAGATGTGTAAAGATCTCTATGATCTGTGAATTTTGAAAAAAAAAATTAAGTAGGACTTCAACATCTACAAGGTTCACTGCTGTTGAAAAAATAAAAGCTCAAATATTCATGATCTACAATGTACATTTCTTTTTTGATTATTTGCTTAAGAAAACTTTTTTTAAGGGAAGGTAAAATGGACATCTTTGCTTTTGGGGTTAGATTAGATTCTCCATGAGAGTGGAACGTGGCATTTTGTAAGGGGTTAGCAGTGATCCCACTCCTCCATACATTACCCTGCTGAAAGATCTCACTCTGCCTTGCAACATTCTTGTTATTCCAGAACTGGGTTGGGCTAGTCATAATAGATGCAGGCAATTAACTCAACTTCCCCACATGCAGCTCTGCCAGTAAAACTCACTTCACCTTGCAACACTCCTGTTCTTCCTGTGTCCTTTAAGCAGAAGCTATCAGTTTGGCACTCACTGAGGATGTGTCCTTACTCCTGCTGAAATCCAGGATAACTTTCTTAGTGATGCAAGAGGAAAGTGTTGCTAAAATAGACACATGTCTGCTTCTGACCAGGGTGAAACAAAGCTGTCTTCTCTGAATGACAGATTTTGATCCTGGCAATAGATGGAACTAACCTGTGTTCCACTTATGATTTTATTACAGCAATAAAATTCAGTGTGACTTTAGATACCAACTCAGTTACAGAGAGTGTAAATGAGATTATAGTCTAATCTTTACATAATATGGCCTTCTGCAAGGCTGTGCATTTTCCCAAGAAAAGGATTTCCTTTCTAGTTAGAACACTAGAGTTTTCAGTGTTGATCACTGGTGTTTTATTTATTTCGAAAGTCTATGGAGCATTCACCATGATGCAGACAAGCATTGGCCTACTGGTAATATCTCAGTTTATCTCACGGGCATTTGGATCTGGGCTATGCAATCTTATGTAAAATCAAGTGCATGCCACAACAAAAAAGTATGCCAAAGTAAGGATTATTCTTCCAAAATTTTGGAAAAAAAAAAGATTTACATGTTTTCTCTTTGTTTCCTTTATCACATGAAATAATACATTAAAATATAAGAATGCTCTAGGCAATGTAAAAAACTAAAAAAGACTAGTTTGGTGAACGAGCATGGTGTAAGGCTATGAATATGGATACTTTTGTACTAAGGAGCCTAGAGGAGACACTTTTTATGTGTGGTGATACAGAAATACAGACTTATAACTCTGCACACCAGGGAGAGAATATTCCCCTAAACCAAGTAATTTCCCTTGCAGTACTCCCTGTTGATCAAAGCTGCATAATTTAAAGCATCTAGAGGCAGCTTTAAATCATTCACAATATTTTTTAAAAAATAATTCTGGTATATTGCAGACAGTATTTGTGTAACTAGCAGTCTTCTGTAAGTTCTATAAATTTGCATCCACATAGAGCTCAGCTGAGTTTGAGAAGAGGGTACATAACTTTGCATGAGTTGGGCAGGAGAGACTCATTCTGACACCATCTTAGTCACATTATGCCACAGTGCCAGGGCAGACAGGACCACAGGGAATGGCAGGGCAGAGCCGGCAGCCTCTAGGTCTCAGCCTGAATGCTGCTGTGTGCCGGTTCCTAAGAGTTTTCTGATACCCTCAAAAGCCCCAAATAGGAATCCTGCAATTAGTGCATCTAACTCCTCCTTTGCTGCAGTCTTCTCTCCCATTGGTGAAAGGTCTTCGCAGCTCATGTAGGGACCCCACCCCTTTTGTGGGTTTTCATTCTGAAGCTATCCACAACTTTACACCTGAATGAATGCCAAACCTCTCTGAATATATAAAGGAAACCTGCAAGAGCAATTTCAGTTACACAGAAGGAGCAGAAGGAAAAGATTTCATCCAGCATTGTCAGACAGCCTGAACCAGCCATGCTTCTCCCTGCCATTCACTTCTACGGCTTTCTCCTGGCTTGCATCTCCACGAGAAGCTACTTGGCTTTCAAGAACGATGCCACAGAGATACTTTATTCTCACGTCGTTAAACCCGCTGCGGCGAGCCCAAGTAGCAACAGCACGTTGAATCAAGCCAGGAACGGAGGCAGGCACTACAGCAGCGCTGGATCCGACCGTAACAGTGAGTATCCCACCGCGGCCGTGGGCGGCAGCCCCGCCCGGGCCGGCCCCGGCAGCGGCAGCGAGCCCCGGCCGGAGCCGCGCACCCCCGGCAGCGCCCCGGCCCCGGCCCGGGCGCGGCGCTCCAGGAGCGGGGCCGGGCGCGGGAGATGCTGCCGGTGCCGGTGCCGGGCCGGGATCTGCCCCGCCGGGCGGCTCCGAGCCAGCCGCCCTGCCACCCCCGTGCTGGGAAGTCCTGTAGGACCGGCCCGCTCGGGCAGGTTACTTCCTGAGCGAGGCTCATCCAGGAACGCCGGGCTCTATGGCATCTATCCGGCAGGGAAGCGAGATAAAGAAAAAGGAGAGAGAGGCATTTCCAGAGCGCTCGCCTTTTTGACTCACCTCCCACTGCGGGCAGGGGAGGTGTCTGGGCTACTTTTCAAGTGCAATAAAAAACTCTGAATTTTGTTCCCGCTGTTTAGTTTTACTTCCTGCCGTAGCACTTACCCGCTTAACACCTCCAGCAAAAGTAAACAAATCAGCTCGTAATTTACCTATGATCTCTGCTCTAACTTGCCTTTTTTATATCCAGTCTTTTCCTTCTGAGTTTTATGTATATAAGTCAGATATGTGGGGATGTGGAAACCTGCTGACTTTATCTGTTCCCTACCCTGCACACCTCCTTAAAATGGAAGAAATCCAGATAGAGAAACATACACACACACCAACCCACCCACAGCAACTTGATAAAAATAGAGTCATCCCTGGAAAGTGAAGGCAACAAGTGACACCGATACCTTTCAGCTAAGCCAGGTGTGTCGGCTTTTATGAATGCTAGAGGGTTTTAATGCACAGGAAACATCTCATCATTATGAGATTACTGGGACAGCCCAGTAGGTATTCATTGTCACTGAGCTGTCACTGGTGAAAAGCTGAGCCGGGGAAGACAGAAAAACAGAAGGAAAGACAAACTCAGATCTGTGACCAGATGCTTCCAGGTACATTCCTGAGTGCAGCTGCAGGAAGGCAAGCTTGGATCTTTTCTGCAAAGCAGGGAGTAGAGCAGCCCTGTCAATATTCCCTGGGATCAGCCTGCAGATTTACAGTCCCCTCTTCTTGCCCACCCTGAGACACAGAGGACAGGGTGAAACAATCTTAACGCAGTGCCTCAGTTTAGAACTTGCTTCCAAAAATCCAAGTAGAAACAGAAGCAGCTTGTAGCTGTGATATGTAGATGCACCTTCAAAGGCTTTTATGATTCATTCTGAAATGTTTCTAGTAATTACTTCTATTTTAAAAGTGTTAGTTAATTGCATTGTGTGTAGAATCTGTGCCGTAATTGTCCTTCGGAAAGAGGGAGAGCACAGACAGTAAAGATTGCTTATTAAAATTAAGCACACTGTGGGCGTTTATTTCAAAGTATAATTACTGAAATAAACAGTTGTGTTTATTGCAGGGCGCAGAGCCGCACACAGAGACGGGTACAAACATGCCTGTGTGAGAAGCTCTGCATGTTGGCTCTGTCAGCTGCGTGAGAGAATTTGCAGGATCCTCTATGTTACATATAATATACAGACTACTACAGTTACAAAGACGGTGTTCTCTTGAGGGCAAAAGCACCCCTCTGAAACTGTTACTACTAATCATTCAAACTTCATAGGCAGAACCCCATTCTGTGGTAACTTCAGCTGTTACCACTTCTGCAGTGTCTGCTCAGAGCCGCAGAGTTCATGGGAGAGTTCAGTCCACTCTAACAATGGAACAAGAAGAAACACACTGTTTGAAATTAATTTAAAAGCATTTCAACTGTTTCCAAAGCAGTGTTTTCCCCCTTGCTAATGATCCAACATAATTGTTGTAAACATCACAGAGCAGATTCCCTAGACTGAGAACGAGCAGGAAACATTTCTTCCCTTGGGGCATTTTTTCTCTTCTAAAAGGTATGTCCCTGAGAAGAAGTACAGAGAATAAAATTGCCTCTTCTACCACAACTGCTGGAGTGCATGTCATTAGGATTTCTTTATGCTGTGGTATTATCCAGAGATACCATCAGCACTTGAGGCCCTTGTGTTGGGGGACACAGCAGTAAAGAGATGTCCTGTAAAGATTACAGCCTCCTTTAACTTCTGTAAAACATACCTGGTTAATGTGAAAATGACTGGCTAAGGAAATCACTCCGTTCTGATCTCAGTGTTTCTTGTTCTGTGCATTCTGCAGATCGCGTTCAGGTTGGTTGTCGGGAGCTGAGATCCACCAAGTACATCTCAGACGGCCAGTGCACCAGCATTAACCCCCTGAAAGAACTGGTGTGTGCTGGAGAATGCCTCCCTTTGCCACTGCTGCCCAACTGGATTGGAGGAGGCTACGGAACCAAGTACTGGAGCAGGCGGAGCTCGCAGGAGTGGCGATGTGTCAACGACAAAACTCGCACTCAGAGGATCCAGCTGCAGTGCCAGGATGGAAGTATAAGAACCTACAAAATAACTGTGGTCACGGCCTGCAAGTGCAAGAGATACACCAGGCAGCACAATGAGTCCAGCCACAACTTCGAGGGAACCTCTCAAGCAAAACCCATCCAGCACCACAAAGAAAGGAAAAGAGCCAGTAAATCCAGCAAGCATAGTACAAGTTAGAAGTCAAACATCTTCTGCTCTCTCATCTCCCTCTCCTTGTGCCAAAATTGAACTCACCTGTAACCATTTGCTTTACCATTCTGACTGCTTAAAGACAAGTCTGCCATTGCTGTGTTCTCAGTTGACACTACATGCTTATTGCTTTGACCAAAATCAAAAGGGGCATTCTCAGCATATGGACTTTTTGGGTGATTTTCCAAATGCTCAAGATGGGGAATAATACAAGCCTTCCAAAACCACACTATAAACTTTTACAATTTCTCCAGCCATGGAAGAAAAGAAAATTTGCCAAGAGTATTCACTGAAGTCAATTTTGCAAAATGATGCTTTGTTGTGTGTTTTCCTGAGAACATTTATCAGATCTATTGCCTTTTATATCATGTTTTATGACCTTCTGACAACAGCTTAAAATACAACACTGTGTATCTGCTTTCAGATTAATTCTAAAAAAAGTGCTTTGCATGCTCACCTTTCTCTTATCTCAGTATACCAAAAATTAAAATATGCATGGCAGCAATCAAAAAGTAAAGCTGAACAAACTATTTATTTGTTGTTGTAATTATTTAATGAGCTTTTATGTGTATTTCCCTTCAAAATTTCCTTATGTTTATAGCTTTTCATATGTCTCAAAGTATTTTCCTATGATTTGGGGCTGGATTAGAACATACATTTTGTAGATAATGTAAAATAGACATTTTAGCATTTAGGTATATATATTTTAATTTTGAACATTCATAGACTTAGGTGTTATTTTGACATGGCAACACAAAACCTGTATTTTTCATTCTTCATCTTGTATTATTTTTGTTTAAAAAGTGTGCAATCAAAAAACAGATATGACTTCCTTTCAAATTCATTGGTTTCTTTTTTTTTTACAAAAATAAACACTGCTAAAAATGGTATTGTCTGGCTCTCTCTATGAAAATGCACACATTTCGACCAGTCACAACACTTAAACTTAAAAAAAGGGAGAATATTATTTGGTTTTAAAAGTCTATCCATAAAATTTCAAAAAACTGAAACGATCTTTCTCAATGTAAAAATCTTATATGACCATTTAACAGATAGTGTTTATTAATGGTACAAGTCAGGTTCTTATTTAACAATTCTCAAGCTCTAGATTTCAGAACAAGTGTGAATTTGAGGAATTTTACAAGCTAGTGAGACACCACTTTTTTTTTCTTTTCATTAGTAATGATCAAGTCAGTATAATGGTACAAATTACATATGGTTTCATTTTTCTATAGAACCAATAGAGTCCTGCACTTTTATTCACAAAATTCTTACAGAATGTGTCAGAAAATTAGTAATTAATCTACTTTTCAACACATAGTGCATGAATCACCTGTTCTTAATCTTTCAAGTTGTATTTAAACACTGTGGGCAAGATTTCATCATGGGATTCTGCTCTTCTTAAATCATTAACTTTTACAATCCATTTGCACCCAAAGTAAAAATTACACAAGAGGAGAGTAATGAAAAATCTTACCTGATAAGGTCTCACCCAAGTTCTCTTTGACCTTCTTTTTATCTCATCCTATTTTGCATTTTCATTCCAAAAGATTCATCATGAAGTTCCTGGCAGAGATCTTGGTCATTAATGTTGAACTGTTTGAAAATCACTGCTGCTGCCTGACTCGACTTACTGAATCCTAATTTTTATTGACAAAATGTAATGATTTTCCCTCAAAGTTACTTTCAAGAATTCACATTAAATTTGCCATATGTAAAAGAGAGATACACTTTTTTATTCAATTTTAAGTTATTCACATGGTAGTACAGTTAAAAACCCCCACGGCATTAATGAAGTAGTTGTTCCAAATTCAATTTTGACTGTGAAAATATCAAAATTATGAGACCAGAGACCATTTATACTTAAATTCTCTGATCTTAAAGGTGCTTCTTTTAAGCATAAAAGGAGAGATGATGAATAAAGGAGTTAGCAGGGAGAGAACTGAAATGGCATTGCTGCTAGGCATATCAGCTCAGCAGACTTAAAGATTTTTTTATTATTTTAACAGACATTATAGTCTCATTCAATCATTTCATGACAGAAATTTTCTTCCAAATGCCAAACATCTATCTATTTTTAAATTGCTATCCAGCTACTTATTCAACATGATAAAACATAAAATATTGAGATAATGGATTGAAATATAACCAATTTTAATGCCAACAGTCACTAAAAATCAGTAAAGCTGTTCTACCTGTTCTGTGTTTAACTTCCAGAAATAAGAAGGGTAAAAAACTGCATATCTTGCTCATAACTCTTCTTCAGTCAATGAAATTGGTCTGTAGGGACAAAATACATGTTTAATATCAGTTTACATTTAGAAATAGGGATAATAACTTCTAGATTGTCCTTTTTGGTAGAACTACCCAAAGAGGAATAATCTGACACACTTCTGCTAAGATGACTTTATGAAATTTGGCTGCACATGCTATAGAATGACCATGGGGCCCATTTCTAAGTCTGGCGTATTTGAGGGAACATGAGGGAAGCCAGCAGGAGCTGTGTCCATCAGCAGCAATTTAATTTTGACGTGCCACTTGAGTTAGCTAAGGTCTCTTCTTTGGCCTCGAGTGGCTTTTGTGGGAGAGAACTGCAGGAAAGCAGCATAGAAATATGTTAATGTAGAATTTTCTGAGGGAATAATGTTTCTCTGTGATGCAGCTTGTAGCTCTGAATGCTTCAATGTGGCCTATACAGTCTGCCTTCTATTTCATCCTGTTACATGTGAACCCACAGGGGTCTGTCCAAGAATCCAGACAAAAGGCATTACACAAGTACATCTAACTGGTTTCTTGTGGAGAATCTCTAACATGTAAAGTTGTAGTGGGCAGGATATGGGCCTTTGCTCTTGTGAGGTCAGTGACCAAAGTTTCTCAAAGACTCAGTGGAAGAGTATTGCTTAAACTGAAATAATTTTAGACATTATACATCTCAAGTTTGCTTCTGAGTTAAAAAGGAGAGAAAGCATGTTAAAATTTTCACCTAAAGTATTAAGTCAAACAGGTACAAGAAGTATGTAAATGTTTTGAAAAAGTACAGTGTAGAAGCAGATTAGATAATTTTTTAATACATTAGACTATAAATAGTCTAGATTTATTACACTAAAATTATATAGAAGCTGACTTTCTCAATGATGTTCAATCATATAGGCAGATCAGAATTCCATATACTTTCTTAAAAAGCATTCAAACATCTAAAAAAGAACTAATAATTTTATAATTTCTCATACTTGCTTCTTTAGAAAACTAAAAGTTAATAAATTAAAAATAATCTGTTAATCTGCCATCACTATTTCATTATTTTTGAGTTGATGAAATCTGCTCCCAGCTAAGGGGTAAATTGTTTTATAATGAGTGGAAATCAATTTTCCTTAGACATTACTAGAAATAAACTTAGCCAGATGCTGATTGTTTTGATAGCATGGAGGCACTCAGAGGCACACTTCTTAGAAGCAGTGGTAGATAGCATGTGTCATTAAGACATTTATCAACTGTGGCAGTCATAAGGGCCTGACATTTGCAATCTAGACTAGAAAGGCCCTTAACTAGTTTATTTATTCAGTTATTTAATAATAGTAACAAATCTGCTGCTCTTGCCTTTCCAGAAGCCTTGGAATCAAAATCACCCAATCCAAGCTCAGTCATTTGTTTGGAAATAAAGCAGACATTTGAATAACAGCCTTCAAAATACCTAACAGATTTCTGCTAGTAAATCACTTTAGTCCTTCTAACCTTGACCTTTATATCCTTCCTGAAGAGGTACAACATTAATCAAGAAAGGACTGTTCAATACATTCCACTGTGAGAGTCTTGTTGCTACAGTATTAACCTGGAGGTGTTCAGTCGAAAATTATAAGGAATCCTTAGAGTTGGAAGGTATCCTATTCTCATGATGCATTTCCTTTCCCGGAGGCCAGGCAAGGGGCTTTGATTTTAAGTTCATTGACATACATATAAACATCACTCCAGGCTAAACCTGAAAATTCTCTAGAGATTTATGAGCTAAGCAGACATTCTGTCACTGGATTTGCTAATTTTGCCTGAACGTCGCCCCCACAACAAAAAGCCTGCCCATGCATCTTTCTGAAAGACATCCAGCCCTTCAGCTCACTTCTTCTGTGAGTTATGTGGACTGACACACTAGGAAAGTGTGATTTGCAAGAGTATTGCCTACCACTGAGTTAATATTCAAACATCTACCTTACTCAGTACTTCCATGACAAGAAAATACTCTTAATTTTTAATTAAGGCTTATTGAACAACATGCCATGAAAATAAGTAGTCTCTACTAATTGTTGAGAGAAATCTTTAGAAACACTGGATAGTAACTCCATTTTGGGAGTTTGCATTTTCTTACCTCCCTTTGGTTTGACATGAAAAGTGAAAAGAGGTGATGTTACATTTTCTGAAGTTCAGGTCTTCTTAATGCTTCTTTGCAATCACAAAGAAAGAGGATGTCTTTATGGAAATTAAAATCTGGACAACTTCTTTATAGGGATGTTTGTGGAATATGGTACTTCTTGAATGTAATGGAAAATGAAATGAAATAAAATAAAATAATTCAGCCATCAGAAAAGAGGCCTAATTTAAAATCCCCTGAAATGAAAATATAGTTTTGTTTACTAAACTGCAATGGTAATTCATGTCAAAAAGTGATTTTTACTACCATCTGCTTAAGTAAAAAATACTAAATCACAAAAAAATGTTTTGAACACTTTCTTTACTTCTTGTCCCCTGCTCTATTTTAGTAGTTGTACAATAATGTATAATTGTCTCATTGTTTAAACTCTTAGCTGTTCTGAATTACATTACTACAGCAGACTTTTTGATACATAAATATTTAAAATCTGTTTTTAGAATATCTGGATGCATTATTTTTTAATTTTGACTACTGAGAGGAAAAGCAATGCTGACTTGGCTTAGGAGTTCCACATTTAATTTGTTTTGTTAGGCCCAGTGAGAAGTGACTTAGTGAAGAAGCTGTAAAGCAACTTAATAAAAACATAAACTATTCTGTGAAGTCTGGTGTTTGGTTGGATAAAGAAGAGCTATCCAGGCACAGTCATTAAAACTCTTTTACATAAAACAGTGGAGAAGTGAGAGAGGGCCTAAGGAGAAAAGTACTTGCCTAGCCCTACCACAAGAACTGAGAAATAGAGGGACTGTGCAAAAACACTCTGCAGCACAAAGACTTTTTTTGAATTGCAGCTGAAGCACAGCTTAAGCATCTGCGGCTTGTTAGATTATGATTTTATTTATTTGCTTACTTATTAGTTTACTTTGGGATGGCTCGGAGAAAGCCTTTTTAGAATCCCTATGGCCATTAATTTGGGATGGAGAACAGAGCCTGTTTCTAAAATGCAAAGCTGCAAAAATTTTGGTTTTAGCAAGGAACACTTGCTTTTGGTGTATTTTTGTTGTCTTCATTGAAATGCCTGCTGAAATTTTGCTTTAGTGCATCTTTATTGCAATTTTTAGGACACTAGCCAGAAACAGCTTATAGCACTTGGGAACTGGTTGTATCACTGCACTGCATCTGTTTTCAGATATTGAAATTCCTGAACCTGGGTAGGTCTAGAAGAGGAGAAAGAAGAGAAGATGGATCAAAATAAAGGAACAAACTGGCAGGTGGAGGACTGCATATGTGTGTTCTTAATTTTCTTCTGTCCTCACAACTTTTCATGAGACTTCAAAAGACTTGTTCCATCTGCAGATTGCCAAGCCCACTACCCCTGGGATGTAGCAGACTGTCAGTCTGAATACACATGGCAGAAAACCATGTCTGACTGTCTCTGTGCCTTCACTTCCCAAGCAAAGGGAAGAATGCACAGCACAGTGTGTCTGTCCTGTTCCACACTGAACCAGGGAGACTTTAGAATCTGCTGTCTTCACAGAAATGCACATTCCACTGCACTGTTCATATCTTCTGATGAGTGACCACAGCTGCCTGTTTCTGAGGAGAATGAATACTGCCCAAGCTGACAAGATGAATGCACAGGTTTCTTAGAAAGCTATCAGTCTGCCACACATCTGGACTTGCTTGTTGAAGAATTTGGCTCAAAATCTTACTTATCACCTACATAAAATATATCAAATATCGTATACATGTATAAAATTACAGCAATCTGATTTTGTACACAAGACCATTAAGAATACACTAGTGAGTTTTACATAAAACCTCTTCTAGGTGTTATGCAACTACTGTCCCCATATTTTGTTTTCATCTTTTTGAAATCAGTTATGAATCTTGACATGTCTCCCAGAAGAAAATGTCTGCAACATCTTTTGCCAAGAATAAGGTAAATATTAAGGATTTCCATTTTAATTTGCTTAATTTAATACTTCTTGGCATACGTCTTCCATAAAAGCCCACATTAGACACACCGTTCAAGCCACTGTCTGAATCTTCAGAACACAGTAATTTGTGGTAGTCTTATCTCAAATACTGCAGTCCCTTGCAAATCTGTTCATTTCTGCCCTTCCCTTTGAAACTTCTGGCTCTAGCAAAATCAAATCCTCTTTCCCATGGTGTTTCAATGATCAGGCTCGTTTCTTTACAATGGTGACATTACCCTTCCCACAATTCCTTTTCATACACACACCACACACACACACAGAGGCACAGGAGGATGCATTACTTGATCTATTTTCTGAAGCATTCAGTACTGAAGAAAACAAAATATGAAAAAACACAATAGTATTGGCACAGGTAAGTTCCAGGAAGAATTTTTAAAATAAAATTGGTTGGACTGCAATACTCAGAAAAACAGTAGCATGATAAAGAGCATTTTTCATCAAGTAGTTGGCTTGCATCCAGTTAGATTGGTATTCTGGAAAATGGTTAACCTTTGATGGTTGCCCAGCAGTGTATCCTAAACAAGTTGAGTCTGTATAAATTGTTGGACGACAGGTAGCCACATTTCTGCAGCTGGGAAAAATCTGTAACCTTGATCTTTCTAAAAATTGAACAGGATCAAAGGATTGACCCTTTCCAATCTGACATTTTCATGCAAGAACTGCAAAAGTCAGCAAAGGATAAGGCAAAGGACTAGGACAAAATTGCTGTTTTTAGGGACTACCATCCTGCATGTTTTGCTCACTATAAAGCAACTCTTTGGAAAGAGAAAAAAGATTCACATATCTTACCACAAGGCAGACTGCATTTTAAGGCACATCCCTTTACCGACTACCAAAAGGGTTAGAAAGTAGCACTAAAAACTTAAAAGAAGATGAGAAAAAGGACTACTTGCACTTGATTGTTTTATCTAATGTATACCATATAAAGAGGCAATGAAGACTAAGTCCAGTTTTTGTGTTGGATTGTACCTTGCCTTGTCTGCTGCAACTTCAGTCCTCAATGGAGTAGTCAGAACCAGTCTTCATTTACTGAGTAAAAGCTGACATGAACAGAATCCCTCCTACGTGAACTCTGGCAAACTGACTTCACCTTTATTTCTTACACATGGGGCCAATGAATAACATTCCTGGTATTCTTAAAGTAAGGACAATTATTAACATGACAAGGGATGCAGAAACAATGCTTTCATTGCAGCAATAAACAGTAAAACTTGTATACCTATACATAACAAATCTGCAAATTTTCATTGGTGTTATTTGATTGTCTCAATCACTTGAAGTTTGGTGAACTGTTTAATACTCCTTCACAAACATTCAGTGGAAATAACACAGATGGTAAAGAGTAAAACACAACATGATAATATACACACATCAAAATTAAAACAAAGATTCAGAGCCATGAAAATCCCAACTTTATTCCAAATCTAACTTCAACTCTTATGTACTTTCTAATGTTTGATTACATCATTCTATATCACTGGCATCTTGACATCTGTGGCTCAACACCACTTAACCACTTCATGGACTCTGTCTGCTTTGAATCATCTTGGGGAAAGGAAACTACCATTCGTCTTTCCTCAGAGGTAACTGTTTCTTCAGTCATGACTGGACATCAGTCAAAAATAAACATTTTCCTTTTTACTGACATGATAGGGCACTATCCTCATGGCTGGTGTGGCTTTCATGTCCCAGTGACAGAGGAAAACAGCCACAGCGATTTCCATCCCCCAGCTTGCATGTCTTCATCAGTGTCACCATCCAGGGCACTGTGACAGCCAAGGACCCCAACCCACAGCTCCTATACACAGCACACTACAGGGTGATGTTAAAGCTGAGATGGGCCCACCCAAGCCTGGCGCTACTGAGCATGTGACCAACACACCTACAGTCTACAAAGACCCTTCCAGAGCCAAGTGTCTAAGACTAGTCAGCCATTTCTAATGAAAAATTACAAGGCCTCCATCTCATTGCCTACCTGCCCAAGCACTCCCCAAAGCAGTAGCAGTCTTTTTTCAAATGTCTAATATTTCTGAATTTCAAAAATTCTCCTGCAGTCAGGGAATTTCACTCTCATGAATTATTGGATTACATACTAGGGTAATTCTCTTATCTTTAAATTCCTTTACTTTGTGTACACAAAATACTAATCAGCTCCTGAAATGACCTTCCTCATGCCAGAGGCCTAGATGATTATCAGATAGAGAATGGATAAACACTTCAGGGGAAATATAACATTTTAGGGTGAAGTTTTAAAATGCATGCCAAACATCAAAATCAATGTGTGTCAATTTTTTTTCCAGCACTCGCACAGCACACAAGCAAGATGCTTCCTCTATGCCTCAAGTATTCATAGAAGAAATTTAGCTATCAAAACCATGTAAAACAATGTCAAATGGGTTTACACATGTAAAGCACACAGGACGCAACAGGTGAAATGAAATGCATGTTTTTCAACATACCTACAATGACATGCAAGCATGAAAAAACTCCTTTGTATTCAAAGGCCACATTTCCTTTACATTTCTAGCATTAATAATATCTATTTACACTTCAACTAGTAAAAAAATATATTTTGCAGAATTGCCTATGAAGGAAATAGTACACAGAATTCCCCTTAGGGATCTGATCTATAGGTGGCTTTACACACACTGTATATAAGGCATGTAAGCAGTCTTTGATATTTGATAGTCAACATTCACATAATTTAAGTTATGCATGTGTGTAACTCCCTTGCTGTACATGCTGGTTTGATCTCAGTTCCACATACCAATAGGAGCAAATCAATAGCACACTTTATCTAAGTATTCCACACATCTATAGCATCTTTCATCAAAGAATCTCAGGCCAAGAAATAACCCTTAAAAGTCATACTTCTAAAAATACAACTATAAATATATGCTAATGTGAAATAAGATAAGATTTCCCTAAAGGTGCTAAATATACTTGGCAAAGAAAATATTTTTGCCCTTTTCAACATTGCCCCATCTATTATACTGCCTCAAGCTCTGTGTTCCCTATGACACTATATTGGCTTGGAAACCACTGTCACCACAGAGCAAACACTTCAAGGCAGCTGCTGTGCAACAAAGATTGAAATGGTGAAGATGTAAGTCAGTCTTAAAGGAGCATGTGGATGGCTGATCAGCCCTCAGACTCAGGCAACAGCTAGAAAATTGTGAAGAGCATAAAATAACATGATTATTTTTTCTAGTGATCAGTCAGAACTGAAATAAAATATCTGGAAAAAAATAAGCATGCTTTCTATGAAGCCTAAGACTTGGAGATCTTGTGCAAAGTGCTACAAACAGCAACGGACATGCAAGATAAAAACTGAAATTCTATCCTTTGAGGGGCTTCCTAATCTCTTTAGATAGGCAAGGAACCTGTGTCAATTTCTGTAAATAGTGAATTCTAGGATTTGAGACAGTTATTGGTGGTTTCAGGAGAGCCAAGATTGCTGTCCTACTTGAACACAAAACCTGTCTAAAGAGAACTGGCATCCCACTTCCTTCCTTACAGCTCTGGATGTTCATTTTATGGCTTGCCACCACTGAAGTAAAAATGTATATATCTGGATAAAATTAGTGAAATACAATCCTGCAAACACAAGGTTCTGGTTAAAAGCCTGCACAACTGCTCAGAAGGCTATAGACACCATGTTAGCTTCAAGAAGAGCTCTCAGATTTGTAATATTTTTATCTTTATGCTCTCTTTTAGAAAAGATCCTGCACCTCCACAGTACCACATGGGGTTTTGTAATTTTGCTTTTACAATTTACTTTAACTTGCAAAATATTCTTCAATTGCATGCATTTCCCTTTAAAATGCTAGTGAACTTTGCAGCTTGTCAGGAACAGGCAAATTAATCTTATTTCACCTGCATTAAAAATAAAATGCTTCAAGAGTTTTGAGAAAAGGACAATTTCTCAGCTATACCCTATCTACAGAAGACTCAATAGCAATTTCAAATCAAGAAATTTTATTCTTTCACTATTTTTTCCACAAAAGCCTTTCAGAATGATATCTACCACTCCCATAACTTAATGTTCTCTAAAAACCCTATTATGAGTTTCAGTCATAGAAACAGATGATTTTTTTCTCCCAGCAGTCAAATTGTCAGGTGCATTTCACTATTGTAATTTGATTCTAATTTGTACATATCTTCTTTCTTCAATAAAAAAAAGAAAGGAAAAAAGCCCACTTCTCTTTTCAAAGATATGATTGGCATATTTACTGCATAATTGCAAACTACGACTGTGGTTTCAGATGTTATACCCCTGCACAGAAATGATTGATTAGCCTGCTCTTTACTTGCTTTGAGGTAAATGCTGCCTCTGTCCCTTTTTATCCAGAAAAAAACTGTGCAAAATTGTTCTTCCAATATGTGTGAATTTACATTTTACCCACTTCCAATGTCTATGTATGAGCATGCATATATATGCACAGCAACTAAAATATTATATTGATTAAATACAAAATGTATAATGGAATGGAACTGAAGATAAATTATGTATGCACAAAGTGTTGCTGCATTCACAAAGTGCTTCACTGCATGTTAATAACAAATGAATATTAAAAAAATGTAAACCCCCAAATCCCGGTTTTCTTAATTCATGGTAAAACATAATATAAATATATATGAATGTTATATATGCTCTTCCTTCCACATCATTGTCTAAGAAAACAGAAAAAAAAAGGAGAAATAGCAGTAGCAAGTTCAGTATAACCAAGATGCCAAGAATCTGATGGGCTTCTGGAGAAATTACCAGGGGCTATCAACACAAGTCAAGAATCTTTTGACTCCACAGAGACTGTGGAAAGCATGAGAACTTCAGAAACATTTCATGTTCAAGTGCAGCCAAAAGCAGCTTCAAAGTGCTTTTTGGCTGGATTGTAAAATCTCACCATGATATACAACAGATTTGATGACACTGAAGTCTGCATGCATCAAAGTCCACCCATCAAATATAATTTATTCTGGATAGATCAAGTGTAATACCCCTAGCATAGTAAGGGAAATGGACTTCAGAGCAAGAACACAACCAAATTGGCACATGTTCCTTCACAGAAATTAATATTAATGAATGAGATGAAGTGGGGAAACACTGGCTGGACAAGAAAGAAGGCACTGGGCACAACAGATTGTGGGTATAGGTGATGACATACAAAACCACAGTGTCAAGAAGGAAGGGGAAAGTAGTTCTGAAGGCTGTTTTGCTGTTGGCAATGTCTCACTTACCTACTCCTCAGAACTCATGTACAGTGGGAGAAGTCATGGAACTAAAAAGAACTTATTTTGTTCCTTACAGAAAGTCAAACAAGAGGTATGTTTTTTATGAATGAATGCATGAAGACCTGAGGCAGGAATTCAGAATATGTTACACCAAAAAAAAATGGAAAAATGGGAATGCTGCAGAATAAGCTTCCATGAACACATTTGTATAGAACTGCTGCAAGAAAAAATCAGAATCTAAGATCATCGTGGATATTAAGAGGTGCCAAGCTTAAGAAGAAAAATTAATTTTGGGCATCTAATAATAATGAAGTGATGCTGACTCACGGTGCAAACTTGGAAGTCCTAAAAGAGACAACAAATACATGTCATCAAGAGACAACAGACAAATATATGTCATCAGTCAGGAATTAGGTAGTGAAATGCTTTCCAAGAAAAGAAAACAAAAGACCTGCTAAAAAAGAACATAGTTGCTGAACCAATGGATTTAAAAAAAAATCCCACTAAAAAATCTTCAGGACATGCTAAACTGTCCTGAAGACAATGAGACCAGCACTCATTGGGAGGAAGGCAGTTCAATTTCTAGCTAATTCCTTCTCTGGTGAAAGTCTCCACTCCAAAAGCTTGACACCTCAGCATGCAAAGTGGCTGTGCTGTGCATGACTTTTCTGCTACTGCAGGTATCAAAAATACCTGTGGAGTCTTGCCTTTGCTAGGAGGGATCACTGCACTCCTATTGTATGGCTCCTACTTTTGATGCCTCTGCAAGCCCATATGATCATTTTACTCCAGTCCACTGTTGGCATTGCAAAGCAGCCCAGCTGGCACATAAACTTTCATGCTTACTCCTCAGAAAGGTCTCTGTATGTGATTTTCTTAGGTTCCTCTTAACACAACTAAGAGAACCCTGAAAAGCTGTAAATAACCTATCTTCTCAAAGATATAAAGAAATTTTGCAGACTCTAAAGATTTTGCTTATTTGGTGCATGTAAGACATTGGAATTTTCCTAAAAATAATGTCAAAGAGGCAAGGGCCAGGGCCCTGAGTACCCCCACCTTCAAGCCTGGATGACTGAGTTAAGGAGTCCAACTTGTCAAGTACAAACACAGTCCTTCCACTAGTAAGAGCTGTAATGAAAAAGCTAGAAGCAGCCCTCTTTTCAACCCTCCTTTCCTTGTTGTGCTTTGGGAGCTGCTTTTAAGCAGTCTTTACTGTTGGCCTCCTATGTCTGCACCTGGTCTGATGCCTCCCTGACCGTGACCTGCACCCCCTGGCTCAGCTTCCTGGCTTGCCTGGCACCTGCCACCTCACTAAGGTCCTGACAGGTGATCACCAGGCTGTGCCTCCTCCGCCATTTAATGAATATCAGCCCTGGGAATTTTCCAAACATGTCTCGGCCATCACTGCTTACAGTAACACCATGAGACAAGCTGGAACATCCCAGATCCTAGCAGTGAGTTGACTACCACTGAGTTTTACCTGCAGGTGCTGGTTGACAGTGGCTGAACATGAGCCAGGCAGCCAAGAAGGCCAATGGCATGTTGGCTTGTATCAGAAATAGTGTGTGGTACTCTTGCTATTCTTGACAATGGTTAGGCCACACCTAAAGTGCTGTGTCCAGTTTTGGACCTTCACTTCAGAAAACACATTGAGGTGCTGGAGTGAGTCCGGAGAAGGGCAAAGAGGCTGGGGAAGGGTCTGGAGCACAAGTCCTGTGAGGAGTGGCTGAGAGAGCTGGAGAAGAGGAGGCTCGGGAGAGACCCCATCCATCACTCTACACTGCCTGAAAGGAGGCTGGACTCAGGTGGGAATCGGCCTTTTCTCCCGGGCAGCGAGGGACAGAAAACGAAATTGCCTCAAGTTGCACCAGGGGAAGTTTATGTTGGATGTTAAGAAAAAATTATTCATTGAAAGGGCTGACATTAAAACGGGATGCCCAGGGAAATAGCAGAGTCCGGATTCCTGGAAGTGTTCCAAAGGTGCGTGGATGTAACACTTGGGAAATGTAGTTAAACAGTGAATACGGCCACGCTGGGTTAACGACTGGACTCGATGACTTAAGTACCCAGCCAGCTCTTGGGCTCTCGCGAACACGCAGGGCCCCGGGTTTGCTTTTCCCTGCGCGCCACTGGCGCTCTGTTTATCTCCTCACTACCGCAGGCTCCCCGGCCGTGCTCCCCGGCCCCTCTCCCGCCGGGACCGGGCGGGACGCGGCTCCCCCGCCCCTCAGCGCGGCCCCGCCCCGAGCCACCCGCGCGCCGGGCATTTAAAGGGCCCATGGCGGCCGTGCCCGGGCAGCGGCTCTGTGTGCCCGCCTCGGCCCTGCCGCGCTGCCCCGGCCGCTCCCTCGCCGCGGTGCGGGCGGTCCCGCGGGGCTGCCGGGGCCCGGGGGAGCTCCTGCGGGGGCTCGCGTAGCGCGGGGGGGGGCGAGTGGTAGGGCCCGGTGTGCGCCGGGGGCAGGCGAGCGGGCGGGCGCTGGATTCTTTGGATCGCGGACGTCGTGGGCGAATAAAACAGGCGGGCGGGCGGTTGCGCTGTTGGTGCCGCGGGGTCGCGGAGCGGAGCCGCCGCCGGGCCCGGCGCAGATGGAGCCCCGCGGCCGCGGCGCCGCGGCCGGCGGCGTGTCTGTTTCGGCCGTGCTGCCGGCGGGCGGGAGCGGGGAGCGCCTGGGAGGTGCCACCCCCAAGCAGTTCTGCGCCGTGCAGGGGAGGCCGCTCGTCAGCTACGCGGTGCGGGCCATGGAGAGGTAACGAGCCCGGCGCCGCTCGGCTTCCGACCGCGCCCCGCCGGCTCCTGCCGGGCCCCGGAGAGCCGCAGGCAGCCCTCGCTGCCCTCGCCTCAGGCCCTGGGCACTAGAGCGGGTCTAGTTTTCCTTGCGGTGACTCCGTCCCTCCCCGCCCGGTCACACCGGGAAGGGACCGAGGTGTGCCTGGGCCCTCTCACCTGGGACCGAATCCCGGGCGAGAGCTTGCGCTTCCCCCGCCCCAGCTTGGCTCTAGCGCCGCCATCCCGGGTGGCTCTCCGCCCTCCTTCCCCAGCCTGTCCATGCTCCGAGGCTGTGCCGCATTCCTTAGCTCTTGGAGATCAGCTGTTCAGCTGCAGTGGCTGGTTTGGTGAGCTGTGAGCCCACCGCAGCTGTTGGGGACAGTCACAGGACTGACTATCCATCAGCCCTGAAAAGGCATTTGTTCTGCCATTGGAGATGGTCTTTATAATGTCCAAAGGCTTTGAAAAATGATCCACTCCTCACTATGGGATGAATGAACTCACTGATGTCCAGCACTGCGTTATGCTCCACTATTGCCCGTGGAAAAACACGGACATCAGCAGGAAGTTTGAAAGAAAAGTGTTTAAGTTATAGTTGCTGGACTAGAAGCTGGTGGCCTATGTAGTGTGAAGGTGCAAGTTTAACTTTTCCATGTTTATGTTGTAGTGATATCTCAAGGAGTAATGGGTACAAATTGAAAGATGGGAAATTTAGGTTAGGTGTTAGGAAGAAATTCTTTACTGTTAGGGTGGTGAGGAGCCAGAACTGGTTTCCCCAGGAGATTGTGGATGTCCCAACCCAGGTAGCATTCAAGGCTAGGTTGGATAAGGCCTTGAGCAGTCTGGTCTGGGGAAGTGTCGCAGTCCATGGCAGGGAGATTGGGGCTAGATGATCTTTAGGGTGCCTTCCAACCCTTAACATTCTACGATTCTGTGTTGGAGCAAAGGATTAAAGTAATGGGATTTCTTAGCAGCCAGGCTTTTCCTTTCCATAAGGCTGTTGAGTTCTAGGCATGGGACTGATAGTTAATAAATTATTGTCAAATGATAACATAATATAAGTCTTGTATCTAGTGTCACTTGAAACACTGCAGGTTGGAGCAGAGTGTCGTGGGGCATTCTGGATGTGTTGCAGTAACCCATAGGAAAACAAACCTTTAGATTTTTAGAGAGAATAAATGGGAAGTATTGGAGATTAGTAAAAGAAATAAAATTGCCAACATGTCCCAAAGTGCTTAACACATGGAAACTTGTACTACTTCAAAATTGGAACTCTTTTTCCATTCCTACCCAGGGAGGCTTCCCTCAGGTCACTTGTTACTTTATGAAAGAAATACTGCTTGTTTATTTAATTTTCAACAGCAGCCAGTTGCAAAGCTAAGCATATGAGTAAGCAAAGCATCCAATCCAAAGCTTGCCACAGCTGTAATTTCTCTGCCAAAATGTCATGGGAATCTACAGAGAAGAATTATATCCTCACTCAGTGTATTGGAGACCTGGAAAAGAGAACAGAGGGAGGTTTGGGAAGGAAATGTTATGCATAAAAAAAACCCCCAAAAAACAGCACTTTATTTTTACTGCCAGTAAGCCCTGAGAAAATAGCCATACTTTGAGCAGCAATATTATATTTGTCCTAAAGATGCAAAAAATTGGGTTGATTTCTTGTGCAGTTCAGCTAAGTTGATTGTGACAGTGACAACTTGGTGCTTGTGCTCAGAAGCTCAATAACCCCTGCCACCTCTGCTGAATTGCAGTGTTGATTGGTATAGATGTGTATGAGGAGCTGGAACAGATCTAATCCAAAGCTAGGAATGGCTTTCATTTTCATCTCAACACTTTCACTTCTGGCTCTGAAACTGTGAAGGATGTACCTTGTTCTTACTTTGTGCATATGTAAGCACAAGCATGTAATATTGTGGAACTGCAGTTTATCACATAATCTGTAATCTACCCAGAAATGGCAGATTTTGTGTTTAGTTTGATACTGTATCTTATGTTTGTTGTTTACCTGATGTAACTGAATGGGTCATTGACTCATTAGCTTGTAATAACTTCTGTTGAACTGGACATCTGAGCTGGTGTGACTGTTTTGGAGCTTTTTTAAATCTAGAAAAGAGGTAGCATTGTATAGACAAAAACACACGAGCAGTTCAAGGATGTGCAGCGATCTTTGCACTTGCTTTTTAAATATCAGTAGAAGAATATTTTTATGCTGTTCAGCTGAAAGTGGTGAGACTCTTAAATATCAGTGTGGGAAAAATGGGCAGCTGAGACAAGAGCAGACATGAATGAATAAGCACTGCATCCTGTTGTGTAGGATAATGTAGGACATTGGCCTGCCAATAGTAATCACAGATGATACTCTGAGGAAGAGGAGATGAACAAAACTAGGGTAAGAAGCAATTGTTGGTTTTAATTGTCACTGCAGTGGCACTGATAGGAAGGTCAGGCCTTAGCTTCAGGCTAAAATTAAAATGTGTTAGAAAACTTAAATGTCTCTTTTTCCTATTGAATTTGTTCCTGCTTTTGTTGAACTATGCAAGGCTTTTGCAACAAGTTCCACTGATTGAGAGTGGCATTCCTTGTTTTTGCTTCTGTAACAACTAGCAGAATTTTTTCTTCATTTGATTTCTTTTTGGTGTAAGTATGTTTGTTAGAATAGAACCTTTTCAATTCTTTCTCTGAGGCAGGGAGGAATCTTAGCTCTGTATGCACACATGCATGCATATTTTACTGATCTTTAGAGAGGAAAAAAACTAAGGTAAAGATTGATTTTAAAGTATTCTCGCTGTGCTCATATTTCACCAGTTGTTGCAAGTACAATGAGTGGTTATAAAAGGAAAGCAGAGCTGATGTCTTCACTGTCAGAATTAAAATTTTCCATAAAGGTTCCAGACAGCTTTGTTTTCTTTATTGTAGTATCTTAAAACAGGGGGAGGTATTTTAAAATCCCCTGGGGAAGCTCCCAGAGAAGCACCTCTTTGGAAGTGTCTTGCCTAGTTATTTGCCAAGTGTTTTTCTCCACTGACTGGTGCATATTCACTGGGTCTGTAAGTCACACAATTACAGTTTTAAGTGGATCTACTCTAATACTTCTTTTTGTCCAGTTGTCATTCGCTTTTTTTTTTTTCTTTTTTGAAATAGCTTAAGAGCAAAAAATAGTTACAGCAAATTTTATGGAGGTATCTTTTTTATCATGTCTGACTCATAAGAAGCATTTTATTTCTGGAAAAAATTGAGTGGTTTCTGATGAGATGAGATCCTCCAAACTTTCTTAATCTACTGTAAAAGCTTCCTGCTTCCATTTTTGTACTGTAAGAGATACATTTGTTTGAATGTGTTTTTTCATATATCAATAAATTCATAATGAAGCTTTTATGGAGCAAAAGGAAGTTACACTTGCATTTGCCAAATGGATTTTGTTCTTGATGCTTCTTTTTCTCCTTTGGTTTTTAATAAGGTTAGCAAAAGTAATACAATGATTTATCTTGCACCTCTGAAAGTTTCTGTGACAGTGAAAGATCCTGTCTAACACTGCTAAAGCCATCTCAGTAGTGACTGCCTGGTTCTGGCCTTTATTTGCTGGTCTCAGTAGGTTATATTGAAGAGTTTTTTAGTGGCAGTGAAAGAGTTGCAAGAGATTGAGCGTGGGTATTTGAGTCTTATATCAGATTTCAGCACTGGTTTCTGTGTGAGTCAAGTAGAGGGTTAAATCTGGGTCACATTTGTACCTCAGCATGCCATTTAGGTGATACAGTTTCAAAGTGGGCTTGTTTCATTTCCTCTGCAGCCTGTGTTTTGAAGGAATACCTTAATCTGCTGCAGAGTTAAAGAGCTCCCCCAGTTTCAGTTCTAGCTCAGCTACTGTAAGTGTTTGCACTTCTGTTTGAAATTTACTGGAACAATACTATGTTTTACTAGGCAGTAAGTCTCTATGTAGGTGATGAGGAGAAGGATAGCTGCAGGAAAGAAATATATAGTCCTTTCTGCCTCATTGTTTGCTTTCTGCTAGTATTGGGATCCTCCCAAGGCAGTGGTGAAGTGATTGTAACTGGGCATTTGGTCAGACTTGATTTTCCACTTTGGAACAACAGCCTGTGTTGTATGGAAGCAATAGACTTGTGTGTTGTTAAAGCATGTTGGAGTACAGCATTGTCATCTTTTTCATGGGTCATGCTGATTCTTTCTGAAGCTTGATCCAATATTACAGTTATGAAATTGAAATAGTGTTTGAAATGGTGTTTTTAAACTGGATTTGAGCAGTAGACTGGAAAATCCAGTAAACTGGAATCTACGCAGAGATTGTTATTTTAGTATGAAATGTTTCTGAAGGAAAGGATGTGACAAATTAAGGGAGGGAAAAGGGATTCATTTATTGGAGTGTATACTACTACTTTCTCCTTCTTTAAAACATTTGCAACAGTTCCATAAGCAGATCTTCAGAAGTGCTAGCAACCTGTGTGGTGCACAGCTCTCATTCATTAAAATTTGTAGCGTACTTTACTGGATTAGTGCTTTTCATGAGTTAGTGGGACAAACCCTAAGCTGTTCTGTATGTAATTAATCTGGAGGATACCTTTATGCTCTTAAATGAATATGTTGCATTCCTGAATCCAAGCTCTAATTATAGAACATGGGTCCAGAATGAGTTTAAGGAGGACATATTCAAGTTTACAAATGTGTTTATGCAGACACAGGGTGGAGCTGTGACCGCATCCTGTCACTTTTTGGTGTATTGTACCACTGGAGGCCTTGAGCCATTCCACCCCCTCTGTGCAGAGATTTATCACAGGCTGGCCAGTACTTGTGTTCTCTTCCCTGCTTCTCAGAGCATGCTGTGTACTACCCAGTTGCCTCAAAATCTGTTTCCTTTGACTCCAGAAAGGGCAGTGTCAGTGCTCTTCTGACGCAGTCACCGTGACTGTGCAGACTGTCCAGTTTCTGGGTGCTGTGTAAGGCTTCAGTCCTTCTGCAAATCAAAATACAGAGCTCTTGTTCTCGATTAGTGTGAAATAGCTCTTTCTGAATTTTGCTTTCTTAAATGACTGACTCTCTGTATTTAAAAGAACTGAGATGAATCCAGTTAGTTTGCCCTAGTTCCAAATTGAAGTAATACAGAAGTGCTGTGTTTTGTAGTTAAATATAAGAGTATGCCAGAAATCATATGAGAGATTTTTAAACCTTTTGATGGACCTGTGGTGAGTGACAAGTTGAAATGAAACTTGAAACCACGTGATTCCAGATTTTGCTTTTGGGCAACTTCAATACTTAAAGAATGCTGAGAATATGTTGGTTTGGCTGTATTTTCTGCCTTTGCTAATAGTAAAATGAACACAAAGACAAGTATTTTTCTTTTGGAGAATGCTAATAGAACTTTATTTTACAATTAATTTAAACAGTTTTCCATGGAGTATTATTAATTACAACCCCCACTCCCATTAATAAGGTGGAAGATGCTCTGTTGTTTCACGTAGTTCTAGGCAACTGCTTTGTAACACAGATTAATTTTGCTTTTGAAGTAAGAATGGTTCCCAGGCAATATCTTGTCACGTGTCATTGCAGAAATCAGTATCTTGAGCCTGTGTATTTCTGAACTGTGAATTTCATACTTTTATTTTTCTAACTGCAAATATTCAGTTCTTAGTACCTTCATTCTTTTTGTGTCTGCAATATTAGTTCCAGTAGCTTTACTAATTTTAGTCAGTGTATTGTACTTGTCTCTCTCCCTAGCTGGACATGTAAGCTACACATGAGTAATTTTAACATAGTAATTTTTCTTTTAATCATTGCTCATCTGGTGACTTTCATGTCTGACATGCTAAAATGTTCTTCTGCCATCTGTGGGGACACAGAAAGGGAACACAATTACTTTTTTTAATGTTCTTTATGTAGGTATTTAGAAAATAGGACACTGCAATGGATTTGGATTATGGTATTTCTGTTGTTTTGAAGTACAGTATGCCACATATTACTAGAATTTGTATTACTTTGACAGAAGTATGATTTCAGCCTAGTTTCACTTGTGATTGGTTTTAATTTTGTGGTCTGTGGGTCATTCACTTCCCCCTGTACAACCCCTCAGTTCTAAAGCAGGGCTGATGCCAACAGTAAAATCTTGGAGATCTCTGAAAATGTATTTTTGATATGGTATTATTAACTAATACAGCTATATTTTTACATTTTCTAGCTTCTTACAGCAGAAACCTTTGTGTTTATAAATATATATTTTTTGTCAAACTACCAGTGTAATGCTTCTTGTCAGTATTAAAGTGTTACGGTTTTCATTCATTACCATTCTGTCAATTACTGCTCATGCCTGTCTTGATAGTGATCTTTGTTTCAGACTTTTTCTTGATTGTCTTATTCCCATGTACGCTGTGTGCTTCACTGGAACATGGAATATTCCAGGCCACAGGATTTACCAGTTCATTAGAAACTGACTAGAAAACTATTCCTGTTTGATTTAGAAGTTCTGTTTGAAGTTAGGAATGATGCTGTAGTAAGAAAAGTTTTCAAGGCTTTTGAAGAGTTATCAGAATGTGCCCCTCTGCAAAGTGGTTGTTGGAAGCAAGTCCCTTCCCAGAACTCCAGTGTCATTGGTATAAATCTTCTGTTATAGCATTCCCTTAAGGGGTGGAGTACAAAAACGTGGACTTGGGTATATTGAGAAGGGCTTTTTTTAGCCATCTTGATTTTTTTATTGTTATGAATTTCTTTGTTTCACATATCTTCACTTTTATTTAGTCATTCATGTCTACTTTCTCTGGTTTTTTACTGATTTTTCTAGGATAAGTTGGATATCTGACATTGTTGTGGTGGTCTCTCCTGAAAATATTGAAACAATGAAGACTATCATTGAAAAATATGGCCACAAAAGAGTTACGGTAGTAGAAGGTGGAATAACTCGTCACCGGTCAATATTCAATGGACTGAAAGTGTTTGCAGAGAATGAATTTTCCAGCCATTTGCTCCAGAAGCCAGAAGTAGTGATTATCCATGATGCTGTGAGGCCTTTTGTTGAAGAAGATATTGTTTCAAAAGTGGTTATGGCTGCTAAAGAACATGGGGTATGTACTATACAGCAATGGAACTCTGTAATGTGCTTTATACTGTACAGCTTAAAATCATGATTGATAAATCAGGAATTTTCTAGCAATTTTATTAGTGTGTGATGAGTTTTTTTTAAAGTAGAACAGATCCAGATTCCCTATTACACAGAGAGGTCAGGTGGGGGAGGTTGACATTTTTAAATACTGCAGGTATTATTTGGTACAGGGAATAATTGTTGCCATGGAGACTGTCAGTAAGCAATTGAATCAATCAGCAATTTGTTAGTTGAAAGGTAGGTTATGTAATGATAGTTTACCCCTTTTTCCATGCAGAATTATCTCTAAATGCTAGAGCACTTCTGTTAGTGAGTACTAATAATAGCAAAGAGTGTGTGTACTGCATTGGTTGACTTGCAGTACTTGTGCAGACTTTGTGCTTTCATCTCAAACTTGTATGCAAATCCTGAATAAACAGCAAAACAGCTGTCTCTGTATTAATGCTAAATTGTTCTAGACCCTGTAAGCATTGCAGACTGCTGGAAAACAGGGTATGTGGGAAGCCTCCAGCTGTAGATTGGATGTTCTCCTGTTTAACACTGCATCTGAGGACTGGGATTACTCACAGAAACCAAAAAGATTTCTGACAAAGATATATGAAAGAGAAGAGTTGGTAAGAAGTTGTGTTATGCAAGGTGATAGGAGAGGTATGAACTAGTAACAAGAGGAACTGTTAGATGAACTGCCCAAGTCAGAGATGTAAGAAATCATGACTTAGCCACAGGCTTGTTTGCAAAATTTAATTATCTTTGATTTGTTCTTGAATTCTCCATTAATGAAATGCATAATGCTTCCCTGCTTCAAGGACATGGTTTGAGGTAGAAGTCATTAGTGACGGCAGATTGTTTGGGTACTGGAAAACTTGAAAAATGTACCACTGCTTGTCTTCCTCCAGAAAATGTGGTAAAAAATAGTTGACAGGTGGTTCACAATGTGCACAGTGGATTAATGAGTCCAAAGAATGAACTGTGGTGTTTCCTTAGTGATCCTATACTTTCATAGTGTAGTAGGAGAATATATAGTTTGTTAAAATGTTTATTATTGATGCCTTAAGCATCGTCATGAAAATCAAACTATGTTAAGTCTCTCTGAACATTATGTTGCAAATCTAAATATATTGAGCCTCTTCTTAGTAGGCCTATAGTTTTTTAGATAGACTTAATAAGAAATGGCAATAAAAGAGAGACTCTGCACTATAGTTTTCAGTGATCTGGAACATAGATTTCCAGTTATTAAAATTTAAATTCTGTTCGGTCAAAAATTTGTTAAAATTCTTTCTCATATAGCACAAAGTAGCATTTCAGAATTGATTTTCTGCCAAAGACTTCTAAATAAATCCTCTTTGTAAATCAGTTTTAAATGTGACTCTTTGAGAGTGGTAGAAGAATGGAGTTAATTGTGGTGGTTTTGGGTTGAAATGAGAATAACTTTTATGAATGTGTTTGTCTTGTCTTTTCATGTTAAGGTATATCATACTCATTTGAATTTAACTTATTCAGTTTTTCTTGAAAGTTTTGTGATTTTAGTATAATATTTTCTCCTGGTTTTCTTTTTAATTGAATTAAGGTATTTAAAGTAAAAAAGTAGGGGGAACCAAGGCAGTCTCCATGGACCTTCTCAAGTCAGTATTCCAGTTCATCTGAACTTCTGAGCAGTAAATATTTCCTAACCTGGATCACTGAAGTGTCATTTGATCTCAAAGAGGTGATTGTGTACATGTATAGTAGGCTATTCCATTGCATGACATTTGACTGAAATGTGTGTGGTGGCTTTCTGTGTCAGCTGAGATCCACTGGCTTCAGCAAGGCTGGGCCATCAGAGAGATGTGTGCTCAAAGTCTCTAAAGGCTGCCTGCTGTTGATATTATGTGACAAAGTAATTGAATTAAGGAACATGAGAAGAATTTCATTTTATGTAACAAATTGGAAAACCACAAAGCCACCTTCCCAGAGACAGGTGGCTATTTCTACTTGAGAACTGCAACTGGTATGCATGGTTTTGAATATCAGAAAAAAATTGATCGAGAGCAGCTATCATGTTTAGTTCTTCCTATGGTCAAATTCTTTGCATATATAAAAGGATGTCAGTTCTTCAATCTTTCAGTACAAAAAGTAATTACTTCCTCTTGCATTATGTAGAAAGGTACAAAACCTGGCAGAAACATCACATTAAATGACTTATGTTAATAGGGGTAATGCTGTATTGTTATATGTCTGCATACCAGATAGATAACATAACTATGAGAAGCTTTAATGTTCTTTAAAATGGCAATTGATCAAGTAAGTTATTCACTTCTAGCTGCCAGTTGTCAGACAAATAAACTGCTTTATGGCACTTACTAATCGGTTTGTTATTTGCCTGTGGGAATAAAAATGTGTACCTTAACCAGAACTAATAAATTATGCCTTAAACCCCCAAACAACTCCTTGATTATGTCAAAATATTACTTTGTAAGCAATTAAATTCCATTTATGTTTTTGGGGTAATTTTGCAATTAAAATTATATGTTTCTAGAAACAAATTCTTTGCAGCCAGTAAAAGTTGGGAAAAGTGGAAGCCTCAGAAGGCATCAGTCCAAAGCCTCTAGCAATATCTCATTGCCAACATTGCATTTTAAACAAAACTAAAATGAAAAATGCTTACATGGAAAAGAAATCAGGAAGGTGGGGGGGAACTTGTCAGTTCTGCTATTGAGAGTTTACAAAAAGTAGGCACATCCAAAGACTTTTTTCCCTCTGGTTAACATAAACTAGATTTGAAAGTACAATATGTTATGTTGAAAGGACTAAGTCAAAATGGCACTCTTAAAAGCTGTTTTCTGGAAGCTGTCTAACATCATTACTTTATTCTGAGCTTTAGCAAGGACCTGAACAAAGCTTACATGCCAATACAGCTGTGCAGTACTGCTCAGTCTTGAGCAGTCTGCAACTTGCTCACCAGTTGCAGTTGGTGAAGGTAATACCCCCAGACAGAAAACACTTTGTGTTGTGCTCAGTCTGTTCCTCACTCTTACTGTAGCAGAAGGCTGGAGCAGAAAACATGGAACCCTGTGGATCCTGTTTCACCCACTGATTTTGCTGTCTATGGTTGCTGAGTTACATTAGCAAAACTTGGTGGGTGGCAAACCAAAAACCACCTCTTTTTCTTCACTGACAGTAAAGGAAGATTTGGGTGGATAAATAAGATGATCTGGTGTAGTGTACTTGAATGGGGACAGAATGCTGTTGTTTTACCCCCTCTGACCTTTCTTTGCACTTTTGCTCTTGGTCCTTTTTGTTTTCTTATCTCCTATGGTTTTGCCATATATAGAATATTTTTACACCTGGTCTTTGTCCTCTTTGTTTCATTCAAAGATTGATTTTAACAAGCAGCAAAGGCTGTGTCAATGACAAGATTGTTTTTGATTCATATTTATACACTGGGTCATCTGAAGTTATCCTCTGCTGTGTTCTCAGAAGTTCTGCTTTCATTGTATGCTTGGTGCTTTGCAGTGCTCTCCCTGTCTTGTCAGACCCCTGTACAAAAACAGAATTAAGAACTGATGGCATACTACTATTACCATCTTGACTGAATGGAATGAGTTTTGTACTTTAGGAGAGTGACTAACATCAGTGTAAAAGTAATTATTAATGAATTGTAGGGGTGTTACTCATCAATAAAATAGCATTTAAACACCTACATGCTCTTAGTCTACTAAAGCACATGGAGGACCGGGAGGGGGTTAGAGAGTGCCATTATGGCTTCACCAAGGGCCAGTCCTGCTCCACCAACCTACTGGCCCTCCATGATGGAGTGACTACATCAGTGGCATGAGGAAGAGCTACGGATGTTGCCTCTCTCATCTTCCCTAAGGCCTTTGGCACAGTCATCCACAATCTTCTTCTCTTAAAATTGGAGAAAGATTTGATGGGTGGACTGTTCAGTGGAGGAGGAATTGGTTGTCTGGCTGCATTCAGAGGGTAATGATTAACACCTCAATGTCCAGCTCTAGATCAGTGACAAGTGGTGTCCCTCAGGGGTTCCTGCTGCGACCAGTACTCTTTAATACCTTCATCATTGATGCAGACACACTGGCATCAGATGCACCCTGAGCAAGTACATAGCTGACACCAAGGTGAATGGTGTGGTTGATATGCCCAAGGGGTGGATGCTCTGCACAGGGACCTGGACAAGTTCAAGCACTGGTCCTGTGCAAACACTGAGGTTCAACATGGCCAAGTGCAAGCTCCTGATCAGTAAAGGCTGGGGAATGAAAGGATTGAGGGGACACTTCAGAAAAGTGCGTACTTGTGGATGAAAAGCTGGTCATGAGTGACAGTATGCACTTAGAGCCAGAAAGCCAGCTGTGTTCTGGGCCAGGAGAGTTGTGGCCAGCAGGTCCAGGGAGGTGTTTATGTCCCTCTACCCAACTTTCATGTGAACCCACCTGGGGTACTGCATCTGGCATTGAGGGCCTCAACACAGGAAAGATGTGGACCTATTTGAGCAGGTCCAGCAGAGGGCCACAGAAATGATCAGATGGATTGAACATCTCCTACGATGAAAGGCTGAGAGAGTTAGGGTTAATTAGCCTGGACAAGAGAGCTCCAGAGAGACCTTATTGTGGCCTCTGAGTACTTGAAGGGGGCTTATATGAAAGATGGTGACAAACTTTGTAGCAGGGTCTATTGAAATAGGACAAGTGGTAATGATTTTAAACTAAAATAGAGTACATTCAGACTAGATAGAGACAAGTATTTTTTTTACAGGGGGGTCGTGAAACACAGGAAGAGTTTTCCTAAAGAGGTGATGGATGCCCTATCCCTTGAAACAGTCAAAGTCCAGCTGAACAAGGCTGAGTAACCTGATCTCACTCGGAGTTTAAGACATCTGTGCTCATTGCAGCAGGGTTGGACTACATGACCCTTAAATGTTCCTTGCAACCCAAACTATTTTATGATTCTACATTATTGTAAAGATCAGGAGCTCCTTAGCAGCCCTGATTGTATGAAGAAATGAAGTGTGATTATGCTGTTGTACAAAAAACAGGTATACAATGCATTTTTCCTTTTTAATGGATAACTATTGAAAGTATAATGATATTTCCATAGCTTATGGCATTTTTGGTCCCATAGAAATTAAAACCATCTAAGCCAAGTTGTTAATTGTTTTCTGTGTTAAATGGAGAACTAATGCATTGTTAGTAAATACTTGTAGTCTTAGTCCTAAGAAGATGTAATGTTTGATGGTGGGAGGACATTGGTAGGGGAAAAACAACTCTGTCATTTCCCAGTCTCAATTTAAGTGTTTTAGATAATTAATCACATTTATTATGAAGGATGCAACTCACCCAACTGAAATACAGAAACCATAGACAGAAACTCAAATTGCAGTCTTCCTTTTTTCTTGACATTATTTGTGTGTTGCACTAATAGAACCAGCCTAGTACTAACACAACCAGTATTTCTAAAAGGTGGCTTAATCCACCACTTTTTAGTTTCTGGAAATCTACACACATTGTTTTTTACCTTCCTTTCTTTTTTTTTTTTTTTTTTTTAGACGGGGTTAGTTTATTCTGAAAATACATTCTGAGCATAGTTTCCTGTACTTAAATGGTTGTTTGGGTCATTTTTTTGTAATGTCTATAAAATGTACCCCCTTTAAATTTAGAGAAACAGCATATATGGTACTGCTGTTTATTTGAGGCTGGTTAAAATCTGTGTGCTTTATCTGAGAAAACAATGTTGCATTTGGGAAATGAAGCAGCCTTATGCAAAGACAAGTCTATTTAGCACTCAGATTTCCCCTTCCTGCAGCAGATAAAAGGTTTAAAGAATAGTTCCTTAAAATAAGGGAAATCTTATCTTGTCCAGCATCTGTGAGAAGCTGAGTAAAGGCCCTGGATCATTCTAGCAACTCCTACATTCCAAGATGTGGAAGAGGTTCTTAGCCATACTTCTCTGACTAAAGATTAGGCATGTAAATTTTACTCCTTTGCACCAAATATTGCATTGAAAAGAAAGATTATCTGAATTTTGAACGAGATATGTTCTCAGCTGCATTTTGGCTGAGTTTGTAATCTAGGTGGTTGTGGCAAGGACAACACCAACCCTGCAGGTTAGGTGGAGCTTCTGAAAGCCAACTTGGCCTGTTTCATCTGCTGTAATAGTTTGCTGGACTGGTTCTGTGCTTATGCTCCTGTTTCCAAGAAGTCAGTGGGCTGTAGTACAGAAAGAACTAAAACTGCCTTGAGGAGCCCTGGAGCATGTAGGAGAGAATTCATGAGGTATCAAATCCACACATACCTATATTAAAGTCACTGTTTGAGCCAAACTGACATGGCAAGGTGTAGTGATCCGTATTATTAGGCCCTTTGTAACACAAAGTGTTAGATGAAGCCTGTATAAAGAGGTGATTTGAAATTTTGAATTTAATGAATTCTAAGGGAAAGAAACCTGAATCCAAGGTTTGCTGCAAGGAGAGGCACAAGGAGTTCTAAGAGAAGCAGCTGAGCAAGTTCATAAGGCAAAGACATTTGATAAGCATGTGCAGAGTTGCTTAGGGCACTGTGTGACCACAAACTTTAGTGCCCACGGGGTTTGGTTGCTCAGGACTGTATGCGTGGGAAAAGAGTTGTTAATTAAACATTGCAGTTTTGCATTCAGTTGATTAAATTGTGCAAGAGTCTTCCTACAACACATTGAGCTTTTTTTCTTCTACATAAAATGATGCAAATCATGTGTTAAATGATATGCAGTGGATCAGTATCCTTCACATCATGATGTTGATTTTGTGATGATGCACGCTGTCTGGAGGTAAAATATCCTTCTTAAAATATAAACCTCCTAAAAAAAAGTTTAACTCCTGTGGCAGTTGCATCAAGATTTTTGCTCCACTGAATACAAGTGCTAACTTGTCCTTATATTGATTTACTGTAATATGCAAAATCCTTGGTGGCAGAGTGCACGCTCACTGATTGCTTTTTGCAATGTAAATCAGTATTTGGGGTATGAAAGATATCTTGCTGACTGTAAGTTGTGCTTCATTACTTGTTAGTGCAAGGTAATACTATGCAGTCAAAATAAAATAAACAGTTTTGTTAATTTTAGTGGCAACAATTATTGGGTTTGTGTTTCATTGATTTTTAGAGCAGATGTTTTGTTTAAATTTTGCCACCTAGATTTGCAGTACAGCACGAGTTAGAACAAGAAAGTTCTGGTAGCTCATCTTATTGTCAGTTATGTTGAATGAATGCCAAAATGTAAAGCTGTAAGTATGATTTAAAATGCTTCAAAAATTATTGAAAACTGATGGTGCGTTACTGGCCATGTGATTTGCTTTGAAATATTTCAATTGCTTAGACCGAATTATACATCTTATGGAATCCATTGTAATTGTGTTTAGTGTACAACTATTGCTAACAACTGAAAAGAATAAATAGGTCATAAGAAAATCTTGAAACTCTGCACCAGCATGTGCTGCTCTTCAGGTGAGGGATGCCATGTGTGGTTTGTATCATATACTTAATATTAAATTGTTAGTAGTGTTATACAGACTCTATGCCAAGCTTTAACATATTTTAAAAAAATGTATCTAGAAGAAAAAACACTTATTAAACAAGAGCATGTTGTTAAACATTTCCAGTTAATGTGCTGTGACTAAAAGAAAAAGTTAAATATGTTGACTAAGGTAGTAGGATCTTTTTTGGCTAATAATGTGACAAAAAGTATTTTATGTAATGTACTGTGCTATTGTATCAATGGAAAACACTAACTTCCTTGACCATTCTTGGATTCTCACAAGGAATGCACAGATAAAGAATGCACTAGAAGAAATGCTATGTTATTTGTATGACACATTGAAAATGTATATATTGGTTTAATCCTGTGAACTTTTCTATTTTATGCTTTATTGTTTTAAAAATTTATGTCAGTAATTAATGATAAAAGAACAACATAAATGACATTCTTATGACTTACTTTCAGTCTGTTTAAAAAAAAAATCCAATCTTGATATGAAATCAAATGTTCACATAACTGTTGCGTCATTGTTTGCAGTACCACTCTTCTTCCCTTTTCCTTAGTGCATATGTACTTGGTTTTCCTTCTTCTCCACTTACGGTACATTTTTAAGCTTGTTTTCAGTGCTGTGTGTTGAAAAATTGTAGCCTGTTATACATCTAGTTCTGCTTCTTTCCTTTGCTTTAAATATCTATAATTTTTTAAAAATATATGTATTCCTATTATTCTGTCTTTTTGAGGGGAATCTTTTCTATTTTCTCTGAGAAATCTTATTTGTTCCACAGAATAACATTTAGAATTTAGCATGTGGTTGATCAGGCCAAAACAATATTTACTAATGCTTAGAAATAAAGACTTTAAATACAAAAGAACAGAAATTATGTAAAGTAAAAACGAACATTTTTGAGCAACAGTTGCTGTTATCTTCCTTAGTTTGCTCTAGCTAATTGGGGCTCTGACATGTCTATATGTACATGTGCTATCACCAATTACTCAGATAGTATATTCTGATAAAGGTGGCCTCATTAGAAGAAATATTTTCTTTTTCTAAACAGTGTCATAAATATACATTACATTTGTTTAAGGCATCCTATGTCTTTGAAGTCATTTCAATGTACAACATAGTGTCAGCTCATTAACATTGGATCAAAGTGTATATTAAATTTCTGATTAAACATCCCCTCTCTTTCAGCTAGGAATAAACACAATTATAACTTCTTCCTTCCTGGTGTTGGTTTAAGATTAACATGTGCCCAATTTTAGTGAGTTTGACTGTTGCTTCTAGCCAGCTGGGTAAACAGACTTTAAGGAAATTAGGTGAAGTTTAGCATACAAACCTTTTTTTCTTAATGTTCAAAACTCCTTACATGTGTTCTAATTAACCTTCTTTTTGTCTGGCTGATGATTAGGTTTAATATCTGTGTAAGACTAGGCTTGTTTAACATTTCAACCAATTCTGTCCTTGGGCAATTAAAAGCTGCCAGTGCAAATGTGTCAAGATAGCTGAAATTGCAATGCCTGGTGATACTGCCTACATAAAGGAAATTCTAGTGCTCACTAATGAGACTCAAATATGCGGTAGCCATAAGGATTATGAATTTTGTCTTTTGGTTTTTTCTTTTGCCCAAAAAAATTCAAAATAAGGTAATTTAAGAATTATTCTTTTTGTTAAAGAAGATACCCTTGCAGAAAGAAGGTAATCCTTTTTCTTCAGACCTAATTTCTAATGGATACACAACCCAGGTTGCAGATTGTGCTTGTTTGTCAGTAGAAGGAATAGGTAGAAGGAATCCTGGCCCCACCACAGCACAGTCACATAAGTTATGTCTATGCTACATGGGAGAGTCTGGGTGTGAGTGTGGGTGAAAGTATGCTATGTCCTGGACTCAAACTTACGTTTCTGCATGCTAATGAGAGCACCTCTACCTTTATTGTGGTGCACTGTCCTTTACTGAGTCATCTTACTTGCCCTGTAGTCCTGAGTGACTCCATGCTGTATCTGGTCCTTCAAGAGAAGTGCGCAGATGGCTTGGGGGGTCCTTTGGACACAACATCTACAAAATTAGTTATGGGGGCAGATGGTGACAGCTTTGAGTTAAGACCATGCGACCAAACTGCTGCCTTGCCTTGCTATCCAGAAAGTAGGTGGGTTCTGGGTGCAGAATGAGGTTATGAACTCTGAGGACCATGTGCAGGCTTGTATTAGTTCAGTTTGGAAGCTTGGCTAGTTTGGGCTTGAACAAGTGTTCACATCCAAGTTTAGAAAACTTTGCTTGCGTGGTTGAGCAGTTGTTTTCAACTGCACTTTTGTAAAGGCGTGGTGGCTTATGGCTTGTGTCATGACTTTGTTTCTGCCTCCATCTTGTCCCTTGAAAGAGAGTTGTTTTGCTAGGATTTCTATAGATTGGAAGAGGAAATACCCTAAATCTTCCATTTCTGCACTGGAATCATATAACTTCTTATAGATTAAAATTTTGGTTATAGAAAAAAAATGTAGTCCTAGATAAGAGCTGGATACAAAATACAGAAAATGAAAACAAAAAAAAAAAAAGAAACGTAAGAAGAAAAGGTTAAAATATGGTATTTTAATGCTATACCGTAAATGTTTATTAGAAGTAATTCTCTAATTGCTTTATTTTACAAAAAAGGTTATGTGCCTTTTCTTTTATTAGATATAGAAGGAATCTGAAAAGAACATCCTCTTCAATATGTGAAATATTTTAATCTTATAATTAACTTTTTGAATTTTGCTTTGAAGGTTCTATTTGATAAATTTGAAATAGGAACTCTTTCAGTGGAGACAATTCTTCTAACTCAAATGGTAATTACTGATTGTGTCTGAAGTATGTTGATTACTGTAGATACAATTAGTTTGAATGCAAATGTCTGAATAGAAGTGCAGATTTCTACCTGTTTCATGTATCAGAGATACTGTGTTTATTTCTGTATTTTTTTTCATACTGTAGATGGCTGTGAATGCCCTTCCTGGAAAGTAGTTTGATCTGTGTAAAAGAATACTCTCCCTGTAGTAACATGTGGAAACAGTTTGTTGGAAAAAAATGAGAAGAAATTAATCATAGTTATTCTGAGCATCTTTTGCTGGTTCATAGCCAGACCTAATTTAGACTGAAATCCCTATGAGATGGTAGTGTTTGGAAACATATAAACAGTCTTTCACCCAGCAAAAACCATTCCAGGACATATTTGTAAACTGTTAGATACCTAGCTTGTCTAAATTAACATTGATTGTTATTGTTACGTAGTTCACCAGTGTCCTAATGCAATTCTTGTCTTCATGGCAAAGCAAGATAAAATTGCTTGTATGTTTACCAAGTTCACAGTTATAAAACTGACTTTAATGGTATTCCAAGATAGATATAGTGGCCCTACTAAGTGTGACAAGCCCCACCATCTCCAGCATACAGTTTCAAAGAAGTTAGCTGCTTTGAAATGATGAAAATGTATTTCTAATGTACTTCTGTTTTCAGTGTATATATGCGAGGCAAATTTATTTTTTCTAAGGCAGGGTGGCTAAATTATTTGTGAGTCTTGCTTCAGTCATATTTTGCTTGTCAGAGCTGAAAACAAGTCTGAATAAAGAATTAAAATGTATAAATATGAATATTGAGAAAACATGTAAAAGCTTAAGAATAGGAGCATTCTTTTAAACTTAGCACTCAAAGGCTTGTTTTTCTATGTCTCATATCAGGCCTATTCCTAAGTAATATTGAAACATTGAATTGTTAGTTGGAATGATTTAAATATTAAAGAAATAAAACATAAAATATACACTTAATGGTACTAGACAGCTGAGAAGATAGCATAGGGAAAATGAATTTCAGGGGAGGCAGAGGCTATGAATGGAGAAGAAAAGTATTGTTGGTGTAATCAAAAAGTGAAAAGAAGTCATGTTAGAGAGATGGAAGGCTTTGCTTATTTATGACTAGACTCTGTAAAGTTGTAAGCTGTCATTCCCACTCTCTTAAGCTGAGGGTTCCAGGCTGGTGGTGTGGCTGGACTTTGGGGGTCTGTGTTAGTACTTGGGGCTTACTGGGGACAAGGTAAGCATGCCAAAGACACAGCATACTTTTGTTTTAGTAGGCTAGCACGGAGGATCTGTGGTTGTCTGAACTTGTTACCACACTGTTCTAAAACAAAAGGAATTGTAGTTCTGACATTTTTTGTAAGGATTTTGTGCCACTGCAACTTTTTTTTTTTTTTTTTTTTTTTATTATTCCTAGTCCATTTCATTCAATTTGTTGAGATTTGCAGCTATTTATCATTGTTCTGTTTCAGCACTGGCTATCCGGAATGACCAAATCAGCGATGTGTGTTGGTTATCATGCTCTTTTGGACCTTTTGGCTCCATGATAACTTGTTCTTGGTGTGTTGTGCTGTAGGTGGGGAGTGCTGGTCCCTGGTGAATACTGCAGTGTGTTTTGGATATCTGTAAGCTGGATAATTTGTTGCTTTTGATAACAGCTCCATCTCCCTCCCTAATCCTTATGAAAATTTTAATGGGTTCTGTTTGGGTTTTACTACCTAATATAACCTTATTATAAATAAAATGAGGATTTTAATTATTTATGAATTTTCAGTAAAAGTAAGCTGTACTTCATTATGTTAGCCAAATTGTTATGTTGTGTGTCAACTTCTGTGATCTAAAAATTCATATTTAATTTTGTAATAAAACATGTCATTGATACTTTTTGGATTCAGCAGTCCTTGAACTGATTTTGCTGTCTGATCTTAAAGCTCATCCTGGTTATGGATTCACTGAATACGCACATCTAAACAACATCTTGTTGGACTGGAAGTATGATAAACTGAGAACAATATGTTACTGTTTAGTGAAAAGATGGGTTAGTACACCTTGGATCCACTGGAAACACTTGTGATGCTTTGTTATACTGACCTTCCTCATGCACTTCATTCTCTACCTTTTTTTCAGTCACCATTGAATCTTTAATTCTTGAATGCATGTTATGGTCTAGGCAATTATGCAAAAAAATGAACACAAGAGACAGAACCTTTTTGTAAATGTTTTTGATTTGTGCAGTTTAAAATGAGTCCTAAAAGACACCTGTTGTTTCAAAAAGTGTCTGGAAGTGGGTTCAGTTACACCAGATCAATGGATGTGCTTGCCTCTGAGGGACAGGTCTCTGTCCCTTCCCCTGAAGTTCATAGAATTCTGCGCTCTTAGGACATTTTAGCATTGCTTTAAGGAAGTTATAGATTAAAAGGTTGTTTTTTTCTTCCAATATTTTATTTGCAAAAGAAAAATATCAAGTTAGTGGTATTTGTTTCAATGTCTGTTATGCTATGGAACAGTATTTTAAGAGCTTGGTCACTCATATTTGGATACTTTAACTGATTTATTTAACAAAATGTGCAAAAACGAGGAAAAGAAATGCATTTCCTGGACATGCCAAGGTTAGTGCTTGAATGTGTTTGAAGTAGGGTGGCTTGAAGGCTGTAAAGTGCACATTTAAAGAAATTCAGTTAAACTATCCACTTCACCTTCAGGAAGGGTGTGTGATGCATTTTCTGTGTGATTTTGAAAGCAAACCTACTTGAAGTCTGGCTTAAAATTATTATAAATTGGAAGACAAGTACTCTTGAGTAGGGAAATGTCAGTATAAGACCCAGGCACTTGCTTTAGACTCACATATCATATGTATTTTGTGGTATGGTAATTTAAAGTGCAAAAAAGACTTTTAGAACTACAGTGACATTAGCAAGTACTTATAATTTTAAATGAGGATAGGTTTTCTTTGTTTTATTAATTTTTAAGTTCATGTCTGAACTCAAGTCCTCACCTGAGAGCCAGGCTAAATACTGAGAAAGTGCATTCCTGATGTAAAGAGCAAGTCAATACTTCTCAAATTAGAACAAATAAAATTCAAATACCTGAAACTCAGTATATATTCTCTTTTACTAATATAGAAATAATTTTTTATTACTGATTTATAACTGCAAAAACCAACATGGCAATCCCTTGCCAAGATTAAAATGCTTGCTATTGTAACTGAATAGATGTGGACTAGCTGAATGATTGTGTTCTCCACTTACACCCCACAATTATCAGGGACAGAAGTCCATTTAGATGCAATACTGCCTCATTGTAATATTGTCCCTACTGTGCCCTAATATTTAAGTTTCTGAATGAAAAAATGTAGTCTATAGCCATGTCTTAAATTCCTAAACTCCCCATTCAGTTCATTGCAAGGCTGCTAGGTGGAATTCAGAAAGGCTTTGTGCTTTTCAGAGTGGGGGGAAGATTTGTGCTAACCAGAGAGAAGTACTGCAGAATGAGGCATATATCCTTAAAACATGCCCCTCCTCGGCCTGTATATAAGACAAAACTCACAGCTCAATTCTTTTGATTTCCCATGCCAATTGTTGTGCCTAGACCACGAATGAAGATGCAATGAGCCAGTTTTGGAAGCAGAAGCACGAGTGGTGAGGTCTGTGTAAGCCAGCGGGGTTTGGCAGCTCTGTTGCCTTATAGCAGCTCAGGGATGTTGCCAGCAGTACTGCAGCTGCAAAGATTCCTGCATTTGGGACTCAGCTCTCTTGTGCCTTATGAAAAAAGTACAGGGCCACAGGCCAGTGTTTTCTCTTGCTTGGTCCCAATTTCACACAGTTTGAAAGTGGCCTTAGGAATTAATGCAGTTCATGTGTCACTGAGGTGGCAAATGCAGCCCTGTGATGGGTCACATCATCTGGTTGAGACAGCTCATGTGTGTTTGTGGAAAGAAAAAGGTCCTGTGGAAAGTGAGCCAGTAGTGAGCAAAACAGAATCAGTTTCTGTACCTTGTCTCAAGATTTTAAGGTTTTGACTCAGTGCTGCACCTTAGCAAGTGTGCTCAAGCTCAGCTTTTGGGGTTTTGGACTGCAGCTCTTTATCATATGAAGTTTTTCTGAACAGTTGAAACTTCTTGGCTTTACTAGGTACCAGAGCTCTCCATTCTGCTTTCAGTCATGGACTGAGTTGTCTTTTTCTGGAGTAAAAGCTGAGGCTTTCTTTTAAATCAAATGACTGCTTATTATCCTGTTTTTGCATACACAGAATTTCTCTCCTTTGTGTGATCAGAAGTCAGCCATGAATCTTATTCTTTGTATTAAATTTCATTTTTTCAATCAGTGTCAGGTATAGTTTGAGGGGACCTGCTGCAGAAAAAAATCTTATTGTGCCCAACTTGTGATTTCCTATTGAAGTGGCAGGAGGAGAGGGAGAAAAACTCACCCTGCCACGCTGGACTCAGTTATGGGGTATTGTAAAATAAAACTCTAGTTGTTTAAAAAATGCACTTGTTAAATGTTAAGTGCCGTGAAGCTTTCAATTACTTGAGAAGTTAATTGCAGAGTTTAAAAAAAATATTGCATTTGGATTTAGTAGAAATTAGGTCATTCTGAATTGTTTGGAAGAGCTAGGCCTCAGCAGAGCAGGAGTTGTGGTTCAGTATTGTCACAAAGATACCAATACAGATATTCATAATTTTTTATTGTGCAATAAACCAGATGGCAAGAAAACAATGTGTTTCTGAGTTCTTTTAAGAACACAATTCTGAGTATTCAATTTTATTTAGAATTGCAGTTTGGTTTTTTGTTCCTCAGAGTGCATGTTTCACTTGTGAGATTTGGTTACGCAAGTCACATTGTATTCTTCTAGCCTGTTTTATGCTGAAAATGTAACATGACAGGATTGTTAAAAACTGTAATAAAATATTGGATCAGCCTAAGGAAGCCTCTTTTGCTAAATGGCTTTCTGGAATGGTAACTGTTCCAGAAATAAAAATTCAAATATATAGCTCATTACAGAAAAACTGTGGGTAACATGCTGCTCTCTCTCTTTTCCCATGACCTTCTAATTTTATAATTTTATGTGTATGTGTGTGTGTGACCAATTAAAGTATGATGGCACAGCAAAATAACATAGTCCAAATGCCCAGCAGCTGGGATATAGATGTAATAATCCATGTCCTTGAATCATAGGAAATAGAGAGGGGACAAGTTGCAGATAATTTAGTCTCTACTTCTGCTATGCATAGCTTTTGCTCTAAGTACATCTGTTAAATTTACACCTCATTTAATACACTGACATATTACTAAAATTATAGTGGTGTTTAGTTTTCTCAGTTTGTCTTTTCTATTAGAGAAATAAAATTCATCCTGGCTAGGACAGAAAGGTGGCCTAGATGACTTCTTGAGATTCTTTACAGACAGTTCTAATGTGATTGCCTGCTTTTTACTGACCTTTCTGTACCACATTTTGTCTTTGGATGATAGTGTTTTACTCCATGTAGCTTTTGTATAGGTATCTCTTTCCATGTATTAGAAAGGAAAAGTGCTTTTCAGATTTTGAGAAAGTACTTCAGATATTTCTCTTCTCACATTTATCTTTTGAATCTTGACTCTTCCTTCACCCTGCCCTGGTTGGTTATGCATATCAGAACTATTTGGGCATGAGAAATTGGTTTACATCTCTGTATTCATTCTGTAAAAAAATGAACTGAGAAACTGTAATTTGGAGCTCATGAAGTGCTCAACATGCAAACTGTTTTTGCCTTTGTTTTATTGTTTAGTAGTGTAAAAGGGAGAGGGAAGAGAATTTGTTCTTTCTCTTCTGAGGTTGCAAGAACTTTTTTGTCTTTTTCTGCCATTTTATGATTATCTGAGGTCAGAAATCTTCTAAGAATGGACAGGACTCGTATTAGGGCAGGATTTGCCAACAGTGATAAGTAAAATTGCTCATTTGTAATAAGGGACCTATTTTTTTTCTGTGTCAAAATTCACTAAACCTCAGAAAATATGAGTCTGCAGTAAAGAGTGTCAGAATTCACCACTGGGAATTATTCTCTAGGCATACTCTTAAGATGTTGGATATATCCACATATCTTGAAATAGCATAAATTATTCTTTTTTTATTCATCTTAAAAATTCATAATTAGCAGAATAGTGTGAAGATGCTGTTCTCAGTGTTTAGCATTGATGGAGAGCATGATGGAGCAGTGGTTATCATTGATGGAGAGCATGCTTTTTTGCCCTGTGACTTGGTAAGCAGTGTTCTGCCATTGCATTCTCTTCATTATTGTATGGATCACTCTTGTCCCAAGTGTCTTAAGCTACATCCAAAGCACATGAGCATTTCATAAGTTACTGATGAATTGTGGGTAACTTTCTGCTATCAAAATGCCTAAAGCCATGTAGGAGAGTTCTGTTTCAGAGATGCCACAGATCTTTAATATTATATATTGATGAAAAAATCAAAGGTAAATAAATGTTCAGTTTATTTCAAACCTAAGCAAACTAAAACTGAAATATAAGCATATAAATATCTGCTCTGCAGCACTGTGCTGCTGGATATTGAGTACTTTCAGATGTATCTGCTGTGTTCCCTCTGATTTCTCTGGTAAGTGTGGTAACTCAGTATTTCACAGGGTGAATTCAGCACAGAGGAACAAGCTCAATTTTCTGAAACTTTTCTTGCAGCTTAGTTCTGATCAATTCAGATCTATTTAGATCAAGTTGAGATCTGTGAAAGCAATAGGTGTTGTGGATTGTCAAGACTTCTCAGCTGTGTCTGCTGCTGTTTGCTCTCTGAATAGGCCTAGACCTGTCCTCATGGAAACTGCCTACAGTGTATAGAGAAGAAAGTCTGAAGAATGTATATCTTAGAACTGTACATGTATTTGCAGTAGATGTTTATGAAGGGCTTATGGTTTCTTTCTTTTTTTGGTAAATTTTCCCTTGAAGTGTTCTTATACAGTCTTCCATTGCTACATTAATCTTGAAAGTCTCATACAGATTAAGTAGCGTGATTTACAGATTATGACAAATAGAAAAGATAAAGAAGGAAAAATCTGAATTTTCAAGCTTTTTTTGACAAAAGCTTTGTGATATAAATTAATATGGATAACATTTAGGTCTCTCATTGTGTTTTGTTCCACAGGCAGCAGGAGCAATTCGTCCTTTAGTTTCTACTGTTATTGCCTCTGCTGCTGATGGCTGCTTGGACCACTCACTGGAACGTGCCAGGTACAGAGCAAGTGAAATGCCTCAGGCTTTCTTGTTTGATATAATCTATGAAGCATACCAACAGGTGAGATATTAAGGCTTTCTAAGACCTTTTTTCCATTTACTTCAGTTAAAAAAAGAAAAAGGTAACTTTATTTCTCTTCTTTCAAGAATAGAGCTTCAGAACCTATTTCAGATTACATCAAACTGAATGCTTATTACTTCTGAGTTTTTTAAAAAAGGCTTATAATTCTAATTTATTCAAATTTTTGATTAGTTACCTTTTAAATACAAGAGGGGGTGATAGGTCTAAATGGCTGGAAAGACATTATTGTGTATTAAATACTTAAATGAGTGGTTTATATGTTTCAAGTCAGGTGTCTGTATAAAGTATTGTCGACTGAGAGTATCAAAGGGTTTTGGATGCACAGTGTAATAATGACATTTTATAGTAATTTAGTGGGATACAGGCTGTTCTAAAATACTGAGATAATATAACATGCTATATCTAGGTAAATGTTCATTCTGTTTCTTGTTGCATGTGTATTACATACTTTGATTAGTGGCTGAAAATAGTTTACTTGTCTCTGTTGTAATTTTTCATTTTTTCCTAATATATTACTTTGAAATTAACTTTATTCAGGAAAATTAAAGTTGTGGGTAATGTATTAAACCCTGACTCTTTTGCCTTAATTTGCCCTGAAGACTGCTTTCATTTGCCCCACCCTGCATTCACAGTTTACTGGAAACATTCCAGGCTTTCGTCTCAGCACTGCTTCCTTTTCATTCATCACCTTGTGGAAATTGCCTGTCCAGGTATCTTCCAGACTGACTGGAAGCAGAGCATTTCTTCATTTGTCACTTGGAAGCAATTATTTTTCATGTTCATGCTGACAGTCATGCTTCCCATCAGTCTTTCAATTCTAAACAAGCCCAAGTTTCTGATACTCACTTTCAGAGAGTACAAAGCTTAGAAATCACTAACAAGAGAAAAATGTGAGGACAGGCAATGAAGAAGCTGTTACTTAATTGTTCAGTAATTGTTTTCCTTAGAAATGTTGGCACAAATTCTATGTCATACCCTTTATGCTTGATACTTGAAGATATTAAATGCTGAAGATGAAGGCCTATCCAAAATGAAGAGCTACTCAAGTGATTGGACTGGCTTCAACCTTTTTGCTTCTGACAGGAGGCAGGGGGTTGTTCTTAGTATATGACACACAGCTGATACTTCTGAGATTCTACCTTGAATGTAGTGGGTATACTTATAAGAAATGTATCCTCTGTGTGCATAAGAACGCATCTCAAGAAACCACTGCTGCTGTTGGTTATACAACCCTTTTTGATGTGTGTATCTTTTAGCAAATTTCATATTTATGTGCTGTTTCTTGCAACCACCTTCCCCTCCACCCCCCAAAAAACCCAGTACTTTTTCTACCATGTTTTTTTTTTATAATTTGAAAATACGGTAGAGCTGGCAAATACATAAAAAGCTCTTGTCTTAAATGCCTCACTAAAAAGACAACTATATTTGCAGTTCCTGTGCTCCTCTGAATAGAGTTTTTTCTCACATATGCATTCCATCAGTCTTCTTTTTTGTATCCCTGCTCTTTCAAGAACAAGCCACCAAAGTTGTTAGAAGCAACCAAGGCTATGGTTTCTTGTCTCCAGTTTCCTTTGCTTTGGCTAAATTCGGGTCATTTTAATGCTCTGTGCCTGGACCCTTGGGAAGTATAACACTTTGCTAAAATCTCTCAACTCATATTGTTTCCTAATAATTTATGTTTCAATGGTGTCTAGCTGTCCAAGTCAAGGATTAAGACCCTATTGTTCTGGGAACTGTACAAACAAATAAAAAAAGACAGATAATCGTTGTCCTGAAAAACCTAGTCAAGCTACTGTAGGACAGATTTTTGTAGGAATGGATGCAGTTTATGATGCTTTCTAAATGTTAAGGTATCCATAATCACTTCCCATAGCCTGGTGAAGGTAAGTACCATTGTACAGATGAACAAAGACGAGAAACTAATTTTGTTAGTCATGTTGCAAGTCATTCACGAAGCTGGGAATGGAATTTGTTTTGGCTGACTCTGCCTGGGATCATGATCCCATGCCTGTGTATTTTATACAGTTGTGACCTTTATGCAACAACAGTGTGGGGAAAAACAACAGTCAAACATGCATTCCTTGGAAAGAAACTGTCCATTTGAATTAGTGCTTTGAATAACACAAGCTTTGCAGTTACATAGTGGTAATGTGGAATACTGCTTTCAAACTCCATCTCTATTTAAGTGCACTGTCAGATGTGAGTAGGTAGGTTCAGACTGTTGACTTCCAGATATGTTTGTGAGTATCTGAATACATTTACCACAAGTTGCAAAATTTAGTTAAAGGTCAGATACCTGACCCTTACAGCTTTGCTATCTGCAGTTTTTTGGCTCTTCTTCTCTGATAGCAATCTGGGAAGAGCAGTCTAGAGGTGTTTCTCCTTTTATAGCTGTTTTAAATTTGTCTAGAGGTGCTTCTCCTTTTATAGCTGTTTTAAATTTATCTAGAACTAGAACAGAGTAAGGTATTAACACTATTAATATATGGAAAAATATATTTGTATGATTTTTACCAAATTAAGTAATTTCCTTAGAAAACATTTTCCATTTCTAGCTCAAATAAAAAAAGGATAGTAGTGACTTGGGGAAAAATACATGACCTGTTGAATCTCCTCTAATTAGTTTTATGTATAAATATCAAAAGTTTGATTTACACTAGTATCTTAAAATATATGTGTACTACAGGGAATCCCCTTCACATTTGGTGCCAAAAATCCAGGGCAGATTTTGAGGAATTCAGTCAGGTTGTTCACCTGCATTTCATTGTGATGCTTTTAATTTAGTTTTCAGTCTTGCATCTTCCCTGTTGCCTAAAACAAGTATTCCAAACAGATCTTTGTTCAGACACATATTACTTTCTGCTTTAACTGTTATGATGCCAAGACTTCTGACTTCATAACTATTAACTTTCAAATTTATACAATTTATAAGCTTTATAATATTTATAAAAGTTACCAATTTTATTTGTACAATGTGTATCTGGCTCGGGGTGGACAAGTGACCAATGCAAATAACTGTGTGTGGGTCTTGCAGGTGGGAGGCTTTATGTTAGCCTGGGATTTTCCTCAGGATTTTAGGTAAAAGGACGTATAAATTTGTTTAGGGAATAAAAAGGACATATAAATTTGTTTAGTGGTGTTGCATCACTACTCTTAGTTCTGCTATGTCCTAATTTGTGAATTCTCCTTTCCTGCACAATGTAATGAACCATAGTAAATGGACAAATAAAAAAATTTAAAACCAAAAATGCAAATCTCTAATAACTAGTAAAACCTCTGGAAAAGTTCCAAAAAATTGGCAGAATCTATGATTTACTTCAGGTCTGAACTATCTGGGGCAAAATCAGCCAATGGAACTCTTTAAAAATTATTTTTATTTTATTATGTTAATAACAATTTCCTAATCTTTAAAAATACTTGGTTTTTTTTCTATTTTTATCAATCCCAATGAAAATCAAGAAAGTTTAAGTGTTAATTGAAAATCCATCCTATCCAAAGATAGCAAATAAGGCATAGATTCCTTAGACCAGACTTGTTCATTTTTGCTTAAGGTAGTTTCATGTTTCTGTTCCACTTCTTAATTTAAATAGGAACAAGTGGAGTATGAGCCTGCAAGCCTGGGAGGAGGTGGGGGGGGGAAAGACTTCACTTTCCAGAAGTCAAGTGTTCCCTGGAGCAGTACCTTTTAAAAGAATTAGAGTATCAGGAAGTCAGGTAGACTACCATTTTCCTTTAATCAGAGTAGGCTGAGACTGATTTTTGTAATACTTGTTTTTGACATATTGTGAAATGCACAAAGATCTCAAAGATTTTTTTGGTCTTTTACACAAAGCATCGTGTTGTGTCATGTCATGTGTTCTGTACAAAGTAATGCACCTACTGTACATAAAGGCTGAAATACTCAAAGCATTGAACACTTGAAATACATCTGCTAAAGCAAGAAAGGTAACAGTAACATTTAAAAAGCATTACCCTTCCATGATCTGGAAGAGAAATAACCAAAAATGGAAGCAGAAGAGGAGTGGGGTAGGTGGGAGATTCTGACCAGCTTCTATGTCAGATATGCAAACAAACAGCCCTGCTGAGATGATGCGATGGTTAAGGAGTTGTTAGTATGGGTGTGGAGAATACCAGAGAGTTGCTCACCAGTGCCACCAGTCCAGGGAAGCCAAGAACCTTGTGAGAGGGAATAGTTACCAACAGCTGAAAAAAGAGCAGGATATGTTAGAATGCTGTGTGCAGGAATCGTTGATATGTGAGTGGTATGGCAAAGTCTGATCACTAATTCCAAATTAAGGGTTAGCTTTTTAAGAATCTTACTTAAAAAGTACACATTTTTGTTCTGCTGATAATTTATACATTATTTTACAATTTTCCTCAAGATCTGCTATATCTGTGGAAATTTATTGCAGGAATTACATACTTTTTGGGGAGGGTGGGGTGTTTGTATTACATGTATAGTTAGTTTAATCATCTGTCCATAGTAGACCTTTTGCAGAGCATGGAAGTTTATATTTAGCTAATCAGAACAATGAAGCTGAAGTGAAAAAAAAATAGGAACAGGAAGCAGGAATACTCATTGAAGGAGAATGAGCTTCAACATGTTTAGAGACATTTCTCTGATTCATGTTTGTAACCTCCTTACAGATATCCACACAGATCAGTGTGATCTTAGGCATTCTCTCTAATCTGTGCAGAAAATATGTAGGGATTAGTACATTTTGGGGCTACACTGAATTAGTGTAACTCTTCATAGCCAATATTAAACACTCTTTGAATATTAAGCAATTACATTTACTTATGGGCCATTACAACATCTGCCTGCATAGGAGAGAACAGCTATATATAAACATAGTAATGACAAGATACACAACAATAGTGTGTCAGAGAGAATCATTCACATACTTTGATGCTGAATTCTGGGAGGCAGATGTTCTTCCACTCCCCAAAAACATCATTGCAAGATGTCCATGGATTGGGTGGAGATGGGGAAAGAGATAGTCTGCGAACTGTCCAACCTGGTCATTAGTGGAAGAAAAGGAAATCCTAAAATGGTTCTCCTCTAACAAACCCCTAGAAATGTTCAGGGAAGATCTTGCCAGACTAAGAAAGGAAGTTGGCTATTGTTAGGGCCATTGTAAAAGTATTTGCTCAAAGTATTGTCTTTTCTGTATGTAAATAATAGGGAGTGTATTACATGTGGATTTTGTAATCTTCTAAAGTACTTTTTGAAAGGGCACAACATTACTGGCATTCTTTTTCAAACATGTGTGAAGCATTTTAGTATCCTCTGTAGCAGGGAAATGGAGTCAGCTGTAGCAGTTTAGCAATATTTTGGCATAGGTCAGGCAAAGTCCTTCGAGGCAAAATGTCTAGACTGATTTGGGGATTTTCCTGTGGCTTCATTCTTTGTTAAAAACATCAATGTCTGTCAAATTATTATTGCCAGGAGCAAAAAGCGATTAGATGAACGGTAGTAGACAAATTGTTGACTAAAACCTTGGCAACTTTGGGAGAAAGGGTCAGATTCTGAAAAAGGACTGAAGGATCAAGACATAAATGAGACAAAATTTGGGCATTTAATTCTAGTGCTGGAATCCTGAAAAAACCACTGCTCATCTGCTTGCCAAGACTAAAGATATCTGAATCTTCAAGGCACCTCAACCTTTATTTTTAACATTCACCAAACATGAAACTTTGTGTATATCAAGGCATGTAAGTTGTCACCAAGGTTTACCAACTTAATATTTTATCTCCTGTAAGCATTCAGTTGGAGATAATTTTTTTTGTCTGATTCTCTTCCGTCCTGAGTTAGTGGTATGGGTCAGAGCTGTTCATATTTAGTGTAGTGTAAAAGCTCTGAAAAAGAGATCACCATTGTTTGAAACATATGACAAATAGTGCACAGAATATATGTTTTATTGTAAGTTGTACTGGGTTGTTTCTTGGCCTTGGTCTTTTTTTAAAAAAATCAGGAATCTTTTATTAAGTGTATTGTCTTGTGATAATTTATATTCAAAATTCATTCTTATTCAAAATGATTTTGCAGTTTTTGTATGCTCTGTGTGTGTGTAGGTCCACTTCCTTTTCCACATCCCCAGGCTCTAGTCACCCACTTTACTTTTACAGTTTATAGTTATATGTTCAGGTCTTAGAAATATATGCCATGTAATACCATTATTGTATTTGTCCTAATTCTGCATTCTAGTTTGTGTCTATAGGTATTCTTCCTTCTCATTAAAGGTATTCTGAAATACTGAATCAAGAAGTGATTTGTGAATTAGGCAAGAGCTGGCTAGACTAACAGTAATCTTGTAGTATGATTTGTATGAAGGCAGTACTACAAACCAATGTTCTTTGTATGGAATCTTAAAGGCATCATTCTTCCATCTGTTTACAGTTTTAGTGTAACTACCTACTTGGTTGGTCCAAGTTAGCTGAATACTCAGCTGAACAGTTTTTTGAAGTTCCCAGCCCTGGTTTTAATTATTGGTGTACTACTTGTATGAAGATGGCAAATATCTGTGACTTTTCCAATGTACAATCTAAGCATATGAAATAATCTTACAAAAAGGAAGCATTTCTGATTTTTCATAGGTCATTAGGATTTTAGATATAATGGTTTGACAAGGAAATCCGTCTACTACTAAGTGTTAGGTAATCTGTTTCTTCTTACATGAGAAATTTCACATCATCAGCAGCACCCTTTCATTGTTGTGGTCCATTTCAGCTTTGATTTCATGACTTGTTTTAGTCACATTTGAAAAAAAATGTTTATTTGGAACTTCAGTAGAACCTGAGTTCTGTTCCATTTAATGCACACTGAAAGCTGGTAATTTTTTCCTTGTTTTGATGCAAAATTGCTATGGTGCTAATTTTTTAATAAGGCAGTTTTGCAGAGGTTCTGCCTTTCTCCATTCATCAGGCTGATGCATGCAGAGTGTTTAACTACAACCTCACCTAAATGAATATCCTAATTTTTATATTCTGCAGGTTGTAACACTGAGATATTTTCCAAAGAGATATGCTATTCCATCTAGCATCTTTTTAACCTGACGACTTTACCCTGAGGAACAGGGAGGAATAAATAATTTTTCCTGTCCTTAAAGCCTACCCAATTCTAAAGAATACTTTTCAGGGTAAATGTGCTAAAATAAATTTTGTTAGTAATGCTTTCTTTTATTCAAAAAGTGAAGCTAGATTGGTGGTCTGGAGAAAACTATGGTAGTTTAGATAGTTCTGTACTTGATTAGTTCTTTGGCACAATGGTAGAGCCAGGATATTGTCTGAATCCCCACCTTGCCCTAATTAAATTCTGCCACAAGAATGTTTGGAGAGATTCTAATGCCTTGCACAAGAAAAAAAAAGGTTTTTTGCTAATGGGATAATTACTTCCATTTTATGTCACTCCTCATCCTGTAGGATCTCAAAGAACTTTGCAAATTCACATATTAGCTCTTGGAACTGTTTGCTGCAGTGGTGCAAAGCTTCTACTCCATGGGTGAAATTTGGCATCTCTATGGCAGTGAAAAGACATTTTGTCTTCAGGTATAATTTGGAAGGTGTATGCTAAGAAGACACAATGCAAATATTCAAGTTGGAAATTAGATTGGATTATGAGAATACTGTTGTGTTACTGGCTTTACCCTGGTAAGTGTCCTGTATCCATGAGAATCACCTGTTTGGCACAGGCTCAGAAAATGCTGAATACTGAGTGGGGATCCTGGTACCCTGTGTATGGGAGACCACCCACCTAAATTGTCATCTGCTGCGTGTTCTGAGAGTAACAGAGGAGACAAGGTAGTGAAGCTAGAGGTTTTAATCTCTTGTTATTGACAGTTTGGTGTATTGAAAGGCAAGGAAAAGGACCATTTAAAATCTTGCATAATTCAAGAGGTGATTTTTCTGAAGTAAATTGTTCCAAGAACAGTCTTATCTGTTAAAAAATTTTAAAATTTAAAAATACATTTTAGCTTGGCCTGAATTTGGCTTGCCTTTGCTTCCAACCTTGATTAAATTATCTGTTGGTTTCTTAATTTTATCATGGGATGTATTTAAAAATCTCTTTATTGGGAGAATGTGAACAATTATGTCTTCAAATATTCTTAGAATAACCTAAATAATCTGTCTTTTCTACATGAGGGCAAGATTTTTCTTGTCTTTGTCTTGTCCAAATAATTGCTTCCCAAGTATTTTTCCAATTTGCAAGATAATTTAAAAAGTGTAAACAATGAGTCCTAACACAGTGTTTTGACTGCTATTCTTGTCACATAGATTATCGCCATTTTCTTATTTCTTCATGTTGTAACTAAAATATGGGTGTATATATTTAGTGTACTTGGAAGCAGCATGAGTACCAAAATGTTGCAATGAGCAATCAGGAAATGTTCAGGGGCTTAATGGCAGATTGCCATGAAATCATGGCATGTACAGGAAAGGCACTTGCAGTTACTGCACTGAAAGATTTTGGGATATATATACAGATCGTGTAAAAAAAGGCTTGCTTAATTCTGTTAGGGAGTAAATTTCTTTATTTCTTCTCCTCACTACTACTGCATCTGGATGCTTGTCACAACAGTTTTAATAATTAACTACAGTAAAAATAGTTTCAGAGATGAGATAATCTGATTTATGTTGATCTCAATGTTTCCTCATTCATGTTTCCTCCTTCTGTTTGCTGCTTCTGCTGTCTCTTATTTAGCTGTGGCATATTGATGTAGACTGAGTACTTTCTGCAAATCCACTGTTGGATTCAGCAATTTTTGGTTTCAATGGTAATGAGCATGGCAAAAAAAATCTTTATAAAATATTATAAAAATGGGCCAATTCAGGTTCAGTGAGAGTTTGTGTCTACTTCTTTTCTTAACTCAGTAAAATGTTCCCGATGATGAATGTTCATGATTTATTCTGGCATTTCAGCCATGGAAAATTGATTTGCCAGGATCTGGAAAAATCCTAAGGCTCTGCTATTGTTGATTAGTTATGCATTTTAAGGGCAAGTGTTCTGATATTGTTACTGAATGGATTTACATGGGAGAATAAAATGGATAGGCTGCTGACAGTGGAAAAAGTGCTAAAGATTACACATTCAAGGGTTAGGGAAGTGAAAACACTGTCTCTACACAGGCTTTAAAGATACCTGTATAAAGAAGCATATCTGAAATTTTTCTTTCAGTTCATGCATAAAAGAATATTGTTTTGTATCATTATAAACTAAGGAATGATGAAAATATAAGAAAATAACAGTCCTGTATTGAACCTTTTTTTTTTATCTGTGCTGGTTCTGTTTTATGGTTGCCAGTTTCCATATAAAGATACAGTAAATTAAATACCAGGGAGACACAGGCTGCATAGCTGCTCTTTTCTCTAACCTCTTATTCTATGTTTACACCTTGCATTTTAGGAAGTAGTAGTATTTTTCAAAATGTTTTCAAACAAATTTGGGGGAAGAGGAAGAAGACTTTGTGTATTCCTAAAATCTGTATCTCATTCCACTCGTAGCACTTTATTCAAATATCCACTGTTGGAAAACAAACAAAAAAAACTACCCACAAAAAAGTTTCCCCAAAGCTACCTATTAGAATGCCTTTGAATATTCAACAGTACAAAAGCATTTTTAAGTAACATATTTCCTTCTGTGTCATTTAAAGAGCTAAACTATTATGTTTTCTTTCTTTTGTGGATATGTATTGTGCCAATATTTCCAGCTGTTTCCATCATTTCAAATCTGTGGTCTGAAACTTAAACTATGTCTATTGTTTCACAAAGCTATGTGTGCATGTCAAGTTCAGTTAACTGTACACTGTCAAACTTATGTTAAAAAGGCTTTCAGTAATAAAGGGACTTTAGAAAGAATAAGAGTTTTAAACAGATTTTTGTATTGTTACTTCAATCTAGATGTACACTGAATTACATACAGAAGACTTAGAATGAGAATGGTTGTATACCTGGGTCAGTAAGAATTTTCTTCACAAGTATTCTGGATTTCTTGTAGAATCGTAGAATATCCTGAGTTGGAAGGGACCATAAGGATCACTGAATCCAATTCCTGGCCCTGCCGAGGACATCCCCAGTAGTCCCAGCACTTAAGAGCATTATTGAAATGTTTCTTGAGCTCTGCCAGGCTTGGTGCTGGATCACTTCCTTGGGGAGTTTGTTCCTCCCTCTGGATGGAGAACCACTTCCTAACATCCAACCTAAATCTGCACTGATACAGCTTCAGGCCATTCCCTGGGGTCTTGTCACTGATCACCACTGAGAAGGGATCAGTGCCTGCCTCTCTGATTCCTCATGTAAGGAAGTTGTAAGGGCAATGAGATCTCCCTTCAGTCTCCTCTTCTCCAGGCTGAACAGACCCAAGTGACCTCACCCCCTCCTCATACGGCTTCCCCTCAAGGCCCCTCAGCATCTTTGTTGTCCTCCTTTGGACACTCTCTCATAGTTTAGTGTCTTTTTTATATTGAGGTGCCCTAACACTGCCCTCAGCACTCGAGGTGAGGCCACCCCAGTGCAGAGCAGGGTGGGACAATCCCTGCCCTTGACTGGCTGGTGATGCTGTGCCTGATGCAGGACGTTTTTAATGGGTGCGCTTTAATAATGCTTAATTTGTTAACTGAATTTCTTAGGGCAGTATAGAAGCTTTTGAATTCTGCACTTTAAATATGGATTTAAAATTTCACATATGAAGATGTTTAGCATGAGATGGTATATAAACAGCTGGCCTTGTGCTGCTACTTCATTTCATTGTTCTCCTCTGACATCAGTGTATCAGACTTGGAGAACAGTATGCTCTGACAATATGTTTAGGTTGAAACAATTACAGATAATTAGAGTGGTAAATGTCATGATATACAAGTGTTAGTGAAATATGTTTTTAATTATTACTTTGCTTTGTGTCATATTTCATCCCTTGAAGCAAGCAATGCGCTCAAGATGCCTTAGCCCATTTATGGAACTTCTCCAATCCCTACTAATTATCTGTGATTAATACTTTGCTAAAAAGTTGGAATTGCTTAGTTTTGTCCTAGTTGCATTAATTACCTGTATATTTAAAAATTATATATTTCAAATGATATATAAATTCTTCACAGCTGAATTTATTCCTGAAATTTTCTCTTCCATTCTGAAGCAAAAATAAAAATGCATGGTTTTTTTTAGTCTGTATGTTGTTCACATTAGTGGAAATTTTTTTGTGTTCTACCAGAAAATTTTCCTTAAAAAAAGTGGAAGAAGGAATAATTTTGGTAATAAATATTTGGAATTGAAAGTTAGTAGGCCATTTCTGATTTTACTGGCACTTTATCTCTTCTTTACTTAAGGGATCACTGCATTTTTATGTATTTTGGAGATAGAGTTCCCTCTTCTTTTGTCTTCTTTATTGACCTTTTTTGTATCCTGTATATTTAAATTTGTGCTTAGTATAAAAATGTTCCAAAGCGGTTTTTGGAAATTCTTTCCTTTTTAAGTTACTCTGTGTTCTTGTGTCCATTTTGTTTTGTAACTCAAGCTAAAAAACTGTAAAGAGCAATAACATTTAAAGTACCTTTCTAAGTTGGCTGGCAAATTAAAATGTCAGAATTCAGTGATTTAAGTAATATAAAAGTGATAGTTATGTTTTTTTCTAGGATGTCTGTGTGTATGAATATTGCAATTCAGATGTGTAATGCCAATGAATTTCTTGAATTTCACCGATACATTATAAAACAAGAATAGAAACTAAAAATTTTCTTCATCTGTTTTAATAAACTTCTTCAGGAATTAATAGAATGACAGGTTGCATTGCAGTACTCTCTTTTGGTTCTTTAATCCACTGAAATTTTTACATGCTTGACAATTTTGGTTTCTAGAATCCTGGAGGGGACTGGAAACTATTGAGCACAGTATCTTTGAAACATGAATTTGTAGACATGTGGTTAAATTTGACATGGTGAAATTGTTTGTAAGGTAAAGGTTATGTATTGCAGAGCTAATTGTCATTCTTTAAGGACTTCACTGGCATCTTGTTTGAGGTTGATTGAGGTGATAACAACCTAAGTGCATTAATAAGACGTTTCACAGAAGCTTTTACTGAAGACTCTTGAAGGAAATTTAAAGATTTGAGACTTAGTAGAGTAGATTATTTGTTAGAAGATAAGAAACAAGGTCAAGTGCATGACCAGTTTTCATTGCAGTAAATCACCACTGGAGTTGCATGATGGTGTGTACTGAGACTTCTGCAGTTATTTTGTTCATAAACAATTTGAAACAGGAAGTGGAGGTGTGCATTTTTTTTTTCCTCATAGTAGTGATGAGGGCTAACTGAGAAGGTTTGTAGAAGGATATTATGGTAAAATTCATAGTTAAGTGTAAAAGGGCAAAAGGGTTGATCAAAGTTTTAAAGTAGTTTCCACACATGAAATGACTGAATAGATATTGATCTCTTTATCTGTGGAAAGATGTGAGATGTGGTGGAATATTTTGAAGAGTTGAGAAGGTGTTTTTTCTGTCAGAATACCAGAGCATGTGATGAAAAGAGTGATGAATGAGATACTCCCTGCTGCAGTTGCTAAAAAATACTGCTATTCAAAAAATAATTGGGTAAATTTAGTTTTCCTGTAATTCACTGAGTGCTGTTAAGGCAGTTGCTTCTGGTTCAGTGTGTCCCTCAGGGACTTTTTATTATAGGGATTTCTGAAGGCAGAATAATAGCTTTATAGGAGGCAAAGGGAGTATTCTGGGAAAGTAAGAACATATTAATGCCTTGTTCATTATTACTTATTGTTGACAATTCACTCTGAAATAGAGACTGGACAGTGGGCGAGCAAGCCTGTGATCTTCTGAAATTCCTCCTTTTTTTTTTTAGTACAAGATGTTATCTTAAGTTATCCTTGTTATATGGAATTTGTGTTTCTGGATGGACTGCTAATTTAGCAATATGAAAATAGAGTAGAACTTCCTTATCCTAGGCTAATTCATCTTGAGGTAGTCCTGACTGATAAGCTCCCAGTTCCTGCTTTTTCACCTGTGTTTTGGCTCAGGATATTCTTTTCCCTACTCAGTTTTTCCTTAATGAGGTTCTTATAATCAGTATCAATAGGAAGCCAAACTGCTTGGGAAGGGTGTGTCAAGAGAATAATATCTTTTCTAGATGACTAAAAGATAGCTAAACATTTGTTTGGTGTGGTTTGGTTTTTTTTTTAATCAGTAAGGCTCACTGATAGCATGGGAAAAATAGCATGGGACTGCTATTTTCTGTGCAGATAACTGGAGAAAAAGATAGAGGGAATCACATAAGGAATATGGAGGTTCTTAGTTACTACCATCCCTTTTTTGATGCTGCAATAACCAAAACAGCACTTGAAGGGTCATGTTTCTTCATCTATTAAATTGTTCCTGTACTCTAAAGTTGTGTCACTGGAAGGTCAGTGGTGTATTAGTAAGGCCTCTCTCAACTCCATCAAGAATATTTTTATTCATGTAACTTCTCATTCATTTATTTAACAATGTAAAGGTTTAGCAAAGTACTTGCAGCACCTAACTGAATTAATCTGTGCTTATAAAGTGTTTATTTACTTCTGTAGGACTTTCCTGAATAGCCACAATAAGCTTCTTGGAATGGTTTTATTTCTGATCCATGCTTAACCTATGTGCCTAATACAGATGTGTTACTGTGGATAGGACTGTTGAGATGTAAGGTTTCATTAATGAAAAGAAAAAGTGTTATTTCTTAGAAGTATCTAAGACTAATTTAGTATATTTTTTCTTTTTAATTACTACAGTGTACAGACTATGACCTGGATTATGGAACTGAATGTTTGCATCTGGCTCTGAAATACTGTAAAACAAATGCCAAACTTGTTGAAGGAACAGCTGACCTCTGGAAGGTAAAGACAATAATAATATCTAGTTATATGTATATATATATGTTTTAAAATTAATAAAATTTGCATATTGCCATAAAATTTCAGATGTGTTTTCAATTGTAATTTAGGCTTTTATAGTTCATTTTTCAGAATTGATTTTGTCTCGGCTCTTTTTAGAGCTCATTATTGTAGAGAGACTTGGGCAGGTGTTACTTGAGATAATCAATGAAGACAGCATTTTCCTGTAAATAGGAAAAACATCTAGGTATTTGAATGACCTGAGAATCTGTAAATCTGTAATCTCCAAAACTAAGAATTTTCTTTTATGATATGAGCTTTCTCATGCTATTTCTAGATCTTTTGTCTATTTTCCTCCACTTTTCCTATGAGGACATCACTTTTTTTTTTCTCATGGCAAATATCTGGCTATCAACAATTTTATTTTTAGGGTGGCTCATTACATTCAGTAACACTGTAATATTTAAGACTTCTTCAAATAATCTTTTACATATATTTAAGCATCATTTACCTTGTCTGGTAATCTCGTAGTTTCCTGATGAGTGACAAAACAGCTGTGTGTACAGATGCCAAAGCATATGTCCCTTCTACTTCAAAGTATTGCATATCATTGATTTGATGGTGGGACATAATTCATTTTTAGTAGCTGTTGCATCAAGCAGTTTTAAAGTTTTTTATATTTTATTTATTTTATTTAATTCTTTACCACATTGAAGGAGCTGGAAGCAGCTTAAATCACTGCATCTGTCTTTGACAGTAAATTTCTTCCAATGAGACATTATTTCTAATAGTATAACCATAAATCTTCAAATCTTTCATGAAAAAGAAAGGCAGTTTCCTGAATCTGCAGTGCAAGTTTCCTGTGCACTTCAACAGCAAAATTTATGTGTGCATTGGTTGCATGCAGAACTTATTTTGATATCTTGTTGGGGATATATAGTCATTCTGAAACAGAATATGGTCTGTTTTCCTATTTAGTCTTCTGAGGGACAGATTATGTCATGTGTATTTACATGACACAGTTTTTTGGATGGTTTCATCTTCTGCATTGCTAAGCATGGTACTTATGTGAAGGGCAGCAAAATACACCACTAATGCTCATTTAGCTCATTAGAGTGTTCATCTGGTTCTTTGTTATCTGTAGGTACTACTGGTTTCCAGCTGATAAATGTAGCTTAGAATGACAGAATAATTTAAAGTCTGAATGAAATAGATAGATGTCATTGAGTCCTACACCTTGCTGAAAGTGGGACCAGGTTAGGCAGTGCAGGGCCTTGTCCAGCTAAGTTTTGAATATCTCCAAGAAAGGAGATTTCTCAGGCTCTCTGGGGAAGACAATTCTAATGAGTATCACCTTGTATGGGAACTTTTTTCATAATATTTCATCAACATTTCCCTTAATCCCTCTTGCACTGGGAAAGTAAGAAGGGCCAACAGAAAGCAAGAAAAGTCCAATTTATTCTTCACTATGGCCATTAATTAACCCTTCCCTGCCTTCCATCTTCTGTAATTTGGGCTGAACAAGCCAAGTTCTCTCACACCATCCTAGCAGCCCTCTACTGGCTTCCTCGTGTTCCTCTTTGTGTTGTACTGGGGAGCCCAAAGCTAAAAGCAGTGCTCTGGAGTGTTCTCTGAAGGGCCAAATACAGGGGAATAATCCCTATATTACTTGTAATAAGTACTACTTCTGTACTGATACAGCCCTGTTGGATTCCTTTTCTCCACTGCTCCCCACTGCTGACTCATGCTCAGTTCAGAAGGTCCTTCTCTCTAAAGCTGTTTTCTGTATTTCAGCATCAGCATGGACTGCTGTTGCCCGGGCAGTTCTGTCCCAGATGCAGGATTCTGTGTTTGTTTGTTATAGACCACAAAGTTTCTCTCCGCTCCTTTCTCTAGGCTTTCAGGAGCCTTCTAAGTTACTGTTGGATCCTTGAGCATATTGAATGGATACTTGTTCATTTGTTATCATCTACTAGTTTTCTGAGGGTATTTCCCCTTTCTCAGGTTGTTAATAATGATATTTGCATTGTCCCCAGTATCAGGCCCCAAGGAATAGCACTAGTAACCATTCCCCAGTTTCATCTGGACTTGAACTTGTCCACATCTTGTGCACATCTCTGTTATAAAAGGGACTTGTTGAAGTGTCAGTGTCATCTCCAACACTGTTTACGAAAAAGTTAAACATCCTGATGCTCTAAACTTTATAGCATGTGGCATCCATTGCAGTGTAGGGGCCTGAATATATGTATTAGGTATGGAATCCCCCGGACAGCTGAGAGCTGTGGCAGCCGGAGAGCTGGGACAGTGGAAGATAGGACAGCTGAGAGCTGTGGCAGCCTGAGAGCTGGGACAGATATGGATATTGTAACTGTGTAATTGAGAAATTGTTAAAAGAAAAGGGGGGAAATGTAGGGGCCTGAATATATGTATTAGGTATGGAATCCCCCGGACAGCCGAGAGCTGTGGCAGCCTGGGAGCTGGGACTGTATGTATATTGTAATTGTTTAATTGTTAAAAGAAAAGGGGGGAAATGTAGGGGCCTGAATATATGTATTAGGTATGGAAGATAGGACAGCTGAGAGCTGTGGCAGCCTGAGAGCTGGGACAGATACAGATATTGTAACTGTGTAATGGAGAAATTGTTAAAAGAAAAGGGGGGAAATGTAGGGGCCTGAATATATGTATTAGGTATGGAATCCCCCGGACAGCTGAGAGCTGTGGCAGCCGGAGAGCTGGGACAGTGGAAGATAGGACAGCTGAGAGCTGTGGCAGCCGGAGAGCTGGGACAGTGGAAGATAGGACAGCCGAGAGCTGTGGCAGCCTGGGAGCTGGGACAGATATGGATATTGTAACTGTGTAATTGAGAAATTGTTAAAAGAAAAGGGGGGAAATGTAGGGGCCTGAATATATGTATTGTTATAAAGGAGTCCTTGTGAATATATATATATGTAGTGAGAGTCCTATGTATTAGATAGGTGGGTCCTGTTGCTCTGGATGAGCTACAGCTGTGGGATCCTTGGTTGGGTAGCAGCTGTGGCTCATGAAGGGCTCTGGGATAAAAGGGGGTTGGGTCGAGAGCCCAGAAGGAGCCCCTATGGAAGCCATGAGGAACTGTGCTGCAGAGAGGAGCTGCATAATAGGACCAGCAAGAAGGTAGGGACTTTAAGATGGGACTCCAGAAATATGAAATACAATAAGATAACAACAACAATTGGTGACCCCGACATGATGGAGGTATGCAGCCTGAAGAGCTGTGGAAAATAGGACAGCTGAGAGCTGTGGCAGCCGGAGAGCTGGGACAGTGGAAGATAGGACAGCCGAGAGCTGTGGCAGCCGGAGAGCTGGGACAGTGGAAGATAGGACAGCTGAGAGCTGTGGCAGCCTGAGAGCTGGGACAGATATGGATATTGTAACTGTGTAATGGAGAAATTGTTAAAAGAAAAGGGGGGAAATGTAGGGGCCTGAATATATGTATTAGGTATGGAATCCCCCGGACAGCCGAGAGCTGTGGCAGCCTGGGAGCTGGGACAGATATGGATATTGTAACTGTGTAATTGAGAAATTGTTAAAAGAAAAGGGGGGAAATGTAAACTGTGTAATGGAGAAATTGTTAAAAGAAAAGGGGGGAAATGTAGGGGCCTGAATATATGTATTGTTATAAAGGAGTCCTTGTGAATATATATATGTAGTGAGAGTCCTATGTATTAGATAGGTGGGTCCTGTTGCTCTGGATGAGCTACAGCTGTGGGATCCTTGGTTGGGTAGCAGCTGTAGCTCATGAAGGGCTCTGGGATAAAAGGGGGTTGGGTCGAGAGCCCAGGAGGAGCCCCTATGGAAGCCATGAGGAACTGTGCTGCAGAGAGGAGCTGCATAATAGGACCAGCAAGAAGGTATGGACTTTAAGATGGGACTCCAGAAATATGAAATACAATAAGATAACAACAACATTGCAGTAGCACTGGACTTTAGAGAGGCCTATAAACATTTGGAAAATGATAACATGTGGGAAGGGAAGTCCTCTCCCTATGCAGGAAAGACCAGCAGAGACATTGTGTGATAAACTGACTGCAACCCCCATTTCCCATCCCCATGGGTCACTGGAGGGGAGGAGGTGGGGAAAATTAGGAGTAAATTTGAGCCTGGGAAAAAGGGAGGGGTGATGTGAAGAAATTTTAGTATTTGGTTTTATTTCTCATTATCCTACTCTGATTTGATTGGTAATAAATTAAACTAATTTCCCTGAGTTGAGTCTGGTTTGTGTGATCCCACCCTGCCAGTATCTTGACCCATGAGGCTTTTGTTATATTTTCTCTCCCCTGTCCACTTGAAGAGGAGAATGACAGAGCAGTTTTGGTGGGTACCTGGTATCCACCCAAGGTCAACCCAGCACAGTCTCAGTATTGACAGTGTTGTGCAGTGTGACAGTAGCAAGAGCACCCATTTATGTGCAGGCACTGTGCTGCAGGCAGTGCAGAGCAGTGAATATTTTACATGAACACAGAGGTGCTGGTGCCAGGCCATTGAAGTACCTTCTTGCATGCTGTGCCCTAATTTTGTAGCTAAAACTTGTTGATGTCTTCTGTGGCTTGTAAAGACATCAAAAATGGAAGGCATAAAAATGACAAGGTCTGTAAAATATTACATTGTTTCTGCAGGAAATACTCATTTCAGTTTAGAGCCTACAGAGCAGAACAGCTCCTTCTTGAATAGCACCTGGTGTTGGTCCCTCTGTACTGAGGTGTTTGGCAGGTGACCTAGAGCAGTACCATTAAAGAACAGTCATGCTTGGTCTGCAGTTTCATGAAATGCAGAAGACTACAGTTACCTCAAGTGGTACTTGCTTAAAAAATGATTTGGAACTATTGTTGTTACTAATCAGCTCTCAGAAACACAATTTTCTTTCCTTAGCTGTCATAATACTGTAATTTGTAATATATTGTTATTATTTTCTGATAGGTTTTTTAAACCTGAGCTAAATGAAATTTCATATGCCAAGGACTGATATTCTCTCAATGGCTCCAGTCTTATATTTTCAAGACAAGGCCAAGAAATGTTCCATCCAGATAAATAAGAACTGAAATAAATAATCATTGTTCAGTTGAAGTTTCAGAGGATGCATAGCAGAAGGACTGCAGTCAATTAACAGTTTGTGTATTGAAAACCAGTTTCATCCTATGTGGACCATGAATTTTTACAGAGCAGATCAGATAATTGTAAAAATTCAGTTTATGCATGAGGTGCGCAACCTACATAACATTAAATGACTCAAAGGTGTGGAAAATTGTGTGAATTATTCTACCTGAGCATTTGTACATTAGAAAGATTAACATTTCAAAGTCATTGTTGGAGCTAAAGCAGGAGATAGGTTTTTTTTTTATTTTCTGGGAACAAATTACAAAATTAAAATAATTTTTTGTAGTGAAAACAACTAAGTGATTCAAATTACTTCAGTGCTATAAATATTCATAAGTTCTATTTTAAAGATAGTTATTATATAGATAATTATAAGATACATGGGATCAGGATAGCAAAAAAAAAAAGAAGCATAAAGTCTCTATCAACACCACATTTTCAGTTTTTCTGTGTTTGGTACTTTGGAAGTAAAATTACTTTAAATATTCTAAATAGGCAAAAAATTAACTGACAGAATGTGTTTGTTGTACTCTAATATGTGTGTGTGTATTGTAGATAAAAAATTCAGTATAATACCACTTCTTAAAAATTGAGACAGATTTATAGACAATGTTGACAGTGTGAAAATTCCTCACTATTTTTAAAAAACAACAGTTTATTTTCTAATCCTACAAGACTATCTCATACAAAGGAGCTCTGTATGATGTTGTAGTATAAGAGGGGAAAAACTTCATTAAACTGAAATGCAGTACATTTGTGTGTGTGTGATCATAACCTTGTATTTATTGTGTAAAGAGTTGTATTTTTGCATTTAATGTACATTTTTGTAAGTCTGAACCATCCATCAAACTAAATCAGTTTGAAGAAGAATTTTAAACATCACATGGAAGTAATTTTGGGGAATAACTTCTAAAACAACATCTTCCTTGGTAGTGAAAACTAGTAGTCTGACAATTAACAAAAAAAGACACACAGAGAAACAAACTCTTCTGTTGATTTTTGAGGCTTTATTAAGGTACAATAGATTGTTAATTATACAGAAAAGTAGAGATATTTAATAAGTAAGACTGTTCTGACTTTGCTTTAAGCAGGTCATGCTTTCATATTTTGTGAATGTGAGGTATTTGTGTTGAGTTTTACTATTTGGCCTAGTGATATGCTGCATTGCAGCAATAACATTCTGAAAATCTTGGATCACTGTATGTTCAAGAGGACAAGATGAAAATTAATATTTTCACATGAAAAATGAGAATTTGAGTAATTGGGAGCCTGTGAGTTTGATATTGATCAACAAAACAAAAGGGTGCACTGCTACAGGCAAAACTTGATCAATAAAGTCATGGGATTAAAGTAATTAATGTCAGGCAACATGGAATTTATTTATTTTGTGAAATTGACTTCAAGACTTTATTGCAAGACTGTAATCTTGGCTGATAAAGATGGTAGTGCTGATACAACGTACAACTGGCAGAAGTTTGACTTGTTACTGCATGACGTCTTAATTAAAAATAGGATGACTGTAATTGTACTAGTTCTTATTAAATAGATGAAAAATTAGATAATTGATATATTTCGAAAGATAATTCTCACCAGTTTCTGCAGAAACTGTTATTGTCTCTAAGGTATTTAACAGTTGTCTGATAGAGTTTGCAGACAAAGATTTAAGGATCTGTAAATAAAAATGTAATTGATGAGAAGTAACCTATTTATAAGGATTACTTAGAAAATATTTTCAACAAAGAGTATGCTTTTCATTGCAGCTAAATATAAAGAGCTGATGTTAAAAACAAATGAAGTGTAGGTCATATTTAGTGAATTGTTCTTGGAAGGCAGTGACTTTAAATGTAGTATAGGCGTCCTATTCAGAGGACAGGAAGTTTACACTGTGTGTGGGCAAAATACTGTATGTCAGAGAAACAAAAATATGAAATTAGAAAAGAGATGTTCAAGTATTACCAGTGCATCTAGAATATTATGGAGAAATCTGGGCTCAAGCTCTGTGCAACTGTTATAAATAGGGAACATTTATGGAATTGAATTTAACATCTTAGTCAAATTGAAAGAGGTGTAGAGAAATTCTCCCTCCTTGACTGCTTAGGGGTGGTTGCAGATGGTATCTGGAAGGGTTTTTCTGTGAACTCTCCAATTTTCACGAAACTTATAGGAGCTTGTATCTGAAATTATCTTATAGGATTAAAGATTTGGAAAGAATTACAAATGAAGCATGTGATATGGACTTTGTTGATTTATTTCTCTACAAAACAAACCATTTACTGATATCTGTCTCAGAATTTCAGAAGAGATTTTTTAAAGGTTTATTCTTAAGTTTTTATTCTCCTGTGTTGTTTTTCTCGAAGACTGCACCTATCATTTTTTTAGTTCAGACTGCTGAAAAATATTTTTGCACCTCAAAGAGACTAAATGTTAGGGCATGAGACCATTTCTAACAGACTTTAGTCTTGTTTTTTGATAGGTTTTGATATTATAATCTGATTCACTTTACTGAAAGTTCAGCATAAAGGCCCTCGAGAATCTGGTGAATAGAAACTTTGCAGCAAAGTCAGTCACTCAGTTGCTCACTCTAGCCTTGAATCTAATTTCAAGATATTGATTCTTCCCAACAGTAAGTAGTAATGTACATGTCTGTATGTAAAGTCAGACTCCAAAGGTTTATCAGGGTAGATTAATTCTCTGGCTCCTCCTCCTCCAGGACAAACTGTAGGGAAGTAAGTTAGTTTTTCATTTTAAAAAAATACAATGCATTGGGGAAATAATGAGATGTTATTAATCTGTGTCTGACTATAATCCAGAGCTTAATTTATGAGATTGAAAGGAAAGTGATTACAAGAATCCTTATGTTAAAATCAAGTAATCACTTGGAGACTAAGATGCTGCTACTGTTAGTGGTGTCCTGCTGAAAGATTTACCTTGCAGGACTAAAGCTTTTGGAATCCTGTTCAGTTCATTTCAAAAAGAAAGAAAAAATATTATTCAGATTCAAGAGAAAAAAAAATTCAGAAAGTCCAGTAAAATTTTATCTAGCATAAAATGAATTTACGGTAAAAACAAATACAAATATTTAATACTCGTGTCAGTTCAAGTCACTGCTTGTCATTGTGAAGACATTGCTAGCAAAGACTGCCAATGTCCTGGGTAGATGCTGACTTTAATGCTCTGTTATTTTATTTGCAAAGTCTATTATTGTGACTGTCAGCCTCCATGAGGGTACAAAGACAAAGTTATGAAGGGTGTTTTTGCAAGTACCAAGTAAATATTCAGCATCTTATTGTTCATCTAACTTGATCTGATTAATATCTTCAAGAAGAATTTGATGTTTATCAATTCTCTGAAAGCTCACACTGTTTACTTGTAGTCTCACTGACTCCCACTGGTTAATTGGACTCTCATTAACAGTAACGGTATTGCACTACTGAAGGATTGCACCTCTATTAGTAAAAGCAATAACAAGGTTTCTCCCTGGCTGTCAATGTGTCCCAACTCCTGTTAAAAAATTGTTCCTAAGTCCTGTTAAAAATTAATCTATTTGCAGTAAAATTACAGTACAATGGATGTGTAAAAAAATTGATGCATTATCATGTTTTCATGATTTTTCAAAGTATTGAAAATAGTTTTAGATTTCAAATGAGTTCTAAGCAGATCTAAGTGTTTGGGAAAGAGGTTTTCTCAAGTCTCCAGTAGTTTCTGCAACTTCTGTCCTCATAAATTGCCAGTGATATTTTACCAAAACTAAGAAATTGACAATATCACTTGTTTATGGTGTTTAAAATGTAAAGAATTGGCTTCAGGGCATTGTTTTATTGGTTTTACATTCCTTCCTGCTGTGTTAAATCTAATGAGGCTTGTCTGTCCTTTAGGTGACCTACAAGCGGGATCTGTATGCAGCTGAATCAATCGTTAAGGGTACGTGTTTGTCCTTGTGACTGTCAGTTTGCATATTCCTGATTCTAATTAAGAGTTTTGTGTGTGATAGTTTGAAATGTCTTTACGAAAAGTTATGTGATGGATAAAATGTGCTTAGGCAAGTTGTTTTAGCTTGTTTACTGGTATCTTTCTATTAGGCATATTTATCTTTATTTACTTCTCTCAGAATACAGAACCTTATAAAAGGCTGTGTATATTACAGTCAAATAGAGATTAATTTTGAAGGGCCTTATAAGGAGTAAGCAATTTTTTTTCTTTCATTTGCAGGTCAATTCTGAATATATTTGGTCTTTCTATTCTACATAGTACAGTGAGAATTAAATATTAACTCTTTAGGGCTCTTAACTGTTTCACATACAGGCAGTTGTTGCCTAAATTGATACAGCAGTTAGGTGATATTGAGGTATTTCATTAATTTCTAAATATTTTGTTGAACAGTTTGTTAACCTTTTTTTTTTTTTTCCCCTGGTGGCAGTGGTTTCATACCAGTTTAACATTAAGACTGGATTTAGCCTTTATCTAGGTGGACTCGCTCTAAAAACAATGCAGGAAGGAAGAATTCTCAAATACTGTACAATGAGATAGTCATTGTAATCTGATAGGCAGTGATTCAGGGGACCTTTGTCTGACTCCTTGTTGAGAACTGAGAGATAAAACCCCAGAAACTGATGACGAGAAAGGGACTTCCCTTTGGATTAAAATTTCCTTTCCAAAGAAATATTTAAGGAAATTTGAGGAAAACCTGTGTGCTATTGAGGTCACAGAAAGTGACTGGCTAGTTGTTCAGTCTTGTTATTACAGTGGGCAAATATTTCATATTAGATGCATTGTTACAACTACTTAACTGAATTTTTCAGGCACAAATCAAAAAGATAGAACTGGGAAGCCTGGAGATTTCTGGTTCTGAGAAGCAATGGGTTCCAGTAAAGATGGAGCCAGACTCTTCCTCGGTGGTCAAAAAATTACAGACTTGGAACAAAACTAACCTTTATCCAAATGAATTTCCATGCTCCTGTGTATACAAGGGCTTCAGTAATCTCATAGGTCTTTAAAGGAGATTAGTTGTTACATTTGTTTTATATATATATATATATATATATATATACACTATATATGTATATATAGACATATATATATGTATGTCATGTTACCAGCTCTTTTTTTTTAAAGCCTTTTAAAGTACAGTCTTTTTCAGCTAATGCTTATAATAAAAAGCTTGTGTATCTTAAAGTAAAAATGAAGACTTTTGTGGTAGTCAGTCAGGCTAATCCCTTTACTTATCTAATGTCCCTTTGCTGTGGCAGCATGCAATATATCTGCTTCAGTTACCACAGTATTCTTATTATGGTGGTCTCTATGACAATCTGTACTTTAAGATTGTTGAAGTTTAGATTTGCTTCTTTCTGCATTGCATGAGTTCAGGAAGCAGAAGCTGTACGTGTTCTTTGCTCATTATGCAAGTAGTATAATGAATCCTTCATAGCAAATTAGGACACTGCATAACAGAGCTATCTTACATCATTAATTATCTTTAATGGGGTTTTGAATTGGCACAGTTAGTCCTCCAAGACAGCAGTTTGAAAGTTGTGCCTTATCTATTTTGTGCCCTTCAAAAGGCTTAAAATCTTAGACCTTCGGGTGACGATAGCATTAATTATTTTGGTAGTGGACACTTGAGCCATGTAAATTAATATTAGGCAGATGATTTATGCACAGTTAATTCCACACTTAAATCATATTTAAGGGGAGTATGTATTTTTGTCCTTTGGAGCATCATCCTGATGTACCCCTGTATGGCCTTGTTTTGTCTTATGGTTGTTAGTTTTACAGAAGAAATCTTATTAGCTCTGTTCTGCTGTGTTGTGCTGCACCTGTGGGAAACCTTCAAGGACAGGTCACCTTGGAGAATGGCAACCATCCCAACAAGCCTAGGCATGCTCAGTTAGGCCTTTCCTAGAAGCTGGGTAATTGACTGTATCACAGTGTCTGCTTTTCTTCAGAGTTCAGAACCCACTATGTGGTGTTATATTGTAGAATCACGGAATCATAGAATGGGTTAGAAAAGACCTTAAAGACCATCTAGTTCCAAGCTCATGGCCATCAGCAGGGGCACCTTGCGCTAGATTGGGTTGCTCAGAGCCCCATCCAACCTGGCATTGAACACTTCCAGGAATGGGGCATCAACATAATCTCTGGTCAATCTGTTCCAATGCCTCACCAGCCTCACAGTAAAGAATTCCTTATTAATATCTAATCTGAATCTAATCTAATCTCAGTTTGAAGCCATTCCCACTTGCCCTATCACTGCATGCTCTTGGGTAAGTGATGTGCTCTTGCTTATCACTTCTTGTGCCATGTAGAGTGCCTCAGGGGGAAGTCCTACATGACTGTCAAGTAGAGCTGCAAGATACCAGCTTGCTAAATGCTGCCTTGCATGCTGTCAAGGTCCTCTAGAGATGGCCCAGAAACTGAATGCATGGGCTGGGAGGGTGCTGGGTACTAAGGGCTCTGACCTCACACTGCTCCCCACTGCTGTTTCAGTCTTCACAGCTGATTTGTTTATTATTAAGTTACCTGTTTACTGTGCTGGATACATGTTTTATATCTGGATGAGTGCAGTGGTGATGAAGAACTTCTGGGTGTACACATTTAATTTTGTGACTATGATTCCAAATTTTGTCATCTGCAGTTTATTAGTGATCAAAACTTTTGGTTTTCCTCAAGAATTCAACACATTCTCCCTTGCTAAACTTGACTCAGGTGGAAGTAAGAAAAATATACATCCCTACATGCATTTGTTTTACCTTAAATATTATATGCATGCATATCATTCTTCAAGGCAACACAAAGATACATTTCACTGATGTAAATAGACTAATGAGTTAATTTTCTTTTGAGACTGTTTTCTTAAAATATTTCTTTTTAGTTTCCTGACTTCCTCAGTTCTCTTTTATAACTTCTGTAAAAAGCAAATTTAATGCTTTTCTTTAGTTAAGCAGGTATAAACTTGTAGAGTATGCAGACAAGGTGGTACACGCCTATTTTTAATAGTCTTGAAGTAAGAAAACATTGTCTTACAATAAGGGTGACTCATCTAGAAATGTAGTTAAGATCAGGCTAATACAAAACATCCTAAAAAAATTCCATTAGGATTACTGCCCTGAAGGTAGATAACTTTGAACTCTAGTTCCAACATGTAAACTTAAATGGTGCTTCTCAGAAGTTTGTAACTTACAGTTTGACTCTCTGTCCTCCTCCTTCTTGTTTTTCTTTTCTCAAGGGCCTTACTTTATAAATTACTTTTTCACAAGAGCATGCATTTGCAGATTGGATAATTTGCCATCACATTTGGCTAAAAAAGTATCTGTTGAGGCAGATAAAATGATGATTTTTGCAAGTTTTTTTGCCGAGAAAAAGATTGTAATGCCTTCAAAGTGTTTATGGCTGTTGGGAGCTACATATTATGACTTGTGTTCTGTGAAGAAACCATGTGACTGTTAATAAAAATAAAAATTGAGATAAGCTTTGTTTAGCAAAGACAGAGATTTTATCTGCATTTTCATGAGCATGCTCATGAACAAATGGCTGTCCTAAGCTCTGAGCCAAAGAAATAGACTGGCAGGTGGGGAATACTCCTTGGAATAGCTACTGTCAGGTGAAAACAACCCTCTTTTCTTGCCTTCTACCACAAAATGTTCCTTTCTTTCCTCTGTACTAATATTGATAGGGTCAGTGTCAAGTTTGATTTTTAGTTTTTGTGGCTACAGAGACATGGGGAATGGGTAAATAACAAAAAAAAATTGTTTGATATTTTTGGTTACCTACATTATTCTAATAACAACTTCAACTATTCTGTTAGGTGTGAATGAATGCTTGGCAGTATTTATTTAATTTTTCTTATATTTACAGTAGCAGCATTTCATATCAAAGGTGTTTCTAAAGATGCCAGAGGAAACCATCCTGAATTTCCTGACCAGTCAAGCCATTGCTATGTAAAAAGTGCAAATGGAATTCTGATAAATTAATTTACTACTTGGAATTCACTACAAACTTCAAAAGCATTTTGATGATTAGGATGTGCTTCCAAAATAATAGGAATTGTAATACCAAACTAAGAATGGTGTGGTACAAGCATGTTTCCAAAAACAAGTGTATGTACACATGTATATGTGCAATTAAGAGAAAAAAATTTATGTCTGTAGGCTAAAACCTATTTGCCATTCAGATGCATTTTTTTCTTATGGTATTAATTCTCTAGGATATGATATTTATTATCTTTATTCAAACAAAGTATTATTTTAATTGCTGCTTGTTTGTGGCATGCTCTTCAAGGTAAACTTCTAAGTCTCCCATCAGAGTACACTTAATACACCATCTAACTATGGTAGTTCCATAAACATGAAGACATTTTAATTTATAATTGTGTATGATTCTAGGATAAAGACTGTGGCAGGTGTTGCTGCATAATTATGTGATCTAAAGCTTTCAGCATATCAAAGGAGGGTGTGAAGAAATTGAAAATTAGGTTTTCTGATGTAGAAAAAAATAGGTTTGATGGAATAAATTGTGAAATCTTGTATCAAATTTAACTTTAATGAAGAAAACCCCTGATAAGGAAATTTAATATTTAAATTTGACAGTGCAAAGTTTAAGCTATTTTTTATTTAATGCAAAAAATATGCTCTGAGCGTATGTTAAAAGTGTTGGAAGGGATCAAATGTGATCCATGTGAATAGGGAACACTACTCCATTATCAGGTACAGCTGGAATGAAGCTGGCAATAATTGGGTGATGTGTGTTAGCAAGAGGCATTTTCCAGGAAAACAGCAAGTTTAAATAAGTAGAGGAAGCCAAAGAAAGGTAGAGAGTTTGATATGTAATGTAATAGTGAGAGAAAACAACTAAAAAAAGTGTTGGGCAGATGAAGAAAAAGAAATTATGGCAGAAAGTAGTTAAGTAGAACTGTGGTTCATTGTGGGAGGACAGAAGGAAGCACTAAAAATCAACCAAGGGAAGTTCCAACTTGATAAAAAGAATTACATCTTTCACCCTTGACAGACAATCAAGTAGTGAACAGGTTGGCAGAGCAGTAAGGGGCTGAGTGACCAGGCCTGACCTCGTGGGTGATCCTGCTTTGAGAAGGAGTTTGAATGAGGGACCCTCCTGATGGCCCTTCCAGCCTCAATTATCCAGGGGTCCAATGGAAAACAAAATGTTTTTAGCTGAGTATTAAAATTCTTTATGACATGGCCATGTCATGGCTTTCCAGAATGGATATTTCATTCACCCAAACAGAATTCTGAAAACCAGGAATGAAATGCTGCACACAGTGAGTTTCACTGGCAGGCAGCACAGCCCATGGAATCCCTGGAGTTACGAGCCAGCACTCCAGCTGGGCTCACTGGGTTCAGTGTGACTACACTGAGTGACAGAGCTCCATCACCTTAGCAGAAGTGGGACACAGGCAGTCCTGGGGAGGAAAGCTCCACTCAGTCTTCCTTCCCTCAGTGCAGCAAAGGTGCAATCTAAATTAACATATGGATCTTTTTTGACCACTTGAAATAGCTTGGATTTAAATGGTAGTTGAGTTTCAAACCTCAACTAGAACGGAACTGTTGCTTTACTATGATGATTTTATAGAAGATGATTTTCCAGACTTCCTTCATTCATTTCCTTGATCATTCAAAAGCATGCAGCATCTTTTCAATGTTTGGATTATCATTACTTTAAGGTTCTCCTACTTTATTAACATACTTTCGCCTTGCAATGTTTTGTTTCTTCTCTGGATAAAAAATACAGTTTTCCACACTTCATTGTGTTTTCTCTCTTCTTTATTAAACCCAGCCTGCAAATCTCAGTTGCTTTTTTGTAATTGCCTCTCCTTTCTCATTTATATTACAGGAAATTAGAGATCTAAGAGGGCTGGAGAGAGTAGTGAGATGGGTTTTTATAGCTGCAGCCTTTGAGCTGTCTTTTGTGAGAATACTTCTGACACTTGCTGTTGATTACAGACTTCTTTTTAAAAAGAACTGTTTGAGCCTAAGTTATGGTCCCTTTTTGGATTCCACAGCCTTCTTCCACATGTGAATTTTTGTAATAGCTCCAATCTGACCTTCTTCATTAAATTACTTAGTTCAATGGAGTCTGAGTTCTTGAAATCTGATATGCTAGTCTGGTTTATTATGTATATCTATTTTGTATCTGCACTTTGTGTACAGTACTAAATTCAAGTGGCTCTTGCTCTGATTTCAATCTACCCATTAGTTTCTTTCTGCTGATAAGAAATTAATTCAATATGGTTTCCCATTTTTCAGACTGTAAAGTTATTCTCTATTAAGTCGAAGCCAACTGTGATGCATGTTCAGTATGCTTTTTTTGCCCAGTGAATCTATGGGAAGATAATTTCTCCCACAGTTGTGGTATCCTCTGATTTCCAATCCTGTGAGAACTGGCCATGCATTTTTTTAATTCTCACTTCCATCTGGTTGTGATGGTTTATAAGCAGATGTTTATTGTTCTCTCCCTTTCTTCCTCCCTCCCCTTCTTGCTAACTTAATACAAACTCAGTTGCCACCAGTATTTTTGTTGTCACATTATAAATATTAAAAATAATAAATATCCATCATTCAAAAAATCATTCTAATTATCTGTTGGAATTCTCAGTGGTTAAATCACTTTTCCTGGTCACAGAAAATTGCTTAAAAATTGCAAGTCACTTTCCAATAGTGTTAACTCTACAGCAGTTTTAAAATTAAATTTCAGGTCTTTATGTCTACTTTTATAAAGAAGTCTGTGAGTTTACAATAGAAAGTGAGATGTTTCTGCACTACTGAGGTTATGCATCTGATTGAACTTATTGTGTGGTATGTAATTATAGAAATAACTTTCCATATGCAACAAATACATGTTGTTTATATCCAGATTTGTTTGAAGACCAGTTACCCCATCTTTTTATAATTTTTCTTGTCTTTCACTCCTAATTTATTTTGTGGTGGTGTTTGGTATATTTCTGTCTCTGGAGTTTCATTGAAGTCTGTTTTAAAAATAATTAGACTTTACATATATGAAATTTCTAGTCACTTATGGAATGGCTATCCCAAAAGTATTGGGAATCATGTGGTTTGTTCTGTGTGTTAATTCAGCATCTAAAGGATAAAGGCCTTAAATAGACTTGAGAGTTTCAGACTTGAGTTTTGATTTGCTGGCTTAAAGAAAGGAAAATGTTCACTGAATCTAAAACCTGTTGTAAATAACAAGAGAAATTACTAATTTTGTGAAATACTGGCTTTGTGGAACAAATCAGCAATAACTTGCAACTGCTGTTCCTCATAGCAACAAAATACTGTATTTTGCCCCTAGTAAAAGATCTAGGAAGTTGCCCAGGCCAAGATATTTGTCACAACTTTGCAACTTTGCTATTGAGGTGAAGAGTTACCTCTGCTGTCTCCTTAAACAGTATCATTAATTCATTTTTGGTCAACTTTTTAGTATATATTGTTGAGAATATGACTTATATTATCTCCTGGGGTTTTTTTTCTTTCCCCCCGCCTCCCCCTTTATTTACTCAATATTACTGACACTGCATTTAGTTATCTGTTGAAGTGATATGAGAGATAAAATTTTCAAAAAGTTTTCTTGGTTGTCATCTAGTGTCAATGTGGACCTGAACAAATATCTTTTAATAAATTTAAATGGGCTTTGGAGGCAGACCTGTAATGGTTTCATGTTGTACAAAATAATATAAAATATAATTTGAATTTTGAGATGTATATTATATAAATTATATAATTACATTAACTGTACCGTGTAGCCTTTAAATTTACAGCTGTTGATAATATTCTGTCAAGAAACAACAATATGTGGATTGAAGGTAATGTTTAGCAGATTAGTAATTTGGATTAATTTATTATTGCATGAAGTCTAAGGTTTTTTTCTTTATCACAGACAACCTATCACAACAAGTTTGTGTTATCACCAATGTGAAGGAAACTCTCGCACAAGTAGGTTTCCTCCTTCCTGAATCTCTGAAAAGCCAAATAAAAGTAAGTACAACTCTATGGCTCTCAACTGTCTGATTAATTTAATGTTTCTGGTTGTCACTACTCCTAAGAAATTATTTTAATAATGTGAAAACAGAAACTGAGACTTCCTGTGTCACTGTAGTATTTATCACAGGGGATTCACATCAGGTGTGGAAGTTACCAAGAAAGAAGCATCTTCTCTCCAGTTGTGCTGTAGAGGGGCATCTTTCAGATCCACTTAAAATGTCCATATTAGATTAGAGGAGAAATTGAATGCAGACAACAGAGAGGAAATTTTCTTTAGATTTTATGAATTCAATAAACCCAAGTTGTTACAAATATGTTACAGAGGAAATGCTTTTGTTACTTTGAAGTCTGACTTGGAGTATGAACCAATTAGAGTAGGTTGTTTTCCTGCAGAGCTGTGAATGCAAAATCAAATTAATCAGCCTTTTTGTAGAGCAATAGGGGTACATTTCCCTCACAGTGAATGCTCATAAGAGTCTTTGCTTTAGGATATTGATGGGATGTTCTACTGGCATTTAACTATTTTTTGCTTTTTCATTATTCTTTCTACTAGAGCTATCATATTTCCATTTTCCAAAGGTGATTAACATTTGGTAATTGCTTAGGCTGGTGTTGGGGTGATTCCTAATTATATAGTATGTGATGATATCACATGTTCCTGTTACCCAGAGAAACAGACAGGAATAACTGTTCAAAAATTCAAGTTTTCTGATTTGCATAATGTTACTTCTGCAATGGCTTTATTCATGTCTGTTGATCCTCTGCATGATTTGTTAATTATTAGAAGGATATGTTTCCCTGTGAACCTGTATTGCTGTCCTTTATCTGCAAGTGTAATTTGACATTGCATTGAAAGTTTTTGTTCAGGAAGAACTGTATTTAGCATGGAATCTTACTTTATATCTATTAGTTGTCTACATCTAAAAGTGAAAAAAATTAGCAGACTTGAATAAGTCTGAATGGCTGTATGATGGGGCAGAATTATGTCTCCATTTCACTGACACCAGATGCATTGCTAGATCTCTTTTTTATCTCTGTGTAAACTATTCTGCTGTTAGTAGGAGGACATCACTGATCCCTATGCTTTTAAACAGTAAAATCTCTTGAGTTAATTTTTAAGTTTACCAATATACAGAATTTCAAACCTTAGAAAGAATATATGCACAAGCCTATTTGTTCTCCAATGAAGCACAGTACCTTGTGTGAGAGATTTGATTTTTGCAAAATACTTATTTTAAGCAACGTAGGTGTACTGCACTGAAAGCTTTTCAAAGGTATAATTGGAAGGTAATTGATCTAAATAAGAGACCAACAGGGAATCATTCTGTTGAGTACATATTATCTGGGACCACTGTTTTAACATTTTAGATACTTTTGACACTCCAGTTCTCTGTAGCAACCGTATTTATTTGTGGAATATTTGTTAACTTCTACATATGTCCTTAAAGAAGAATTAAAAAGAAATTTTCTTAGAAGGATTTCTGAGAGAGGCTCTACTAACATGATAATATAAATAGCAGGGGGAAAAAAGAACTATAAATTTAACTAATAAGATAAAGAAAATAATTTCTAAAAATTTTTTAAGGCTACAGCTGTTTCTTATGAAGTACTTTAACAGTACCTTAGTCAGTGTTACTGTAAACAGTATGACTAATGAATCAATGTTTTGTCTAAGATATCATACTGTGAAAGACATAGCTTGAGTTTTCCCTTACATTTGTTGTTTATCCCTTTCCCTTACATTTGTTGTTTAGCCCTTTCATTTTAGCAAACAAACCTAAATGGGAGCTGAAGGTATTTTCTTCTGTGACTGGGGATCATGTATTCCTGTTTCTTTAGTGACAAAGTGCTGCTGTCACATGAAATGGAATCAACTGGATGAAGCTGTGTGCCATTTTTGTGACTGGATAATTATCCATGAGTAAGATATAAAAAAAATTGGTTGCTTTCAAATAGAAAAAGAGCTAGCATTTCACTAGTAAAAATTCACCAATTTCTTAGTGATTGAATTGTCCATCTGTGGCATTGGTGTTAATTGTGATTTTAAATTCTGATATAATTTAAATAAATTTGCAGGTTCCAAATGTTCTGGTATTAGTTTTTGACTTTATGGAAGTGGATGTTGAATAAAGTTAAAAATTCAATACAGGGCATCTGGTAACTAAAAAAATTTAAAGAATATCACTTTTTACTCGGACCAGAAGTAGTTAAGGAAATCCATATACTCCTTTCTATTTAAACACTGAAACATTATGTGAGAATCACTTTTTATCAAGGTGGTATTTTTAGGTAATTTTTCCTCTCTAATGTTGCTGGTAACATTGATTAATAATAATTATAATTTGAAAAAAGTACTATTGCATAGGATATTAAATGGCAAATAGAATAATAATTAATTTTAGTTAAATGATGATTTATTGAAGCTTCTACCTAGGCAATTGTGCTTCTTTTCCAACAAAAAATTTTTATTTCATTTTTGCTGGATTATGTGGCGCTCAAAAAATGCTAGTGTGTTACTTAATAAAATTGTTGAAGTTAAATCAAATTATACACTAAAGGAATTTTTAAATGTTCAGCAAAACTTAAGTGTCATGTATTCTAATACCTCAAGGCAAAAAATAAAAGTAGGCCTTCTGCCTTGGGTCATGTTCCAAATACCTTCTGAAAAGACACTGGCTTGCAGTAGGCTCATGTTCATTGAAGTATGTGCAAGGTTGTAGAGTTACCAGGGATTTCTGCTTTTACATCTTCAGAGATTCAAGCCAGGTGAGCCCTGGAGTGCTGCATTTTCCGAGTAGTTTTGGAAATTCAAAGTAATTAGTACCTTCTGTAACTTTTAAAAAAATTAATTTTAAAATATTAAATTTTGTGTCTATGCTATCAAATTTTGAGCCCAAAATGTTTCTAAAATATTTAGACTATCACTATCAACATCTTAGTTTCAAATCATCTTCCTTTGCAAACAAGTTAGCTTCTGATTATTACAAAAATTAACAAATACAGCTTTACATAGCACTGCAAAGCCTTTTTAAATGTTGTGTTTGGTACTTTTGTTGGATTGGAGATTAAATGGCATTTTAAGGGAGCACAGCAGTGTATTACTTCTGTTGCTTGCTATGATACTTAACATGTGTTTTGGGAAGAAATAAAGCTCAGTTGTACTGTGAAACAGTGGGATTTGCGGATGTAATGGAAGTAATATGAAGGTTTTTTTTCTCCTGAATTTCAAGATTTTTTATTTGCTTCAAAGTGTTATCTTCTCTTAGGGAACAGATTCACCCTCTGCTACCTGGTTTACTGTTGTACTTAAGGCAATATCAAAGCTGATAAGGTAGTAGAATCTATTTTATATTTTAACAGAGATAAGATAAGATTATTTAGCTTGTGTTAAAGTTTGCAAAATACATATGTCTGTGCCTAAGAAAGTATTTTAAAATATTTGTTGAGGTAATTATTTCAAGGAGAAACTCTAGATGAGTATTGTACTCTTGTTCTGGGCATAATCCTGGAATACCAGTGCACCTGGTCTTTCTTGCATACTTATTTTATTTTTAACTTCATGAAGACAAAATATATATATCTGAGTATTGTAGAGGTTTTCTCAGAATTAGAGGTCTAAAATAGTTAGATCATTTTATGGACAGTGTTTTCATCCCTCGAAACAGTTGAACATCCGAACCCAGGCAGCAGCACTCATGTCTGATGCTTCCAGGGCTGTTTCTGGAATGCCTACCCTGGGCAGCATACTTCAAAAAATGTTGGGCTCCTTGCTTCACTGTTGAGTGCTCCAAAATTTTGAGCAAATTTGTTTTTGTAGTGGAAGTAATAACTGCCATTTTAAAATCATTTAAATGAACAACTTCTGCTACAGTGGTGGAAGCTTTAGCAGATAGTTAATGATGAATTAGAATTTTTTACTTTTTTCTTTTTCTGTCTAATCAGGTTGAAGCTATTTCAATGTCTCTAAGCAAAAATGATAGCTGTCTACAAAACATCATTTCAGGACAGTGCTACAATTTTGTTTGTGTAAATGTAAGTAGTGAGGATGCGTGCTTTTATTTTACACTTAAACTTACTAGTAATGGTAAATAATAATTAAATATTTGAGTAATAAGTTGTTTGTTATTTTTGTCATCATGTGCTGTGTTCATTCTGATATTTGGTGTTTCTAATGTGCACTAAACTCGACCTTTGAGATACTGGTCTGTCCATTCTCCTCTGGTTCCACACTTCTGTCACTGTGTTGTTAACCAGATGTGAATTCTTGAACAAGAGGGATAAAATCTGAAGTAGTTTAAAATTTCCTCTCATAACTATTGTATCAAAGTGAGTTATTATAAGGAGAGGCCTGTGATATGTGAAGTCACCTAACTGTGCATTCATTACTACTGTGTCTAAATTAGTGTTTCCCATTCTGCACATGTGCATGCCATGTGATCTGTATTTGGGTCCATGTATGGGAACAGGTTGATTTTAGATGAACCATATCTGAGACCAATCAAGACCCTTAATCTTTTTTGTTTGGTTATATATATATATATATATATATATATATATATATATATATATATATATATATATGAAGGGTTATTAATATTATTAATCTCATTATTTTTCAAATATCTAACTTTACCAGAAAATATCATAAAAGTATATATTAAAAACATATTAAAAACAATAAGCTAATCAACCAAACCCCATCCCCCTCCCACCCCAAAAGTAAAAAAGTGATGTATATTCTTTTGGTAAATAACGGTTCTTCAAATTCCATTTTTATGAAATAAATGTTGTTTTCAGTAATTCTAAACATTTCTTTTTATTTAGGATAAAAGGTGGGCCACTCAAGAAACCCAGGAACTAGTAGATGTGTTGGAAAAATCAAATATTCCTCTCTTATATCCAGTTGTCCTTATTTTGGTAGGTAACTCCTGTAAGTTACTGTAGAAAGCATCTCATTAATTCTTTTAAAGTGTTATTTAATATAAATATAAGTAATATGTAATATAAATAATTTTAAAATTACACTAGATTTGCACTGCTGCTAACTCAGAATAAAATTGTAAAATCAAACTGTAAATTGGTCTCCAAAGAAACTCATTTTCACTTCAATAAATGTACTGCATGCTGTCAGAAAACAAACTGACACTAGCAAATTACAGTTTATTAGTTATATATTTCTGGAAAGGCTTATTGTGGCTGGCTGGTTGTACTGAACTCTTAACTCCTGCCTTGCTGTTGTACTCTGTCTCTGTGGGGATGCTGCAAAGCTTGTGCTGTGCTTGGATACTCAGTTGGAACAGAATTAAGTGGCTTTCTTTTTTGCTATGTGTGTGTGGTCCTGATGGCTGCAGTGTTTTTCGTACAGGCCAGGATGCCTTGGCCTTCTTGGCCCCCTGAGCCCACGCTGGCTCCTGCTCAGCCACTGCCAACCAGCACCCCCAGGTCCCTTTCCACTGGGCACCTTTCCAGCCCCTCTGCCAGCCCGTGGTGCTGGGTGTGGTTGTTGTGACCCAAGTTCAGGACCTGGCACTTTGCGCTCTCAAACCTCCTAGCCTTGGCCTCAGCCCATGGATCCAGCCTGTCCAGATCCTTCTGTAGAGCCTAATCTATCATACCTATTATAGCCTCACCTATTGTATGCTGTTCTCTTGGAGTGAGTTGCTGTGATTCTATGAATATCAATATTTAGCATTTTGTTTCTAGACCATCTTATTTTCTTGACCCTGTTTCTGGGAAACTTCAGGGTATAACCTTATTTTACTGAATCATCAAAGATAAATTACTTCTGCCTTTCATAATCAGAGCAATTACATATCTCCAATTCTGTTGGTCATTTGCAAAGCCACTGGATGTGCAAAATAGTCTTTTTTGCACTCCATTAGTTTTCATTAGTCTTTTAGCAAGAATATACAAAACCATTTCTGTCTTTGTTGTATTTTGAGTGTGAAGATAAAGTTGGAATTATTTATCAACTAGCTAATGCTAAGGTGTCAAAAGCATACTTATTTTGCCCAACTGATAGCACTTTCCAGTCTGGACTTTCAATTAAATACTTTTTTGAGTGTGATGCTGGGAATGTGAAAATAGTTTAATACTTGAAGCTATAAATATTCTGGTCTTAGTATCTCCTAAGAAATAGGAATGCAAGTAATTCTTACACTATCTCCCCATGAAACTCGGGTTTTGCCCCTGAGATACTAGGTCTTGAAGTCATTGTAGAACCCAGAACCATTTTTAATGAAAATATATTTGCCTGAACAGCCTGAAGCATGCATGAATTATTTAGGTAGACTCCTTTTAAAATAGGTGTAGGAGAAAATAATAAATTTAATCCCTTTAGTATACTCCACATGCATCAGTTGTTTCTGACAAGTACTTGAAATTTCTAAGAACTAGACATTGGAAGAAAATCTCATAACTAGGTGGAAACAGTTGTGAATATTTAAAACACTGATAGAAATACACTTCTTAAAATTATGTTGCCTAATTGCACTTGGGCATCTGGTGGATGTACCACACTATCTTTTAGAAATACCAGAAGGGAATAAGAAGAGATCTTGTAGGTATGTTTAGAGTGCCAAGAATTAGCTTAACAAATCATTGTCTCCTATTAATCACTGGAAAGTATTGAAGTCCTTTAAACTTCTGAGCTCTAAAACTCATTACAGATGTTATGGTAGACAGAAACTTCCTTCAGCAGTCTTAATTTAAATTCAGTGTTGGGTGTCCTCTTCTCTAAGGCTCATGAGTGGGATTTTCATCAACTTTATTCTTTCCTGTATATATACCTTTTTAACATAATAACTGAAATAATTGTTCATAAAAAATCCTGTAGTACACTTTCTTTCAATGTAAAAGGACATATTAATAGTTCTCTGACAAATGTGAATCAGAATTTTAAGCAGTATATTGACATTTAAATGCATAGGTCTTAGGTACCAGCTATAAGGGAAACATGTTTTTTTACTCTCAAAAGTAAAACTCTTGAAAGAATAAATGGGGAGAGCAACTAACTGCTTCTATTCCAAACTCATAACTAGGAACAGTCTAATGCAATTGTATTTGGGTAATTGGAAATTTCTTGTCTATTCTTTGATTTTATGACAAAAAGCAATTTCTTCATAATAATATGATAATTAAGGAAAAAAGGGGATTTTTCCCTTCCAATAGTCATCTTCTTTAGTTGTAGAAATGACAGGTGTTATTATTGTGCCAGACTCTCTGTTTAACCAGCCCAGTGAGCATTGATCCAATAAAAAGATGAGCTTGCACTGGACACGATGACTTTTTTCATGTTCCCACCTATCAGTTGCCCCAGATTCAAAGTCTATCCATTATCCTGGTGCCTGACTGGATTGTTTCATGGCATTTGTAAGCTGAAGCAGCAATGGGATCACTCTATCTGGACAAAAGGGAAGATAAATGTTGCAGGAGAAATAGGCATCACAGAGGTAAATTTGAGGCAATTATTTGTTTGCATCAAGGCAGTATCTTCAATTATGCTGTAACCTGACAAATCATATTCTTAAACTGACATTGCTTTTTTTGAGCAATACATTTTCATGTTTGTAAAGGGTATGAATGGATTTGATTTTTATGTTGTTGCTTTGCTTAGGGTTAGAAAGAAAGGAATGTTAGTACTTCAGCTCTGTAGTTGCAATTATTTGCATTTCAGTACCAAAGTTAGTTTGAGAAAAATCTCTTTTCAAAGCTGTTAAAGAGGTTAATAGTAAAGAAGAGCTAGATTAAGTTCTTTCAAAATAATAGGTTTAATAATTTCTTGTAAATAGCTGTAAATGAGTAGTACTTACTTAGCCTTGTTTTGGGTAGAAAATAACGAAATAATGAGTGTGTGTGAAAATTAATCTCTGCTTGTGTAGTAGAAGACAATAGCTTTGCTTCTGGTAAGTATGCATTTAGGAAATAAACAGCTTTTTTTAAAAAGTGCTCCAAGGGAAAATGAGTGGGGACCTATTTTCTGTCAGTGTAAATGGAACACAAAGTACAAATAGAACTTGAAACAATTTTCCTTTTAGGAGTAAAGGTATTTCTGCTATTAATGGACATTGAAACCTTATATGTACAAATCATCATACTTAATTTTGATTTCTACAGCTAATAGAAGTTTTGGAGGGAAGCTGATTAAAACGTGGTATATGTAAGACTTGGGAAAGGATTGAGCTAGTTGGTACCTCCCTGAAATACCAGTTACAGAAGCACAGAATATTCTGAGTTGGAAAGGACCCACAATGATGATTGAGTCCAGCTCTTGGCCCTGCACAGGACACCTCAAGAATCACACCTTGTGCCTCAGAGTGTTGTCCAAACACTTCTTAAACTCAGTTCAGGTCCGGTAAGATCTGCCATGTTTGTGCAGCATCCTTGATGGAAATGAGACCTGCCTTTCCCTGCCCAAGGGCTCAGGCTTCTTTTGAGGTAGTTTCTGCTTTTTAAACTTGAAGTGTTATCTTGAAATTAACCCAATAAAAGCAACTAATTTGCTATACTGAAAGGATCGTACATTTCCAATTAAACTTTAAAGAATTTAGTTTTGTCTTGAAAACCTTCAAGATACTTACGAAAGACACGTGTATTCTATAGTCCTCTGATAGTAAAAAACCCAAGCAAAAACACTCCTCTGAAAGTTAATCTAGAGCTTATAAAAGAATGTTGTTTGTTTTCAAATTTAATTGAATATTTTTAAGATGCATGACATGTTCTGGCATATTGGTTTCTTCTGCTTTGAAAAAAATAGTTTTCATGTCCCTAAATGTATAAGCAGTGGAATTCAGTAGTAAATAGAAGCTAAGAAAAGCCTTTTTTAGTCTGTATTTTTATGTGTGCTTAACACATAAAAATCAGATACTAAAAGCCATCAGTCTAAACTGGCACACTATGGAAAAAGTGGATTTTGTTTTTTCCTCATCTGTTCTTTTGCAGGTGCACTTGGATATTCCAGAAAATAATTCTTTCAGTATTGGGATGGAAGACCTAACTACAATCAAGAAATTTGCAAGAGAAACTAAAAAGAAAAATATTTTAATTTATGGTCTCCTTATCCAATATAAGGTATGTAATTATCTTTCTGTGTGCAAATTATCTTCTTTTGCAGTTTATATGATTAATGATAGAATCTTCATTTAAAATAAAATCAAAGGGAAATAAAAATGACACGAAAAGGATTTTTTTGGAAGATTCTTGCCTGTTCTTGTTCAAAATTCAGACAAGCCTGTAGTTATGAACAAAAATGTAAGCTTTTTGATTAGAGAGGAATAAATGATAAACACTTTTTAGAAATGCATGAAAACATCAGGACCCTTTTTGCTTTTCTGCTTAGGAAATTGCTTTTTCTCAACATTAGAAAAAGAGAAAAATAGTGAAACACATTCAGTCAGTGGTTCTGCAGTGTTTTATGTCCCTCATCAAAATGAGTTTGGTACTCAGGTGACAGGAAGGGCATGGTGTATAGGTGTTGAAACAGTGTCTGTAATTGTAGCAAATTGCCTCAGCTGGAGGCAAAAAGAGTTTGCACTCCAACATACTTTGTACTCACAAAAGCTATTTAAAAATAAACCATTTGCCTGGGAAACATGTTCTGTCAACCAGAAGAGTGGGCTGCCTTGCCTCCAGTGCAGATAAAATTTTTCAGCTTTTTAACTCAGCAAACTGAAGTTTGAAGGAAGAAGCAAACTAGAAATTTTAATAAAGAAGAATAAATGTAATCTTAACTGCTTTTTTTAAAATTATATCTTTGGGTTTATATATAATTGACTAAATGTGGCTTTAATTTTAAATATTTTTCTGGTATACCAAGCACTTGATTTTTCCCATCAAATTCTGTTGCTTTATTAAGAGCTGTGAGTATCAATACCTATCAGTTTATGTTTGTATAGACTTTTAATGCCAACACAATATGAACATTGCTATTATATGACATTAGTTCATCTCTTGTTTGTAAAACACCAGTGGACATACAACTGATCAGTTTTCTTTCTGCTGCTATCAAATCCCATTTTTTCAGGCTGAATTCTGGCTTCTTTTGATAAAAATAATTTGAATAACTATTGAAATATAGCTCTAAGAGTCTCCTTATCATGGTAAAAAGGAACGCTTCAGATATTGCTGTGGTCTAGCTGCAGTTTTTGCCTTTTTGACTTCATTGTGTGTATGTGATTTTATATTCAAGTGAATCAAATAGACACATGTGGATAGCAACAGTTAGTAAACCTGACTGGAAGACAGAAAAATCTATAATCTTCAGTGGATTTTGATGTGCATGGCAACAAGACATTTTAATATTAATGGGCACATATAAGAGCAGTTGAGATCTGAATGGGAATTCTTGATCTGTGGTGGTAAGAGAATTGCAGCAGACTGCTGCCTCCATTCTTTGAAAATAAAAGCTAGAATCATTATGTAAGATCATTGTAGGGAGAATCATCACTTATTAGCATGGAGAAAGTCTTATATAGAGTAAAACACTTCAAAAAGTAAGTAAACTATTTCTAACTGTCTTGTTTTATAATGGCTTTAAAACATGTCCCTGCTCACAGAGACAGGAATAGGAATATAGTCTTGAGTTCCTGCTGTCTACTTTGATCAATAACAAAAGAATAGGTTGTACACATCATTTGTATATATGTGATATGTGTATCAAGTTTACTTTTGGCTGCAGATCTATATAGAACATTATTGTTTCTAGGTAAAGGCCTATGGAAAGATTTGATGTATGAATCTAGAAATTACATAGCCCCAAATTAATTGCTGGTCTGGGTGGGACTGAGAGACTGTGAACAAAAGCAAATTTTTACATGAAAAAACATTTTTAAAATAGTTTCTTTTTTTTTTTTTTTTTTGCCTTTGAAGTCCAAAGCATAATTTCATGATTTCAGTCACCAAGATATTTTACTTCTAGTACAAGCCATTAATAGATGAACCTGTACATGAGTTCCATCATTCATATAGGCATGATGAGGAGTCCAGAAGAAGTAGAAACACAAAAAAGCACCTGTGCTAATTCAGGATACCCTATTATTGTAATAACTTCTGTCACTAGATGCATTCTAGAAGTCCCAGAAAGCTGTAGTTTATTTCAGGAAAAGAGTGATGACAGGTTACTTCATGGAGCTTTCCTCTAGCTGACAGGTTTATATCATCACTACCAGACATACACAGCTGATAGGTACACATTTCCCAATTTAAAAAAAGGGGAATTTATTGAGACAAGGCCATGGTAATGTTCAGGTGAAATTATGTTATGTTTCATAGGGTTATTTGATTAAGTGGGTGTAAGGATATGTTGATATAAAAGAAAATGGGGGCAGTCTTTTGGATTTTGCATTAGAAAAGCAAGTTTGTTGAAATAAATACATTTTGAAAATATAGCTTTTTTATGTTTTGGAAGTGGAAATTAAATGCTTGTAGAATCATGGAATTCAGTTTTGATGGTATCGAAGGAGCTGTGAAGCCCTAAGAAAAAGTATGAGCCTTTACTTTCACTTCTTAAAAGCAGTGTTTGTTTGGTATGTAGAAAAAGATGTGAAGTACTTTTATGATTATTTGATATACCAAGAAACTAATCAGGAGAATGAGAGGAAAAGGCTTTAATGTGCTGTATAAATGACCTGCCTTTAACCTTTCATTTGCCTATAACAAGTGCATGGTACACAAATAGTTATTTGTCTTATAAACATCATGCATAGAATACCACATTACTGATATTGATATACAGATCCACTTCATAAAATCTCTAGTTTGCATGCTAAAAATACAGTTAATTTAATTTCCATTTATGTTTTTTCTTTTTTCTTTTCTAAAACAGTTCTGCAATGCTAGAAGTGGTTTACACATTCAAAATGCAAAGGGCCAAAGAGTATTCAGTATCTGAGTCTGAACTTAGGGAATTTGTTTTTGACCATTTTTCAGATAATTTGAAGGAAATAGCTGATAAGTAATGTGAAATAAAAATAGGGAGAAAGGTCCATTTTTTAATGGATGATATTACTGGCAAGGGTTGATGAAAATGTTAGTAAAATTCCAATTCCTTAATTTAATAAGAAGTTCACATTGAAAATAGCAATGACTGGCATGGTATTATATATTAGAATAAGAATCTTTGTTTTAATAATCATATCAAGAAGGATGTAATGGAGAAAGCAAATTCTGAATATTAGGATGAAAACCTATAAAAAGATGCCAAATGATTAGTAAATAATGTCATACTTAGAAGGAGACTTAAGAACTGCTAAAACCCCAAAGAATATGAAAGCGAATGTCAAACCATTGCATCCATGCAGGGATGGATATATATTAAAACTATTAATTTCTATCATTGGAGGCACAAGATTTAGGAGGATACCTCAGCTGCATGTTGTTGTTCTATGTTCTGAACAATGGAATTATACTGAAATTGGGCCTTGATCTCTCACACACACACACACACACACACACACACACACACATATATTATTATCTTTAAACATGTGCTAGGTAGTTAATGGGGTTATGCTTGAATATGACAGTAATGTTTAAAAAAACCCCCTATTTTCTTTATTTACTGCTCTTCTCCCTTTAAAAATATCCATAGTAATAATAGTCTTATGACTGAATTACAAAAATGATCAATAAAATAATAAAAAGAGACAAGTAAAAGCATTTCCTAGCATGGGAGTTCAAATTCAACAGCTTGTAATGTTTACAGAAATAAAATCTTAGCCTGTAAGTTTCAATAAAGACTGTTACTGTTTGGAGGGATTAAAAAGGAACAGTAATAATCCAAAATAAAGCACATTTGGATGGACATAGTAAACCACAGAAAGCTTTAAAATAAGAAAGTAACATTAATATATCTTGGTTATAGAACTGTGTGAATTCAAAATAATCCTACTTCAGAGAAGCACTGACAGAATGTTGTGTCAGAGCAGCAAATATATGCTGGGCCTTGCCTAGGGTACATTGGGCCCAAGTACTTCTGCCTCTGAAACTTCTGTTTGGTTAAGATAAAGGAACTATTCACTGACAGCCAGAAAAATCACAGTACCTACACTAAAAAGAGACAAATGATGCAATAGAATAATTGGTATGAAGCTGCTTGAAACTGAAAGGAACCTGAACTGTGGGTGTTTTCTTATGCAAACATACTGAGCACTTACTGTAGCCTTAAAGATTTTTTGAAGACAAGAGGCTCGTCTGCAGTGTGGTTGATGGCTCAAGAAATACTTAGTGTGCTAGAAGTGTTTTATGTCTGTCTTGGTAAACCCCAAAGGTAAACATTTATGATTTCTTTTTCATCAAAGATCCCTTAAAATAGTATTATGGGTAAACATTAAGGCAGTGTTTCTCAAAAGAGGGAACACACCCCTCAATGGGATAATCCACAAACTAGAAGTTGGTTTGGCAACCAGTAGTGAGATAATGAGCCTGGAGGGCAAATGAAGCAAAATCACAAAATAAAATTTTGGAAACTCATTAAAAACAAATAGGTTCTGCTGTACATGACCCCTGCATGCTTCTTAATTCCTTAATAATCAGCATAGAATTGGTCAAATGATTGCAATCTGATTAAAATGATTGGGATGCTGCCTGGAGACAGCAAAAATGACATTTTTTAAAATTTCAGCTGCAATGATGTAATAGATTGTAATGCATTTATTTACTTACATTTATTCCTAGAAATCCTTAAGGCCAAGTAATTACTGTTTAGTATTTTCAAGAGGTAGAAGTTGAACTTTTAAATTTTGTGATCCTATGGACTATTCACTCTTTCACCAAGGAAAATTGTGCAAATTATGTGATGAGTCAGAGTGGTCTTGTTTCCATGGAGTTTAGGACAAAAAAGAAAACCAAATGAGTCTGAACCTTTCTATATGGATAGGCTCATAAAAATCAGAATCTGTAGCTTTCTCAATACAAACTCATAGGCAGTCATTCACCAGTAAAACCAGAAACTGATATTTATGGAGGCTTTACACATTTTTATTCTTAATTATTAGTACTATCTGCAATCAGTCATGGATGCGTATTTTGCAATAAGTTAAACTGACATGATGAGAAAGATTTACAAACATAGCTTTGTATTTTGAACTGAAATCTATTTGATCAAGCTGGACTTTTGTATCTCTTTTGTACCATTCACAGGATGTCAAGAAATTAAAAAAAGGACATGTCTCTGGAACATTAGTCAATTAAGAAATGTATTAGGTCAAATTTTACAAAATGCTTTTGAAGTTTTGGGCTTTGAGTCAGGAAAGGTCATAAACGCAGAACTTTGTAACCTCACTTTGCTTGCAACACTCTGGTGCATGACAATTTGGGAAGCACAGCTGCTTGGCTGCTCATTTTAGTAGATATCCTGAAGCTTGATACTGGATAATATTGATCAAAAAATTGGGATTGCTATTCTTTTATTTCAGAGTTTTGGTGTGTCTACCTTGAATGCATGCATATGTGCTCTTTTATTTCCTTGCTTTTTTCTCTTGACACCTTTCTCTGTTGTTCTCTTGTTTCCCCTCAAGTCTTCCTCCTCTTCTAGCCAAAACAGGTAACAAACCAGCAGATTTCCTCCAGATTTGCAACTCTTCTAAAAGCACTCAAATGAATATTTCCTCAAACTAATTTCTCAGTGCAGTACCAAATTCCCAGTCTGAGGAAGATGGGCTTTTAAGAAAAATAATTGGTAACCTTTAGGGCTTTCATTAAATAACTGTAGGTTTTTATCACAGAAAGGTCAGAAAGTTGCTCAATTTGTCTGCTATTACAAGTTCTGGGAGTTTAACAAGCTGCACAGAAAACTATGAGGTTAATATTTTATGCCTTTTACACATGACCTTTTTAGACTTGCTTCAGCTATTGAACTTCTAATTGGAGAAATCAGAGTTCTTCCATCAACTTGTCAGTCAAAGTGATTAAGGCATGTAGGCATATCCTAAAAGTCGTGACTTCATATATTGCCCTTTAAACATCCTTGCTCTTTTACCTCAGTTCAGCCATTCTGACAGTGTTATTCAATAAAGGTTGCCAGTTGTTTCTTTTGTGGACATTTTAATTGTATAATACATATTCCTCTAAAAATAGCTCCTTAGTATGAAGAATTTTGGGGAACAAGTGGATTTGAGGTGAACTACCAGATTCTCAAGTGAAAAGGAAAATATGTGATATACAATATAGGAACTTGAAAAGTATGTTAGTTTAAATTATTCTGGATACATTATTGTAATAGGAAATAAACATTGAATTGGAACCATTTGCAAAAACAAATACTATGAGCATCAAATCTGAGTTTCATCTTCAAATCTGATAGTATGAGTTATTCTGATTTTTATTTCTTATTAAACTTTGATGTTGACCTCTTATCTCTTAATGGAAACATAAACATTTAAGATGAAAGGACTTTGACACAAAATTTTGTTTGCAAACAAATGCCTTTCAACTTTTCTTTCCATTGCTAGCCTGCCTGACAGAAACCTCTGAAGACCATTACATCTGTTTAAGGGCAGTTGCACTTTTGAGTTGTTAGTGCTGCAATTCTCCACTTAAAGTGGTGTTTGTACTCTTTTACTGTCTAAGTTAGACATCAAAAATGAATCTTCTCACTTGGCTTCCATGCTGTCTCCCAGAGGCATCATTTAGTGGGTGACTAAAATACTGATAGTACAGAATACTTCTGGTTTTTTCCTAGCTTAGCTCTGATTACATGAAACAACAGTAACAAAGAAGCTTTCTAAAATTGTTCTGTGTGCTTAAGAGGCATTTTGAAAATGTTAACAGCTTGCTGTTGTGTTGGTTTCCTAATGAGTTTTGTATTTTGAGTGCACTTTTTCAATTAAAAATATGGCTGAAATTCTTCAGATAACTTTTTCCAGTTTCAAAGCAAAGTTTAGTTTTATAGTGAAAGTATGTAAAGGTTGTAGCAATTTTCATCACTATATTGGACCAGGAAAACTTAGGAAGTTCTTTAGCCATTTAAACACAAAAATTCTCTTCAAGCTGTACATTTTAGTAGTTGTAACAGATCTTCAGGCTCTTATAGTGTGGTAATTCCTAAAATTTTTGCAGCAGAAACAGTAACCATCAAATCTATATTGGGAGTATTAATTTCCTCTTTCATCCTCTACTGCTATATGTTAGCAGGAGTCAAGTAATCCAGCCTCAGGCTAACTTTGGGGTATTTCTTTGGAAGGGCTGGAAGATCGGTGGTTGGGGGTTCTGTATGTATTTGACACTAAACCTCAAGTCTTATTTGTTGTTTGTGTCCAATTGTTCAGTGAAAGTCATCCATTATGCATCACACCAAGTGCTGAAGTATTTAAAAATGTGATATAACACATGGCAAAGGCCCAATAATGTCAAGAATGAAAAATGCCCCAGCATGCACAGCCTTCAGATCCCAGTGATACCTGGTCTGTCCTAGTAGCTGCTTTGTGCCCTTGGACCTTTTTCAGCTTTGTCACCCGTTGTCTGTGGAAGTATCTGTCCTGATACATCCCAGATTTGGGTTTTGCTGCAGTGGCATTTATTATGCTGCAAAATGTCAGCATCAAAGATGGCCATAATGGACCAGATCAGAACTTTCTCTAGGTCATTGTCTTGTGTCCAACAGTAGCTGTAAGGAAATCCCTAGGAGAGAATCAGACCAGGGCAAGGATATATGACATCCCTAAACTTTCTCCTTACACTCAGTAATTCCTAAGTATTTCCTGAGCCAGAGAGGTTTTCTGTGGAAGTATTAGCCCTGATGGGTTTCTGCTCCATGCTCTTGTCTTCTGAGATCTGTGCAAACTTTTAGCCTCCAGTGTGTCCCCTAGTGAGCAGCAACATAGATTGGAAAACAAAGAAAGAGATGGTTCTTTGCAAAGTAGTGCCCTAAGCACAGGAGCTTGCTACTGTATGCTGGGATCTCATAATTTAGAATTTGAAATAGAGATGATTTGTTTTACAATCACTTACTTTCAACTTCATTTATCATTTTATTGTCTAGTTACTCAGTTCATAATGAGCTTCCTGCATTCCATGCCAGTCAGCCACTACCCTAATGGACTTCATATCATAAGCAAACTCATACAATTACTTACTATTTTTTCCACTTTTTTTTATGAATGTGTTGAACAACCTAGATCCTATAACAAATCCCACCTGAACTATGTGGGTTCTGTTCTGAGGACTAAGCATTTTCTCCTACCTGCTCTACTTAGTCTTTTGAGCAAGGATTTATCCCTGGCAGGTCTTCTGTCTTATGTCTTGTAACCTTAGTTTTCTTCAAAACCTTTGGGGAGGAATTTTGTTGAAAGTTTTGGAAATCCCATTAAATTCAATCAACTGTCACCCACTCCTTTGAAGAAATACAGTGAGAATGCACATTCAAACTTAAAAACAAAAGCATGTTGACTTTCTCATAATCTTAAATTGCTCCCTGCTATTACTATTGAGTATTTAATTGTTTGTTAAATTTTCTGGTACAGAGTTACAGATTTCTATTCTGTAGTTCCTGTATATTTTCAGAATTTTCTTGTTTTAAATTGGAAATTATTACCAAGCTTTTGTGCCTGCTAAGGCAATTTTTAAACTAGAGATGATGCACACCACTAGGAACCTGGTGCTTCTCTTAATTAGAGATAAGGCCAGAACAATCACAGTGCATTCTGGTGCTGGCTTGTGGTTGCTGAGGGCTATTTATTTTAACATTCAAAGGTAACAGGAGCAAATCTCGTGGCATCTTCATCTCACCAATGTTAAGTTTCTAAACATTTCAGCTGGCTTTCATCTAAATATGTTTTGGAACATCTGAATATGAAAATATGTTCATATCTCAAGACTGTGAGATGCCGAGTGTTTGAAGTTAGATGAAACTGTTCTCTTAAGACGTGGAAATGTGTGGATTGAGGCTTAACAGAAATCAGAGAAAGATCATAGGAAGCCTCCACTGGGTAGTGATTTTCATCTGAATTTTGTTGTGAAGTATATCCTGGAAGTTATTTTCCAGCTGAATACTTGGATTGAATAAAAGTGGATAATGTCTACATTATAGATTTTCCAGCATTTTCAGTCTGAACTCATTAAATTTGATTTTAAAGTATTCTTTGAGGAGCTGCTTTCCTAAGCCAATTTTTATTTATCCTCAAAACTAATATTTTAACCATATTCCAAGCATTACAGTATACTTTCTCACCAGGTCAGATGTCACATTTTCTATTGAGCATCATGGCCCATTGCTTTGCAATGTACTTATATAAATTGTCTTGATTTATAACTGTTTTGCTCTTTGAAGTTTCTACCCAGCAGCATCTTTTAAAAAAGGGGATTGTTTACGTTTGAGTTTTATTCAACCTGTGTGGTACTGGCAGCAACATGAATGCACATTTTTGGCAGAACCCCTGCCTTCCATTTTTTCCTTGACTCAGTCTTTCCATTCTTATGCAGCTATGAGCTCAAGTGTTTTTCCCTTCTTTATTTAATTCCAGTGTTCTGTGCTTAAATTGAGTAGACCAGGTGTTGAATTTTGTAGGCAAAATTGTAGCAAATGATATGAAAGATGGAGATAACGTGTGATTTCTACTTAAACAGCAGCAGGATAATGAAGTATGCTTTGTAAGGCTCACTACACAGCAACTTCTATGGTCACTTGCTCCCAGAACTGTGCAATTATAAATGTTTTTCCTGTGAGGTCTTTCATTATTCAAAATGAAATAAAATGGGTTCAGAACTTTCCTTCAACTAGGTCAGATACCAGTTCCATAGTTCAGCTTTTGATTTTTGTCATCCAAGTGTGCTCTATGCTTGCCATGTTCAAGGCACAGAGATTCTTCCACAGAACTATGGCATAACTACGTTTACAAGCTCTTGAGTTCATAAACCAAAATATTGATCATGTCAAAAGGGGAAAGCATGTGCCTTTTCCTCTGAAGTGAAGAGTTATTTTTTTATGGAACTATATATTCTCTGCATGTACTGTTTCTAAATCTTTTGGAGAGAAGATTAATCTGCTTTGTTTATAGAGGTTCAAAATGTTTTGGGGTTATTTACTGCACTCTGAAGTTCCATTAAGCATGTTTGTTTGTCAAAATTCCACTTCCTAAAGTTTACTCCAAACCAAATCTTAAGTAGTTAGCTGTTACTAAATAAGGGCTAACCATGCACCTACGTCCAGTTCATGTAAGATTTTGTTGATTAATGTACTATAACTCTTAATGGCATGTCATGCCACCCCACTTTTTTCAGGCATGAATTGAAAAAAACCTCTTTCTCTCCTAAACAGTTAATATAATCTCTTTGCTGAAATAGTTTATCCCAAGAGTGAGAGTGGGGATGAAATTTAGTGGTGTAAGAAAACAGCCACTGAAAGTTTTCCTAGACAGGTTGCGTGTCAGTCACAGCGATAGCAAAGGGAGGATCGCAGTTCTGTCAGCTGCACTGCGGCTTTTGTTGTTAACAGGGTTTGCATTTCTAGTGGAAGGGCCACTGTGGTTTCATGTGCCAGCAACTGCTTGTAGCCACGTCTCTAAGAGCTTGAGACAAGTATGCTTCTAAAAGAGATGGATTTCAATGTCAGTGCTGAACAAAATGAGTGGCTAATAATGTTGCTTTTTCTTCACGCATAGAAAAATAGGAATTAGGTGACAGAAAAAAATCATCATCCAACCCCTTCGCTCTACATGCAAGATTGTTCCTTTAAGGAAACATTGTTGTCTTTGCCTTCCTTCTGTATTGGTTTTAGTAACTTTATCAATCTTGCCTATGTGACTTGATAAATCTCATCTGAAACATGTGTTTGTCTTGTATACCCATCTATTTCAGCTATTCATTGCTTGGCAAACATTGTTACATAATTAACTCTGTATATTTTTCCTTTTCTAATTCTTTATAGTATGAATTAGGCCATTCTCTCCTTCTGTTTGAAAAGGGCATATTTTGTACTAATTGATATTATAGCATTAAGACAAACTGCTTGGAGACTCACTGGCTCTATGCCTAATTACCACCTCCATATTCTTGATTAAGGGGAACATGAGCAGCATCCTTTTGAACACAGAGACATATAGAAATGTTCAGGGTTATTATTGAAAAGCAGCTGCTCAAATCAGAGTAACATACTTCTTTTTTTTGTAAGTCAGGATTTTTCTTCATGTTGCCTTTTGAAAATAATGTTCACTCTTGCCTCAAATCCACAAACTAAGACCACCACAAACTAAAGTGCTACAAAGGGGCAGAGCTAAGATAGCTTTTTCTTTACAGCAAAAGAGAGTGGGAAACTTGTTTTAAAATAAAAAGTTCTTAAAAACTGTGAAGCACTGATGAAACTACCAAGGGTTGGCTTTGGCTTTTTTTCCCCCCAAAGATTCTGTATCAATATTCCATTTTGCTAGAAGCAGTACAGCTGTGTTTAAGAGAGTACTTGCCAATATAATTAAGGATGTGAAGGATCAGATTCACTTGGGATGGGAACATTGGTCAGAGGACCTTAGAGTGCTAATTTATAGCATAAGCTTGCACCAAATTATGCCAAAATCAGAATAATATTCAGTGTCTAGCCTAAAACAATGCTAAATCATTTGAGATAGCATCAGTTTAGTTTGAAATGGAACATTTGCACATGGCTCTTAACATTGTTTCCATACAGAAGTGCAGCAACAAGTTTCATTTTAATCCTAGGTCAAGTGTTTTGCAGAAAAAGCCCTCTGTATCCTGATAATGTAGCAACTGTGTCTCCTCATTGATGTTTTTCATCCAAAGAATACACACATTCAAGTGTACAGGCAAAAGTGATGTTACTGCAAAGAAGCACTAGAAACTTTATTGGTTTTTAACTGAATGAGAGTTTTTTAGATTAAATAGAGAAGTTTTTTCACTGAGAGTGATAAAATTTTGGCACAGGTTGCCCAGAACCTGGAATCATTCACAGTCAGGTTGGACAGGGCTCTGAGCAATCTGATCTAGTTGAAGACTCATTGCAGGGGGGTTGGATTAGATGACCTTTAGAGGTGCCTCCCACCCAAACCATGCTGTGATCCTATGATTGTGTACTTTGGTATTGGGTTAAGCTAGTACACTTCAATGCTACTAGTCCAATGGCTCTTTTTGTTCCTGTGATGTTATCATTCATAGCAGCATGTTTATTATTTCTACAAGCTTTAGTAAGCACTGTAACTTGATATCTTTATAAATTGTGTTTACTCTAAATTCACGTTATCTGTAGGACTTGACTTTATTTGGTAATCAAGGTAAAAACAAGATGAATGTAAAATTTAACAGAAGCTTTCCACTTAAAAATAGAATGCTTTTTTGGTGACATTAGGAAAAACTTTCTTGGCTGTGCATAGAGGTGGTTCTCAAAATTGAGAAAGGAATGTTCTTATTTGTATAGTTTTCTTAGTAGATGAAGGTGGATTTACTCTGTGCAGTGTGATCTGTTCACTTACTTAAAAATACTTGTGCCTGTCCTAACATTGTGTTCTGTGAAAAGTGAGCAGTGTCTTGGCTCTATATGCATTAGGCATGCTTTCTTATGTATCTGATGAACTCCTCCTTCTGTACAGCCACTATAGTGTCCTAGCTTCTGTCCATTCACAGAGATCCTTGTTAGAGTTCCTGCTACTGGAGACTGTCCAATCAGAACAATGAGCCCAGGTGGGATTGGAATCTACAGTAAATGAATTAAATTTAATTTTGAATTCTTATTTCCCACTTTTCTTTGCTGAAGAAGGTAAGCTGCATCCTGGTAGGGAGAGCCAACATAATATTAGGAACAATTTTTACTGTTTTCTTGTGAGACAATGCTTTCAGGCACATGATGTAATTTTGGGGGTTGTCTTGTGATTTGGACTCAATGAACCTTGTCAGACTCTTCCAGCTGAGGATATTATATGATTTGATGATTAATCCAGATTTAGCCAAGTGATTCAGCTCTATAACCCTTCTCTCTTGTACATACACTGTTGATGCTAGTGGAAGCTACAGCTGTGAAATTTGCAGACGTTCCTCTGTATTCGTCATGGATTATTGTCCATGGGTTTCAGCTTTCTTTGTGGCTGCCCTCTCCACAAAGACTTTGAACAGACCCCACAGAGGCTTTGGCATTTTTTCCCCATTTTTTTCCCCCAGGGAATACACTGCAGCTCATTGCTCCTATTTGGTGGTAGTGTACAATATGTTTTAGTTGCAATAGGGTTTTCATGTGTTCATAACCACCCTCAGCTTGGGCACCTGGTGTCAAGAAGAGAGAATAAGGGGTAAAGAGACACCTCCCTTATGGCAGGGGGGAGAAAAAAGGCAAGACAGGAGGGAATGTTGCAGGAGAAAGGAATAAAAAAGACTGGGAATTGGGCAACAGCAATGAACTTGGCTTTTTATGGCATGGGTGGAGTAGACAGTGGAGTCCATGATCATTTTACCAGTCTTGGTAGTTTGCCACACTTGTTAGTGCTGTTCCCAATGTGTCTTGTGGATTGAAAAGTGAATAATCATATGCTATTAAAATGCTTTATGCAAAAATATCCTGAAATAGTCTGCACAGAAACTCCTTAATTATTTGAGTTCTGACTTGTGTTAATCTTTGTATTTTACAATTGAAAACTGATACAGTGAACTGTTTATTTCCTCGCTATTTTCTCAAAAAGGCATCTAATGTAAAATTAATTATAAGCTGGCTCATTGAATGTAGAACATGGTCCATAACTCTTCCATTGAGAACAGGAAAAGCATTGCAATAGCCGCATCATCTCTGAATGAGGGAAGGCTCTTCCACTCCTACTGCCGGAATTTGGAAACTCTATCAATACATACTTCATAAATATAGATGAAAATATCACTCATGTTTTTAATCTTTCTAGAAGATCTAAAGCATTTAAATTTAAATTTGCAGTTCAGATGATGTATCCCCACTTGGCAACTGTAAAATAGGTCTTCTTTTTAATATTCACTCCAGGGATATAGTGAGCAAAATAAGATTAAAGATATGATATTAAAATAAGATAAGAGGTTTCTGAGGGTTGTGCTTTGTAGGCATGTTTGGAAATATTTGCTCTAATCTACTGAGACAATATTTTACTACATATGAAAGATATCTTGAAGATGTGATTTAGGACAATGAGCATACATTTTACATAAACATGTTTTATCCAGTAAAGACCAAGTATTGTCTTGAATTGATGAGTTTATTATCATGGCAATAATATACATTATAGTAAAAAGATATTACAGGAGGAGAAAGCCAGAAGATTTAATCACTGCAGTCCAGAGGTGAGTTATTTTATATACCAATGAGTAATTATTTTATATACCAATGAGATTTTATAATGCAGACTGGATTCTTAACCCAGTATAAAAAAGTGTTGATTTGCAATCCCTGCAGCATAAATAGTACATTTCTTCATCAGTCAGCAATACTTTTATTACTGTAATTATAGTCAGAGGCAGTAGGATTTTAGGCATCTTTATCCAGATGATAATTATATATTTATTACTCAAGTTTCTAATGTTTATTTTAAACCAAGACATTCCTAAACATGCTCATCCATGCAGGAACACTCAAGGCCTACCAGGAGTTACAAATGCACCCTACACTGAAACATGGCATGCTATTGTGTTGATGAACAGTATCTGTTCAGCATGGCATAGAGAAGGCTAAAGTGGGAGTAACTACAAAACTGTTCTTTTTTGCTTGATCAGTCAGATATAAATGAAAGTATCAGTGATACAGATCATGTTCTTGCTATTCCATCTTTCTCACTTGCTGGAGTTTATCAGCATCTTTCGGTAGAAAAGAAACTAGGATGCAATGTTTTTAGTGTAAGCTAAGAGGAAGAGTGAGCTGTAGTAAAAATTCAAGTAGCAGAAAGGAGTTGTAAAAGTCAGAGAATAGGGTTCTCTGTAAAATTCCTGTGAAATTTGCCTACCATGATCCTTAATTTCTGTGCTTTTCTCCACCCTGGAATTGACATCAGCATCAAGTTAGCAAATACTTAGTGGCTTCAGCTGAAGCATTTTAGCTCAACTGCCCTTGTTGAAAACACCATGTGATGATGAATAGCAGTTTTTGGACATGAGGTGCAGTTAATTCATAAATCTCCACACAGACACCCTCTTCCAGACGTATAGTAGCCCCAGGCCAGTATCTGCGGAGGAGTGGAATGCGTACGGATTCACAGCTTTACTTCACAAGTTTCTTGTGTGACTCCACATTTTCCTCCCCACAGCATTTTATGTCTTTTAAGTCTATTGTGTCTCAGAGTTTTTGAACTGTTCATGCTATTAGTTTTTTCTTTCCACACCCTGTGATAGGTGAATAGCCTTCTGCATAGCTCTTCATACATACTATTGCAGTTATTAATGCTTTCATTGTAAGTGAACATTATTTATGAGATACTTGTGGAGTGATTTATCTCTTTTCAAGTATGAACAAGCTATCAGGTTTAGAAATAAGCACATTTATATTCATTTCTCTGCATCTGTGATTGATGACACGACCACGGATGCTATGCTCTGTGTGGGGGAACACATTCTAGGGAATGCTGTGTCTGGCCAGATCTGGAGATACAGATCTTAGTCTCTGTCATCCTTTGTAAGAAGATCTGGGAGGAATGAACATACAGGATCAGATTTGAGAGAAAGAAAAAGTGGTGAGGAATTCTCCATCATAAGCTTGGAATAGAGAAAATATTCTACCTCACTCTGAGCTTTAAGGCTGAATAATGGGGGTTTGGTTTCTGTTTTGTTTTGCCTGTTTTTTACCTTGTAAGATTTTGATTTATTCCATTGCTTTGATATTCCACAATTATGGTGTTTAAGAAAAACATTCATTTAAAAAAAAGTGGCATGCAAATTAATTATGCAGTATTTCAGAATTTATTTTGATACCTCATTCTAGTATTTATATATGTTTATAAACAATGTGGGGTTTGGTTAATTATATTCAAGGAAGCTGAATTTAAAGTAAGCTGGGTAGAAGCCTGGAACCTGTGAGTTCTAGGAGAATGGAGGGTTTGTCTGCATGTCTGGTTGTGAGAAGCAGGATTTTGTTAGTGTTATGGTCCGTGTTGACACAGTAATGGTACTTCAGTTTTTCAATTTCATGTGGATAGCTCGGGAGCAAGAGTTTGAACAGGAAAGTTGTGGACATTCCCTCATTTTATGCTTCTGTTTACAAAAATGGAATTCATAACAGCTACTCAATTATGAAAATAATTGTGCCAGACTACTCATCATATTTCCCTGCATATGCATGTTAAAAAGCTTTCCTTAATGACTGATGAAGATGTTCAGTAGAGACCCAATTATTGTCTGAGATGCTGAGGGAAAAATAATTTCAGTATCAATCAACTGAGTTATGCAGTGATGCTGGTATATCCTATTGAAAAAAACCCCAAACCCCACTGTTATAGAAGACTGGTTGATGATGCTATAAAAATTAACATTAGCAAAGTAAAACTTTCACTTTGAAAGACTGTTGTGGTGTGCTGTAATGTCCCATTTTGGCCTTCCAGGTCACTTTCCCAGGTGTCCCTATATGTCTATCCCTTCCCCCTTGCCCCCATGCTGAGTGAGTCCTGTCACTCAGACTTAGCATTCCAGCAAGGCCTCGTGTGGTTGGTCAAGTTCAAAGGATGCCACTCAGGCCCGGGGGTCATTGGCCTGTCTGGGTGTCATCTTCCCCTGAGACCCTGCCCCTCTCACCTGGTTGGTGGCACACCTGTACCTCCCCTCTCCCTGTCCCTGAGCTTAAAAAGGTGATCAGACCATGCGGTCGGTGTTCTGTTGGAGCAGGTCCTCACGTTCAGACCTCTGTAACCATGGAATAAACCTCTGGACATTAAACCTTCCAGCAGAATCCTCTCCTTTTTCTCTTCACCATCACCTGAAGCTATTCCTCTTGAGGTAACGGGGTTCCAACAAGCCTGGACTTGCTCAGTGCCCAGCTGCGATCTCCAGCAAGCCAAGGTATCTCTGGGGTGGTACACCGCAGTTCCTGCCTTTGGCCCAGCAGCGAGGTTCAGACTGGCCCAGGCACAATCTAACTGGTAATATTGGGAGCTTTTTTTTTTCCAATAAAAGACAATGGAAAGTTTAGTATTAGTGATGATAGCATTTTAAAGTAAGATTATAAAAGTGACATAAAGCAATGGTAGGGCCCTTTATTCCTTTGGAATTGCAAAATTTAACCCCCAAAATAAACACACAGATTTGCTAAGACTTGCAAGAATAAGAAACTTCTCCCATAAGACTTTTAGATATTTTCTGGACGTTTTAACTGTAAAATTCTGGGTTTATACTGTGATTCATCAGAACAAGCTTTGGAGAAGCCTTTTTGTTATGCATTGCTGCTTTAGGTTGTCAGATTAGAAATGTTTTCAGGCTGTGTCAGTACTTGAGCAGTATAGAAGGAAGAGCCCCAGGTGGATCTCCCCAAAGTAACCCTCTGGTACTAGTGTTGTAGTATCTTAGCATAGCTGACAAATATTAAGTATGTTTACAATGTTTTTCCTCATTTTTTTGTTTGTTTTTTGTGAAGTTGTAACACTAGTATAACAAAAGGAACCTCTGTGGAATCATACTAGATTTATTGCTCCATGTGGAATATACTACTGAAATATTCTGCTCATGCTGTAGAACAATAAAACCTCATAGTCTTTGCTGTTGACATCCCTGTCAGTGGTCACTGTCCTTCCAGTACCAGTTCCACTGGAGTTTTCATGAGTAATGTGAACATCTCTAGGTTCAAGACTTGATCATATCATACTGCTTCATGTGAGGAAAGATGTTCTCCATACAGAGTTATGTACACACTTTCAAAAAATACAGCTTGAAAAACGCCCCCGGCAGTCTTGATTATATCTTTGCCTACTGTAACTGAAAAAATTATAGACACCTGAAATTTATTATGAGCATGGTGAAATCACAATGCCAACTCGTAGCAGAAGGCTTTGACTGTAAGCCTCTGCATCTTGAAGTTCTGCATATGCTGTGTGCTTTATCCATGTCGCAGGGTGATGCAGTCTCATCCAGCTGGTACCAGACTAGAGTCAAAGCAGCAGTGGTGCTAGAGACTCCTAGAAAACGTTCTCTCCTCAGACTCAAGTGGCTCCATGAATTCTGTTCATCTGGGGTATTGTCACAGAGTGTCTACTACAGATGGAAGAGTAGGAAAAGGAGGGAACTCCTGATGGCTTTATGGTGGCAGTGTAACAAAAGACAGGAAGACTCGAAGTGGAAACAAAGATGAAAAGAAAGGACTGACTCCATATATGAGGCTTATAAAGGAGATTCATGCCATTGCTTCTGCCACCTGGTGTTACCATGTCTGACAGACAAAAGGATGATGAAGTGCTTCTCTGAGTATCCACCTGATATATCTGCTCTTTGGAAACCAAAGATTTGTGACATAACTATCCTTGGAATTGCTGGAGTGAAAACACCTGATCTAGACCTCAGATTTGAACTAGACTGAAGTAAAAATCTGCAAAATGTGTATTGCTTAATTACAAGGTCCTCAGCAGCATCATTGCATTGGTCTGCTCTTACTGTGCTGCTCTACCTGGTGAAGACAGCTGAATTTAGGAAACTCCAGAAGGTACTCTTTTCCTGCATTCTTTGGGTTAAAATATTGACCTGAGATTCAGTTTCCTGTCCCTCCTGCACTGGAAAGTAGCATCAACTCTCCTCTCCCTACAACAGCTGCTTGCCTTTCCATCTTGCCAGGCAATCGTCCCTTCTCCTTTCATTTTTTGGTACAGGAAATTCTCTTCTCCTCTCACCTGCAGCAGCATCCTTTTTATAATCTAATAGTCCCTGTCCCTTACTCCTTTCAGCAACAGAATTACCTGTTACTTTTATTATTTACTCTAAATTATTTTCATTTCCCCTATTTTCCCACCTCTGTCCAGAAGTTTCCACTCAGCTCCTATGTTTTTGGCTACTGGTATGGAGCAGAAGTGGTCTGGAATGGGTGTTTGGCTCAAGTGAAACCCAAAAAGCCTGGATGCAGCTAGTATAGAGGCTCTGCTTGGGAGGAGACCTCTTCCAGCCCAGTGAGACACCCATCTGATTGACCTTCTACCCTCCGTGCCCCTCACACAAGTTGTCTGGTGCAACTGGTGCTTAAACAGATGTTCTGTGACTCTTCCAGGGGAACCTGTGCCAGATGGCAGGATCCACAAAATGGATCCCTGTCACTCTCACTCGCTGTTATTGGACTCAAACACAAATACAATCTAAATGAAAACAGCATTAAACACTTTAGCTAAAAGGTACACAATGCAATTTCTAATTTTACTAATTGGATGAACTCTTTGAATCAAGATTTTTATAATGTAAGTAAAACTGCCAGCTCTTATTTTATTGCTTTTTATTGCCTCAGGCAAATATATAATTTTGATATTTAAATAATTGGCATGAGAAAGTTGACAGTTACTAGAAAAGTTATAACCGTGAATCATCAACTCAGACAATAGCTTTTTTTTTAAACAGGGGTGGGGGATATAAAAGACTTCCAGATGTTATTTTGTTCATGTCCCTCATCAGATGAGAATATTCTGAGCAGGCTGCCCCAAGCAGGTAGTATTTCTCAAATACTGATTACCAGAAATTCTTCCTGACATATCCCAAAGTTCACTAAACACTCTCCACTGGGTATGTGTGGTAATCTGAATCATACTGCAAGAGCAGCATGATCCTAAGTGGAGCTGGTGGTTCCTTTTAAGTGCTGTTCATGTGCTTTTACAGTGAGATGAGCAGACTACACAGACCCGAGCTGCCTCGTGGATATTCAGGATTGTGCTTGGTTATGAGGAAGACAGTGCAGATAGTGAAGGTACTGTGTGCCTGAAATTGAGTGCAAAGCAAACTGTGATGGGAAATGCTTCATGAAGTTCAGTTCATAATTGATAAAAAAAATTATGTACGTAAAGATCTTGTCTTGGTAGGAACAGTCTTCATCATCTGCTTTATTCATGGCAATTAATTTTTATAGACTGAAGATGAAAAAAGTGTGAAAACAATAAGCATTGTTATTGCTCAGTAGTGTTTTGGTCATTAACTAGAGAATGTTTTAAAATGTGAAGTAGTGAGAATGCAGTTACCAAAAAAGCATTTTGTCACAGTGTGCAGGGACATTTAAAGCCAGCTGGCATTAACATAGCAGCTTTGTACAGTTTTACCCAGTCTGCTTGTCAGCTCTAATGCTCAGAGGTCAGAATGTGTTTTTCTCTTAAGTGTAAACATCTATCTACAAAGGTATCCAAGGCAGCTGGTGACTTGCTGGTTTGATGAACAATTGTAGGGCTTGTCTGTGAATAGTCACAGAGTCATTCAGGTTGTTAAAAGACCTCCAAGATCATTGAATCCAGCCTGTGATCCAACACCACTTTGTCTGTTAGTTCATGGGACTAGGTGCCACAACCAGCAGTTTCTTGAAGACTTTCAGGGATGGTGATTCCACCACCTCCCTGGGCAACCTTTTCCAATGCCTGACAGCCCTTCCTGTGAAGAAATTCTTCCTGATGTCCAGCTTGAACCTCCCTTGGCACTGCATTTCCTCTTATCTTGTCACTGATTGACTGAGAGAAGCGGCTGACCTCCACCTGGCTACAACCTCCTTTCAGGCAGCTGTAGAGAGTGATAAGGCCCCTCCTGAGCCTCCTTTTCTCCAGGCTAGGCATCCCCAGCTGCCTCAACTGCTCCTCATAGGACTTGTGCTCCAGACCCTTCACCAGCTCCGTTCTCTGGACACACTTCAGCACCTCAATGTCTTTCTTGTAGTGAGAGGCCCAGAACCTCAGCACTGGCCTCGCCAGTACAGGTGGATGGATGCTGTCCTGTTCCTGCTGGCCACAGTCTTGCTGACACAGGCCAGCATCAATAATAATCTTGTAACAAGCAGATAACGTGTTCTGTAAAGTGTTTGTTAAACACCTTCTACATAAATGCCATTTAAACTCTGTTGTTGTTGATTGAAAGTTTTGCTGAGACACACACTCCAGCTTAAGCAAGAAGGACTGTGTTTGATATAAGAGTAAACACCTCTATGCAAAATAACATTCTAGACATTATAAGAGAAGTAGGCAATTCCAAGAGGTATGTTAAGAGAGCATTGAGGATATGCATGTGCAGTGATTTCACTGGTGCACTGAGATGTGTTGTATAGCTGAGAACAGCACTGCTTAGAAAGTATGATAATAAAGTACATTGTGCTTTTGTTTTGGTGTTTTGCTCCCAGTTTTGCTTCATATGCTGTTAAATGCTGACAGTTATGCCTCCAGGTTGATGCCTGTTACAGCACTGTCAGGAATGTTTTTCAGATTGGAAGGGATGTCTTGAGATCTGAGCAAGGATTTTAAACTGAGGAGTAGGAAAGAAATGCATAGCTAGTGGAAGCAAAGACAAGTAACCTTGGCAGTGTAGAGGAATGCAGTTTGGATGTGTAAGGATGGGATCAGGAAAGCTAAGGCATAGATTGAACTGTACTTGACAAGGGATGTGAAAAATACTTCCTGAGAAATGATTCAAACTTGGAAGTATGGGGAAACATGGTATGGCACAGGAAGAGTCGAGTTTCTTTCCTCAGGTGTGTTTGCTTCCAAAGTTGCCTGAAGTGAAGTTGACTTCAGGCAACTTTGGAAGTGCACAGTTAAATACTGATTGGTAGCAGAGGTTGAGCAGATTGAACTAGAAAATATTTTTTCATTAACAATTGTCTTTGCCTAACAGAGTGGATTTGATAGTTATGGCTTGGGAATAGACTCAATAAACTCATGCAGTTACAGATAATGCAGGGGGCATTTTTAGAGCTCTTTTCTTCATTTGTTAAAATGAACTTTTAGGTGAACTGGCAGTATCTGTGAGTTACATACAGTATGTGTCATTTATCTGTTGTTTCACTGTATACCTTCCATGAATTAAGCAACAGTATCTGGCAGGTATATTTCATTTTTCTGATATGCTCTGTCAATTATTTAATAAATCTAGGCATTTAGCAAATGCAAATGAGATTAATATTAGGTTGACCCTCGCTGAAGCTTATGGAACTTCTCAAGTCAATAATGCTCAGTTAGGTGTTAGGATTCTTAAATGTTCATGTTTAATTGGCTTACCTTACCTTGGGGGACAGATGTAGTAAATACTGCGAATGGAGACTTCTAATGTGCAGAGCCACTCTTTTTACTGACCACAAGGAACAATGGAAACTTCTTCCATTTTAATTTGTTTTGTCTCCATGCTGATATTGGGATACTTCAAATTCTGCTGAATTCTTACTAGATATAAGTATCTAGATCAGTGTTTTCAGTTCCAAAATCTTCTATGCACAGTTTACAAAAGTTGTAAAAATAACACAACACAATATAATTGTAAAAATAAATTCTTTTAAGAATTCTCATTTTTTTAATGTAAACTAAACCACCATATATTTGAACTTAATGCTTTGCATTGTAGAACCTTCTTTGCTACACTAAACTATGGAATCAAGATGCCTGGAATCTGAATTTCCTTATGTTCACATTATTTACAAAGATTCTGAGCAAATTAATTAAATTGAAGACAGACAATCACAGGTCTTTAGGAATATATCTGTTACTTAACGTGTAGAACTTTTACACAGACACTCAGTAAATGGGAAATTGGAAATAAACCTGCAAGAGAAAGGCAGGCAGAAAATACAAGGCTGTTTGAGTGAGCAGCTATAGCAACTGCTTTGAAGTACAATTTGAACAAACTCCAACCTCCTCTTAGGTATCATTTATAGGAATTTAATTCTATCAAGTTATATTGTAATTTTCAGTTCATGACTGACAGCTAATGCAGGCACAGAATTACGTATATTTCTATTATGAAACAATACTTTTTACAATGTTTAGCTTTTATTTTCAGTGACTATTGAAGTAATAACTTCATAAGTTATCACAACAGACAAAGTGCAGCATTTATGAAAAATAAGAATCTGTGGGACTTAGTTTGGTGTTTTGCTGCTTATATACATCAGGGCATATTTGCCTTTAGAATAGATTTTTTTAAAATGCCCCTCTTCCACACAAGAATTTTTCTCTGCTAGATGAGATTTTCTAACAAAGTTCTCTATGGAATGTTAAAAGGAGAAAATAATTTCTTTTCATATTATGGATTATTTGATTATTACATCCAGCTATGATATCTAAATAAATGGTAGGTGTTAGGCTCCTGATCTGAATCACTGTGTAGGAAAGGAGAGGTTCATTTATATCTTTGAAGGGGCGTGAGGGGAAGAAGCTTCCTGATTTAGCCATCCACTTTATTGGAGGTAATGTTAGAGTAGAGTAAGTCAGACAAGTTAATGCAGAGAGTTTTATAGATTTTTTAGGTTTAGTGATTCTGTGTTTTAGCAGTTTGGCTTTTCCAAAAGCAGAATATATCAGGAGCATAGTGTCAAACACATCAACTACTTGACTTGCAGGTATTGTTGGATTTTGAAAATTATACTTCTGAACTCACTCATCCTTTTCCTGTCCAAGATCTATTGAAAATAATGAAGTTTTTCTGTGAATCTGTGTTTAATTCTCATATATTTTTGGATTCTCTCATCTGATGTAGCAGTGAATTTTACTAGCTACGTTAAAAGCTGTTCTCCCATTGCCTAGTTTTGTAATTCTGACTTTTTTGTGGATTGTGTCAATGTGGTTGTCCAAATTTAAAGTAAGTTTTTGTAGCTACATCCCTTTTTCATCCCTGTAAGCACTCAGAACTGTTAATGTTGTACAGAAGGACATTTTAAACACACTCTGACCCATATACAAGCCAAATTCCTCACCTTTTTTACATTGCCTTTGGAATCTGATTCCTGCTTTTATTTATGTAATGGAATTCTATAGTTAGCTCATTTAAGCTTCACAATAGTGTTACACCTTCTGGTCTTCATTCTTTACTTTTCATGTAATGTCTGAAGCTACAGCTGAAAAGCAGAATTTGCCAAAGAGTGAAAGCAATACACAGATAGCAGAAGTGGACAAAATATACTTTGGATGAACACATTATTCATGCTGATTTCTGCTTATGATGGCTGACATTTGAAGATGTAATTGAAATTTTTTATAGTAGAAACAAAGGTATGCATTTTACATGTTTTATGAAGAATGATTTAAACTGTATCTGAGGTACAGATAATTGTCAATAATGCTTTGTCTTAAAGCCAATGAGATTTAGAATCCCAGATTAAGTACACCATGGATAAATTTGTGACAAATGAGCAATTCATATCAGCCATTTTTACACCTTTCCAAGAAAGATGCTGTTCTTGGGATGCCATCAGAACCTTGCAATGCAGTGGCCAGAAGCCATCCTCAGTTATTGCAGCTGAAGTACATGGTGTTTGTTATGTGTGATATCAGAAAGTACATATCTACCCACTGTAAGGCTGAGGGAGTTTGTTATTGCCCACAGCCTCTGCTGGGACGTGGTTCCATCCAGTGAAATAAACAAAACCAAGTCTTGGTGATCTGCTGATGTTGAATCTTGGATGTGTCTCTACATAAGGTGGGACTGGCAACCTGGGCAGTAGCTAACTAATCTGTTCTGTTGATTTGTGATGCTTTTTATGTTTTTGCTGTTCTTTCAAGAAAAGGAACTGATTCCAAAATTAACTTTACAAGATTCCACAACTTACAAACCTTAAGTGCAGTTGCAAGTGACACAGCAGTCTGAATTACCTGACTTAAATACAAGGATTCATGTACTGTCTTTTTTAATGAATGCAAGCAATTAAGCTTCTTGAATTTTGACTGTTTGGTCATGAATGAGTGCTATTCTTTATATCTGAACTTTTAAAAAGTATTATTTTGAGATTCTAAGTTATCAAATCAGATCATATTTAACTGTAAACAGTGGGTGCAGGCAGAATCTCACAATCATGCAATTCTTCTGCTTTGTAATGCTGCTTATCAGACTTTTCTAGTTCTTTTCATCTGAACTGTATTTCTCTTTGCCTAACACTTTTAAGAAATTGAAAAGTAACTGATAGCAATTGCTTTTATAAGTAGCTTCAGTCTTCTTGATAAAATTAATGTCCTGGAACTGGTGTGCAATGACATGATTCACAAATCAGTGTATTTCTTGTTTCCTTATTTTGATGTTTATTTTCCATTTTATATCAGTAATATAATCCAGGCATTTCAGTCCAAAACAGTACTTCTTGGGTGGTAAAACTCAATAGGTATTTAGTTCCATGCCTTATAAATCTACTAGAGGCAAATTATAATTGTCTTGAAATACAATGCTTGTCATAACTTATTACAGTTTATGTATTATCTATTGTGTAAATACAGTATTGGTTCCTTTAAGCACATACCAAAGTCAAAGCAGAATATAACATCACAGTGGCCAACACAAGGACACAGAAAATTGTCTGGGGTCCATGGCAGATTTCTCAGAACATTATCAATTAAGCACAATAAAGGATTACTTCTACTTACTGATTTGGCCTTAGAGCTCCTGGTATTTACTGACTCCAAAATATGAATTTGATTGCTACATATTTAAATATTAGAAAAGAAAATGTTTCACTGAAAGAGTGGTCAGGCTTTGGAATAAGTTGCCCAGGGAAATGGTGGAGTCACACTCTCTGGAAGTGTTCAAGAGGTGTCTGGATGTGGCACATGAGGATATGGCTTAGGGATGATTCTGCTGGTGCTGGGCTGATGGTTGGGCTTGCTGGTCTTGAAGGTCTCTTCCAGCCTTGATGACTCTGTGATTTGTTTACTTAGTATGATGGCAGTTGCAGAAACAAGGATTCATATACAATGCTTTTAAGTTTATTATTTCCCTAAATGCATCCTGATGAGGTGGAATTAATCTAGAAGTGCTTTGTGAAAGATGATTTTTGGCATATTTACAATTTATAAATAGCTCTGAATTTTAAAATATGTTTTTTCTGATATTTAGGTTGATGTTTAGAGATTTCCTGATTATTAAATTTAAATGTAATTGCAAAATTATAATGCCCCTAACTGATATTTATTATCATTTTGTACAATGCCCTTTTTTATTTTAAAGTTTGTTGGAACAAATTAATTCTAGTGTACATTCATAAAGCTTTGAGATTGGTCATGAAGAAATACACACAAATTAAAATTGACACTTCAAATTTCCATCCTCAGAATCCTATAAAAGTATATTGAAAAACTTAAAAGGAAGAATAAGTCAGATAATTTACTCTCAATAAGAATAATACTCTTGGCATATATATGAATTGCCACTGAAAAAGATTTCAGTAGTGAGTTTGGACTTAATGATTCTCTCTGTAAAACTAAGACCTTTGTCTTGAAAGTTTAGATTATGGAACTCATTGCTTATATTGTCCAGGATATTGGTAAGAGAGCAAATATTTGGAAAAAAAATCAGGGAAGTGGAAGACAGGAAGTTTTTTCTTTTACATGTTTCTATAATATTGTCTAATTTATATAGTGTAAAAATGTGTGCTGTGCCATCACTGTTATAGGAAGAGTAAATCACTGAGACATGGACACAAGGATATTTTTTAGGTGAAAATTAGCCTAAACAGTTCAGGAAATCCTTTCTGCTAGTGTCTGATCTGGTTATACAGAAACCTGTTCAAAATAATCAAAATGCAGTAACTTAGAAAGGATTTTTAAATCCCGTCTTTGGACTGGAACAAGTCCACAAACAAACTAAAGCAGAAGAAGCCTGTGTTTTCCTAATGGACCTTGAAGGGAATATGTTGCTGTTGGAGTTGTTTGACTGGGAGAATGGAATCTCATTTTGAGCAGCAAAAGTTGAAGTTTTTACCAGGTAAGCTTCAAGTAAGTAATGGAAAGAGAATCTCAGCAGTTATTGTGAAGGGGACATTGTGACTGAGGACAAGCTGGAGTGTCAAGAGAAGAGGCTGTGGCACGTCTGTACTGCTGCAGACATAATTCTGCTGACTGAATGGGCAGCAGATTTATGGAAGCAGAACCTGCAGGGTAAAAACTGAGGCCAAGAGCGGGCACAAGGGAATACAGTTTGTTGAAGACAAAAGAGATATTGAATCAAGAAATGATTTAGTGGAAATGGAGTCAGAGATTACTTCTTTTGTCCGGAGGAAACTTTTAAAGCATGTCCATGAAAAGCCAAACCATACATTTATCTAATCAATACAGGCTGAGGAGATGAACAATGTGAAATCAGTGCCCATGTAAAAGGATACATGCACTGCTAAATGCAGCTGTGAATTTGGAAGCAAATACTGAAGCTGAAAGGAAAAAAAGATAAAAGTGAGTCAAAGTAAGAGAAAAAGTAAAAGTTGTGCTTTCTAGTTGGAACTAACACCTAAATTATTTGAACAGCAGAACTGGTTTTTAATGCTGGATAAGGCTAAACAGAGCTACATTCCTTTCCTTTTTTACCAAATAAATCTATGACATAATAACTCTGCAGGCTCTCATAACTGAGCTCACAGGGTGAGTGCTGGGATTCATATCTGTGCCATCCAGTGTTCCCACTTGACTAACTGACCTTTTCATAAGTATTATTTCCTCGGTAACTGTGGATACCGAGACCAGAACTCTGCAAAATTAAGCCACTACATTTCCCTTAAACATAAATGTTGTAATTGTTATGCAGTTTCTATTAAAAAAAAGTATTGACTTTTTAAAAGGAGTTTAAAATTCCTCAGCAGTATTATATCCAGGATCTGTAATGGTTAGATGCTATCAAGATTTTTGCTATGAGATTGGAGGCTACTTAGTGTTCTGTTTGCTTTCATTTTTGACTGTTCTATTCAGAGAATAAGCCAACAATTTTGTTAAACCCTCTAAATTATTCTTCAGTTTGTTTTAAATATTGTTCAAAATTAGCATATTTTAAAATACTTTAGACATTTTCAAGTGAATTATACAAGTCTCATGATAATCATGATTCTTGCATCACTTCTAAATAGTGACAACAGCAATTTAGATGAATATTCAGTTTTTATAGGGAAAGGTAAAAAAACCATTTCACGTGCAGGTAGTCTACAAGAGTCTACAATATCACCTCTTCTACCTTACTATTTTGGAAAAATGGCAGTCCATTTTCTTATGAAAAATAATAATGCTATCCATCACTGTGAAAATAACATTGGTCACTTGTTCAGCCCATGGATTTCAATTAGCTTTGGATGACCCACATTTTAAAGTAAAGACTGAGTGATGTGATAAACTCTTATATATCATGTTTAATCATGCCCTTGGAAACTTCTATAGATAGTTTCTTCAATGCCTAGTACAGAAGGTACTAGGGAGAACCAAACTTGCCTGTGCAGCCAGTCACAGACATATTTTAAGTTGCAAGTAGGCACAAGATGGTTTTAGAATTTTTGAAAGGAAACTTTGGTAACAGTTTAATTGAAAGTGTTAAAGGTCTCTTAGTCTCTTCTGTTATGCAACTCAAGATACAACATACCCAAAGAAGAGGATTAACACTGAATGATAATCCCATAAAAACATATGTGTTCATAGCTAATAAAACATTTAATATGCCTTATTTTTAATAGAATATCTTAATTATAGGGTGAAATTAATCCATCTGCTAAAACAAGACTCATTCCCTTTTTATTCTTTTTTTATTCTATTTCTTTCTGTTTCTTTTAAAATCTTTAAAATAGCATTTCTTCTAAAAGCACAATGGTTTTTTTTATTTTACTAGTTTTACCACTTGGATATATTTTCATTTTGAGTGCTTTTGTTTGTATATAGACAGGCTATTGTGTTATGTGATTTGGGCTGATACTTGTTGGCAGAAAGAGAGAGAAGTCTGTCTTGGCAAACTGATTTTTATGTAAAAGAACATCTGTGAGCTCTCTCTTTGTGGTGTAGCTGGACCCTCATAGCCTAGAGAAAACTAGAATCTAAAGGCAAGCACATCTGTCCCTTTACAGCTATAAGGATTATACATTATGAGTTGAAGGATAAGGATTTACTGGTGAACCCTGAGGAATGCTACTAACTGCTTTATCTGTTTGCCATGGTTTTGCTGCAAGGCAAGTTATGTGCTCTTTTCTGCCTGCCTATCACTGGGCTTCACTCAAGGGGTTTTTATGGAAACTGGCTATTTACCCTCCAGCTGTGCCATGGTTTAATCAGTAGCTATGGCAGGAGAGAGTCCTCCATTTGATTTAACAGTAGAAGGATGATCAGGTGGGGGTGAGACTCAGAGTAGCCATCAAAGCAGGAGCATTAAGGTTGGAGAAGACCTCCAAGATCATTAAGTTCCACCTTTGATAGAATACCACAGTTCCCACTAAATCATATTGCGAAGTGCCACATCTAATAATTTTTTTAATACTTCCAAGGATGGTGACTCTACCACTTCCCTGGGCAGCCTGTTCCAGTGCTTAACTGTTGTTAAAATTTTATTCCTGATTTCCAGCCTGCACCTCCCCTGATGCAACTTGAGGCCATTTCCTCTTTGTCCTATTACTGGTTGCCTGAGTCTGACCCCCACTTGGCTGCATCCTCCTCTCAGGGAGTTGTAGAGAAAGTGTCGGGTGTTTGCCATTCCTCTTGGCTACCCACTGAAAAGAGAGCACTTTACCACAGTGGTTTCCGAGTGTGTTTTTATACTTTCCTGCCCCATCTGTTGGATTAGGTGCAGACTGGTCACTGCTGCTCTCTGAACCTCTGCTCACACCAGATTTTAAGACTCATCCTTCCTCTAGGATTAATCATTCAAAATTCATATGCTCCCACTGTTGCTTAGCTGAAAACTTTAAGTAAAGGACAAATGCTCTATTTGCACTGACTTTAGACTATGGACTAAGGATGACAAAGAAATAAAGAATAGAGAAACTGAGAGTTTGGATCAACATTTTCAGAAGTTACTATTATTATTGTTTCCTTGTGCCTTCTGAGTAGGGATTCATTCAGCTCATGTCCTAGAGTGCTGGTCAGATAAATTGTCCTGTCTTAAGTGAGTAGGTATACATTGTGTAGGTAAAATACCTCAAGGAAAACAATAGAGTGCAAATGCACTTTCTCCATTCACAGCAGTTTTGAGTGTCTTTGAGCATACCTGTGCTTTGAGGTACTTTGCTTATGGAATCATTCATCCTTGCAAGAAATTTAAGTTCCTTTTCTGCTTATGACATTCACTGTGTGAAGACTGCTTTGGAGCTGGAACAAGTTTGTGTTTTGTGCAAAAGAATGTTGAGAACAATCAGAATTACTGCAAAATTGATGTGTTAAAACCTAATATTGGTGTGAGAGACAAAGGGAATAAATCTTATTACTAAATTCTGTTGTAACTTGTTTTACCCCTGCTGACTCCTCTCCTTTTACTCTCCAAGGAGAGACGTCACCTCATGTCCTTGTAACTTTTGTCTCATTTCTGGATGCTTTTTCATCAGCCTGTGTTGGTTTTTTTCGTTGTTTTTGGGTTTTTTTTGTTTGAGTTTTTTTCATGTAGTTTGTGTTCTTCTGTTAAATGTAAACTAGCTTGGCCTTACATGAAAGTCTTGAATTGCAAGGAATTTATATTTTTGCATTCCAGCAGGGTATAGAGCCTCAGTTACAGACAGGAAAATACAGAGATGGACATAAACTATGCCTTAACATCACAGACATGTAGTCAGAGAAGTAGAATCTGGTTGATAAGATGAAAGCTGTAGGATGGACATTCAGGTGTGATTCAAAGATGTTTTTATATTTCAGTGTGTAACTTGTACACAAAGTTTTTATGATTTATGCTGCAATCAATCCCTCCTCATAGAATGATGAGATGATGCAACTTGAGAGCCACTTTGTATGCAACTAGCTAGATTCAATTAAGAGTATCAAATTAGGGAAATCTGTGATATCAAACGATTAACAATGAGCTTCTTAACAGTCACTCCCTCTCACTGTGTCTTGCTGCCCAAAACACTGACATCTGAGTCACTTTAAAACTGCTTTTGAAATTTTGAGAGAACAGTTTAAAACAAATTGCATATTAGATCTCCTGTAGCAAAATACAGAGTTTAAAATTGAAATTCAGTCTCTGCAACTGCAAAGTAACCAGGCTTGTAATACTGTCATTGCTTTTGGTTTGTATTTCTGTAACCAAGATTGGAATGTGGCCTTTACCCCACTGAACTGATTTTATCATCCTAAAAGTTTGGAAGCCACAGGGCTGGATGTGAACAATAGCCCAGCACATGTCTACGCATACTTTGTCCCTCAGTATCTCTTGGGTTTTGTTTACTTCTTTCCCCAAAGAAGAATTTCTGTTGTTGTTGCTTTTTAGAAGGCCATATGGTTTTTCCTCTGAGCCATCTCAAATAAAATATCTGTAATCAAGAGGAATGTTTCCAATCAATTCGTTACTGCAGCCGTGTGCTTGTATTTCAGATTATTCACAGTCTGTAGGAGTTGTATAATGAAGATTTTAAAGACTGAATGGACACATGCCTCTTCTTATTTTGGAGAGCTGAATGTCTATTATGCTTATATTACATATAAAGTTAGCACTTATAGAAGGGAAGAAAAATGTGCTTTAGACTGGAAGAAAGGAAAAAAAAAAGCTCACATTTCCTCTGCACTGATTTTTAGCATCCCCCCAGGAGATTCAAATGCATCACTCATTCTTTCCAAAAACCTTACAATTTTTTTAGTCATTAATTAAAAGTTGTCCACTCTTTTTATATAACCCTGCTAGTCACAATCACAAATTGTATGTCACAAAGTATATGAAACTGTTGCAGCACATTTGTATGCCAAGTTCTGTAATCTGTGATAGTGAAAGCATTTCATGTCTTGTACAATGTTATCAACTTAGATGTTTGTGAACTACTGTGTTAATTTTTTTCTTGAAAAGTGACAAAACCAATCAATGTTGTCAATGCAATATGGTATAGAAAGGAAAAACCTCTAATAGTGAAATATACTGTGTTGAATATACCCTAAATATGTACTTGTTGCTTGTGCTAGAAGTTTATTGAAGAAGTGCTATATTGTTTCCTCTATTCCCAATACGTAGTTTTTGGAATTTTTTTGTAATTTATTATTTTTCTTTTGTAACACAGTTACACTGACGACCCCAGATCTCACTGGGTAGAAATGTCCTCTGTGCTTCTTTGAAGATTTTTTAAAATTACTGATTTCACCTGCAGTATATGGCACAGTTATCTGTCAGACAGAGCCTCTGACATTGATATAATCTCACCTGATCTTTAGCAGTGGGTTTTTAAAAATATTTTCAGGGTGAGATAGTTGTCTATTAAAACTTTTAACTCTGTGATTTTTCCTTTTCCCCCTTCTGACTTGCTCCCCTACCACTTCTCTTTGTCTTCTCTACAATCTCATTTTTGCCTGCCTTCTCATTGCCAGCTAGGGCTAAAACAACAGTCATCAAGTGAAACAGAGCTTGAAACTGCTGCATTTCTCTGCTTGTAATAGGAGAAAACCAGCTAAACTGTGCTGAGCTGCTTTTGCTCTGCTACTAGCCCCCATATGTCAAATGCAGTCGTACAGATCCGTAGCTGCTCCATCTTTGCTTGGTGCCTGGAGAAGTGCAGTGGTCTGTAAATGATTTGTGTGATTAGGATGTTATGTTTTGCAGGAGGCCAGCAACTGTTAACTCATTTTTTCTGTGGTGGGTCTGCTGTGTATTCCTGGCTAGCTGCAAAACTCCATGCTGCAGCCAATGAAGTATTGATGGACTCTCACAGTGGACAAGACAGCAGATAACCCATGACATAAACACTCTGAGGGGAGTGCTGTTATAACTTCTTCACAAGGGAAGTGCAGGAGCAGGCACTGATCTCTTCTCTCTGGTGACCAGTGACAGACCCAAGTAATGGCATGAAGCTGTGTCAGGGGAGATTTAGGTTGGATAACAGGAAAAGGTTCTTCACCCAGAGGGTGGCTGGGAACTTGGACAGGCTCCTCAGGGAAGTAGTGACAGTACCAAGCCTGGCAGAGTTCAGGAAGTGTTTGGAAAATGTTCTCAGGCCCATGGAGTGATTTTTGGAGCTGTCCTGTGCAGGCCCAGGAGTTGGGACTTCAGTGATCCTTGTGGGTCCCTTTCAGCTGAGGATATTCTGTGATTCTATGTCCTGCTGCTGTGTGGAAGGCTTAAATCCTACTTCCACTTGAATTTATTAGTGTTATTGAATTGATCCACAACTTTCTGAAAACAGAGGAGTGACTTGCTACAGCTTCAGTCGACTTCAGACAAGTCTTAGGTTTTCAGCAAGTCACAGTGAGCAAGTTTTTCAGAGCAGAAAGCAAGGTTCCTGTGCCTCTGGAACTTTTCAGCTTTCCTGTACTGATGACAAGAATAATTTTTTCCTTCCCCTTAAAAACCCTGATGGTGTTGTTTTTTGCAAGGTTACCAGAGAGACACCTCATAGACCCTGTGGGTAGCACAGTAGCATATATTAACATGAATACATATTATGTTAATATTAATATTTCATATTTGGTAACATACTGTATTAAGAGACCACCTTTAAGAAACCTCAAACACATAATATAGTTTTGCAGACAGCCACATCTGTTAAATGGCCTATTTCTGCCAGTACTTTTGTACCAGTCTCATACAGGTGGCAGACCTGCTGCTAGCTCAAGGATTAGGTAGCTTTTGGAGCAACTTAGAGGGCAAGATGATTCACAGGCATTGTGCTGTCACTGCTGGCACACTCACTCTTCTAAAGAGCTTCCATCTGATAGTGGCTAAGTGCTGAATGAAAACTCTTGCCTAAGATGCAATGATTGAATGTACTGAAAGTGTTCTTCATAACAAGCTCTTCACAGAAATTTTTTGGTCCAAGAATTTTTATTGATCATTCGGCATGATCACGCAAGCAGTGCTTTTTACAGGGGGGAAAAAAGATTTGGAGAACTGAAGGAAGGAACTGAATCCTGGCCACTTACATGCTGTAGAATATGCAGATAATGGAGCTGTTTTAAACCTGCTGATCTAGGGTGAATCTGTCTATTCTTGTCATACTAGAGAAAGGAATCCTATTTGAGTTTTTGTTAGTTTGTTTATTTGCTTGTGCTGTTTTGTTGGACTTTTTTTTTTTTTAACAAATGAGTAATGTTTATCTTCAGGTTTAAATCTGTGAATCTTACATGAAAAGATAAAAGCAAAAGTACCAGAGACTTAATCCTCACGGACTCCAGAAGATTTAAAATATTTGTTTGTTCTCAGTAGATTCACACATTTTAAATTTTGATGGCTCTCCAATTTCTTTGTATAAGCTATAAGACACATGGCTGATCAAAAGTGTGAGAGAGAGTTACAGTACAGTATTTATGCACAATTTATCCAGATTTGGCTTGATTATTGTGAATGTATGCCCATTTAACTACAGGGAATTAACTCAGATCTATCAGAGTTCACTAATTAAGTGGTTTGCTAAACTTCATAGGCACAGTGACAGCTTGGTTCTTCCTGTGCCACTCACTTTTTTCCAATCCTCATTGCATCCTCAGTATCTAGATTTCAAAATTATTTCTATTTTGAGGAGTATCCACTAATGAAAAATTGATTGTATTTTCTTAGTTCAGAAAGGAAGGCTGTGTGTACAGACGTTCAATTATGAACCTGCTCTAGTAATTTTGATCCCAGCTACCTAGCTGAACTCAAGTGCTACCTTAATTACTTATGTATTACTTGAAAGAAAACCTGAAAATATCCACAGAAATACTTTCCTTATCTTTTAGAATGATCTGCATAGCTATCTCCTTATTGAGATAAATTGTTGCATTGATATCATGTATGAGATGACACTTATCAATAGATCCTTTGGCAAATGGATTAAAAATGTGATGTGGAAGCATTTTAAGAAGAAAGGAGACCTCAGATAATTTGTACTATTACAGAAATGGAGGTTTCTTTAATGTGTAGATGCATGCCAGTACATATCTTGAGGGGGAAAAAATGCTTCTTTGTGAATCTACAGATGAATTCCTTCTGGTATGATTAAACAACAAACCATGTTAGGTCATTGATTTCTGGTAGTGGAAGAACCTCAGTCCCTCTTCAGAACAACTGCTTCAATTGAAAGTATTAATTGAGGAAGAACATTTCAAGTGTTGAGGTTTTAGAGGCTAGATTCTCCACTCAGTTTCTCTTGGAGCAGATGAAACACTCAGTATGTGATGTCAGGTGTGTTTTGGAGGGATCTGGTATAGCCTTAGTATAAATTGCAGCATTCTGTGGAGTTTTAGATTAGCAGCAGCTCCTCTTGTACAGCCATCATAGTCCTTAGCAAGATGCTTCCCAGAACAGAGGCTGTTTCAGCACTTTTCTGCCCATGTCTCCTGGGGGCATGAGTCCCTTCTGTTGGCTCCAGCCTTTTCCCTAAGGTAGCAAGAATGTGCAGTACAGCACAGTTACTGTCTTGTAGTGTGGTTCATCCCTCTCTCCTTCTCTGTTTTAGTGAGAAAGGTGTCTATCTACAGAGTTAGTGTTTGTTTTTTTAATGACAGTGCTTGGCTGTGGTAGCAACATAGAATTTATGCCTTAATCTGGGGGGCACTGTTTGATTGTGGCTCTGTGTATTCTTGATGCATCTGGTAGGGACAGAAAGGCTCAAGTGTCACTTCCCAGTGGTATGTAGGCTGTATCCATACTGGTAAGAAAAACAGGCCAGGGATGGTTCTGTTGTCCTAGGGCTAAAAGGCACAGCATGTGTCATCTCCATATGGCTACATTCTCATTCCCAAAAGAGGGTGGCCTCATTCAGCCTGTCCCTTGGGAGCATTCCTTGTACTGTGCTGTCCCCTGAACCATGCCCAGCCATTGTCTGGAAACATGTTAGCTGTCAGGAGCCAAAACTGTGCCAGGGAGCAGGCTTACAATGGAACAGCAAGGGCAGGAGCATGCCTGCATGCCAGCACATGCTCTGACCCTCCTTGTGTTCCTGGTGCAAACATAACTGTGCTCATACTGATATTGCCTAAGTTTAGCAGTGTCTTTAAATCCTGTTCTCAGGCTTTCTGTCAGCCATATAATCAGGACTATGCAATTCTATTAGTTTTAAAAAACTTTATTTAATGGAATGCCAAATAATATTAGAGCAAGACAGAGTGCAAATAATGGAACACAGCAGTTTTATTCTTTCAGCAGTACAAGACAGAGGTGATACCTGCAGAGGCTTTTTTTTTTTTTTTTTGAGCTGAAAAGGATAGGTGTGTTTTTCAAACTATTCTTAAACAAAGCTAGTACATATGTACATTGAAATGCCTATATGTGAAGTTTCAGTTGGGGAAAAAACCTAAATCCTAAACAGATTGAAGCAAGGAAATTAATTGTAAGGGAAATGTCAGTAAGTATTCAGATATCCTCACAGTTTCTTAAATAAATGCACATTTGTAAAATATCAGATTACATATTCCAAACACAACTTTAACTCTGTCCCTGTAGCCATTCCCAGTCTTAATCTGCAGACCAGAGAACCCCTACAGTCAGAAATTATACATCAAATAAATTCTGAGTATGAGTTACAGCCATCACACAACATGGTCACATTGGAATATTTTCACTATTTAATAACAAACAAAGTAGATATTTTATTTTGGAATCAAAGTGCTGTTATGTGGATTTATGGTTTCTAACATTGGCAGTGTTTCTGAATACTTTTTTTTCCAAAGTACATAAATATAAAGTGGTAAAAGTTTTGGTTTTAGCTTATAAATGTAGTTAATAATCCTTTCAAACAATAAAAATTTCTATTTATTAATGGCCAAGAAATGGTTGGGGGCTGGTTTTTCTTTTTACAGGAGAATCATTTCAGTCAACTGGATGAAATGAGTAGACAGTGAATATCACAATGGTTTGAGGGGAGTTCATGGCACACCAGTTGATCATGTGGAACTTCAGTTATTAATCCATTAAAGTCATTACTGCCTCCAAGTCTTCAAAGGTCGCAGTCCTTTTTAAGGATTTCTTTAATGAGGGCAAGTACTATTCCTGTTTTCTCAGAGCAGTGTGTGCAGGGCTGTGCAGGCACTGCCTGGCGCGCTGCAGGGTGCTCTGTGCCTGGGACTGGCCGTGCTGAGCAGTGGGTGGGCAGGAACGTGTGGGAGCTCTCGGGGCTGCAGGAGAGGAGGATTTGTATTGATCCTCCTGCTCTGACATCCTGGCTTTTATCCTGGTTACAATATAGGCAAACATGTCAGGCAATTAAACATGTGAGGACGTGGTTCTGCTTGATTATTTGACTTCCTGCAACTAATAAGGAGATTTTTGAAAGATTTAGTGCTATGCCATTGAATATAAAAGAAGTTTGGAGGCCTGTATGTGCAATGTAGTTAGGTGTGGTAGATTAAGTTTGTCCTGGCATCCTTATTGAAGCTTCCCTGTAGGCACTATCAGCTGTAATCAGCATTGTTGCCAGAAATAACATTGCAGTGTCAAAACCATGAGTGTTTCAAGGGTATAGTCAGAGGACTTGAAGTGTTCACTTGTTTGTTTAACTTTAAATTAATAAGGGCCCACAGGATTATTTTCCTTTCCCAGGTTGTTGTTAAGTCCTGTTATTTTATTTCTTTTTAATTTTCTTTAGAACAGCTTCTGGTGTTCAAATTATGTTGAAAATAACTGCTTACAGGCAGAGTGATGGCCTAAAATAAATAGAGTCCTAGCAGGATTTTGAAACAAGAAATACCTAAAATATAGTTTAGCTGTTTCATCAGTCATTGAACAATGTGTTACCTTTCAGTAGCTAAAATTTTTGCTAAGTTATTTTCTGGTTTTTTGTTTGTTTTTGTTTGTTTGTTTGGGGTTTTTTGGTTTTTATTTTGTTGGGGGTGGGTGATTGTGATAATGACTAGAAATGATGAACAAAAGTTTTAAGTTATGCCCAGGCAGTGACCATGAGATACTACGATAATGATTCTTATCATAAGAGTGAGTCTTGATTCTTAGAAAGATAGAGGATAGACAAATTGAAATTCCTGGAGGAGTCCAGTTCATTGTGTTATTCACTACCTCCTTCCAGTGAGACTGTGGCTGTGAGAGTAAAGCAAGTTGAAGTCAGCACGTACTTGATTTGATTTCTGTGGCACTGATTTCTCCTGCACTCAGAGGCTGGCTCGTGGGCCCAGGTCCTGGACACTCTTCAGTGAATGGGTGACCTTGAGATCAGAATGGGATAATGTTACAGGGAAGGACCCTTAGCACAAATCTAAAATTAATAACCCCTATGATAAATACTTTAGAGGATTGCCTCATTGAAATCCTCAGTATGTACTTCATGAGGCAGTTAAACCATCAACTGGAACTGTATTTAAAATAAGAATATATTTTCTATTACATTTTTTACATAGTTTTCCTAAATGAGATGACATATATTCCTTTAAAGAAAAACACTTATGCTTATTTCCAAAAAACAGACATAGAGTGACCAATCCTACACAGGGGCCAGTAGGTTTCCTGAAGAGTTATAATGATGGTACTAATAATCAGATTATTAGAAGTGAAGTAACTGTAAAGCTTGCAGTTCTAATTTGTGCTGCTTACTTACTATGTTTCTGGTTTTGAACCAATTTCAATTCAGCAGTCAGTTTCAGTGGTTTTTAGACAACTTCTACATGCAGGTTTCTGTGCACATTATTCTGCCACATTGCCTGCCTTCCAAATATTACTCATAATTCTTTGCATATTTTTCCTTAAGAACATGGAAATTAGCACTAAAGCCTTAGATTTAGCTTTAGAAAAGGCTTTTTTCAGTCTAAAGGAATCTTAGGGTGTCACTTTCAATCTCTCCTGTGAAAGTTAAATTTCTTTCTCTTGCTTCCTTTTATGTTCAGAGACTTAAATAATTTATTACTTCAAAGGAATTTGCGGTGAATCCAGTAACCAACAGAGGATGTGGAAAGATTTATTGGGAGAAACATTAAGAGCATTCTGGGCCAGGTGTATTTTATTTCTTTTTGTGAAATGGAAAAAAAATACTATACACCTCCAGCCAACTTCAGATATGGCTGGAAGCCCATTTGGAAGACAGTGTCTGTAATTGTGAAGTGCTTCTTGAGATAGACTGAACAAAAAGTGATGAAGGGCACAAGGAGCTTTGGCATTGCTGAATAGCAAGAGCTGCATTGCTGGATTCTTAAGCAGCTGCAGCGTTTGCCATCTGAGTGGTTGTGCATGAGACTTCCGCTCTCCTTGTGCTTTATCCAGCACTCCATACCCATGGGAAAAGAGGGACTGAGTGCCCTGCTGAACCACAGCAGTGAAGTCTGAGTTTGCCTTTGCACCCTTGGCCCATGACAAAGGGTTCTGAAGGAGCAGGACCTCAGCAGCCTTCTGCACTCCTTGTTTAACTGAAAAGGCATCACTCGAGCGAGGCACATGTCATGAACGTTTTTATTCTACCACAGTTTTGTAGAACTCTAATAAAAAAATTTTATTGCATATTGAAATATATAACATTATTTTTGTGAGAAGTGTAATCTTTTGCGAGGTTACAAATTTAATTATTTTATGATATTTATGACAAAATGCTAGGCAAATACAAAAATCATTTTTTCAAGAATGATAAAAAAATCAGTTATAAACTAGCTATTTCTAATTCAATCCAGTTAGAATCTCTGGCATGTTTAATTTCATTTACATAAATAAAAAAGTTAATAAGAGCATTATCGTAGAATCATAGAATAGTTTGGTTTGGTAGGGTCCTTGGAAAGTTAGTTGCCTATTCAGACCCTGCTCCAGTAAGCAGGAACATCTTCAACTAGATCAGGTGGCTCAGAGCCCTGACCAACCTGACCTTGAATGTCTTGAGGGGTATCCACCACCTCCCTAAGAAAACTGTTATATTGTTTTACCTGCCCGTCATAAAAACTTTCTTTGCTATATCTAGTCTGAATTGACTCTATTTTAGTTTAAACCATGCCCCTTGTCCTGTCACCACAGACCCTACTAAAAGATCTGACCACATCTTTCTTGCAGGCCCTCTTTAAGTGCTGAAAGGCTGCACAAGGTCACCCCAGGGCCTTCCCTTCTCCAAGCAGAACAACCCCAACCCTTCTTCATAGGATGGGAGGTGCTCCAGCCCTCTCATCATTTTTTGTGACTCTCCACTGGACCTGTTTCCTCACTGAGAATGTTCCAGGGACACCTTTTCCCATTCAGTTTTTTCTTCTTCACCTGCAACTTCTTAGTCTCCAGTTCCCCTCTGTGCTGGCTGAATAGGCAGGTCCCTTCAGCAGTTGCCTTATTTATTAAAGAGCATGTTTTGATATTGTTTTTTTGTATAAGTTGTGGAAACAATTTCTTCTTTGTCGGTTAGTCCAAATTTCTTAAGTGTTCTCTACAAATTCTTCCTTTGTGCAGCATCTTAGAAAAAGAGGTGAAAAGATGTGGAATCAAACTGCTCCATCCTCCTACCCAAGGCAGGAAGATCTATCTGTGTCACATTTTACATGGATGTGAGTCTTATGTTATAGGACTCTCCTGATGAGTTTGCTTGATGTGTCCAATAATCTCTTCCACTGTATACTCGTCCTAATCTATTGCTTCCATCATGGAATAAATGGATGGATAAAACCTATTGTTTTATCCATCATGGCCATGGAGAACAGCTCTTGATTTCTCTTTGTAGATTCCCGCTACCTCTAGAGTTTTGTAGACCTTTCTTTTTCTCTGTTGCTTCACAGAAATTGTTCTCTCCTATTTCTCACTCCAGGGATGTGTCCATGCCTGACTATACCTATTGCTATTTCCCCAGTGCACAAATGGAAATCTTACTGGTAGCAAGAGGCCAACCTTTTATAGTCCATACAATTAAGAAAACTTGGTAATTAGACAGAGGAATCTTTCAAATATGAACTGGAGTGCTCAATTATAATCAGTGTTTCATTTTATTGCTGTTTCCTGTGTTGGTTTCTATACTTGTCTATCAAAACCAGACTACTTTTTGAAGTTATTTGATACAAAAATCAACCTAAACCATTGAATGCCTTTGTGAATTCAAGTAGTTGGTAGACTACAGATGGGACTCAGTAGGTGCCTAAAGTTGCAGGTCTTTAACTCTGCCAGTCAATTAAGTCCTGTATTTTGTTCCATGTTTTCAACCCCAAAATTTTTACTGCCTTTTAGATTTTAAAATTCAGTTAGGAAGCCAGTGACAGAATCAAGTTTTTTGGTGGTCTCTGAGTAGATGGAATTCTAGCAGTTTTGCAACAAGAAGATTGGAGAAAACAGTTATTACCATGAAATAGCACTTTCTTAAAATAAAAGTTTTAGAAGTTCTTCTTCTAATAAAGAGCTTTGTTTCTTCAGCAATAATATGGTAATTTGGCATAATTGAAAATTGATTTTAAATATTTCCTTTTTCCACTTTTGTAAATACATTGTTTTCCCTACTCCCTTATTTTTCCTTTTCTCTTTGTTCCAGGACCCTTTGCTGCTTCAGGAGACAGTAAATTCTGCTGCTGCTCTTATCATGGCATTGATAAAGGACAGAAACCCAGAGCTTATTGGCCAGCTGCTGGTAGCATAAGACCATAAATCATGTGTAGATTTTGGAAATGTTAGTTTTCATCATCTGTTCACCAAAGGTCTTAAGTAATTTTATTCTTTGTTGAAAACTCTGGATTTATGCCATTTATTATTAAGATCATTTAATAGCATATTTTTGATATTTAAAATACAATCTAATATTATGCATAAAGTGTAAAAAGAAATACAAATAATTCTGAGATACACTGGGTATATACTGTGAGGAGTGATACTGAAATGTTTTTCAAGGTACCGATCATTTTAAAGGTGCACAGAGGACACCAAAGCATTCATGCAAAATGGTCTTTAAGTATGTATGTGTGTTGTACTCTAGGACTGCATGAATTAAGTTTTATTTCAGATAAAGCACAGCTCAACTTTATGTGAAATTATTTTAAAATTGCTGCTGTAATACCTCTTAGTGAGTGTAGAGTTCCTTACAGAGTGTGGCTTTCCTGCCATAAAGAGAAATGCAAATTGCAGGAAGTATTGGAAAGGTCAGGTGCCCGTTCTCTGTGGAATGAAGGTAACCTCAAATCAGAGAAAAGATACACATGGGTACAAGGAGGTGCCAAGCCCCAGTTTTCCAGATGCAGTGAGCTCTGGCTGTAGCCTCCGTGGTGCTGCACTTCTTCCAGTGCCCGTGTGCCATCATTCAGAGCTCCTGTAGCTCCACTGAAATAGGAAGAGTCTGTTAATTCATGCATAAGAGTACAATTCTCATCTCTTGCTGGTTAGCAGAGGTCTGTAGTAAATAGCAGCAAGGAGAGCAAGCATTATGAACTCAAAGATACTCAGCACTGATAGTCAAGTGCAGACCATTGGGACAGGAAGATGAAATGGTGAGTGGTTATTATGTGGAGTGTCTCCAGGTATCACAACCACTAAGAGCAATACAAGCAGCGTCCCTGAAAACGTGTCTTTCCCTATGCATCAGACCCAGGATTTTGTCTCTCCTGCAATTTATGAAGGGGCTAGGTTAGTGTCTTACATATTTGATATGAATAAAGTCTTGGAGAAGTATCCCTGCTAGAATTGTCCAGTGAGTCCCTGATTCAGTCTATCACTGTCAGTTCAGCAAGTTTCCCTCTATAAACAGCATCCCTCTCCTTACTCCCACCATGTTCCACTCCCTCTGGTGCTCAGACAAAACTTAGGATAACAAGCTCCCTGCTTGGTCCCTTTCCCTTCACATGACTATTTATATCTCTGGTTTAAATCCCTTTTAGAAGCTGATCTTGGTCCCAAACTTCCTTCATTCCAAAATAAAATAAAGAGTTGTCAGCTGATGGTTCTATACCCAAGGCATACATTTTCTTCCACACACAAGTCATGCAAAGATAACTAACAAATTTCTTGTGCATCATCTTCTTTCTTCTTTGCTTCTTTCTTCTCTCTGCTTTGATTAATAATTTGTCCTTTTCTGACATTGTACAACATAAGCATTCATATCAGCTCTGTGTATGGCTATACAATAGGCATATTTTATTCATACATATATTCATGTCTGTTCATATGCAGAGCACATAAATAAATGAAGAACTAAAGAATTTATTACTGGTATTCATAATTTAACAGGACAGCTCTCACAAATAAGTTTTCTGAATGTGCTTTTACATTAATAAATTTGATGAAGGAATTTGTCCCACAGGCTTTTAAAAGACATGATGAAAGATGTCTCTTTGACTGTATTTTGTTATTCTTGTTTGCTCGAAGACAAAAATGCAATCTGTGATGTGTTTTCCACAAATAATAAGAAGGTGAATTTATAAAACCCTTCATGTTTTCTATCCACTCTAATTTATACACCGTGATACTGCATTAACATTGGTTTGTGTGCAACATCATTTGCTTAAACAGAGCTTTTATTTTTTAGGGTTGTTTTATTTACCTCATTCTCCTAAGAGGATTTCAATCCAATTAAAAATGATACCGCAGTGAAATGCTGTAATAAAAAAAAATATTATGGTTGTTTAGTTGTTTATGGATTTATTTTTGAAAAGAGAACAGACAATGCACAAGAAAAAGTAAGTTTTGGGTCATCCAATATACTTAGTACTAATCCTAAATGGAAGATAATAAGCTTTATTAATGTACTGTTAATCATTGCATTATGGCTTTTTAATATTTAGCAATCTTTTAAAATAATCTACAAACACTGAGAAGTCCAATTTGCTGGAAGCAAATACACCAACAACAGAACTACTAGAACAGATCACAAAATACTAAAACTGCAGTAAAAAAAAAAGAAACTAGGCTGTGATTAATGCTATTGTGTATCCAAACCAAATTTAAATGGTTTTTGGGTGATTGTTAGTACTTACAATGGGAATAAAGATATAAAATGAAATTAAGAAACTGGCTGATCGTTTTTTGTCTGTGCATAGCTTCTCACAAATAGCAGTATACATGAGAAACTTGGCAGCCTTTTGTACACACATGCTGTTTTGAATTTAACTAGTGAATCAGTCACCACCCATATTGCTTTGAACATTTGGACAGAGATAACAGAAAGTAAATAGAAGCTCAGACTCTGCCAGCCTTGCTTACCTTACTCCTTAAGCACTCTAATTAGTATTCCTTGGGTAGTGTTCATCAGAAAAGAGAATGCAAAATGTGGCCCAAGAAATGCTTTTCAAAAATGCAAAGTTGAGTGAATTAGATTTGTATACTGAAACTAACCCACTTCATGCAAAATCTGAAATCTGTATTACTTTGTCTTCAGTCAGTTAGGTAGAAGATTTTCTATTCAGTCTTTTTTTTTTGTTTAGCTTTTCAGACAACCTAGCTTGAAAAAAAAAAAAAAAAGGCTTGATGGTCCTCTGAAGAAGAAAGAAATGAAAATAGAAGATGGTGGCATTATTAACAAAAAAACCCCAACACCCCAAAACTATACCAAAAAGCAAAGAGAAAGAAAGTGAGATGTTACCTATTGTAATAAGTGGCATAATAGAGTCAACTTTCATTGAGCTCATCTTAAAAATTAATGTAGGCTGCAGAACAAAAATGTTTTGGATCTCATGGAGCCTTTGGTGTATTCAGATTTGTATTTCTATGTGACATCAAAATATCATCATCCCCACAGCGCTGTTCTATGTGCCATCCAAAGAGAAGCTTCCAAAGACATAAAGTTTCCAATCACTTGGCAATTTCTGAAGATACAGCAACTTCTCCTGTCTGTAGGTCATTCCACCAGAGAAGGGTCACACTTTGGTTGCTCTGTTCTCCCTGCCTCAGACACTTGCCACTCCTCACTGCTTTTTGTTTGGCTTTTGTTTCTGAAGACGAGCACATTCACTTTGAGACCTGCAAAAGTGGTTTTTTATTTTGTATGTCCTTCCTCTTTACCCATAACATTGACCTGAAAAATTGTAGTTCAGCTTATCAACCATCCACCAATGTGCAGACAATCCCTTCATTGCTGTCGAGGGAGGTTTGGGAGTTCGAGAATAAGCTGATGCTAACAGTGTTCCTGTAGGCCAGAGTTTGCAGCAAGATTATTCCTGCCCAACTCAATCCAATTTGCACCTGATTTTGAATAGTCTGTAAAGGCACACAGTTTGATGACTAATGCCCTAATCTGGGTGCCTACAGTGAGATACCAAAGTCAGAGTGAAAATGGGTTCAAATCTTTGTGCTCCAGTGCCTGCCCTTTCAGCTTCAGACTGGTAATTTTTTATGACATCTGTCTCCCTCAGCCCATTTCCCAGCCCAATTGTTTACCAGAATTCAGTTTTTCTTGTGCTTCTGGCAAGCACCAAGGAAAAGAAGCAGTCACTGACACTGCATTTTTTCCCAGTGTAGCTTGATTTTGATTGACAGGGCTGTAAAGCACTTGTTAAATATTCATTTTCCTTCATTATTTCTTCCAGGAATACTCAATTAGCTTAGAGATCTAAAAAACACAATTTCAGCACCTGTGCTGAGGAAACAGTCCCAACTGTGAAGATACTTTTTGTGATTGATAAAGTTACTTCTCTTGCACACACAAACCTGGGGAGCAAAGTGGCATTTCTTAATACATTTATTCTAAGGTTAATTAAAGTATGCTTTCAATATTTAGATTGAAATGGATCTTGTCCTTCATCCTGCACCTATTCCTGTCTCAGAAACTAAAATTATAATTCAGTTAAAATGCCACAACACTGAATTATATAACACAGTTACCAAGATAAATGAGAGCGCAAGAGACTTGGACAAGAAAAAAGTGACGTGAATTTAAATAGCATAGAGAAGAAGGAGGCAAGGGAGAGTATACCAGAGCTCCACCAGATGGCAAAACCTGCAGGGGAGACCCCTTGAATGGCACAATGGGCTAAGGGCTGCAGGCAGGAATGCTCTCCAGGTTCAGTAGCACTTCAGATGGCAGCTCAACAAAGCATTTCTCTCTTCAGCAGCCATTTTAGATAACTCTCTTGAGTCTTTCTTTGTTGTTACTTCTGCATCTCTTTCATTACTCTGCCTCCTTTGTTTTTGTGCCTCACACCAGTCACTTCAAATTTCAAATTTATTTTTCATTTCAGCCATTCCTGTTTTCTCCTGTGCTCTTTTCCCATCCTTTCCCCTACTTCTGTTGCTTATTCTTTCTCCCTGTATTTGTCACTCTTTTTCCATTCCTCCCGGCCCACCATGGTCGAAAGGGACGATCCCCCCTCCCTTCCCTTGCAAGACAGTCCGTGGTCTGGCATCAGAAACCCTTCCTCGCTCCTGGATCGAGAACTGAGGCTCTTGGGCTTTGGCACCTCCGCGCCGCTCACAGCTGGGACTGAAAACAGATGTCACTTCCGCTGCCAGCTGCGGGCAGATGAGCAGCAGCTGCCCCAGGGCCAGACCTCCTGCATGGCAGCTGCTGGGCTGACACTGAGAGCTGCCTGTCAGCCCGAGCCAGGCTGCAAGCAGAGCCATCCCACGGAGGGGGGACAATCCGCCCCAAGGCCAGACCCCCCTTCCCCTGCCTCAGTAGCCAAACCAGCGTTTGTAAAGTCAGCGCCTAGTCAAGGAGCCAGATTTGCAAATCTATCAGAATGGCAGCAGCAACAAAAAGTGAAAGAAAAAAAGGCCAAATCCAGGTAGGGCTTACAGTCCTGGTGACTGGAAAAAGTGTGTTTTCACTTAGTAACCAGTGGTTTTGCCAGGAGTTGCTCAGAGACAAAAAGCAAGGAACCCCACGACGCTGTGTTCAGCAGCTCCTTTCCACAGCAGAGATGTGGCCTCACTGAAGCCCCACCAAAGTCAGTGGGACTGAAATTCCCTTGCAGTGCGCTCAAGAATGCACGGCATCCCCTCCCTCCAGGCATCTTCAGCTAAGTCACACATAAACATGCTGGTTATGCTAGGGGCTTATTATTATCATCATCATCATTATTTTTATTGTGCTGCAGTTCTAAGTGTGTATTTATGCTGTGCTCAACTCCCTTTGCATTTGATGGGGAACATTATGGTCTTCATTATGCCCACTATGTTTTGGAATTTAGTTGTGACTCCAGCTTAAGTACCCACAGGCCTGTGGTAAGTGGGGTTACAGGGACACTTCTGAAGTTCAGAATTTAAAGTCTATCTTGAGCACTCACTCTGAATCCAATGACAGCACAATAAGCCTAAAACAATGATTTTGTGCAAGGCTAGAAAAAGACTTGGCCTCTTTTGGACACTGTATTTTGTCCCTCTCTCCTGTATTCTGGCATTTAGGGCTGTGCTGCTGTGTAGAAATTCAGACAAGGAAGCTGAAAAACTGTTACCTGTCTGCAAACTAACCCTGCAAAAAGTGGCTAGCTCTCAGCAGGGTCACCAGGTGAGATGCCTTTGTGGGAGAAGGTTCATTGTAATTCCTGCTGCAAAGGGATGTGCTGGAGGCTTGTAGGGCTGCAGCAGCAGAATCACAGATTTGCCTAAACGGTCACTCAACTTCAGGGCAGTGTTTTCTTAACTTTGCAGTTACAGCTCCTGCCTGTGTTGAGGGCAAGATGAGAGTGTGTTACTCTGACACTGTCGTGCCCCTTCGGTAGACAAGGACGTGTATCCATGGGTGAAGTGCAGGAGGGTCAGGCACTGCTGGATGTGGCTCCTCTCCTTGGCTGTCAGTGCAGTCTTTGTGAGCAGCAAAGGAAGCCTGGCTGTGTGTTGTGACATGCAAACCTCTCTGAAAATGATAAATCTGAAAATGCTCAGAGGTGAACTGCATTCCAGACTGGTAGGTCAGGATAAGAAAAGGAAGGAAGGAAACGAGGTGTCTCTCACCCCTTCTGGGAGTGGCTGCTTACAGCAGATCAAAGAAGCACTTTTATGATGGATATTTCAAGAAAAGCTGCAAAATGCCTTGAGTGCAGAGCAGAAAACACTGATTACTTCTCCTTGGTTGTTTGGTTTTTACTTAATCTTTAAAGCAACTGGCTTCACTGACTTTGGTCTTTAATCCTGCTACCGATTGTGCAGCTTTATGTAGGCAGCTCCACAGCCTTGGAATGTGCAGAATTTGTCCAAAGCTTTGCAGCCCCATGGTTACTTTTGGTTACTTACAGTATAAGAATTATAAGAATAGTCATTACAGCGGCAGCAATGCACCCTCTGCTGGTGTTCATCAATATTTTATCCAAAATCTTCCCCAAGTTAACTATCAACAAATACTGCTGATGGCAGAGGAAGGGTCAATGTTTTTCTCTCCATCTTTTCAGATTGCCTCCCAGCAGTGATAAGCTAAGGTGTTGAGATGGGATGAAAAAACTCTGGGCATGGTGTCGGCTACATAGTGAAAAACAAAGACGCAACTACCTTCAAGAGGAGGCTGGAAAACACCCTTGGCATGTGGGCTAATGGAAAAATGGGGATTTATGCTAATCAGGGTGTGTGGGTGGAGGATGGCAAAGCATTTGTTACTGTCTGGGATGGCTCCTGCCAACAGGTATCAGCCTCAGGCTGAATTTTTGGTAGTGGTTTTTGCAGACCTTTTTCATTCCTCTCAAAACACACACTGAGTAAGATTCGTTTCAGCTTTCCGGAAAACCCTAAATTACAGATGAAATGGGCATTTGAACAATTCTGTGTTCAAATTATGAATATTCAAGTGGTTAATTTGAATTCTATTTTGTACTTTAGTGAAAATCTCAGGTCTTTTCCTTTTTTTAAAAATTTTTTTATTTTTATAATTATTAAGCCAGATTTGATAAAAACCTTAGAAGCATCAGAAAAAACCTATAAAATATTATCTGTACTGCACTGTGATAGATGTGGTCCATGACTCAAATGAGCATTAATGAATGGCTGGGCATAATGGCAGTAAGTGGGAAACAGATGAATGTGAGCACAGCCTACACTAACAATCTTGTATGCAAATTAAAAAACTCCTGTTTTGAATGTGAAGTAAAATGGGAAAGAAATCTCAGTAAGAAAAGAGATCCACTAGATTCAGCAAGGATAACAGAATGATTATCATAAAGAAATATCCTTTAGAATGAGTCTAATAATTTATGTTCTTTATTATGTTTGTATTTTTCTGCAAGAAAGGATTCAGATGGATCCTCAGAGGATCTTTAGAAACAAAAATGCCATATTGTAGATATTTAGTGTGGAAAAAAAATAAACTTGAATAAAATTATGTTGCGGGTAATAATGCCTTGGAAGTAAAGAACTCTGCTCTTCAGTAGCTCTTTCATGCCCTCTGCAGTTAAAACTCTGTTTTGTATCTATGTAGTCAAAGTCTGTTTTTCCTGGTTGCAGAATTCAGTACCTAGGGTTAAGGAAAACTGTAAAACTGTTACAAATTCTTTTGGGTTGCCTGTAGGCTAGGTTGTGACTTTTATTATCCATTCATATTTTACAAGCATTGCAGAAATGCAGATGATCCTGTGCTTCCACAGAGGTGCCTCTTTCACAGCAAGAGCTGAGAGCACAGAAATAAACAGAGATGCCCTCCTATGTGAGATCCTTGCTCTACATGCAGGCCATCCATCTCAGATCTGGAATTTCATGCATATTTGCTGTCAGGTAGGAGTTATGTACAGATGACTGTATAAACTACTTAAAAGCTACTGTGAGTCTCATCATTACATGTGACTTTTTTTAGCATCGCTTTCAGAAAGTGTTGATCATATCTTTGCATAGAATTATCTGAAGTGATTCATCCTACCCAAAACAGTTATAAAAGCAGGTGAGAAAAAGTGTCTTATTTCAATTGATTAAAAGATGCAAAAGTCAGAAATGCTGAGAAGGTGATCTGCTATTTAAAACATCAAAGATATCTTATTTTTCATAGCAATGACATTTTCAAGAGTGACTGCTGGTTACTGATTCTGGCATGGGCTTCCACTATATACTAGAACAGGTTCAAACAGGTATATTTTATATATGTAATTGAAAAAAGGATAACTCCTGCAAGCTGTCAGGGCTATGGCTCTCACTGTCACTGCTGTGTTCATTAGTAGAAAGAAAATTTGAACTCTAACACTTATCTAGTGAAAGTATCTCCAAAGAAACAAATATATTGCTATACACTGAATGTATTGCTTTGGGCTCCTGATCTTCACTGAGACATTAAAGTGCCAACCACTTTTACAACAGTGACTGCTCTCCAAGGAATTCTACAGCCTAAATTAACCATCCAAGGAGTGAGGCTGGGCACAGATGCTGTAAGGAGGCTGAGGAAGGCCAAGAACCCAGGCACTGCTTCATGAAACACAAAGCCCCACAACGGTGAGGCCAATGCCAGATCACAGAGACCCCTTAGGCCCCCACTGTCCTGCTGCCCTCTTTTCTCCCCATTAAAGAGGAAAGTGAGTGTGGTGCACATGGTCCCATGTTTCAATAAAGAGCAAGGAATCTGGCTTCCTGGGCACTAGTCCTGCCCAGGGAAACTGAGAGCTGGCAGGTTGGTAAACTTCACTATGCTTCAGCCCCTCCCTCTATGCAATATGAATAATGGCTACTTCACAGCAGCATTTCTAACAGTGAATTCATATTTATGAAGTATTTTGTAAATTGAAAACCATAAATGCTTGAAGGAGCTGTCTTGTAAAATTTATTACTGCTGAGATGATACTCAAGTGCTGAAAACAACTCTGTGTATTAGGGAGGCCTTGATTAACCAGCTGAACAATGGAAATCTTGTTTTGCCTGCATTAATTTTTCAGTGGCTCTAGAGATAATAGGTGGTATTACTCATGTGCCTGAAATACAGGCAAGGACCTTGGACTGCAGAATTTGTCAGTATATTGAATTTACTCAGCCATGTTTCTCATTTGACTCATTTGATGTTGTGCAGTAGATTTACAAATGCTCATCCCTATTTATGTTGTTTATGAGCAACATGAATTGAGCCGAAATCCTTCGTGGACAGACATTTGATACTATGCTGTTAAGAACTGGTGTTTTTTTAAAGCATTTAATAGAGGACTGGACTTCCAACTCGTGTGTGCAGCACTAGGGGAGCAGGGCCGGCCACACAGGTGTGTGTAACCCTGCCAGCCCAGGCTGTGCCACCACAAACAGAGGTGGAATGGGCTGGGGCACCTGAGGAGAGGGCTGGGGACTGCAGCTCTTTGGCATTCATTTCCAGGCAGGGCCTTCTCCTTGATCCCTGAGCAGACTTTGCTGCAGGTGCCCTGCATCCCCAGCCCAATCCAGCTCCCAGCTCAGCCCCTTCCCATCCTAACAGGGCTGGGGGTGGAAACATCAGCAGGAAACATCCCAACATCCCCAAACCCTCCTCACTGCTGACTGCTCTCTGCTTAGGGCTAAAGGTGACATTTTGTAGGATGAGGAGGAGACAACACTTAGGAATATTCCACCTGAATGAATCTTGGGAAGAAAACGTTGTCTACAAAGTTGAAGTGATCTCTTGAACCAAATTGGAATAAGTCAGGGGGTTTAGCTCATTAAAAACACATAGGCTTCAATCAGTTCACCAAAGCCATGGCCCAGCATTTCTGTATTTCTATGCTGGCTTCAGAGGAGAGCAGATCAGGCTCTTGTCCCCATCGTGCAGCTGTCCTCTGCCAAGTGCCAGAGGGACAACCATCTTCTCCTTCTTCTCCTTCTCCTTCTCCTTCTCCTTCTCCTTCTCCTTCTCCTTCTCCTTCTCCTTCTCCTTCTCCTTCTCCTTCTCCTTCTCCTTCTCCTTCTCCTTTTCCTTCTCCTTCTCCTTCTTATTCCTGTCCTTCTTCCTCTCCTTCGACACTGAAGCAAGCAGCAGGCACAGGGAGGAAGTTGGACATCTCTGGAGTCTTTGTGAAAGATGTTCAACCAGGAAGACTACTCCATTGGCAAGATGTGGCATTAAACAGCAGAATATTCCTCCCATGGGGCAATACACTATTATAGGGAAATGCAGTTTAATGCAAAAAAGAACCCAAACAAAGCAAAGCATTTGGAGCAAGCTGCACTTGGATGCCAAACTGCTTTACTTTGATTGAAAATACTCTGATAGATGTTTCAAATTTTCCTTTTTCTCTCACTACTCATAACAAAATTAAAAAGAAAATGCCATTTTCTGGCCTTTCTAGAGGTTGAAGATATTCAAATGTCAGACCTCACGGAGGGACAAACAAAAACTAATCTGTGCCCCTCAGCTTTGCCACAGAGTGGTGCTGAGAGTGATGATGGAGAGGTGTGTTGGAGGCAGCAGTGCAGGAGGAGGGGTCTGTACCAGAAAGGGAGGGATGTAAAAAACAGCATCTCTGGAAGCACCTGAGAACCACAAAGAAAAGGGCTGAAACCCTAAAATAATGAGTAAGAGGAGAGAAAGTAAGCGATGATGAGGTTAAGGTTGCTCCTGGGACAGACGTGCAGCATTTCGGCGGGAAGCCCGCGATGCCCGCGGTGGCTGCGGGTTCGGGGCAGCCCCGAGGCAGGAGGAGCGGCGGGGCTCGCCCTGCAGGGGGAGTCGAACACCGGGAATGGAGCGGCGGGAGCGGCCGCGAGTCCCGGGGCTCCCGCGGCGCTCCGGGCCCGGCGTGAGCGCGGCCTTGCCCTGGCAGCTCAGCCCTGGCAGCATGACTGAGGTGCTCCGTGTGATAAAGCACATAACGTGATAAAGTGAGAAAGGTTGGGCGGTGGGTTCAGCGAATGCAAAGCACTTTATGATATAATAAAGGTGGATGAGCTTATTCAGCTCTATGATACGATGAGGAGGATGTGCGTGTGCGGCCTCCTGGCATGCACCAAGGTTCAGGTTGTGGATTTCCAGCTAAGGAAGGACAACCTAAAATCTCTGCCCTCTGATGTAGTTAGTCAGACCCAGGCTCACGGCTACATCCATCTAACTTAAGCTGTATTAAAACTTAAAATTTACAAGAAGAATGTATATTGTTCGGCAAATCCTACACAAAATTTTTAAAAATTACATTTGTGATATTCATTATCCTAAAAATTATGTCATACAATCACATATTCATGGCTAAGGATAGAATCAGCAAAGGCTGAAGATAAATATCTGTTCCATACCAAAGTACTTATTCTCTGGCTCTCACTTGCCCGCTTTCTTTAGGATGATGTGTGCAGGAGGTGTGGGCCCTTCCCAAGTGGGTCCAGAGCAGTTTTGTGAGTGACAGCCTAGAGCCAAGGGAGCTGCACCTGGTATGCAGTTTGGGGAAACAATTACCAGCTCCTCACCAAGTGCCAGAGGGTCTGAGGGAGCTGCAAGAGCTGCCTGTGATCTCTGTCTGGCAGACACCGAAAGCACACGCACATGCACAGAGGCACGTTCAGAATTGCACCTGCACACGAGCTGATTTACAGCCCCAGGGTTTCAGCCAGGGCCAGTCAGGGCTACTCTCAGTTCTCATCAATCTCTTTATTCTTTTGCACTGTTGGTTGCATCCACTTATTTTAGGCACTAGTGCTAGAGGTGTAGTTAGTAAGTGCCTCACCCCAGCTCAGGGAGATTCATAGCTCCAAGTTGATTGGACTCCTTTGCTCAATGTCAAAATTGTCTAAAGACCACTTACATGTAAGATGTTTGAATATCCTGCACATACCAGATCTTCTTACACACTTTATCCAACCTAAGTGCTGACCGCTATCAGTGCAAAATCCTTAGACAATATTCTGGCTGTACCAGCTTGCTGTATTCTTGATCTTTCTCATTAGATTAAATACAAGTGCTAATAAATGACAGATTCCCTTTCTCTATCTGTGAGCACATCACACTTTTCAGATAGACTTTTTTCAGATTTCACATATTTTATGCAGTCAGCTCTTTCCAATTCTGATCTATTTGAGACAGAGATTGAAGTTTTCCACTAGTTACTGTTAGCATTTACTTAAACAAGCACACAATAAAATTTAATTTTCAGTGGCTCATATGTAACATTTTGCATGGGAAGGTCCCCAAGTACTTGATAAACATCTATTAGAGGTGACAGCAAGCAATGTGTAATAGCCAGGGAGAGCTGTTTCTATTTTGCTGAGAGACAATTTGTGAGTCTTGATTTACCCATAGCCTTGACAGTGAGATAATGCAATGACACTTCTTGACAGCAGCACACTACCAAGAATTGCTGCTGCCTCTGCCCTCACCTTTCCTAAAAATGTGATCCCTTCCCATAGTAGTTCATTGGCTGTTTCTGTGGAAGACTGTGACAACTGTTATGAAAGATTCAGCTAGGTGTTGCATAAGAAACTAACACAACTAATTTTGGTTTGCAGGTACTCCAACTAAAATCCATAGTGTCCACATTGAAGATCAGGAGCTTGCTCCAGATAGAACTGTAAAGCAGCATGTGGTTTAACTATCTCTTTCTGTATGCTACTCACAGAAAGAGAAAACAGCTGTTGAAATTGCAACTCTTCCTGGTACCTTCAGTCACGGACAGCCCAGGGAAGCTCCCCTGAAGCTGGCAGTTTTGGCCACCTGGAATCAAGTAAACAAATTGTTCATGGAGTGCCACTGGTCTCCACGCTGATACAAGGACACATTGAAAGCAACTGAGGAATCTCAGCTGTCTGTGTGAAAGCCCAAAAAGGGTATCATTTAGTGCAATGGTTGCATAAATGAGAAAAATAAATGGAGGCAGGAAAAAAACTTGCCTAGATATCCCCCACAATATCCTAGTGGTCCAGCCATACTTTACAAGGTGCTGCTTCTGAGCATTGTAAACATTATCCCCCCCAAAAATCAGCCTCCTGTGCATTGTTCTCGGCTTGCACTCATGAGCACTGCCTTCTGCAAATCTTACCATCTCACCTGCAACCCAGGCCTGGCATGACGGTGTTAATTTGATTCTTCTATTAGCCTGGCTGCTGTTACTTGTGATTCCTCTGCAATATATTCCTTTTCATGGTGTAGCAGGAGAAGGAGCAGATAACAACAAACAGCTTGTTGCACAATCCTGAAAAGCCTCAGGAGAGTCCTTGTGGGGGAGGTAACTCAGAAGGGCACTGATACAGTGAATAACTGTGGGCTTTCTTCTCAGGAAAAAAGGTTCAATCCATTCCTTATAAATATACCAAACAGTTTGAGAGAAGTATTGATTTCTGACCAATTTCTCCTCTTTGGAACAATCCAAACTCCTTAAATGTTGGCCAATCCCTCAGGTCCTAAAAGATAACCAGAGCAGAAATTTTGACAAATTGTCCAAGATACTTTATCAGATTTCTCCTGAGGAATAGAGACCAAAAAATTATATGGCTCAGTAGTCACCAGAAAAAACATTGCACTCTTATCTTCTGAGGTGGAACAGGATTTAAGTCACAGGTACAACCTCTGGTAATCTCCAAGAAGTTACTATAAGGACAATTCTTAAGATAAAGGCTCATGTGTTGTTTTGGTTTTCTTGCCACACTGTAGAGATTTCTATCCTTTAGTGATCTGTGTGCAGTTTCAGGGGTAGAAACCAGAGCAGCTTCAGGGAGGGGCAGAACTGGGGCCCACTGCCAGCACTTCCCACTGCACACACTTCTCAGAATGGCCAAGGCCCTCTGGCAGCTCCTGGTCACACTCCTGTCCTGAATCTCAGCCTCAGCCACGTGTCCTGCTGGACAGGCTCCCTTCTGCTACACCAGCTGCAGAGCTTCTCTTCCCTTCACAGGCTGCTTTTGTCAGCCTCAAATCCAACGTCTCCAGTGCCATAATATCATGAGCTTCACACGTGCTTTTCCAGTGGAAAGCCTCTTTCCTGCTTTGGATTACTTTTTCCTGGTCTTCTTTGAACTGAAAAATTTCATCGACCTTGGTTTCCACAGAAGACCAGAGATCTCTTAAATCCCTCTTCTGTTTCCTAGAAATATATATACTACCTACACCCTTTCTTTTTTTTACTCTCCTGCTCTATAATATCAGAGACAATGCTTTTCTTCTCATTTTTATTCTACCTTCTTCCTCCTGGTATAGCCACTAACTTTACCAACTGCACATGGAAAGGGCCCTCAAGTGCATGGTGCTCTGAAACTCTGTGCTGCTCTACTGTCAACAGAAGCCTGTTCTGATGTTAAGTTTACAGAGAGATCAACAGGTGCTGTTATAATTCAGAAATACTCAGTTTTGGAGCTAAATCTTCATGAAAAAAAATTCTCAAACGTTGCCTACATTATATTTATATTATATGTACTTTGTCTATAAATAAAATCTATAATTTTTACATAAAAAGTGTCTGGATGCAAATATATGCATATATATATTTGTTTGCATTTTAATGTCCATAGGTCTTGGAGAAACACAAGTAAACAATATGCAGTTTGGGGAACAAGAATAGAACCTGTCAATATTTAAGATGTTAATGTTTAAAACCAGACTGCAGGTAAGCAATAAAAGAGGCACCTTCATCAGACATGTTCACAAATATACTGATAACCCAAGCCTGGTGAAGCCAGATGTCAAACATGAAAGAGTAGGCAGGAAGTTTCAGGAGGCTGAGAGCAAACATGAAGAGAAGGATCTGAAAGGCCAGGAAGAGTGAACTATGTTGAAAATTAGATGGTTAAACCTGAGCTACACTGAATAAGCTCCAGTTTCTTATTTGACTGCATTGTGGGTGGACCAACACAAAGACTTGGCAGACTGTTATCTTTCACCTAAGAACAACTTGCTGAGGCATTTAAAAACAGTGCTGAACACCGAGGAGACAAAGATGGCAAACATTTTTCCCCAGTAGTAGGTTTTGTTTTTTCTCTCACTAGTCCCTAACGCTGTCATAGTGTTTGAAAAATGAAGAGGTGTGTAGTGTGGTATGGCACAGGTATTATGGAGTCTTTTTTTTTTATGGTATTATTATGGTAATATGGAGTCTTTTTTAAAGTTTTATGAGATCTAGAAAGCCGTATGCCAGGTACAGTAGTGGAAGCTGCATGGCTCTGAAGAGCTCTGCCTCTGTACCCCCATATGTGCTAAAAAAAGCATATTTATCATATACCACACTATGTCTTCCTCTATTTTCCTTTCCATTCATTTATAAAATGACAAATATTTCAATTATATTAAAAACATTCTAGCAGAACTGCAAAGTATAGGACAGTTTGACTTCACAAAGCTTTATTTGCTTGATCAGGAGCTTTTTACTGTACCTATATGAGAGAGTCAATCCAAAACCCCACCTAAGCCAGTGGGAACACTTTCCAGGTCTTTAAAGGGTAGCAGAGCAGTTCACAGGGTGGGTGAGATGATTAGCTTCAAATTCAGTGTTCTTGTGCAGACAAACTTTGATTTTCAGGTTTATTGTCTTACAATGAGGAAAAGTCACTTAGGACAAAGTGCCTCGCTCAGCTGATAAAGTTTCAAAGAAGGAACCCTTTCTGTTTAAGCTGACTCTGTATTTCTCATGCACACTTCCAGATGACTCTTTGCCCCTGTTTTCCCCTCAGGTTTGGTTGCAGAAGGTCCTGCAGACCCTGTTAGCGCTGTGGTGTGACCCAGCCTCCTGTGGCAGCAGCCACGTTGCTGCCATGCTGTGCTGTGGCCACTGCAAGGAAAATGCACTCCTGGGAGATTTTAGCTTAAGGGGAACAGAGGGGAAGGCTGAGCAGAAATAGGGATGCAGAAAGGCAGGAAGAAAACAAGAAAATACTGAAAACCTCTAAGTGAACTTGCAGAAACTTCAGAATGGTTTAAATGGTTCTGATGGTTCAAATGGTGGGCTCTGAAATCTAGTTCATTCACCTCCTTGGTAGTTATTATGCTGTCACCATGATTTAGATAATGAGAGAATATCTTTTTTCAGCATTTGTCTTAATGGTCTTGTCCCATTTCAACTAACTATTTGCTAAACCCTCTTTTTGTTCAAAATTGATAAAGATAGGATCTTCATGTGAAACTATTGGAGAGCTCTTTATGTTACTTAAATAGTGTTATTTTGCAAGTATGATTTCCTTAGATTCATCCTGCCATATTCTAAATCTAATCTGAGGTCTGGATGAAAATATTTATGGCCCTTCCCCAGCTATCTCCCACTGCCAAACTGGTCAACCTTCATCTGCTTTTAGGAGTTCAACTTTTTCACATACCACTAATTAATCCTAGTGATTAGTTAATAAAAGCTCCTCTCACTGCTTTCTTTTCTACCTTATGTCTATTCACTAATTTATATCAGAAATAATCCAATAGAATGATCTGTCCCAGACTACTAATTGAAGAAAGCTGGTTCATTGACTCCAGAACACGGAACACCAAAGGCCTTGCATTTCTCAAAATCTGAGGAGCAGAAAGTCAAGGTGGAAAAGTCACTGGCTTCACAGGTTTGTGCATCAGAGCTTACTCCCAGATGGCTGGGAACCCTCCTGGTTCTGCCTTTTGTCCCCAGTGCCTGGGGGCAAAGAGCCTGAAATTGTTTGGCTCAGACAAAACCTTCCATGGACTGGAAGCTGGTGGGGTCAGGAATTCCCACCAGGTTGCAGGTTCTTGCAATGAAGCCCAGAAAGTACCAGTTAAATATGAGCTTTCCCTGGAATACCTGGCCTGAGACCTGATGAGCCAGCACAGCTATTAGTGAAAGTGATGTTTTTTCTCAGTTTTGCAGTTGTTAAAATAACACTTTAAGCCAAAGGAGAAACTTCTTTGAGGTACACTCCCTCTGTAATTCTTTCTAATGCAATTTTTTATAATATCTGACTCAAGAGAAATTTGAAAAGTAATCATTTGTATTTGAGCTGGATCCAAGTTCTTGAAAAGTCTTGCAAAGGCAGAATCCTGGATTTTGGCCATTTCTTTCTGGGTGGTAAGCAATGATCAAATTAATGATTTCAAATTAGTTCAAAATCATCTTGAACCAAAACCAGCACAATTACAAGCAGATGGATAAACAAGGACAATGGGAATTCACAATTTAACTGGCAGCTAGTTATTTTAAAACACCTCTGGTAAAGGGAAAACAAACCAAAAGATTTTTAGGGTGTATTCAGTGGGGCAGTGTGATTACATTAGCTAGAGGCTGTGAGATCCTCCCCACCAGTGACACCACTGCAGGCACTCAGTTGCCCAACATCTTTCGGGACAATCACAGAAACAAAACCCTGTCCAGTGGTAACTGCAGAGGGGAGTCTTGAAAATAATTTCAGAACTTTATGATTTGTGCTTTTTTACAAAGAAAATTGTGTCTGACACAAGAAACCCACAAACCCACAACCCTGTCTCAAAAAGTGGTGGACTCTGCCTCTCCTTAAAATAATGTCCCACTGGTGAGAGTTGTCCAGGCCTATGGATGGGCAGCTGAGACATTCCCAGAGTGTTCCCAGGAGCTGAGGCCAGTGAGTACAGGGCAGACAGCTCTGCTCTAGTAAACACTCTTATCCTTCACAACCATGTGTCTGCTTACAAATTGTCTTTTGGGAATGGTTGTGGAAATCCCCTGCTTCTGATTTGTGCCTGGGAGTGGTTTGAAGGGTAGTTGGCAGCAGCCTTGAGGCTACTAGGGATGTCTCACTCTTTAACACCATAAATGATCATAATTTAATGCCCAGGACAGTTCCCAGGCCCTGTTTATTTCACAAGGATACATGTGAACTGAGATGAAAATGAAAATGAAATATTTGGTTTGTTGAGTATAGAACTGTTGTGTTCTACAGGACATCTATTACAGAGATGGATTAAACCAATGTGATACTATTGCCTGGTCCAGAACTAACTACTAAAGTCACAGAAGAATCCTTTCAGTAGCCTTGGTATTACTTCAGAAAATCAGATTGTATCCAGCACTTTGCAGTTGCAATCTTAATTTTGCCAGCATCAGCAAAGAGCCAAATTAATCTGCAGCAGACTCTGATGTGACCTAAGAAGCATTTGAGATGAGTTTCATCAGTGATCATGGCCCAAACTGGGAAGCATCTGTTAATTTCTTGTCTTTTTTGTGCATCTGTTATCAGTCCCTGGTGTTTTTGGAAGCTGGATTTCCTTGCACACATACCAAAATGCTCACTTCAATCTCCTTCGTGCAGCTCGCTACGAAGCCCTTGATTAATGCAGAAAGGGCCGAACCTGAGGAGGGACGATCAGCCCAGACTGCTGCTGGCTTCCACCAGCTGAAAACAAAGCTTTTAGACAATTCAGGGCAAGTCAAAGCCTACAACACCTATTTTAAAGCTCATCTGTCAGCGTCAGTGACAGAACGTACATTCACCTCCACAACCCTCGTCTGTAATTTTGTCAGGGTGGGTGAAAGGGAGTGAATACAATGGCTTCACCTCTTCTGATTCTTAATGATCCTGCCTTCCCCCAGCCAGCCTACGCAGAGATGTTTGCAGCCATCAAATGCACAGACTGCCAGACCTAGGTGTGTTGGACTGCGCCTCCAGGGATCCTAACCAGATGGAATTTTAGGAGAGGACACAGTTCATTTCAGAGCAATCCGAACGAGCAGCTTTCTTTTCTTTATTACACCATTGCATTTGGCAGCAATCCACCAGAGGCAGATTCTCTGCTCTCCAAGGAATGATCTGCCCACTCTGTCCGTTTAACAGGACGTTCAGCTCAGAAAACCCAGTCGCTGATCACACATGTGGAGCAGATGTGCGAGCATGCGTAGCAAAATAAAAAATAAAAAATCCCAGCAGCGTACTGGGAGAAATGTAGCGTAACTACTGAAAAACAGTGACACAAAGGCTCTGATTCTGAAACAGTGGTTATTGTTGTTGTAAGGAGGATTTTTCTTATTACTCTTTCTTAGGGAGGAAAAAAAAGCGTAATAAATCCTTTATTATTTTTCTCTTTGGAGGTCAGGGAGGATTATTCATGTTATACTAATGTGGCTTCTTTGTTCGATTTCACAGACTTCTCCTTACAAAGATATGATTCTAACTATTTTGACCAGACTATCTTGGGACCCTACCTCTCAGGAACTGAGTGCTGGAAGACTTCCACTGGAAAAAAAACCACAGCCTTTTAAAAGAGAGGATATCAGAAGTATACATCTTTTATCCATGCCCCACACACTTACATATAAAGGGAGAGCACCAGCTGTTTTTCTCATGGTGAATAAGGGTTACTTGGGGAAATCTGACTTCCTGTTTTTACATGGACAGCTACATTGTTGCATGGCCAGTTAATTTTGGTTAGGTCAATAGAGCAAGTTTAATTATTGGAACCTACCTTATTCACTCAACCTTCACACTGTACAGAAGAAAGAAGGATTTCTAGGAGCTCCAAACCACACAGAAGCTGAAAAGCTCAAGCTCCTCTTAATTGCATGGCCCCTGCTCAAACATATAAATCCTTTTCTTTTTTTTTTTTTTTTTTTTTTTTTTTGGTGTGGGGACAGCAGGGAAGATGGGATTTGCTGAATAGTGCAGTTTGGGAGTGCAGACAAAATTTCTATCATAGTTAAAACTATACTGAATGAAAATCTTATAGAGATTTATATTTTTATATATATCTATATATAAGTATGTATATATATATATATATATATATATATATATATAAAATAATCCAAACCACCACAAACTCCCAAATTAACATATGTAAAACACTGGGAGAAGCATAACTACTCCTACAGATGTTGTGGCAAAATTGTCCATTTTGTCCACAGCAGCACAACTCAAACAACAAAAGCTTGCACAGTGTCAAATTCAGAGAGCAATCCCATTCAGCTGCAGGAGGTTCTGTGAGCACACAGCTCTCGAGTTGTGGCTCTCATAACCAGGACCACTGGTGATGGTGGAATGAAATAGTAACTAAGCCCAGGTACAATCCTCTAAGAAACCAGGAGTATTTGTGTCACTCTATGATGTTCATTTCTAATTTACTTTAACGGGAATGCTTAGGGATTTTTTTGTATTTAGTTCAGTCACTGGCTAAGCCCCTTCCTCCATTTCATATGGTGTTACAAGCTATGGTGGATTTCTAAATCTTGGTCTTGGTTAATGCATCAAAGGACATATGGGCTGATTTCCTTCAGTTTCTCATAATATGCATGTAGCCAGCTGCATGTTATTACATAACTTTAGACTTAAAGCAACCAGATCATTCTAGATACCATGATCTATTTCTGTGTTTTTGATACAGTAATATTACAGTGGGAGAAAATCACCAGTGCTGTTACAAAGAAAGTTTGGGGTTTTTTTTAAATTCATATCCTTGTTCTTAATAAACATCCCAAGGAAAAATATTCAACAGCAGCAGGCAGTAATAAAGAGGCAAAAAATGGCAAAACCACAGTACTGAGGAAACCTATGTGAAAACACTGGTTGTGTCTTCCTGGTTACAGAAAACAAATAGAACTGTTCAAAGTGCTTGCCAACAAGGGCCTGCCAAATAAAATATTGTTTTATGAAGTCAGGAAAAAACTAATTTTAAAGGTTATTGTAGGTTATTTGTGGTCACGTCTTGTGTTCATAAAACATGATGTCATCTTGAACCCTTCACTATTTTTATTTCAGCCCTATAGGTCTTTGTCTGAGACACTATCTCAGCAATTGTAGAAATTTAGAAGTTATTGGAAAATACTTACAAGAGTCTGTACTACAAATTTAATAGGAATAAAATACATTAGACACAAACCAACAGAATGCAAGAAACTATCAATGCAGCTTTATTTTAGAGGAGTTTATTTATCTAATCCAGTAATTTGGAATTATGAGATCACACCAGTAGCATTAAATTAAATCATTTGAAATGAGAGATTTGGAGAATTGTTTTCCCTACTTATGTTTGTTTCAAATTAGATTAACACCACAAAACTGCATCATGGCATCTGATTCTCTGCCTTGTCCCTGGGACATGAGGAGAATGATTATGAAGGCCACTAGGATAAACATTATGTCACCTTCTGCTTTTTTGGTGGAAACAATTCATTCACCTCAATGAGTGAATCATCCCATGAGCCAATCTAAAGTGAACTGAAAATGATGGAGAGGACAGAAGTTAACGTGATGGTCACAAGGAGTTACAGACTCTTCCTGGCCACCATTAAAGCTTTTGCTTCATTTCTTTCTCTCTGTTCTATCTAATGTTTACTGACCCATCATAATGCCAGATGGAGTACATGAGATTTTGTTTTTTTCAGAATCAAGGCTTCCTATAAATGGTTTCTCCCACTTGAAGCTACCTAATTAACAGCTGACTCAGGCCTGAACACTTCCTTGAATGTTGTGGCCACTTTGGGGATTTCTTCTTTTTAGCCACTGACAGCGTCTTCTCTGGCACTCTCACTGCTGAGACAGTTTGTCAGAGCAAAGAAATGCTTATGATATCCCTTGTGCCCCTTTGGGCTTGTGTGCCTACTAATTTTTTCATTAGGATAAGAATACCCCTCTAGTTCTCCTCCTTGTTCCGTTTAGGCTTTGTTTTATGGTCATGGAAAGTGTCTTGACATGAACTAAGTCTTAAAATATGAGATTTTAAGATAGAACTCCTCATTTTCTTTCTGAAGCCCCTGACTCTGTGCTATCCCAATGATGGTGGAAGCAGCCTGCACTTGGAAGAAGCTGTGTGCTGGGACCTGCCCCAAAGGGAGCAGTTCCTTCTGGCTTGGCTTGTTGTGGGAATGCAAGGAGATTCATGGTGGGTGCTATGGCATTCTCATGGGGTACCAGAGCATTTCTCCTGGTGCAATTCCTGGCTGCACTATTCTCACTTCTTTTCTCAAAATATGTCTGCCTTTAAATTTAAAGGATACTCTGTGTGGAGCTTAGTGGCAGTGAGGGCTGACAGTCTGTGTCACTCACATGGGAGGGAGAAGTTAAGGCAGTTTTCACCCATTTCAGCCCTCTCTCTACCCTGGGCTGCTGCAAGCACTGAGTCAGTCTTTAAATTTTTGTGGAATTTACGTAGCCCAGAGGCCTGGGCCAGTGCTCTGCTGATGACAGTGTGGTTGCAGGTCCCTGAAATGCATGTGTTTGGGCTCTATGGCCCCATCTCCACAGGATGGCCCATTTGATTCCTGAGGTCAGCAGTGACTTTTAGAGGGACACCTACAAGCCTTCCTCATGGCTGCCAAAGGAAATCCTCCTTCAGCTGATTTCTTCTGAAATTTCCAGAAGTTCCTCTCACTACGTGAGCCTATTTCCTGCATAAAAGAGCTGCAGTCACAGGACAAATTTTACTTAATATATCTTACCTATAAATGACATTTTTTCTCCTAGATCAGCTTCTAATACCCTGCTGATGTTTGTTTTTCTGTCATGTTGTCAGTTGGAATTCCTGATGCTATTTCCACGCTGACCTATCATATTTGTGGAACGAATCTCAAGACTACAGTTTTTATTGATGCCTTATCTTTTGTATTTTCTGGGCAAACATCTTACTCTACCTATAGTTGAGTCAAACTTCGATTCCCACTATCAGTTTCACTCCCCCCAGGTGTCTCCTATCACCCAGATTGTAAATATTTTTCTTTCTACCAAGTGGAATTCATACTTGGGAAACCAAGAAAAGGAAAACTTGGGATGAATTTAAAGATTCTTCCATTCCTGTGGTTAATCAATAAGATTAATGTGCAAAAGAGGAAAGCAGGCAGATTATGTTTTCTGGTGGTAAAAATGCTTGATTTGCTTGTTTTCCTCAATAGCTAAATTCAAAATAAGGCAAAAATGTGACATGTTGAGCCACTATATTTGTGTGTTTCTTAAAAGAAACTTGAAGGATCTCTATTACTATTTCATTTCAGTGGCTGAACTATTTGGTCTCTATCTAGGAACATTCCAGCCAGCTAGTCTATTGTATTCAAAGTACAATTTCTAAAGCACTGAATAATCATGTAACTCAGTTCTGGATTCAACCACTTTCTATCTTCCTCCTTAGGCTACCCCCTACACCCCTACATTTACAGAAGGATTCATGGGGTTTTCTGTGCTTTTTTGTTTTTGGTTAGGGTTCCATGACATGGGGTGGTTTTTTGGTTTTGTTTTTGTTTTTGTTGTTTGTTTGTATGTTTGTTTTGTGTGTGTGTGTGTGTGTGTGTGTGTGTGTCTGCTCACAAGCTAAAAGAGATTATCTGTTCTGGTTTTAAAATGAGGGAAAATAGGCAGTAGGAGGTCTCAGTATTGGACACAATTGTGCTTTAAGGATAAGGTAGAGAGGGGATGAGGAGGAAAATAATCTAGCTGCCTAATAATTTTTCTGTAATGTGACTGGAAGCATGTATTGTATAAATCTATAGTAAAAGGGGGCCATAGCCCTTGCATTTTAATATGCACTTATGCCATAGCTAATAAAAATAAATCATACAGTATTTGCCATAGGAAATTGCAATTTGCCATCCTGGTGTGCCACAGAAGATTTGGTCTTGATGATCTATTCCTATGTTGGGTACAAGTAAATAATTAACATTGCATAATTCAAACAAAAAGCATAGCAGTGATTAGAAAAATAATTCAGCCATTTCTGAGATAAATTATGAGAACTTATCTTCTTTATTTCTAACTCTTTACTTTTCTAGGGCAGTTCCCTGTAGAGGCTCCTTAAGGTGTAGGAATTGTATAGCAGATATTAGTTATGGGAAATCTAGCAGTACTTTCTGCCTCTCCTCGGAGAAAGTATAGATCCTTAGATCCTTTAGAAAAGGCCCCACTTTGATCCTACCAGGAACTGGCCTCCCTGACTCTTCCTACAGGACTTTTTCTGGATGAGGACTGTCATTAAATTCACCAAGATGGGCCCACCACTGGCCAAGGCTGAGCCAGGCAGTGATGGTGGGGATAACAGATTTTATAGGATCACACAGTGGGTAAGGTAGGAGGACGTCACTGGGGATAACAGATATCTCTGGGGTACCAGATTTCACAGGATCACACAGTGGGTGAGGTGGGAGAATATAACTGGAGGTCATCTAGTCCAACCTCCCTGCTCGGGCCTGATCCCCTAGAGCATGTTGCTCAGGTTTGTGTCCAGATGGATTTTGAATATCTCCAGGGAAGGAGACTCCATAACCTTTCATGCCAACCTGTTCCTGTGTTCAGTCCCCTCACAGTAAGGAAGTTCTTCCTCACATCCAGGCGTTGCTTCCTGTGCATCAGTTTCTGCCATTTGCCTCTTGTCCAGTTGGTTGGCACCAACCCAAACTGGAGAAACTACACACCACGAGTTCTTCCAGAACTGCACAAGCAAACTCTGTGGTGGTTTCAGTCTCCTGCACACTCAGTGAGAAATTTGCATCAAAATCTAACAACTGTAATGCAGAAGAGAGAAATCCTTTTGACAAGTGCTGCTACTGTTAATAAGTAATTAGACATTATGTATTATTAAATTGTCCTTAAGAATATTTCACAAGTACTCAGAAAGGGACAAAGGCCAAATGGTATTAATTAATTTAGTTTCAGTAGGACAAGGAGGAATTTAAGTAGAGATATCTATCTATCTATCTATCTATCTATCTATCTATCTATCTATCATCTATCTATCTATCTATCTATCTATCTATCTATCTATCTATCATCTGTGTGAGTGAATGTATTTGTCAGATCAAAGATGTCCTTAAAATATCCAGCAAAGAATACTATTTCTGTTATGTGACTAAATCACTGATTATTATACAGATGTAAATATAATTGCATTTCTATATGGTTATTGTATATTGAGAAATTGTTGTTGCACAATTTTCATTTTTCACTGGGATTTGTATGTGTAGCAATGAATAAGAATACTTGATGATTTATGATTGATAAATGGATATTTAATAATTTTGTCTCTTCATCACCATTCTAATGAACATCTGCCAAAATGCCTTATTTGTAAATACTATTCTGGGAGTGTGTGATGAAATCTGCCTTGTTCCTGGTATTAATCTCAAATACAGGTCATACAGTGTGGCAGGAGCAGAAAATTTGTGTGTTATAAACACAGTCATGGCACAGTGGAATTAATCAAAAGATGCTCCTGATTTTATAGATAAATTTTATCTCAGTGTATTTGAGAATTTGTTCCACTACTGTAATGTTACAAACTCTTGATCCATATTGAGGTTGCCGTGGGCTTTTGCCCAAATCAGCTGGGAGCTGGGTCAGCGCTGTGTGGGAGTGCTATCTGCTGGAGGGTAGGAAGCCTCTGCAGAGGGGTCTGGGGAGGCTGGATTCATGGGCCAAGACCAAAGGCATGAGGTTTAACAAGGCCCGTGCTGGGTCCTGCACTTTGGTCACAACAGCCCCAGACAGAGCTACAGGCTGGGGCCAGAGTGGCTGGAGAGCTGTCCCATGGAAAAGGACATGGGGCTGACAGTGGTTGAACAGGAGCCAGCAGTGCCCAGGAGGCCAAGAAGGCCAAGGGCAGCCTGGCCTGGGTCAGGGATAGAGTGGCCAGCAGAGCTAGGGAACCTGTGGGCGCTGAGGAGATCAAACCAGGGGAGGTTTAGTTTGGAAATCAGGAAGAATTTCATCACAGAAAGGGTGATTAGAGATTGGAATGGACTGCCCAGGGAAGCAGTGGAGTCATTGTCTAGGAGACATTAAAGGAATGTGGCACTTAGTGCTGTGGTCTAGTTGACATGGTTGTGTTCAGTCATTGATTGGACTAAATGATCTTAAAGGTATTTTTCAACCCAATTGGTTCTGTGATGGTGTGATTAGGTCAGTCTCAGTAACATGTCTTAGCAAGCAATCCATTCAATTTACTTCCTGCTTATTCCATATTTGTAGCCCAACACAGTCTGCTCCCTTTTTAGAGGACTTGTCTGAAAATATATTAATATATTCATATATGTGTGTATGTATCATTACCACTATTGTTCTGAAAGTAAAGGTGTTAATCCCTAGCAAGTAATATCCTGTACAAGTGGCTTTGTAGAACTTCTGCAGCTCTTTTGTTTCTCTTCAAGTTGACAGAGAATTGTGACACAAAGTAGGAAAATGATCATTGCCATATTTGTAATGCAAGAAATACTTAGGGATTTGTAATATTTAAGAGGATATCTACTAGTAAGAATCATATTTTCAAGTCATCCAAAGTGAATCTAGTTTGTTCTATTTATTATGCAGCTGAATACTTAGCCTGTGGACAGATGTTCAATTTGCAGACAGCTGTGTTAGTTTAAGATGTTACTATCCCCAGCTGCTTGCAGCCAGCCTGTTACTGAGGGCCCCTGTCCATACAGCTCTGCACAGCTTTACTTGGAGTTCTGAGACCAGCCAGGGCAAGGTCACCTGGGCTAGTTCAAACCATCTGCAGTAGCCAGTGCTGTTAGAAGTGCTGAAGGCCATGAGCTGTTATCCTATGGTGTCTTTATTGTAGCAGAGAAGCAACTGCACAGTGGTGAACCCCGCGTCTTCTGGGAGCATCTTTGCTGGGCAGACCAAGCGTAACATGCCTTTCACAGAAAGGCACCAGCCCCGAGTCTCCTACACGTAATCAGTTACACATAGATTGTGAATAATCATCTCCTTTGTGGATCTTCAGTGGGATCTGGTATGTAGGAAGCAATTCAGGTACCTAAAAAATGTGTATCTGATATGCATGCACCTGTAAATATCTAATGCCATTTCACCTTTCTTTTTTTTGTTGCAATGTGTATGTCTTTGAAATCTCAGGGTTAAGCTGGCAGCAGACACCTACTTTTAGTAATCAGATTTTCCCTCTCAGTGTTGAATAGCTCTCACTGACCAAGGGTATTTGTTTTGGAGAGCTACTAAAAACTTTTGTACAGCACAGTCTGAATCCAGTGACCTAAAAATTGAAGGATTACTTTAGTGATGTTTAAATAATTTCAAATTCTGAATTCTTTGTGAGGAAGACCCTGAAAGAGAGTATTATAAAAATAATGTCTCTATAGACATAATAAAATATTGCATTTGCCAGACCTTTTCCTAGAGGAAGTAAAAACACTCTTGGTTAGAGTCCTGAGATCTGTTTCTCATAATGTGATATTTAGGAGCAGCTATGAAATGTCAATATTAATGCTTGTATCATTCTAATTTTACAGATAAAAAGAAAAAAAAAAACACACCAAAAGCCTTGATTTTTTTTTTCTCATTATCTCATACATGTCTGAGAAAGTTATGTGCCTGATAGCAGTGTGAAACAGAAGTGCATAGTCCTAACAGAGGACTCTTGAGATTGTCATATATGGCAAATGGCAAAGGGAAAATGGCCTCTAAATTACTGGTCTACTCTTCTCAGGTGTGGGATTGGGTCAGTTCTTTTGTGCAAAACCCTTTGCTTCTGGACAGAGTGCTTGTTACCTTTGCTCTCTGGTTTGCACCTGTAACAGTGGAATCCTTTAGTTGCACTGGAGTTCGCATCAAAGAGTTGCTGAAAGAAGAGGTGTAGATATGATACATCTACTGGCCACTGTGTTCTCTACGCAAGTTTTCTCTGCCTGAACGTATTTCAGAAAGCTGAGGGATAGTCTTCACAATTTCAAACAAACCACTGAGTTTTAACTAAGTGATTCCACATGCTGGTTGAGAAAGACTCTATATTTGCCCTTCAGTGCACTGAACCTACAAATCATGTTTGTAAGACCTTTTTTTTTCTGTTTTTGACCTATCACTTTAAATTCAATGTATCTATTTTAGCTGCAATTTAAAACAAATTGTCCCAGTCTGATGAGGACTACTTACTTTCAGTGCCAGAAAAGGGCATATGTCACAAGAAATAGTCTGAACACATACTTCACTGCTGCTTATTTGACAGATGACCTTGATGTGGATCTCCACTGGGGGCTGAGGCTGCTTATGTCCATGTTTGGTTCAGGTTGTCTTGTTACTATTTCCTTCAACTAGGGCAAAGATACAAGTTCCTCTAATTTTTTTCTCAAGGGTTCTCAGCATCATCCAGAAAGAACAACTTAGGTTTTAAAGGGGGGAATCTAGACCAGAACTCCCATTTGTTTACCACTCATTCTCAGTGTTTTACAAATACCCAGTATCCAGACATCTCAGCCTGTACTAAAATAGAATGAGACTTATGAGGTACAAAGAGACTGAGGAAGCCACTGTATACTCCCAATACCTGGTTATCTCCCTAAAATACTAGGAAAAAAAGAAAAAAGAAAAATGTTTGTATCAATATACATACAATCTTTGGGTCCCACATGTTTCCCACTTCAAGGCATAATTATGAAACAATATTATAATAAATGATAGTTGTATAGTCCAATACAGAGAAGGAGAAGTGAACCAATTCTTTAAGACACATTTTTTAGTGTCCCTTCTGCTTTAGGTGTCACGGGATGTTGAAAAATTGAGTTCAACAGAACCATGGAAGATGAGTGAGGATGGCTGTGTTGCTATGTGGTCACAGATTGTCTGTGGACCAAGAAGAATATAATTGAGTTTTCACTATAAAGCCACTGAAAATGCTTCATATAAAAACTTCTATGTATTCTCCTTCCTTTTTCCTGTCCCTCCCTCTCTGTTCCCTGTCTAGAGACTGTCAACACTTATGAGTAAGTAAAACAATACTTCTGAGTATTTTGATGCAAATTGAAAACACTATGACTTAAATTTAAATTAACTCACCTAATAGTTAATAGTTTGAGGGCATGAGCAATGCAAATAATAGAGAAACACATCTCTTAATTGTTTCATGGCACAAATGTTTTATTAATTTTTTTGCCAATGGCACCTATAAACTGATTATACACATATTCATATATGTGTGTGTCTCACCTACAAGCAGGGCAGCCAGGTTAATAGGGATGCTATTTTATTCCAATGATAGTGAATTCAAGTCTTTGGGTGGAAAAATAATCTTTTCATATGCTAAGTTGGTTAAAAACAAAACTTTCCGAGTTTCTAGATGCTCAAGAATCTTGAGTTACATGGTATTTTTGTTAATTTTTAAGTAAACCCACATTTTCCACAATATTTTAGGATGCTTTTTCTATGATACTGTGTGTATAGTATTTCATACTGGGATGACAACATTAGGAACACATTCAGTGGCTGCATAAAATTTTATCCAGACAACAGCTCAAAATTATGCATTTCACACTATTGTAAAGGAGTTACAGAGCAAGAACAGGCTTCTCAGACACCCACTGACTGGACTAAAACACCTTTTTAAAAATTACCCTTAAAGAAAGAAAATAGGGCATTTTCTTAATGCTTTGTATATATTGTTGCTAAGTTTTTATTACAGAGGTAGAAAACAATATAGTTTGCTTATTAATGTTTACTCTGTTTCCATTTTGCTGCATACTTGTGCCATGATTCAGCCCCTAGAAATAGACATATTCTTCTGGGCTTCTAATGCTCTAACATCTTGGCTCTCACAGCAAACAAACTTTTTTTGCAACAAGTTGCCCTACCTACAAAAATACTTTCTGAAGGTTTTGTGATTTGGAGTTGCATTAATCTGAATGATAGGCTCTCCTCAGCCTGCTTAGCATTATACCTCATTCAATAGACAGTTTAATGGATGATCCACAGCAGTACAGTACATTTTTGAGCTCTGGGAATTACTCTGCACAGCTCGAGATTTGGGACTGGATTTGGTGGCTGGAATCCAAAAGCTTTTTCCTTTTTTTTAAGTACCAAACATTGCCTCTTGCCAAGTGGGATCATTTTCCCATCTGTTGAAGGGTTTTCTGCCTTTAGTAACAATATGCATTTTTTTCTGGCTCCTTAATGCTCACACTAGTATAAAATAGAAGCAACAGAACTGAGCAGTAATGTCAGTAAGCAACTGAAGTTAAAGGCATCAGGGAATCAGACCTATAGGTGTGAAGGACCAAAAGAAGGCCTGTCTACATCTGGAGGGGCTTAATGTAACCTGTTTGCACCTCCTTTTAAGAGATGATGTCTCATTTAAAAATGGTTGAAAACCCTTCCCCTGTGATGTTTTCTTGACTAACACAGCAGCTGCCTTTGGAAAGTTGGGAGGGGGATAAGCTGAGATGCAAGCCTTGAGAGCAGCGTTTATGCCACATCCCTAAGGACTCCTGAGTGGGAAGCCCTAGTGTGGAATGTGCCAGGGACACAGCACGGTGTGCCCTTTAACTCTGCTCAAATACTGCTGCTGGGGAAGCCCTGACCCTCACAGAGGGGCACTGTGGCTGAAAGAGCTGAAAGGGGACAGGCTGGTGACAGCCCAGCTCAGCCAGGCACAGCTGTCACCCCAGAGGTGCATCGGCCTTGGGGACACCAGGGGCACCGAGCTGGGACCTGCTGAGCTGCTGAACTGAGTGCTGGACCTGCCACAGTGCAGTCCTGAGAAGGCTTTTTGATCTTGGATCCTTAGAGTTTAACTCTCCACTGTGGTAGGGTATGCATTAAAAAGGGCTAATGTGTATAAATATGGACACACCAAATATAAGAGATGTGTGTTAGGACATTAAATGTACAGGCTCCAAAGAAATCACTCCAGCTGTTATTCCCCAATAACTGGAAAATGTATTTAAAAATCATTTTCTGTGGCTATTTTTGTCGCAACACATTCCAGAACAGCTGTCATAACACTGGGAATTTACTTCCACAAATATATTCCAAAAAGTCCCCTTTATCTGGCAGCAAAAGACTCAGAAGGAGAGACTACAGTGCACAGAGCAATAATCCAGATGCACAGGATAAAAAAACTTCTGGTCATTACTGGGTTAATCATAACTGTTCTGGAAAGTCCCAAAAATTGCATGTAGCTGTTTCAAAAATCACGGGAATATTTTCAACATTTCCACTGGGTCAAAGCAAAAATAACTATACATCCTTTTTAGGTGATTGTATTCAGAAGACTGGTCTTGCTAGAGTGACTTAACACATCCATTACTGCAATTATAATTTAGTGATAATTACTCTGTAGAATTCCAATGTTCTATTACCACAAGTGAGGGCCCATGGAGGAAAACAGCATCCAGCATCTCCAGGGCCTTGGAATGAGTGCCTGTGATTTTTTAATTTCCAGACTCATTGCACTTAGTTTGGGAGAGGCTATACATGCATTGTGTAGGTTAAGAGCCCTCTCTTTGCTGATTAAAATGAAGCACTGTCATTGACTTATCAGATCCAATATGTCTAATTAATATGGAAAACAAGTTTGACCTCACATTGGTTAAGACAGATGACTTCCTTATACAAGTTCTAAACACTTGTAGGCATTAATCCAAAGCTTAAAAGCAATTTGTATTTTATGAAAATCTATTTAAGGTTCCCTTCAAATAGAATAAATCAAAACAAACAAACAAAAGAGAGAAAACAAACAACCTCTTCACACAACTCACGTGTCAGAATATCGACCCTCTATGATCAGTATGACCAAATCCATGCTGGCATACCACTATGAGGATGTTCAGAGGATGTTCAGTGCTTCAGAGACCATGATCAGCGCAGCATTTCAGAGAGGCCTGTTTTAGCACTGAGAAGGCAAAAATATAAGTTATCAAAATCTTCCTTCTTTTCATGCTTTGGTCTCTCAGTGTGATCATCAAGGCATGAGAAGCAATACATTTGTCCATAAACAGAGTTAAAGACATGAATATTGTAGGGGTATGTTACTCCTCTAAGGTGTTGTCTGGCTGTGACATTAACCAGCTTTTGAACCAAGCAAAGGCACAAAATTGGTCACAGAAATATCTGTAATTGCTTTCACAAGACCACAAATAATCCAAGTACTTGATTTCTCACTTTCTTTATTTTCTCACGAGGAGCTAGGGCCTAACTGAATCCTTCACTTTCCTTCCGTGGCTCTAGGAAGGAGGTGGGGGAGAAGGACACACTTGTCAAACTATCTGATGTAATCTGTGGTCTGGGTTTGCCCATACTTGAAATGACAGTGATTGATTGGAAGTTACAGCTCCTTCCCAGCTCTTGCAGGCACAGCTGCTGGCTCACAAGGCAAGAACTACACAGGAGGAAGAGGAAGAGGAAGAGGAAGAAGAAGAGGAAGAGGAAGAGGAAGAGGAAGAGGAAGAGGAAGAGAAAAGAGGAAGAGGAAGGGCCCTTCCTATCATGACAGATGGGGTAGATGTATACCATAACATTAAAAAAGGAGAAGGGTTGAAAGAGAAAGAAAAGAGCTACTGTATTTGTGATAGTCACTGAAAATCTGACTGAGTCTTTTCATCATGCCCTCATTTTCACCTCAAGGGAGGATCTGTTTTGCTGTCTTTAAAAATTTGGCCACCCCAAGGAGGATGTTGATGTTCTCACTGTGTTAAAAGTCAGCCTTGTCTGCACTGATAGAGAGATCTCAGACAGCTCTGCAATAGACCTTGATTTCCAAAAAATATTGAGGTACAACACTTAAAGGGCCTTCAGGTTATCCAAAAATAACTAATAATTTTTTTTTCAGATGTTGATGTGCCTTTGTTCAATGACAGATTTCTGGAGGCAAATGTTACAGAGTCAACTAATGAGCCATTTCTTGCAACACTTTCAGTTTGGGTTCAAACCGGAAAGCACAGATCCAAGTTCTGCTGCCTTGGGGATATTTTTCAATGTGAGGTTTGGATCCAGCCCACTATAAAGAGCCACTATACATGCAAAATTTTGAGATTGCTGTAGGTTTGGACTCTATCCACTGTTAAAGTTCAAAAGGTTTTGTCTGGGTATTTTGACGTGGGCCTATCTCCATTTTAGTTTTGGAAACAAAAAAGCCCCAAATACACATATGAAAGAAAATCCCCTAGCAAATATGCAACTTGCCTATCATATGTAGAAACAATTTCAGGACTCTCAGTCCTCCAGGTAGTTACTTGTGCCCTGACACCCATTGTTTTCAGTGGACTCCACAGGTAAAAATTATGCACCTGGGAACAGCCATTTGCAGGATCAGGCTGTTGTAAAATGATATGCTGATGAAAACTTAAAAAGTTGCTGTAATACTTGATTGGATTGGTGCAGACTGTTAGCAGAGGCTGTCTGGATGCAGGCTATTGTCACTCTCATTTTAGGAAGCAATTTAAAAAAATTACATTTCTTCACCCTTGATTTCCAGGACATCTCTTTCTCCCTCTTCTAGGAGGAGACAGTTTGCAAGTGCATGTTAGCAAATCCAAATGCTACAAATGAGTTTTACAGTCCTCAGGGCTGGCTATTCTCACCTCATGAATCCAGAAATGTCTATGAATTTGAAGGATTGTTCTGGGGGGGATGATCTCATCTCCCAGCTTTACATATTCTCTAGTTTCGTTTTCCCTGCAACTCATTCCATGCAGTCAGCAAGCAAGCCAGACTTTCCAGAAAAGGACAAACTGCTATTGCTTCTCTTCCTGTTCCTTTATGTTTGCTGCTTGTGTTCCTCATCTTGCCATGAGGCAACAGCTTTTGTCCAGGGGTAGTAGTTATTTCTTATGCTTGTAACATTTAATGCACTTTTCATGTTCTCAAATAGTTTTACTATTCCGCAGATGAAATAAATTCCAGCTTCCAGAGATGATACAATGAAAACTTCAGCTTCAGAAGCACAGCTGCAAATGAAGCCTTAATTGACACTTTACATAAAGGGCTGAAAATACCTAGCTAGTGAAAATGCAGTAAATTTGAGAGGTCAGAGCAATAGAGAACCCATCTTCCACAGGGTGTAACACATAAGGTTAGGAAACATTCCTGTGAAGCAGACTGTATGTGATGTGTGACCAAAAATATTTCTATTTTTGTCACAGAGATAGTGAAAAGTGAACAATACTCTTTCCCTTTGTTATTAAACTCTTTCTGGCTGAAGGTTTTACCATCTTTAGTTATTTAATTTTTTTTTTTCTTGTGAAAGGAGAGATTTTTTTATGGTGGGAGTTCTTTCAAACATTTTCTGTGTAAAGCTCAAGAAAAATTTGCAGATGTCAGGAACTAGTTCTAGAAGTTCACAACAATTGATGGATCAATTGTAAAAGACCATAATGAGAGTTACAAAATAATCTCCTCAGAACTTCCCTATAGCCCAAATTTCATATTCCTGTTCCAAAGCATGAATGTCAGAAAGCTTCTCAACATGTTCATCAGGCCTTATGTCACAGGAACAAAACAACATTTTTCTTCCCAAGAGCTTTTCTTGGAAAGAAACACAGTATTTGTTAGCTTGAAAAAAAACTCCAGAAGTGGGTCAGAGGACAACAGAATAAAACATGGAAAATTACAACCCCAAATGGTTAAAGATTCACAAGTCTATGGGCAGGTGGCAAGAGGGTCAGATCCTGAGTAAGTTAATGCAGTTTCAATAACAGGTGGTATTATTAGCTCAGCCTGCAACTGGTATTCTTATGGGATGTCAAATATGGGATGTGACGGAAATATTTCATTATATAATAAATGGGCTCCTGTGAACTAAATCTCTCAACCTTTTGCCGCTGACTCATCAGTTGTTTCTGAAACACTGTGTCTTTGACATTGCTACAGAGACTGCCAAGAGCTGCCTCGACCAGCGCCAGCTGGTATTTGTGATACAAATGTATTCCCAAAGGGCATTTGCTTTATTTTAGTTTTCACTATACCCCAGTTATGCACTCGTTCAGGTTGTCTGTTTTGTGCACTTAAGGGCAATGCATTTCGGGAGGGTTTTGAAAAGAAGTGTCTCAAAAGTCAAGATAAATAATTATATTAAGAAAACATTATTTGGAAATTTTGCTGTGACCTTTTACCTACATTTAATAGTGATCCAAAAAACCAAAAACCCAACCAATCACAACCACTATAACAATAGTTTTGTTTCATTATAACACAGCAAAGATGTACAAACCATTTTAATGCTGATTTTACAAACAATAGAGCATACAATAATATTCTGCATCCTATTATATTAAGAAAAGCCTGTCTAGTAGTTTTCTCACTCAGTTTAGAACAGTTTTGAAAAGGATAGAGGAAACAGAAATCACAAGACCTATAATATTTCCTAGCATCCTACTAAAAACTGTCAACATATAACTGGAACTATCTTAGAGGCCAAATGACTCAGAGGCACACACTTTTAATGACTGCCAGCCAAAAAAGGCAGAATAAATGACACAACATTATGACTGTGCAGGATCAGTGAAAGAAATAATGCTTAATTTTACAACCAGCCCTTGGGATTCATCGTCACAGAATGCTAAAACTTTACGCAGGTTAAAAACCTGAGTAGCTCATTCAGGAAAGAAAAGTCCAGCAAGAGCTACGAAGTATGAGAGTAAAAACTCTACCTCAGGAACTCCTTAATGTCATAATGTAGGGAGAATGTTGTGTGAGCTTCTCCTGCTCTTTTACAGGAAGAAGAGAGGGGAGGGTGCTCATTTTCCCAGCACTACTGGTGCAAGGTGCTGTATAACTGTTCCTCTGAGCCACAGAGGCTCAGTAGCTTAATAATTGTGTTTGTGCAAAGGGAAGAAAGGGAAATCATTGCATGTTGGCACTGTGGCTCAATAGTAAAGTCCTTGGCATGTTTCTTGCTTCTTCTATCCCATTTTCCTAGATTAGATATGACCTCTTGGCCTTTCTGTGTGCCAGTCCAAACACTCTAGTGATGGAAAACACTTAATTTATCTCCTTTCAGTTCGTACCTGTATCATCCTATTATGGTTCCTGGTTCTACTTCTGTTGGTATTTTATTGCTAGCTAGGGTCCTGCAACAGGAGATATACACAGACCACATCAAAGAAGAACAATTGTTACTTGCAAGTGGGAACTACTACTCTAACAGTAGCAATGACTTCTCTAACATCTGTTGTTTTCCAAAGCATGCTGTGCATTTTTTACCCTACCTATGTATGAGCAGAGACTGAATTTTCCTGAAAATTCCTGCACCACAGCAAAGCCAGAAATGTGCAAAATAACTCACAAAATGAAAATAATAGGAGATTCATAAATGGGTCTGCATTAGTTTTTTCCAGAGACTGCTCTGAAATGTTGTGCAGCTCATCACCAGGGCTCCTTTCTTCCCATTTCTTCCCCATGCTGTTTGCCTGGCTCCCATGACCACACAGGCCCAACGTACAAGCTCAAATAAAAATCAAGGGCACAGCACTGATGAACAATTGCTATTTTCTTTTGCCATCTGATCACAGTTTAGCTACTACTGGATACTGTTTTCTGGCAGTCCTTAACAAAGGAATCCAATCAACAACATTCATTCTGCACATTGCCTAGTTGGCCCTGTCTTTGATGAAATAGCTGACCCTGTATTTCTGAGAGAAGTTATTTTCAGTAACAAATATCCCATTTTTTTTCTGGTAGCTGGGGAATAGGAATTGACATGATTTATTTCTTTGGAAACAAGTAATGGTTAATAAGCAAAGATTTGAGGTTTTTATTTAAGATTTCAAATCTACTTTTGCTTCAATCTTTTCCAAATCTTGCTGACTACTATGGTCTTGGTATTCAAATGTATTTTACATAGTCTCCTCACACCCCCAAGTAGTTCTGCTGCATTTTTGTGACTGAGCGTTGCCATTCATCGCTTGAAGTAGGTAACAAGAATTGTGCATTCCTTCAAACAGAGGAACATCCCCAAGGCTTACTTCAAGTTCTGCTTTGAGTTTAAAGCCAAAGTTTAAAATCTGATTATTGCATCTTCTTTTTAAACATGCTTTTAAGTCTGTTCACATGTGGAAACTATTTTCAGTTAGAAAAACATAGTTAATATATTTATTCCTACAAACTGAATATGTGACACGTGGTACAAGAAACTTTCATATGTATGAAAGCTATCCATATGAGTTTTATTGCTCCTGCTGTTTCTTATGTGAGTCTGCTGCTGATGTGGCTAAATAAAATTTTGCCCATCCATCGGTTAGCAATAGACAAGGGTTTATGAATGCATATTGCTTCTCACAGGCTCATAGAAGATCCTTCCTCTAACCACTGATGTTCACTTAAGGACCACTTTATTTTTCTTCTGCTGTTGTTTTGTTGTTTTTTTCCTCCTTCTGTGTCCTTAATATATGTTTGTTAAAGAGTCTGTTACTGTACATGGTATTGGCCAAAGTCTTGTCCCATTTTAGAAACTGCAAAATTCATTTAATTCCTCAGGGTTACATGGAGCTGTTTCAAATTTATGGCACTAAAGGAAGATGATAATTCTGCCTTCAGTGCTCATCTGTTCCATATAAACTCCCTGAACTTGCAGAAAAAGGTCTTACATGAACATGCAGGTAACTGAATGCTATTGACCTTGCTAAGAAAGATTGTTATTTTTGTTGTTGTTGTTACTATTTCTTATTATTATCTGAGTAAATAGAGTTAAACTAAGGAGGACATGGTAAAATGCTGTTTTAGGCTACTGACTTCAGAAAACCTGGTAAGTGGATTAAGGCAGAGTAAGCAAGCGGAGTGTTAGGACTAGTGCTAGAGAGAATGCAAGGTCAGGTCTGTTTTGATGAGTTCATCTTGGTTCCTTCAGTGATCCTCACTGTGGGTGGTAGCTGTCTGAGTTCCCCAAAGTGTTTACAGCTGAAGTCATCTTAAGACAGGTGGATTTACTTTGAGTCTTGCCAATTTCATATTTATTTTCCTTGAATTCCACCATAGTCCAAATTGTCCTGCTGTTATCTTAGGAAGAGAGATACTTGCCAGAAACCTCCCTTTCCAGTATCTCTGTTAGATATTTCCTGCATTTAAAAGGTGATGCATACTGACTTCTGGATTATTTATTACAAAAACCAAAAACCCACAACCACAAAACAAAAACAAATAAACAAGTTCAAAAAACCCCCCCAAAAAACAACAACTCCCAGAAAACCCCCTGGCAAACCCCAAAAGTCTTGGCTTATCTGTATAGGGTAATTCTCATGTGGGGAATCAAATCTCTCAAACAAGATGATCAGTCACTATCCAGTAATGACTGTAATCTGTGTTGCAGTGACAGCTTGAGCGGTATTAGGTGAGACTTCCCAAATTGTGAAGAGTGTGGTTCTGCGGACACTTAAGCATGTCCACGATTCATTGGTACTGATTCATTGGATTCATTACCTGCTAAACATCTCCTAATTGTTTTAACTACACACAGAAGATGGGATCATTCCTTCAGCTGCACTTTCTACCATGTCTCCAGCCTGTCCTTTCTCTCCTGTCACTCCCCTGCCCTTACCTCTGTGGGAGAAGCCCTGGGCCCAGGCAATTACTGACTGCGTGCACTGGGAGAGCACACAGGCACAAACTTCATACCCAGCTACACCACATCTGTAACCACAGGGTAAACTTGAATTCAATCCTTCTGTCACATTTATAACTTGAATTTCAAAGCCCTTGCCACATTAGAAAGAAAGTGCTTATTACAGGATTTCTGGTAGTTTCTTAGGGCTGCATTATGGCTTCTCTGATGGGGTTTATGTAGACAAAAGAAATGATGAACAGCTCTGCAAGGGACTGTTTTGATACAGTTGGGAGTTTTAGCTGTTCTTTGTATTAAAATTTGGAGATGGCTCCTACACATTCTTCTCACTGCCTAGAAGTTAGGCAAAGAAGAGAAAGGCAGTTAAGCTTTAGAGAAGAATAAAGACAATAAAAAAAACCCAGGCAGAGATTAGAAAATAGCAGAAACACCATTTGACAGAAAATGAAAACAGTTGGTACATGACTTGAAGGCATTTCAGCTCCTCAACTGGTTGCACGTGTAGACAGCTTTGACACAAATATTTGCTTGCTTAGATTTATAACAAAATGTACCCAAAAGGGTGACAGGCATTAGTGTAGACTCAGGGACTGAGGTAACCCAGCCAAAACAGCAGAAATACAAGGCATTGTGGGAGCACATGAGGAGCACGTGTGCAATGCTGTGTTTGCCCTCTTTCCCATCTACACAGAAACACACTCACGTGTAATTCAGGTGTATGTGCCCTGGTATCTTTCCCAAGCACCTCACACTTCAAATGATATATATATACACCTATATATACACCCATATGTATGTGTGAATATGCAAATAGGTACTTATGCATTTCCTGTACTGTATACTCACATGTTCTATGGCTGGCATTGGTGTATTTCCCAAAGTGTATCCCTCTTGGACCAGGAACACCTCTTACTGTGTGGCAGGGACAGCTGTGGCCACCAGTATTCAGCCACAGCTGCATGTGGTGTTCCTCTTTCACCAAACAGTACCCAAGGGACAGCAATGCTGCCATGCTTTTCTGTCTTCAAGTATGAAAAATCCCCCCACTTTCGGCTGGAGTCAGCTGCGAGCCACCGTCTGTTAGAAGAGCATGTGTCATTTAATGAAACTTAAAATCATCTAAACCCCTAAAACATGCAGGATGGAAAGTCACTTTATATATTGGATGTGATGTATGGCTTGCAACATGCAAGTGGCTGGGTGTCTGCAGCATGAGGAGTGCTTGGAAAAGCTGGCACTGGGTTGGAGGTGGGCCAGGCACCCAGTGCTGCTGGTGGGGGAGTGTTTGTGTCTGGGGGCTGTGCCAGACACAGGGCACAGCTCCATGTTCAGCTTCCCCACCCACCCAGCTCTCTAAATCTGGAGTTTTGTTTCAGGGCTGCCTCTTGTGATGATGGGAAGATTATCTGCTGTGGTTTATGCATGTTTTTCTATGACACAAAAAAGGAATTTTGTAATTCTGTAGATTGTTTCTGTTTCTCTTTTTGTTCTGGTCTTTTGGCTTCTCTTGTTTGTTTGCTTTTCTTTTAATTTTATTTTTGTGTGTGTGTGTATGTGTGTCTGTATCTCTCTTTTTCCTTTCATGCTTTTTCATTTTCTCTTTTCTTCCTTTGCCTTGCTACTGTAAGGGTTGAAATGAGTGAGACTCCTAATACTTACACCCTGAATTTGAGGTCACTTAGTAAAATATTTACTGAGCCTCAGGGTCTGGTCTGTTAAAAACCTTCCCTATTATGAGAAGGACTTAAAGCAGAGATATCAGTATGATGTTTAATAAACTTTCTCTTGAAAAATGTAAGATCAGTATAAACATTAGTCACCTACAGCCTTAAGTTTGGCTGGCAATTTATTTAATGAAAAGTTACTTTAAAAAAAAAAAAGTTGGGTTGATTTCATTTCACCTTGCTTAAATTATCTACTGTGCAGATGTTTACCCAAAGCTTG